>NC_057864.1:3032500-3667500 GCF_019393635.1 Dromiciops gliroides | reverse complement strand
TCTAGTGTGGTGGATAAATGGAGGTGATGTTGTCCTCCTCACCCATCCTGGACCCTGCTCACTTTATCTTCAGTAAAAGAGGCTTTTGATTGGTTTTGGTTTTGCCAATAGATGAATGAGCTGACGAATGGGCAGAGGAAGGCATGATAAAGGGCATCGAGACCATGTCATATGAGGAGCCTCAAAGGAAGAGGTCTTTCTAACAATCATACCTCTCCAAGACCTCATCAGAACAGGAGTGTCCTGTGCTTGCAAGTGGTCACCATGTCACAAAGATTTTCTACCAGGGGGTCAAATGTTGGGAAGTAAGCTACTAGATAATGTCTAAGGTTATACATGAGAGGTTGCAGGAAGACCTGTGCGTTGGTATGGACCATAGAATGAGTGGAGAGGGATTACATAAAATCAATCTGGAAAGATAATTTTGTTGTAAATAGATGCCTTTCTAACCCTAAGATTCTATTTTCTTTTTTTGTTTAATGGATAGCTAACATTTATGCAACACTTCTGAGTTCACATGTGATTATTTCCACAATTCTGGGAGGGGTGGTGTAAGTTGGACAAATTTCATTTCCATTAAAAGAGATGAGTAAACTGAGGTTAAATGATTTTCCTTTAGTCAGTCAGTCAGTTAGCACTATGCTGGGATTTGAACCCATAGCTCATGATTCTAAGTCTATTTATCTTTCAGCTATTCCAGGCTGTTTAAAAACCAATGGTTATATTCATTTATACCATTATCCTATGATAAACTTCTTCAGATGAGAAGCAACAAACATATAAGTCATAGAGAGATTGTTATACCTAATCTAATTCATCTCCCTGGTTTCTAGGCAAGACTGTGCCCAGAAATTCTAGCCACACGTCTGTCTAATCCATTAATAGAGATGAATTATTAATTGATTCAATTTACATAGAAGATCTCCTAAGAACCTATAAAAAACTAATTTTATTTTTGATCAAAAGTATCAAAAATAAGAAAATAACATACGTATGTTAAGAAATAAGCTGTTACATATTGTGTTAAAAAACTAACCTTGTTTATCATCATCCAAGTCATTGTCTGAGCATCCTTCAATTTCATATTTCATATAATCAGAGGATTCTTGTATTTCCTGGAATGAGGTTTCACTCTCTTTTTCATCATCTGAGGGTGACTTTGACCTTCCATTCATTTGATCATCTGTCTGTCCATCTTCATTAACTTTCTCATTTGATTTCTCGTCATCAACTTCAAAATCTTCATCGTAGTCTGAGGAGAGAAAGCCTCTGCTTTAAGGATGAAAATAGAATCCCCATCACTTAACCTATTCCAATTTAATGAGGGTTTTGACTTCATTAGTCCCTGTTTCTCTTTGCCTTTATCACTTCTCTTTCACACAATTAGTGGACACGGGAGAGACTGTGTGGAGCTGACAACAAATGATTGGTGATTGCGATCTAATACATAGAACTGAGTAGAGAAAAGATAAAGCCCAACGCCAAAACCTACATCAGACGGAGAGTTCATTTTGAATTGGACATAGTCCATTACAATGAATAAAGTGGACAAAGGAAGGCAATGATAGGGAAAAAATAAATGAGAGATAAATTAAAAACGAAGAGAACAGACTCATAATAATAAAAGTTAATTTAGAAGCTGAGCAACAGAGCACTTTGCATGAAAGATGCTCAAAATATTTGGAGATCAAATTAATGAAGAGTGAAGTGGAAAAATTCAATTAATCAGGTCTAAAGGAGGAATGTGGTGAATATTATCTATTCTTTGAGAAATAAGTGGACACCAAAAAGAAAAAAAAAAGGAATTAGGAAGTATATCTCATTCAGAGGGAAAATCCTACCCATTATTCATCCCTCTAACAAATCAAATAATTATATTTCAAAGCCGGACCTTCTCAGAAAGTAAAATATTCCTATTAGGGCCACTAATTTGCAACATTCTCCACGGAGAGGCAACAAATCAATGGCAGAAAAGGAAATTGTCACATCAGATAAACTCCAGCTGTCTCCAGTGGCCATAATTTTTCACCTTTCAGATTTAATTGTCCGCCTGCTTCTTTCCACCCACATTTTTTCAATGTTGAAATGACAACATGCCAAGGAAAGAAAGCAAAGGGCTCTCATGTGGAACCAATTAAGCAAATAAACAATTATCCATAAAAATGAAAATGAGAGAAGGAAGTGCCAACCTTGGATTGGATGTTAGGGGAGTGGCATTCTGAGCCTTTTACAAGGGTGGGAACTGACCCCAATGGATTAGTTGGGAGCTACACACGTCCTGCAATGCAAAGAACTTAATTATCAAAAAAAAGGCAGCAAATCAGGAAAGCCACACTAATTCAGGAAACCCAGCCAGGCAGCCGCAGAAGAAAATCACAGAGTCCACAAAAAGAGGAAAACAAAGAGCGCGCGAGGAAGACAGGTGCAAAAGGAGGATGGGAAAGGGAATCAGAGCCGGCCTCAGAAGATGCCCCCTGCAAAGGGCGAGCTGGTTTCCATGACGCCCATGCGGCCCACTTCCTGTCACAGACTCTCCCATCATCGTCCTCCCCAGGCTGACCACCTCTGCGGCCTCTTAACCACTTGCCCTAATCTCCCCTTTCAGCCTCATTCTACACAGGTCCCTTCCACACTCTGCTGGGGTGGGGGTGGGAGGGCAGGGCAACAGGCCTTCCCACTGGTCCTCACAAAAGACCCTTCATGTGCCCCTCTCTGGGAAGGCCTTTGTATGGACTCTATCCAGGCCCAGAATGTACTCCAGCCTGTCCTCTTCGACTCGTTTCCTTTAAGATGGGCCCCGAAGCCATCTTCCCCATTAAGCCCTCCCTGCCCCCCAACCCGCACCCCCAAGTGCTAATGCCTCCTGGGTACCTGCTTTGCACACACTTTGTATAAACCTCTAAGTGTTTGCTAGAACATATACTTTTTGAGGACAGATTGTTTCGCTCTTGGCTTGTGGGCCGGAGAGCCTTCTTAGTGCCTTGTCCATATTAGACACCCTTAATAGGTGTTCGATGATGGGATGACCCTCAGGGATAACTCTCCCCCGTTAGTTCACATCTGCCACCTCCTCCTCTCCACCTACATAGTCATCATCACAGCGGAACCTTCTCCTCCTCCAGCCTGGCCCATTATAATTGAGCTTCAAGATTGGACCCGCACCCAGCTGCCAAACAGATTTCCCCAAGTCACACCCACAGCCATGGGGAATAGACCTGAGATCTGACTGATACCGGGAACGCCCAGATGAGGCCCTCCCATCTACCAGTGCAGGGCAGCCCCTTCCCTACCACTTAGAGTCTGGGGGAGCTGCCTAGAGCCCTTACATGACCTGTGCAGGGTCACACAGCTAGACTGTGGTGGCAGCTGGACTTTAAACCAGCCTTGTTGGCTTCCAGGCAAGCTCTCGATCCACTACGCCACACTGACTCCCTTCATCCTCCAGGAAAATCCAGTGGCTCCCCATTACCTCCAAAAGCAAATGCGGAATTTTTGCCTGGTCTCTAAAGCCCTTTACAACCGGGTCCCAGCCTACTTCCCTGGCCAGCCACATGGAAGATGGCTGTCCTTCATGCATGTTACGGTCTAGCCACACCGGACATGAAGAAAGCCAGGCCCAGGGAGACTCAATGACTTTTCTTAAGGTCACACTGGCCACAAAGGACAAGGCTAGTCTTCTGACTCCATACCTGGAGCCCTTCTCTAGGGTTAGGCCATGATAGCTCTATTCCCCTTTTCTAAGACTATCCCATAATTTCATTGTTCCCTACCATCTTTCACTCCTCAGAGTAAAATCCATCGTATGCCCAGGGAACGTTGAAATCCATAAACTCCAGCTGGGAGACTATCAGCTTCCATACACTCACCTCCTCAGTAGCCTCCTCTCTCTGAGGGACGGCCTCAGGGGGAATCAAAGAACTACTCCCAAACCCTCCACTTGGAGAAGACTCCCCGCCCAGCCACAGCTTCATGTCCTACGAGCTTCATCCCTTGGACTGGACTCCATCAGACCTTCTCAACATCTCCCCTTTAGGTTCTTTTCATGTATTGTCTGTCTTCCTCCATTAGATTAGAAGAACCATGAAGGCAGGGACTTTCTTTTTCGTATTTGTATCCTCAATAATTAGCAAAGTGCCTGGCACATAGTAAGTCATTAATAAATGTCTATTGAGTGATTGCTATAGAATCAACCCGGTATAACATCTCTCTAGCAGCACTAGCTCCCCCTTCTTAAGCTACACAAAATAAATCGACTCTTTCTTCCACATGCCAGACCTTCAAATATCAGCTATTCTTGTTATATTCTACCCCACTTTGCTAGGGAGGTTTTAGACTGAACTGTTACTATTTTCGAGGATAAAGAAGTTTGGACTTCCAAAAATCTGAGAAGCCTTTTAATACATTACCATCTTTAAATGTGGCTTCTTGGTTGTTTTCAGCAGTATCTGGTCCTGTTGCCTCATCTCTTCCCACCCCATCTTCAACATACTTTTCATTTTTCTTATCATCTTCCGGGGCTGAACAAGCTGTTGGCGTTGGCCCCACATTCTCCACTTCTTCATTCAGACTTTCATTTTGTCTGGTGAATTCTTTCTCTTTTACAGGGCCCTCATTTACCTCCATCATCTCTTTCTCTCTTTTTGGAGGTGGAAATGGCTTTTTATCAAGTCCCATTGAAATGATGCACCTTGGAAGAATAACATAAAATACACTGTGACATTGGGATCCAACACCAAGGTGCCCAAAGCTAGCTTCTCTGTTCAGCCACTTTCCCTGGTTACATATTAGGAAGATGAGAAAAAAAGCTTTACACAAATCTGTGAGCAGATTTAAACAGAAGCAGAAAGAAGACATGGCCATTAAGGAATGTGTTGCTTCACTATGTATATATGTAGCAAAGTTTGTGTTTCTCTGTTTGCTTGTTTATTTTCCAAATGGCAGTGTTTGGATATAAGAGGAGGAAATTAATTTTGTGTTAATTAGAAAAATAAAATTTAATTTTAAAATGAATTTTGAAACATCAGTACTAGAAACATATATTAAGAACTTCTTAATGACCAAAGTTATCTTATAAAAGAACAGAAGATTAAAAAAAAATAAAATTGGCTTATAAGAACATAGATCTGAACGGGCCCTGAGAGATCAACAAGTCCAACCCTTTCATTTTACAGATAATGAGAGGTCTAAAGAGGTTAAGGGACTTGCCCAAGGTCACACAGTAAATCTCTAAAGCAGGATTCAAACTCAGGTCTTCATAACTAAGTCCAACACCCTAACCATTATGCACCCAGCTGCTGAATCATATATTCCAACTAAAATTTGAATCGTAAAGTAGATTTTTAGAGTTCAAAGGCACTGCTCGATATCTACTCCTACCTACAGGTCACATTCCCTGAGAGCAGTATTTCAAAGCTTGTAAGAATGTGCACAATCAGGGAAATGATGCTCCTGAGTGGTGAGAGCTGAAGCCCTTGGGTAATCAGCTTCCTCCTCTCTCTGAGACCATCTCCATGGCAACCCTGACAAGGCGGGAGCACCCAGGCTTTGGGCTGGCTTCCATTGCCAGGAGCTCAGGGTGTGAACAATGGAGGCCCCTGGGCCCCCAGACAGGACGGCTGCAGAGAGCCAAGGAGGCCAGCTCCCGTGGGTTTCTGGTCACCTGATGATTCTTTCTCTTTGTTCTCCTGTGGAAAGTAAGATGATCAGTTGATGCAGGAAGTGGCCCGAGCTCTTAGGCACCAAGGAGGGCAGGGGCAAGCATTCTGTGCCAAGAGAGGAAGCAGCTCTGTGGCGGTGACCACGCCCCTCATTAAACTGTGTCAACAGACTCCTGACAAGGGAGGGACTGTGCTCTGACCCCAGGCCAGAGCCTTGTGACATGTCCAGAGCACTGGCCCAAGACACCTTATGCGATGCTGGCCTCCAGGCCAGATGAGAGATGTCTGTCCCAGAAGCCTTCATCTTCCTTCTTTTGGATGCTACCTGCACGGAAGCTGTGGCACGTATGATAGACAGACGACAAGAAATGGGAAAAAACAATGAGATAATCCCAAAAGGATAGAAACCATAGCTTTACACTGAAGAATAGTCAGTGAGAACCAAGGTGTCTCTGAGAGGCAATGGGGGGTGCTGTGATGAATTCAGAATTGGGTTTGGGCTAAATTATCACTCTCCTGCAGACTAATTAACTGTGTGGCCTTGGACCAGGGCCACCCCTGGGCCTTGGAAGCCTCACCCTAAAGATGACTGAGTGCCCTCAATTATCTGGAAGGTCCTCCTAGCTCTCAAGTTCAGATCCTAGGATTCGATGAGCTAATTGAAAAGCAGGATGGCTCAGTGGGATCCAAGAGGCGGCAGGGGCGCCAGACCCTAATCTGCCCCCACATGAGGGGGGGGGCCCGGATGACCCCCTTCTACCTCTTAATAAATGGCCTCCACACCACTTTGAGCTCCTAATCTGCGATGCAGAATCATTCCCATCTATCTGTTTCCTCGCTTATTCATCCCTGTGGGAGCAGACTGTCATCTCCTAACAGATAACGGAGCACGAGAGCCCATTAGGCACATATCACTTACCCTCTTAACCTGTGTCTCTAAAGTGGGCCTAAGGACATTTTCTCCCTCCGGCCCTCCCAAGACTCCTCTGAATGGATACAGTGCCATACGATGAGGTCTCTGGGGTCTTTGGAAGCCACGGACTTCGGGCTTTAGGCAAATTATGATCGTGTCGCCTTTTCACAAGGAACACAGACAGTGAGAGCCGGAATCTGCAGGACCCACTCACCACTTTATAAGGCAGGAGGAACCTTAGGACCAGAGAATGAAGAGACTTGCCCAAGGTCACACGGTCGAGAGTAACAGCTTGTTAACGTTGCTCACTCTGCGATGTCACCAGCACATATTCGAGTTCAAAGCATCATGTCAGGACTGTGTGGAGATCTCGGCTACCTCCCAATTTCATACACTCCACGCACAGATTCTTTATTGCCCATCTGCTGAAGGGAATTGGGCACACAGAGTGGGTAACATCTATGCTTCAGTCTGGCCGGCTACCGATCCTGCTTCCGGGCATAATTTAAGGTTCTGATTTGGGTTCCTAAAGCACTAAATGGGTTGAGTTCTAGTTAGTTCTATAATGAGTTTCCTCCCCAGATTTCTCAACAAGTTCTGAAAACAACTGCTGGCTTCTTCAAAGATTGCCCCTGATTAACTGACAAACAGCATGAGACTCGGGGCTGGACCTGGGAGCTGAGAAACACCTAAGCTCAGAGCCTGCTGTCAGACCCTGGCTAGCTGACTGACGCTGTGAAGCTCTGAACCCTGACTTTCAGCCTCAGATTTGTCCTCTGGAAGATGCCTGAAACATTGGTCACACAGGATTGTTGTGAGACAACTTCAGATCATAAATACCAAGTGCTTTGAAAAACCTCAGGCGACGCCCATGTGTCCTTCATAGCAAGACCTAGGTTCAAGATGTGCTTTTGGTCCAGATGCCTATGTGGCCTGGACCCATTAACTAATCTTTCTCAGACTAAGTCTCATCCATTGAAATATGGGGGTAATAAGAGCTGCCCACCTCACGGGGTTGTCATCAAAAGAGAAAACATATTCAGTCAACTAGCACTTATTGTGCAGTGTTTTGTCAACATTAAACATCAAAGCTAGTTATTTACCATCAAGAAAGGGAACAAGTCCTCACTGGAGGTTTGGGCACTGACAACTAAGACTCCAGAGACGATAGTCTGAACTAGCATGGTGTATACATGTTGTTTTCCATCCTGTTTAGGACACAAAGGAGAGATGGATAGGCAACACAGTGGGTGACAGAGTCATTTAAAAAAAGGTTTTGAAGGCCTAGAGCACTGGGTTGGATTCACTATATCAAAATATCATGAATATTAATTGAACGTTTTATACTCAAGTTTGGTTGAAAAATCACCTTCATGACTACAAGATGGGGAGACATGGGAAACTATAATGTGTGGGGGTTTTCATTTGTGTGTTTTCTTTGTAGGCTGCAAGAAAAACATGGCTTTGAAATAAGGAGGGGGCACTAACCAAAGATAAAGTTCTATTGTTTGGTTCTAGAAATCCTGGCTTAGGAAGGACATTGAAAGCTATAGAATATCCGAAAGAAGGTAACCGGGATGGTAAAAGACTGAGACCATGGCATAACTGGCTAAAGGAACTGGAAATATTTATCAGGATAAAGGGAAGATTTTGGGGAGATGCACTAATTTTGTATTTGTATCCCTAGGACCTCAAAAAGGATCTAGCTCATAGTAGGTACTTAATAAATACTTATTGATTAATCTTCAAGAATTTGATGGTCACAAGGAAGCCAGTCAACAATTATTAAGCACCTATTATGTGCCAGGCACTGAGTTAGGCCCTGAGGACACAAAGGAAGGCAAACACAAGTCTCTCCTCTCAAGGATCTCAAAGGTCAGTGGCATAGAGTTGAGATGTAGAAGAGGGAAGGGCCTTGTTCTTCTTGGCCGCAGAAGACAGAATTAGGATCAGTTGGAGCCTGTTTCAAAGGAGTCACCTTTGGCTTGAGGTCAAGGAAGAGACTTCCTAACAAATGAAGTGATCCACGAGATGGAGGGGCTGCTTTGGGAGACAGTGGGTGTGTTCCCCTTTATGTGAACATTACAGGGGTCACTAGGTGGCGCAGTGGATAGAGCACCAGCCCTGCAGTCAGGAGGACCTGAGTTCAAATCCGACCTCAGACACTTGACACTTCCTAGCTGTGTGACCCTGGGCAAGTCACTTAACCCCAATTGCCTCCAAAAAAAAACTACTGTAAAGAACATTACAAACACAGGGCGTGTGGTCTCTTGTTGGGCCGACTGTAGAGAGGCTTTATTGAGGACGGGCTAGACTAGAGAGGGGTTCTGAACATCCTCTATAATCTGAGATTTTGGTTCTGTGCATCTGTACTATAGAGAGTGTCTTCTAAAGCATCCAAAGAGCTCTCCCAAATACCATCATATTTCTATTTGTTAACAACCCCGTAAATTAGGTAAAAGATAATTAGCTTGCCCAAGGACATAAACTGGCATATCTGACATAAACTACCAACCCCTTGCTGAAACACCCTTGGGGTTTCTGGACCTTTCCATGAGCCCTGCTACTACATTGTTTCCCAATGAGACTCAGGAGTCCCTTGAGAGGAGAGATCTCTTCACTCTTTGTGCTGTGTCTCAGTGTGTCACAGACTGTGCACAAAGGAAAAATTCAATAAACACACGTCCACCCGTCCATCCATTCATTCATCCATCCACTCATCCATCCATCCATCCATCCACTCATCCATCCATCCATCCATCCATCCACTCATTCATCCATCCATCCATCCATCCATCCTCCATCCATTCATCCATCATCCATCCATCATCCATCCATCCATCCATCATCCATCCATCATCCATCCATCCACCCATCATCCATCCATCCATCCATTCACTCATCCATCCATTCATCCATCCATCCATCCATCCACCCATCATCCATCCATCCATCCATCCATCCACCCATCATCCATTCATCCATCATCCATCATCCATCCATTCACCCATCATCCATTCATCCATCCATCCATCCATCCACCCATCATCCATTCATCCATCCATCCATCCACCCATCATCCATTCATCCATCCATCCATCCATCCATCCATCATCCATCCATCATCCATCCATCCATTCATCCATCCATCATCCATCCATCCATCCATCATCCATCCATCCATCCACCCATCATCCATCCATCCATCCACCCATCCGTCCATCCATCCATCCATCCATCCATCCATCCATCCATCCATCCATCCATCCTCTCATCCATCCATCCATCCATCCTCTCATCCATCCATCCATCCATCCATCCACCCATCCATCCACTCACTCATGTGCTCATTCCTCTGGAGCCTCTTGACTTAGAACCCCACATCCTGAGAATTAGAATTTAAAGCCATGCTTTGGGTCAATACGGCCTCCTGGTGACAGACCACACTCTTGAGTTGTCCAAGTCATATCATGTATCATCCTGTTTGCTCTTACACTGAAGAGTGCAGAGATCAATGGTTTCTGTCCAGATCACCAGGGAAGGAGAACAGGGGCCTGAGATCGAATCCTGAGCCCAGAGGCTCCAAGAGTCACATTGCATCATTAAACAGAAGCACCATTAACACACACAAGATAACTCTCACAGTCTGCCCATTAGAACTCCTAGGTGAGGACATTCCTTCTACCAATGCAAGTCTCCAAATGTTCCACAACTCTCTTGGAAGAGAGGAGGCGAGTACAGGTGTAGACTGGGGCTCACCTTTCAGACCCAGCCAATGTGTCAGCCAGCACTGAGCCAGTGTTCTGCCATCTTTGAGTGAGGTTTCCCCTTACATTTTTGTAGCCATCGTGTCAAGGGTTCTCCCGATTCAGCTAATTTTCCTCAGCATCCCTTCATACCACTCTCCCCAGGTTTTTCTGATTTTCTATGTTCCTCATTTCTTACTGCCCATTATTGTCCCATGACATTCAGGTGCCACAGTCTGTTTAGCCATCCCATTCAATGGGCATCCATTTTCTTCCCAGTTCTTTGATACCCCAAAGGGCACTGCTATAAATATTCCTGTGAATAGGGGCCCTCAAGACATAGTTCCCCCCAACTAGCTCCCAGGGAACACTGCAAATGATGGAATTTTGAAAGATTCTATTGGATTGAAGAATAAACTAAGCATCTTATTGTTGAAATCTATTGAGGTAGAATCTGCCATTTTGTATTGTATACCCATTAATCTGTCTTCTGCAAACAATCCACTGAAACCTTTAAATCCCAGTTATGCTTGGTACCTATATAACCTTGGAGAAATAATTTCCTTTCTCTGGGCAGGCCTAAATTTCCCTAACTATAAAATGAAGAACATGTGATTTCATACAAGGCTCAGGTTTCCAGTGTTAATTCTGAGATATTTTCTCAAACTCTCATCACTACTATGACATGAGAATGGTCGAAATAAGCCTCTCTATGTATACATAATTATAAAGAAATATAATATAGGGGGAAGACCAGTAAATTTCTCTCTCTCTCTCTCTCTCTCTCTCTCTCTCTCTCTCTCTCTCTCTCTCTCTCTCTCTCTCTCTCTTTCTCTCTCTCTCTCTCCCCTTCCAGTTGCTATGTCTATTATTTATGCATCTGTTTGTCTACAAAGCTTTGTTTGATAGATACTATATGTTCTATATAAGCTTCTATTCTGATTTACTTTTCCTGCTTTGTTTGACTGTGTCGATATATTCCAAGGGAAGGAGCTATGGAGCAGAGACGGTGATGGAACGTAACATGCAAGATCTTAAAAAGCAGTAACAAAATGTTTAATAAGAACATGAGTCAGTTAAACACTGAAATGAAAAATAAAGAAATAAAGAAACCCTTTCAAAAACGTATTTGCAATGCAGGTCATTGCTAGGATCCTAATTCTCTTTGTTCAGTTCCATAATCTCATTCTTGGGTTTGCTGCTCAGGGGATTGAATGGATGGAGCCTTAAGAGTGACTCTGAGCTCATCTGTCATCTTTCTGATGGAACAGGGAGGTGGGCAGGAGAAGAGAGGCTGATACGGAGTGGGGGAAGGGGACATGGTTTCCCCATGGGACAAGACTCATTGCCAGGATTCCCCTTCTCACACATGACTGCATGACTGTCTGTTCCCCTGCCTCAGAAATCCCATCTCCTGCCTGCCCCCAACCTGTGGTTCTACACCTTGAGTCGCCTTCCAGGATCAGCCCCCCAGCGGTTACTGCTCAGCTGCAGTTGGGCTGTGTGAGATTTATCCCTGCAGCTACCAGAAGGGGCACTGCGTGAGAGCAGGAACAGTTGCAAAGACAAAAGTTTTTTGTCACCATGATAGGCACATGGTTAGCTTTGTTGAATGGAAATGGATTGAATGCAGACTTACTACCCGTATCTGTGTGGCCTTGAGTAAGTCACTGTCCCCTCGGGACTGGGAAGCAAACCAATCTATGAAAACCTAGATGGACAAAACAGATACAACTGGGGCCTTGGTGTGCTCTGTGAAGGGGTTCTGGCAGGACCCATGTTGTTTGCCAAGACCCAAGAGAAAAGATAACCACGACAAGAATCCAAAGGAAAACAATATTAAAAGACAGTGGAACTCAAATGAGCTGCAAAGAACACTTTTGACAGTAAAGGTTAAAGCATATCCCCTTGATGCTCAGGAGGGGGGTCCAGCCTATTGCATGCATGCATTCATTCATTCATTCATTCAGTTAGCAAGCAAGCATCCCATTTGCAAGACACTGTCAGGCACCAGAGATACCAAGACCAAAAGCAAAACCATCTCTGCCTTCTGCGAGCTCCTGTTCTACTGGAGAAAACAGTGTGCAAATCAATAAGCAAACATAACGTGGATACCAATGAAGCCCAAAGCAATCAGGGAAGGTGGCTCAGGGTCAGCCTTGAGTAGCAGGCAACACTCCAGGGGACCTTAGGAAGGAGTCACGGATTCCAAGAGGCAATGGCTCTCAGAGGGTGGGCATTTCAGGCACGGAGCAGCTGAGGCAGAAATGGAATTTTCCATTTGGGGCACAACACTGAAGGCAGTTTTGCTTGGACAGAGTTAGTGAAAAGGAATAACAGGCAATGAGCCAAGGTGGGCAGGGGCCAGACTGCAAAGGATTTTCTGGGTTTTGCATCCTTATTTCCACTGTTATAAGGAAAAGCTCTGGGGGTGGGAGAGGGTGGGACCATATCACCCACAGTGAGAGTGTGCTATAGTGATAAGATGTCACATGGATCATAGCTACATAAGTATGACTAATGTAAAAAGGGGCCATTGATAAACATAGAAGCAAAAAACAAACGGGAAGAAAATGTCACCCCCTCCCTCCCATGCCCCAATAACTTTCTTCCATACTTATAGCATGGAGAAGCTCCATCGATGTCAACAAATCCAAAGTATCCATTCTTGCCTCCAAGCCTGGAGCCCCTTCGATGCTTAAACTCACAGCAGGAGCTCAGCCTGTCCAGCTGCATCCCATTCAGGAAAAAAGTGAGGCTGAAGGGAAAGCCGTAATGTCGTTTGGAAATGAACTGAAACGTCTCTGAAAACAAGAATGAAAAACACGAGTGAAGGAGCAGTGTAGAACTTCAGCTCAGGGGCAGCTCGTTGGCACAGTGGATAAAGGATGGACCTTGGATTCAGGAGTACCTGAGTTCAAATCCAGCCTCAGACACTTACTAGCTAAGTGACCCTGGGCAAGTCACTTCACCTTGTTTGCCTCAGTTTCCTCATCTGTAAAATAAGCTGGAGAAGGAAATGGCAAAGTACTGCAGAAAATCTCAAATGGGGTCACAGAAAGTTAGATGTGACTGAAATGACTGAATGACAGAAAGAAAAAACAAACTGAGGCTTAAGGAGCTTAAAGGACCTGCCTAGGATCCCACAGGCAGCAAATAGCAAGGGTTCAAACCCAGGACCTCTTACTTCACATGTAGCCAGCCTCCTTTGGTGGCCCAAGTCTGAAAAATCCAGTTCTGGAGGAAGACTGTAGAAACCAGGACTACTTAGCAGACTGGGAGGCTAGAAAATGCTTTTACACCACGTGTTTTACCCCTTTGAACACCACAAGCATAAAAATATCAGCTCACATTCATCACAGCACTTTCAGGTTTGGACGTTAGGGCAAGGAGCTCAAGCAGGAAACAGGGGGCCTCTGCAGGTCGATGGGTGACACGCTGAGAGCTGTGCTCAAGGACAGTCATTCTCATGAGCAAGGAGCCTCATGTGCCTTTGAGTCTCAGAGATCTGAGAGTCAGGGAGTCTGGCTCCAGAGCCGGGGCTAGAACTCGAGGGAGGGACAAGGGATGGGAGGGAGGATTCGAGAGAAAAGTGCCCAGGGTTGGGTGAATGAGCCGGCAGGGGATGAATCCTAAAAGAACACGTCCACAGCAGGAAGGGCCCTTCCAGGCCCTGCTTCTGATGTCTTCATTGGACCTTCTAGGCAACCAGACTTTAGAGAAACGCAAGGACTTTGACAAGGTCAGCTCTGTCAACAGTGAAGGTGAAGGAAGAGTCACCCTTGTCTCCGAGGCTCTTGGTCTGGGTGTCAGGGGATTGACAAAGACAGGAAGGCTGGGAAGGGGAGCCTGTGTGTGTGCGTGTGGGTGCATGTGCACTGGCATGCGTGCCCACATGCTCGGAGAGTGAGTTAGGCTTTAGGCAAGTTGACTTTCAGGTAACAGCAAAATATTCAAGTAAAAAGTTGAAGAAATGGGACTTGAGTTCAGGTGGAAGGATGCTGGAAAGGAGATCTGAGGTCATCGAGTCTGATGCCCTCATTCACGGGCAGGGAAACTGAGGCCCAGAGAGGTGTCAGAGAGTCAGGAACTGTGAGAGCCAGCATTTACGCCCAGTGAGGAAGCAGCCAAGATGGGGAAAGAGGAGACAGTGCTGCTCAGTTGTGTGCGTGGCTTCTCTAACAAACACTCAAGAAGGCCAGACTGGAGGGTGAGCAGGAAATTTTGGGCAAAGGACAGAGGGTCACCCCGAGGCCAGTGACCAGGGCAGGAGCTGTGGAGAAGAGCAGGCAGTAACCAGCAGGAATTCTGAATAGGGCTGAGACAGTTCTAGCCAACAGTCCCATGACCACCTAGAAAAACACAGCTGTCAGGGGAGAGGTGTTCCCATGTTTCTGAGTGGGGGTTCAGGACAAGAGAAATAAGGCCCATCCATGAGACAACTGGTGTCTGATCACAGGTAGCCCTGACTCACAAGAGTTTCACTTGTTGAAAGAATTAAAACAAAAGTGATACAGCCACTTCAGAAAGACTTGCAGCAGCCACAGGCTGGCCCGACACTGACTCTGGCCATCTTCCCCACGAGGTAGCTAGGCATGGCTATGGATGGAAGGAAAGATAACGCAGACTAGTCTCTTGTGTAAAAACAGACTTATAAGCCAACAGTTAAGGGTGAGCTCTTTGAAGGTAGGAACTATGCTGTGGCCATATTTGGGTTCAGGTCCTCCTGGGTCCAGGGCAGGTGTTTTGTCCCATGTCACCTAACTGCCCCATGATGACATCTTTGGGGTAAAATTGAGGAGGGAGAGGAATACACTGGGGGAGTGAATAGGGGGGTAGCAGAATGGTGTGAAATATCACATGAAAGAAGCAGGAAAGGGTGTTTGGAGTGGGGGGCAGAGATGAGGGAGGAGTGGGGAAGTGAAGGAGACTTACACACATGAGAATTAGCTCAAAGACCTTACTTTCATCAGAGTTGGCTCAAGGAGGGAATAACATACACACCTAATTGGATGGAGTAATCTATCTAACCCTGCAAGAAAGTAGGAGGGGAAGGGGATAAGGAGGAAAGGGTGAAAGAAGGGAGGGCAGAGCAAGGGAGGGGCAGTCAGAAGCAAAACACTTTTGAGGAGGAATAGGGTAAAAGAAAATAGAAAATAGAGTAAATATCACAGGAAGGGAATAGGATAGAGGGAAACAGTTATGATGATTGATTATAAAGGCAAAATGTATGGTGCTTACTTTGCTGGGCTATTGTGAAGAAAATTCTTTGTCAAGCTTAAGGTACTATATGAAAGTCATCTATTACTGTTGTTGCAGTAATCAACCTCATGGGTTTATTGTAAGGAAATCTCTCTTTAAAGTACTATATAATTGTAGCTTACTATTAAAAAAATGATGAGCAGGACACTATCAGAAGGACCTAGAGGGACCTGCATGAGCTGGTGCAAAGTGAAATCTACTGTATACAAAAGAACAGTATTATTGCGAGATGATCTACTGTGAATGATTCCGTTATTTTCAGCAATGCAATGATCCAAGACAACTCCAAAGGTCTTATGAAAAATGCAATCTATCTACAGAGAGAGAACTGGTGGTATTTGAATACAGATGGAAACATAATTCTTTTTTGTTAGTTACTTTATAGGAAGCAAAAAAAATAATAATATGATGAACAGGATGCTATCAGAAAAACCTGGAAAGACCAACATGAACTGAAGCAGAGTGAAATGTACTGTATACAGAATAACAGCAATAGTGTAAGATGATCTGCTGTGAAGGACCTGATTATTTTCATCAATGCAATGATCCAATATAATTCTGAAGGACTTAGGAAAATTGCAATCCTTCTACAGAGGAAGAACTGATGGTATCTGAAAACAGATTGAAGCATAATTTTTTGATAGTTTCTTAATCTGAAGTTTTGTTTGTGTCTGTTTTCTTTCACAACCTGGCTAATATGGAGATGTTTTGTGTGACTACTCATGTATAATTTATATTGAATTGCTTGAGTTCTTGGGGGGCGGGGTGGAGAGGGAGGGAGGAAGAGAAGTTGGAACACAAAGTTTTAAAAAAAGTGATGTCAAAAAAATTTTTACGTGTAATTTGGAAAATAAAATTCTAGAAGAAGAAGAAGAAGAAGAAGAAGAAGAAGAGAGGGACTGTGGTACTTTTTCTATCTGTATCCTCAACCCTTAGCAAACTGCTTGGCCCCTAGTAAGCTATTGTGAAATGCTTTCTCACGCATTTTGTTCATTCGTTTAGATTACAAAAATATGCTTGGTGAATACGGCTGACCCAGAAGGACATTCAGAGATCCCCTAACCCAATCCACTCAGGGCATGTTTGAGGAAACAGAACCCCATGGAGGTTAAGGAGTTCGCAGCTTTTTGGGGTGAGATGGGGAACAAAACCTGGATCTCTGCATTTTGAGTCTCTCTGCTCTGCCATTTCCTATTTTTAAAATGACTCTATTCAACTTGTAAAAACATTTAATGACAGGCAGCAGAGGAGAAGTAATCAGTATGTGAGAAGTGACCATCTGAAAGCCCAAGACCCCCAAAACAAAGGGGTCATGAAGGACCGGGAAAATAAAAGAATGCATTTCTCATAGAAAAAATGAACCTATCATAGGACCATGAAAGGATCTCACTGTGACGTCCCTGTGTTCAGCAGCACCGGGCTGGCCAAATGAGCCGTTTTTCATGAGATCCGCAGCACTGAGCATGGCCGCCTCTTCTGTTCTCGGTGGGAGCGTGGAACAAGCTCATCGGGCTTCCCCGGCTGCTCAGCGTGGGCGGCTGGAAAGGGCAGCTTCTTCCAGCCCAGCTGCATGGGTCCAATGGCAGCACTGGAGTCGGCTGGGGGTGGACAATCGTTCAATTCTGACCAATCGCTTTTCTGGCAATCGAGGGGTCCCCAGGGGCCAATCATCGGGGGAGCAGGATCCCATTATACGCGTCTCCATCCTTTCCCACGGCAAACAGCGGTGAACCCCGGGATAGATCTGTCCGCAGAGCATCACGGAGCAAAGGTCGGCTTTGTTACCTCAAATCTGACTTCTGTCTCAGAGCCTGGGTAGGGTGCACAGGAGGAGGAATTCCGCCGAGTCTCCCTCGTGCCTTCGTTCATTGGGATGCATCAGTGTTGACTGAGCTGGAGCTCAGAAAGGAAGGGGGATGGGACATGGTCCCACCACGGGCGTCAGCGCAGGAGTTGTACTCCCATAGATAAAAGCTCCCAGAGGGCAGGCACGGCTTCATGGTTCTCTCTAGTTCTCACTCACACTCACACACACACACACACCACAAGAAGGTTAGGTAGTGGCTTTGGACATGTGACTTCTATTTAAACAGAAGCTAGAAGTCATTAAGCACCTCAGTCTTCCTTATCTGTACAATGAGAAGATTAGATGAGATGCTTCCAATCCCATATCTATGATTTTATGGGGGAAGAAGTCACTGAACTCAGTATTTGGATTGAAGAACACTAGTTTGAGAGCCAGAAAGGACTGAGACATCATCTGGTCCAACCCACCCATTTAACAGATGAAAACACTGAAGCCTAAAGGGACTGAGTGAGTGTCCCCACATCACATGGGAGGTTCTGTGACTCCATGTCCCATGTCCTTTCTCCTCTATTACTACATAGTGATCGTAAATCACAAAAACTAGAACCTGTCAGGGTAGGAAATGGGTGTCCATGATCCTGAATCCTGATCCTTCCTAATAAGGAACTCCCACTCCAGCCAGACTGACAAATGGGGGTCCAGCTTCTCCTTGGGAACCTCCAGGGAGCAGGAACCCCCAGATTCAAGCTGCAGTTCATTTCCTCTTTTAATAGCAATAATTGGAAGGTGCTTTTTTGTTATATCAGGTCTAAAGTCCCCAACCTTGAGCTACTTTTTTCTCACATTTAGTCCAAAGTTGCAAACTCAATCTGTTTCATTGTTAATTATTCCCTTTTATTTTTCATCAAGGAAAACCTAGTAAGGCTGAAAGTAACCATTTTTCTCCATTTCTTTCCGGCTGCAGCATTACATGAAGAATGTCAAATCCGAAGAAAACTTTCAGTTTGAATGAATATCTGGAAACGAGTCCTTAAAGATGACATTTCTTTCTAGACATATTTTCACAAATAAGCTATTAAAACTATAATGTCTGAGAGAAATCAAAGGACAGTTACAACTTTCCATTTCACTCCTGTTCCACATGGCTAGATACATGAGAGATTTGTAGTTTTGTCAGCATTAGGAAACTTCCAGTGTGAGAACTCCCTCTGCCGGTAAAAACTGCAACCCATCAGTGACTTAATAATCTTCAAAAGTTGCCCAAGGCTTAGAAAGGTTAAAGTACTTTCCTATCACCACATAGCTATTCTGAACAAGGTGGGGTTTGAACCCATATCTTTCTGCCTCCAGGGCCAATCGTCCCCCAATTATACCATGTAAAAAACTCTAAGGAGCAAAGTCAGATACTTAGATTTGGTACATGACAAATTGTATCAGAGAGCAAATGACCTGGGGCTAACTGTATGATCAAGTTAGGATGGAAATAGGAAAAAAAAAACCTTCATCCCAGATCCCAGACTTGCCTACCATATGCAGGGCATGGCTCACATTGACATTTATTGGATTTGTGATCTGAGGTCAAGGTAGAATTTGTAGAGAACAAATTGTCATCCTGGTATATTTCTCTCTGAATAAGTGATGACATAATTCACAATGGCAGCCCTACCAGGCCGCATGGCCTTCTGGGACAGCTTAGTCCCACAACCTTTGGATAATCTCTCTCCTCAAATTAATCTGCTACCTTCTTAAATCATGCCACCGTCTCTCACACAATCCAGGAGACTCATTGCTGCCTTAATTCTACTTACCAAGAAGCAGTAAATCTCTATTTGCTTTGAGGCAGACAGTCCATAAATCCCTGGACACACTCCCAGAGAAGAGTCGGGTCATTTTCGTCGACACCCTTACCTACCATCCCAAGCCAGAACTCTCCCCCCGTGGGGTTGGTACCTTTTTCAAGGAGTTTGCCTTGGAAGACACAAAGGTTTTCCCCACCACAGTGCTGCTGATAAATCTTGATCTCATCTTTATAATTGATGTCATCGTGATTCAGGTGCACACTCTTCCCCCAATAGATCATGGTGATGAAGGCATTACTGTGCAAGGGAGATTTGTGATATCTTCCTGAATCCTGGAATGAATCAAGAAAGCACACGTTAGCCAACCAGAAAGATGATGCTAGGCGAAGTGCATTCTCTGTAGCTCTCCGAGGGGCAGAACAAAGAAAAGTTACTCTTTGATACACACACAATAAAATGGAGCAAAACCCTCTTTCTTTTTGAGAAAAGTAATCTGTCACTTTTAAGGCAAGATGAACTCCTTTGAACAGCCGCACCCAGTCAATGATCACTCCTGGGGTATGCTATCATGAGTCCCTCCTCTGTGTCAGTGGCCTGACTCTATCCAAGCCCCTTCCAACTCAAATGAAGTGATTCTGTGACCTGGGGGCATCAGGACAGGCCTCTGCAAGTCTGGAAGGAGGGGCCGGCACCTGACCTCAAGCCTTGACTTGACCCAGGGGTTGCATGCAGTGGAGATGAGGAAGGAGACTGTTCCAGGCTCCTGTGCAAAGGCACCAAGGTGGGCAATGGGCTACCCTATACAGGTAACACCTTGTGACCTGCAGAGTGTGAGGTGTCATCCCAAGAATGATGAATCGGGTCGTGGTGGAGGAGCATCACTGAGGGCCAGTCGTGGAGGCCTCGGTGGGTGGGAATAGGCTGTGATATAGGCTAAGCTGTTGTGGTCACACGGTTTGAGGCTCCCCTGGGAGCCAAAGGAGACAAGCATTTGCTGGGCTCCTGCTCCGTGTCAGTCACTGTCCTAAGGGCTGGCAGAGAAATACAAGCTGAACAGGCAGTCTCTGCCCTCAAGAAGCATGTATTCTAACGGGGAAGACAACACGGAACAGGAAATGGGAGGGGAAGGAGGTGACGAGGGTACCTGGCAGGGTAGGGTCTGTGAGGAGGGTCAGAGCACTGCCCCAGAGGCCAGCCTCCCCTCATCTGCAGGAGTGATTTCCTCTAAGCATAAACCTGACCATGTCACCCTCTAACTCAAAAAACTCCACTTGTGCCCGATACAAACTCTGCTCAGCTTTTAAGCCCTCGAAGATCTGGCTCCAGCTGCGTCTGCAGCCTCACCGGACGGGCGCCCTATGGTCCAGCCGACCAGCCACCTCTCCCTTCCTCACCTCCTCTTCCCCATCTATGCCTGTGCCCTGACACAGTGCACTGTGCCAGCCTCGAAGCCCTTCCCCACCCCCTCCCTTCCAAACCAACTGGCAACTCGCTCCTTGGGAGATGGAGCATCTCTCTATGAAAGGTGCTTCCCAAGGAGCAGGCCTGCTTTAGACTGGGGAAACGGGTGCCAGCAAGGAGGGTCACTTATGCCCTCAAGAGCCTAATGTGTGGAAACCACATCAGAGCAGAGCTGGGCAAGGCAAGGACTGAATGAAAAGAAAGAGGATTGGGCATCGCCCTGCACAGAATTCACAGGTGTTCTCTTATATTTGTTCTGTGTGGCTTAAAATCTAATGCAGGTCCTAACCTGCCCCTCAGTTTTGGGGGGAAACTGGCTAAGACTTACCGATAAATTCAGCAAGAGTTTAGGCTTTTAAGGATTTATTAAAGATCTTAGACATCCCAGCTAGAATCTGAGACCTTACAATTCTGACTAGTACCCGCCCAGGCACTGACTGGTCTTCTCTGTTGGAATTCGAGTACTCACTCCTTGTGAGTAGGGATCATTCCACGGATGACATCTGTAGCCCCTAGAGACACTACAGAAATACTTATAGGATTGACTTCAAGACAAAATGGAGGCCCCCAGCTCTTAGGGAGAACCGCCTGTGATGAATACATGGGAAGGTCGGAGCCACCAAAGTCCCCCAGGATGAGCAGGCTTGGGATCTGGATTGTTCTAGGAAACTTCCAAATTGATGGGATCACAGTCCACTGGAGCATTTGTTGTCTGAGGAGAATTATTTAATCCACCCATTGGGGTGTGTCCAGGGACTAGCAGCCATCAGAAAGGGGATAAGGGAATAAGCATTTATCTGCCAGGCATTGGGCTAAGTGCTTTGACAAATTTTATCTCATTTGATCCTCCCTCAGGGGGCTCGGAAGACTCAGATGATGGACCTAAAGAAAATTTCCTAAATATGATCTCACCTGCTGAGGTGAAAAAAAGAAGGATGGGAAAGAGGAAGAAAAGGGGAGAAAAAGGAGGAGGAAGAGGAGGAGAAGGAGAAAAAGGAGGAAGCCATCCCTCAATTCTCTCCCTAAGATATAATATCCAATCAATCCAAATGCTATGAAAATGGTGGACCTTTCTTCTCTAGTTTTCTTTCAATGGAATCTCAGCAGCAATTTCTGTTTATTCAGTAAGCCAAGTTACAGATCTTATTCTTACTCCTTCTGAAATTTAACATACAATTAATTTAAGGGAGAAGGTCATTTGGCGTCCTAGCAGACTGTGCTTATTAGAAGTTTACCTGGCTCTTAGACTCATTCCTGCCTCCATATTTTGAGGAACTAAGTCTAGTAAAATGTAATTAATATCTCCCAAGAATAGAAGGGGAGACTCTTCAAGATGAGGGTCATATAATAATTTGGCTTTGTCTCATTAAAAACAAACTTTAATGTTTGACTTCAAGGCAGATTCAGCAGAAGCTTCTGCCATCACACCAAGGCATGAGTCAGTCAAAGGAGTGCTTCATTTGGAAGAGGGGCTGGATTTCTAGGTGGTTTGGATCACAAGTCTGGTTAACGATTCTCTTCCGGAATATGTCCAATTGCCTTTCCAAATGGACTGCTCACAGCCTGGATTTCTGTTGCACTGGAGTCAGTGATTACATTAAGAAAATGGATTCCGTGTCTTTGCCCTGGCCACTCTGCATATCATTACCCCAGTTTTTCTCCCTGTGCCCTTGAAAAATCTGGCTCTACACCCTGTAAATCTGCAAACAAATCGATTCAGTAATTACCCTGTGAGGATCCGGGATGTTTGGGGCTGTGGTTGGGCGGACTCTTCTCCTCCACGCCTCGATGCGACTTTTGTTGATCATCTTTTCATTTCTGGGGGATGGCGGTGGAGGTACGGGCATCAAATACTCATTAATAATGGGCAACTGATATGGAGCCACTCCGTGGGGCTGCTCCGAAGAGTTCCTGTACCGTTCACCCTGGAATCATATGTCCTGATATTAGAATTCATTTAATAAAGGAGAAAAAACCATCCTGATTGAACAAGTTCCCATCAATCAGCATAGTCAATATTTAGAAGTCACTCTGATATTGTGGTCTGGAGTCCTGGGACAAAGTTTTAGGGACCATCATTGCCCCTTACTTCCTCTGTGACCTTAAAGAAGTCCATCTCTCTGAAACTCAGCTGTGTCATCTGTCAAATGAGCAAACAATGCCCACACACCAGGACCTCACTGGGCCATAACAAAGGTCAAATTGGACCATGCAAGGCCAAGCCTTGTGTGACCTTGATGTGAGGATTCAGGCCTGGGGTGCACCGCACATTGTCTGTGTTTCTGCGGGGCTCGAAGACTCTGGGATTCTATGTTCTCTCACATGGTCAGTGTTGCTACTGATCTGATGCATCACTGCCTCAGAATCCCTGAGCCCAGTGATCTGGCCTTGTCTGTATGAATGAAAGCAGAGAAGAAAACCCAGTGTACACACCTTCTTAGCAATGGGGCAAGCCAGAACTTCTTTCCAGGACACAGGCAGGGAGCAGCCTAGCCAAGTTCATTTAATGGGGGGCCAGGGTGAGGGGGCTTAAGACTCCTGAGTCTTCAATTCCTATACTTGGCTCTGTGGCCAATGCTTAACCCACCTGTGTGCACATTTCAGTGTAAATGCAAACCCCCAATGAGCCCTTCCAGAAGCTGGGGGGGAGGCTATTCCCCTGAGGGTCTAATGTAGGCTAACTCCTTGTTTTGCTGTTCTAGGCCTTCCACAAGCTGGCTCTGGCCTATCTCACCAGCCTCGTTATGTGAACAAAACCCTTCCCACGCTCTTCCATCCAGCCAAATTCTTGCTACTTTTCATGCCCAACATTCTATCTCTCACCTCAAGGTGTTTGCAGAGGCTGTGCCCAATGCCATGCCCTCCTCCCAGTCTCCTTTAGAGATCAGCCTGAATGACACCTCCTACCTGAAGACTTTCCTGAGCCCCTCAGTTGTTGGCACCTCTGATTCTCTTTAGACCGGACCTTGTATTTATTTTGAACATGGCAAAGCAGCCTGAGAGAGTGGCCTGCAGAGCTGGCCTCAGAGCCCAGGCATCTGGGTTCAAGTCTTGCCCTGGACACAGACTTATGGTGAGTCCCTCCCTTCTCAGGGCTCGTCCTCACACCTCTCTAGGTTGTGAGAAGTCGTCCTCCTGCACTGGTGGAGGGAGTGCTTAACAGATGCCCACTGAGTGATTTCCTACTTTAGCTATTCACTGTCAGAATTGATCATAGATAGGAATTTTCATCAGTATGTTCTCACTATGAGGATCAAAGTAGCCAATAGCTTCCTATAGAGGAAGTGTCTTTATCAAAGGAAGGACTGCTTGCTCTTACTGTTTGTGTTCCCCTTGGTAGCATGGTCTACACTGCATCAGACTGTGTGATGGAAGAGCCTGGGAGGGAGGACCCTCAGGCACTGAGTAGCCCATTTTACAAAAGAGGAAACTGAGGCCCCAAGGGGAAGAGTGCTTGTGCCAGGTGACACAGAGGTGGGGTTTGAACCCTGCCGCCCTACCTCCACCGTGTCATTCTGAGAACTGAGTTCCAATCCTGGCACCAACACTCAAGAGTTTGTTATGATAAACAAGAGATTCATCTTGAGCCACATTTTTCTCATCTGTAAAGTGGGGATACTGAGGTTCATAGCGCCATTCCTCAGAGAAGCAAGAAGAAAACCTCCTGGGAGAATCTGAGGACAGGGTCCTTGAGAGGACCCGTGATTCCATCAGTAGGAGGGCCTTGTACCCGGGAGCCTCCTGCCCATCCCTATCCCTGACTCAGTAGGCAAGTCTGAGGCTCATCTATTTAGGGCTTGCCACTTCCTAGCTTTTGTGAATGTGACACCCCTCATTCTGGAGTCAGCCCTCCCCAGTGCTGAGCAGAGCAAAGGGGCTCCGGTGGTAGAGCCGAGGAGGGAGTGATCACAGGAAACCAGCCACGGTGCCCAAATGGGTGCCTGGCCAAGGAGAGGCCATGGCTGGTGTCTGGCTAGGCCAGCCGAGAACCCACCCATCCTGCTCTGCAAAAGGCTGCCCAAGACGCCAGAGGTTAGAGGGTCCTGTCAGGGGGAGGACGGGAGGGAATGAGGTCAAACACCATCATCTGGCTGGGGAAGGGAGAAGCGGCTCCGTCTTCTCTTGAGCCCACCCAGCAGCCAAGGGCAGCCTCCCACCCCCGACCATGAGCCCCCACATCCTGATTTCCTCTAGTTTACCAAAGGCTGGTCCCGCTGGGTAGCTAAGTCAAACCCATCTGCTTGTTTACACATCTCTGCCTGTTTGCAAGCAGCCACACCCATGGGGAAGGCACAGAGGGGAACTGGGCACGGCCGGATCTCTGGTCCGATCTATGCACCCCATAGGTCTCCCTGGATTTAATTACCCACAGTATGCTAATCATTATGCAATGTTGAACTTATCAGTTCTAACAGGAATAACAACGGCAAGGCATTAGCCCAGCATGTTTGTCTGTTTCTATGGAAAGTTAATTCATTCTGCTGAGGTGACAAGTCTATGGAACTGACTGTAGACAAGGCAATACCGAGACAATGCCTAGGCTGCTCTGGGTGCAGGCTCACAACTGACCCTGGTCTGAGGGAATCCACAAATCTGCATAGACCAAGGGGAGATGGGCCTGACTGACAGGCAGAAAGACAAACATATAGACAGATAGATAGACAGACAGACAGACACAGACAGGCAGGCAGGCAGACAGGCAGGCAGACAGACAAGCAGGCAGGCAGACAGACACAGACAGACAGACAGACAGACAGACAGACAGACAGACAGACAGACAGACAGACAGAAGCTCCTGGCACTCTGAAGACCAGAGAGGGCTCAGCACACCCCCAGTACTTCTGTTCAGCAGGCAATGAGCAAACCACCAAGATGAATGTGAGATGCTCCAGGACCCAAATGAGCTGAGATAAACAGGATCAGGAGGGTGGACATCAATACACCAGTGGTTAAAAATGTAAAGTCTGCAAACTGCACAAATCTCTTGGTTAAAGAGATTCTTTCTCTTTTACTTTTGATTTAGTCCTTCAAATGTCCCCCTCCCTATGTTTGGCTAGAGCTCAGGACTCTGTCCTAGGATTTCTCCACTTCTCTGTCTCTTTATCAACCTGCACCGCAGTCTGTCTGTCTCTGTCTCTCCACATGTCTCCATCTCCCCTCCCCTCCCCCTTCTCCCCTCCCTTCCCCTCCCCCTCTCCCATTCCCTCCCCTCCTTCTCTCTCTCTCTCTCTCTCTCTCTCTCTCTCTCTCTCTCTCTCTCTCTCTCTCTCTCTCTCTCTCACACACACACACACACACACACACACACACACACACACCAGCTCCCTTTTATGTGTTGTTCACCCCCACTACAATGCAAGCTCACTGGGAGCAGGAACTAGCTTCCTTCTTGCTTCTCTTTGTATTCCCAGCACTTAGCACAATGCAAGGTCTACAGTTAGTGCTTAATAAATGCTTGTTGACTCAACACAGAATACTTTGTATCCATCCTCTTGTCCCTCACACCACAAAGACATCAATTACAGGCCTAGTTCTCTCTCACTTATTCGTCATTCAGTCATGCCCGACTCCTCATGACCCCATTGGGGATTTTCGTGATAGAGACCATTTCCTGCTCCAGTGGAAACAGAGGTGAAGTGACTTGCCCAGGGTCACACAGCTAGTATCTGAGGCCAGATTTAAACTCAGTCTTCCTGACTCCAGGCCCAGCGCTCAGTGCACTATGGCGCCCCCTAGTGGCCTCTTGTATCTGTCACTTATCCTACAACAAGAGCTTCCTACCTGGCCTCTCCGCATCCAGACTTCTGCCCCTCCCAATCCATCTTCCACACAGCTGCCCCCACTTAATCTTCCCAAAACTCAACTGTGACTCAGCCGTTATTCGGCGGTCCGAGGAGATTCAGCGCCTCCCGTTTTCTACGGGGAGGCCTCACTCACTGTCCATGGCAGGGGCCCCAAGCACCTCTGCAGGTCTCCCATGCATCACCTACGCTCCAGGCAAACCAGACCTCCCCGTGGACAACCCTCGATTTCCACTGCTTTGCACGACGCCTCCCATGGCTATCTGTGCCTCAGGGAGCCCCCGTCTCCCCTCCTCAGCTGAGGAGGAGCTCCTCATGGGGCGTTCCCCCTCTTTGTGAGTCCCCCACCCAAATACCTTGGACGTATTTGTTTGTCTTTTACTTTTATCTGTGTACACGTGGAACCGCCACCATCAGCGGCCACCCAACGGCGACAGCCCCGTGGGGACAGGGGCACTGGCCGTGGAAGAGCTGGGTCTGAATCTGCCTCAGACACTTACTAAGTGTGTGCCCTTGGGAGAGAAACCCTTAACTTCTCCAGATCTCCTTTTACTCACCTATAAAATGGGGATAACCACAGCTCCTAAGCCGTAGTGTTGTGATGATGAAATGAGATACTGCGTAAAACCCTCAAAAGATCGATGCTAATGTGAGTCATGACCATCACCATCCTGCCGCATAGCTCCCAGCTCCAGGACCCGCGCACAGCAGGTGTTTAATAAATGCTTATCAGATGGAAGGCCAAAGGGCTGTTTTCAATAACCCCAAAATAAGAGGATTTCCCTTCCTGGGGCGCTTGATTAGAGGGATGCTAATAAAACCAAATTTAGTCGAACCCTACTGTTTGACAAAGGTTTCTGAGACTCCACAAGGCTTTCCAAAGCATCAGGAAACATGCCTCCAGGAAGCGGCTCACCCCATTGGGAAATCGGCCCTCAGTCTCCGCCAGGGACGGCTTTGACTTGGATGCTGCCGGCGGCTTTGGCACGACTCCCACTGCTGCGGGATGGTTGAGAAGCGGTTGCAGCCGACTGGGCCGCTGCTGCATGTTGGCCGGGGCAGTGCTCGGTCTTCCTGGGGCAGCGTTTGGCCGAGGCAGAGCCTAAACAATTGGGGGGAAATGCAGCTTAAATTAGTATCTGGAGCCAGTTCCCAGACCAATTAACAGCCCAACAAATTGCCTAGAGTGATTAAAGTTGGGGCTTTTAGAACAGATCAAACTTTAATTACGTCCTTCCCTGATAGAGCCTTGTGACCCTAAGCATTTGTTCAGAGTCGCGCTCAGAGCTGTGGTCCTGGCCATCGGCAGATGCATCCATTGCAGAGGACTCCATCCGAACAAGGGGGAAGCTCTCTGCTACCTTTGGGCAGTTTGGTTCAGCCTGTAAGCCCAGTGACAATGTCTAACCTTGGCTGGGAGTGGAATGGCTGACAGCCGTGCTCAGTAAACCCAGGAGGGCAAGGCGGTCATATTTGGAGCCCAAAGGGATTGGCCAGGAATGCATCCTTTCCGGCTCTCAAGCCATCAACATAAAGGATTCCAGGGGACTCTCGAAGTGCTAAGTCAGCCCAGGACCAGAGACATGCCAATGGCCATGTCTGAAGAGACTCCTGCACCGTGTCTCACCAGTAGTCAGCCGGCTTTGGGGAGAGACGTTCTGGGGAAAGGGTATGGAACCCAGGCCTTGGTCCTCCCAATGGCCTTTCAGCTTCTTATGGGGATATGGTTCCTGTAATCATCCGCCCCTTCGTCTGCGATTCTGTCCAAACATCTGTAGTTCTTTACAGAAGTCTAGCCGACCCCATCTCGGAAAGAGAGAGGCTCCGGGAGAACAGGACAGCCCAGAAGACCAAAGCTGGGCTATCTCTGGCTCTGGTGAACTGAACTGCCTCCAAGAACCCCGGGGCCCAGGGAGACACAGAAGTATCAGGGAGCCCCAGGGGCGCTGGATAAGACTCAAGTCAAAGTAGGTTTACGTTTGGCACAGAGTCTAGCTGCCCTTCCTGCAGCAGGTGGCAAGGGGGACCCTGAGGGCATCTGATCCCCATCTGTAGAGAGTTTAGGCAGGTAGCAGGTACCATAGAGAAGCTGCCAACTGCTCCTGCTCCTGCTATTATTTGTTAAACTAGTCCATTGTGTGGCACATAGGAGACACTACACAAATGCTTATCGTTGTTGTTGCTGTTATAGTATGTGGTAAAAATTATTGGAGTTTAGCTGCCTCATTTGAGAGGGGCCACACCTGGCTCACCCTGAAGTTACATATGCTACTGAGGTCAGAAGGAGAAACCTCTCCATAGGCAGTTTTTTGAAGGACTTCCCCTTTTGGGAGAGAAAGATTGAACGCTCACTGAGGGGAGGCTGAGCCACTTCCAGAACACTCTCGCTCTGGTTCTCTCTCCTTGGTTTTCCCAGTGGTGAGAGAAACTAGCAGATGTCCCAGGTGTGGTGAGTAAACACAAAAACCCTGCATTCCTTTGAATTAGCTTAATTGGAAACAAGCTGGTGATTGAATAAACTTAGGTTAAAGTTAGGAGAATCTGTATTTCTTTTCCCCTATTTCCTCATCTTTGATTTTTATTAATTTCACCTTTGTTGTTTAATTAAGTCCCAAGTAATAAAATCTGATCCTTTTGTGGAAAAGAAGCTGTAAGGCTCCTTTCTTATTGGCCTGGGAGAAATATCTAAAAGGGCAGTTTGGAGGGGAGGGAGCTTTGATCCTAGAGGTCCCTCATTATTTCCGGGACCCCAATATTTTGGCAAGTCACCCAATTAACTCTTCATGTATTAAATTTGGGCCCAACAAGTACTGGCACAGAGAAGGTTCTATATAAATAGTACCCATCATCACCACCACATCATCCTAACAGTGCCTGACACATCTGGTCAGTCATTCAGTCATGTTCAACTCTTTGTGATCCCACAGACCACATTGCATAGACTCTCCATGAGATTTTCTTGGCAAAGATCCTGGAGAGGTTTGCCATTTCCTTTTCTCATTTTAAATAGGAAGGAACTGAGGCAAACCGGGCAAAGTGGCTCACTCAGGGTCACACAGCGGGTCAGTGTCGGAGGCTGGGTTTGAGCTCAGGTCTTCCTGACTCCTGTTCCACCAGCTGCCTCCACCTGACACGTGAGTACGAGATCAGCACTAGGTATAATTATCATCTTCTTCTTCGTCGTCCTCATTGAAGTGCCTGGCTCATAATAGGGGCTATGCAAGCGCTCTTGTTATTATTGTTATTATTATTATTATTAGTAGTCATCACAGTGACTGGAGAATAATAGGGTTATGTAAGTGCCATTACAGTGGAGGTGGTGGTGGTTGTTGCCAACATTTTCTTAGAAATCTTAGGCCCCCTGACATGTTTAACACGACTGTAATGTGTAGCCTAGACCAGATCGCTTCTGGGCTTCTGGAGTGGGGAGTGAGGGGAGGAAGGGAGAAACATTCGAAGGCAAAATCTCACAAAAGTTAGTGTTGAAAAGTATCTTTACATGTCATTGGACAAATATCATTGGCTGGGACAAATGTGACCAGAACTGTTATTATTACAAGAGGACAAGAAGCACCACTAAGAATATGGTTCCATGTTGTCTTGGGCACCAATCTTATGGGTTAGTTAGATAATCACTGAACCTCTATCTCCTACAAACCCTGGCATTAGACCCTGAGAAAGAGAGAAAGAAGTTCACAAGCTAATCCAGGAATCCTTAACCAGCTGGGCTCAGACACTGAGGCAGAGACAATACTGATCTCAGCAAACAGAAGCAGCCAGACTGATAGCCAACAGTACTGTAGGTCTCTACCTGAAGCAACCTATCGATGGCCACACTTGGAACACTCCCCCTCTGTTTCCTTGGCAAAAGCAGGGGACCCACAGCCCAGCAGCCCTGGAGAGATGCTGAAAGAATGTGACCGAGCTCAGCTCGGCACGACAACCCTTAGCCTATGCGGACAGATTTTCCAGAACCGCCCTCAACTTGAGGAAGAACCATGCACCTGAAACCTGATGTGCTGGTGGTCAGGAAGTTTCAATGCATTTAGTAGCAAGTATAATAACTCTGTGTCATCATCATCATTGCTGTCTACCCCACATTGTACAAATGATCATCTGATCACGGAGGAGAGCCGCAAGGGACATGAGAAGCCACAGAATCCACCTTCCTGATTTTATAGATGAGGAAAATAAGGCAGACCGAGGTTAATGCACCCAGGAGTCACATAATTACTGGATGTCTCAGACAGGATCAGAACTCGGATTTTCCCGATTCAAGGCCCAGCACTCTATGTACTGTACCAAGTAGTTCTCCTATAGTACACAGATGTATTATTTGTGTATGAACACTTACTCTGTGTGTATCCATGTGTGTGTGTATGTATATTTGTATGTATATGTATATGTGTATATAGATGTATGTATATACAATTTCCCTATGTATAGAAATGAGAGGCAATATGGTGCAGTGGAGAGGGAGCTAGCCTAGAGTCAGGAGGGTCTGGGGTCACATCCAGCCTCTGACTCAGACCCCACATTCATACTGGCTTGAGTGGCTGAGAACCAGCCGAAGGCTACACAAACCTCCACAGATCTGCCTGACCCAGAAGGGAGCTGAGGAGTAGAAGGCTTGAGTTTTACATGACAGGACTGGCCCAAGCCCTTTTGCTTTTGCTCAGTGTTCCTTGTTTCTCCTGGGACCGTGGGCGACAACATTCCACTTCCTCTATAAATTCTGTATCAGCCCAGAAGTCACTGCAATGAGGAAACAGACTATTGGATTTCACAGAATAACACAAGAGATGAGCCACTGACTGAGGCACTGACAGAGCCAATGGGGCCTTCCTGCACCCATGTTAGCAAAGATGTTGAAATTCTGGAGCTATGTTCCTTGGGTTACGGGACCCTTAACTACCTCTAAGCAACAGCTTAAGCAACAGACATCAACAAAGCACTAAGACACAGTTCCAGTTACTGTCAATGAGACTTGTGTCCCCATTGTAACCCCACTGCAACTCCAAGTCTAAGAGCCTCACTGTTTGGCCATACTGTACCCCAGCTCCTAACAGATGATGGGGTTCTCTAAACACACGTCTTAGAACTGCCTTAAGCTCTTTAATGGAACATGCAAATGATCAATACACTAGTCTATTTCCTCACGATTAGGTATTTGATTTGGTTTCAAAGAAGACCTCAAAGGGGTTCTGGCCTTGTGAGCCCTGAGGTAGCTCTCTGCCTAAACCCTGTAGCCTCAAAGCTACAGGAAGCTGAATTTAAATAGACATCAAGGGGAGAATGGGGCAATAGATTATTCATCACTTGGTAGCTATGATGTCATGACAAGAACACGGATGTGGGGTCGGCCACATGGCCTGGAATCCCCTCCCTGCTTCTGCTGCCCCATGTCCTAGTCTTACCGGACACGCTCAGTGTCCCTGCCTGCACAATGAGGGCCGAAACGCAGTGAGCTCCGGTGAACTCCAGCGAACTCCAGCTTGTGGTCCTATGAGAGCAATGAAAACAAAGTCTCGGGGCTCTTCTAAAGCCGTGCTCTTGGGCAGCAGCTTCACCAACAACCTGCTCTCTCTGAAGCTACAGGCCATCTGCAGGCGGACTTCCATCAGGGTTCATTCTCCTTGGCCTCCTGGCAGCCTTTGGCACATCTGATCACTCCATCTCGGGTCCTCTGCTGGTTTTTCATCCACGTCACATTCCTTGCACTAAGTGCCCCCCAAGACTCTACCGTGGGCCTCCTCTTCGTCCTGTGTAATATTTCACCGGGCACCTCACTGGCTGCCATGGACACAACGATCGTCTCTGTGCTTATCACCCCAGCCCTTTGCTCTCTCTTGGCTCCAGTCTCACATCACCAACTATGTGGTAGACACGTCTGAAGTGAAGTGTCTTGTCGACCTGTTAACCTCCACTTCTTCCCAAACCAGAACTCCTCATCTCTGCTCTCCAACCCTCTCCTTTCCCAAACTTCCCACCATTGTTTCAGTCAAAGCAGGTTCTGAAGTTCACAGTCATCGATGATTCATTCTTTGCCCTCATCCCACAGATCTGATCTCCTACTGATGTGCGTCCTTCACAGATTACCTCACACAGGTCTCCTCTCCACGCACAAGCTAGTACTTTAAATCAGGTCCAGTCTCCTCCCTTCCACTCCATTCTAAGGGCCTTCTAACGGGCCTCCAGAGCCTAAGTCTCTCTCCAATCCAATCTCTCCTCCCCAGGTCCCAGAGTGATGTTTCTGAAGCACACATCTGCTTGTGTCTCTCACACACAGGAGCAGCACCTCGCACATAGAAGCTCTTAGGGGATATTCCTAGAAAGTACAATTTTGAATAAAGAACAAAACCCGTGTTTTCAAGGGAAGATATTTAAGGATATAGTGACATCTAAGTCTTCTAGCTGGGAACTGAGCCCAGCCTCCTTCATCCAAAGGCTTCTAGAACCTTCCATGACTCCTCCCTACCATCTTCCTGGAAGAAGCACAACAAGAAGTCTAAGAATGACCCCGGGCTCCAGCTTATTTGATTTTATTCAGTAAGCATCTATTAAGCATCCCTAGTCTGCCAAACACTATGCCAGGTGCTGGGGGTGTGAAATAAGCCCCAAAGTAAACCAGAAACCACAGAACCCTCGGCCTCCGGGAGATCACATCTGCCTCTCTACAAGAAGGCCCTTTCAGTCTCAGAGGTGCAATGGTCGGGGGAAAGATGGCAGCAGCGGACTGAGGAGAACACAGCAGATGTACTTAGCTATGAACACGCACATTTGTCCATTCTGCTTTTGTTTTTAATAAAAGCAACCGTGAAAAACAGCTGCCTCAGTATGGAATTTCATTTCACAACCAAGTTGGCTGCAACAATAACCCTGTATGTGGTCAACAACAACAACAATTAGAATTGCAGATGGATCAATCTCTAATTCTTCTGTTTCACTTTTATGGGTCAAATTCCATCCCACCCCCATAATGATGGAGGAATTCTCTGTCATCAAGATTCAGAAACTTCTACATTCCTGGAAGATTGTGTTTGTTCCACAGACAGGAAGCAAAATGAGCGTGTTTATAGCACATCTCCGTAAATGCACAGTGTAGGCATCTGTTTATACAGACGTAAACAGAGGCAGAGCGCATATCACACAACGTATATGTAAGTGTGTGTGTTGTTTTCCATTGCGCAGTCATTCACACCCAAGGACATGGAGATGCTTGGCTCTTACATTTATGCATGTGTTTTACAAGGGAGGGAAGGGGCAGTGCTGAGAAATGCTGACCCCAGCTCAAGTGGCCAAGCATAAGCTCCATGGGAGTCTATTCTCACTGGGTGTGTTGGGGAGTTGGTTCTGTCTGATAACAAAAAGTCTTGTGATTGGCTTTGGATATGAAGGCACAGATGACAGACGGGGAGGGGGAAGGGAGGAGGGGGGAGGGGGAGGCCGAGCTCCAGCTAAGTGTGAATGTGGGGTGGGGGGGCTGGGACTCAGAGCTATCTGGAAGATTAGGGGGGGATGCCCTTCCCTTCCTCCCTCATGTCCTTCTTTGTGCAGGAAAGGGAGTCTTTCAGGAAGTGAGAGATGCTAGGAAGCATGGGGAAACAGGCCTTTGGACTCATCGACACTTTCTTATTTGCTTTTTTCCATTAATGAGGTCTGTGTTTTCCCCCCAGCATTCAGCATTGACTACTCTTTCCGATATCTTGAGAATCAATACTTCATTTCCTTCAAAACAGTCTCCTCCTGCACAGGTCTCCCTTGAGTCGCCCTTGGCCTAGTCCAGCAGCTATTCCTGCCCCCATTTCCTTTAGTAAAATTAATCCCCTCATGTACCCCTTGACATTAGTCCCCTAATGTGGTGATTCCATTGTCAGTGATGGAGAAAAGGGTCTATGAGAGAAATCTCAGATCGTTTCCATTTTCATGCATTTGTTATCCCCTTTCTGATTTTATTCCTGAGTAACTTCTGGCTGACCCGGCACAGTCAGTTCTCCCTCTAAATTTTTCTGCAGTTGTGTTTTTCCCTCCCTTGATTCTTACTGTTGTATAAAATGATACGGTCCAGAATCTTCCATGATTTTCCTCCATGAGATTTTATCCACAAGCTCGTGTTACAGTGGAGTGGGAGCCTAGCGGCTTGTTTCTCACTTTGGCTGAGGACATCTGAGGAGGTTTTTCTTCTGTTGGCTATGAGGACAATAATATTTAATGGAGGTGGGCAGAGTAATCTGACTGATTCCTCGGTACGTCTGTTGTGAGTTTCTTACCATTCCCCAATCTTTAGCATCTACAGTGTATTTAAATAGGTAAAGATCAAGAGGCCGTGACGCGATTCAATCTGTCCCTGTCAGATCACACCAGGCTCTCTTGGCCACAGTCACAGGTGCTGAGAGGGACCGTTGCTTTCCCTCCAGGTTCCCATCACTCTACCCCCAGGCTCTCCTCCCAGCAATGTCCACAGGCCTCAGGAGCTACAAAAGGTCATGAACATGAGTTTTCTCCATTTCCTCCTTGGCCACTAGATAAGCATCCCCCGTGGCAAGTAAGAATAGCTAAGTGACCATTAGTTAAACCCAAGGTGTGAGTTCCTTGGGATAGGCTCCAGATCACCCCCTTCCTCTAGCAGACTCATGGACAATTGTCTGGGCACTGGATGGTTGAATGACTCTGGGCTCCCGTGGCCAGGCTGGGTCTGGAGACCAGCTGGAGACCATTGCCTGTGGACTACAAAGTCACAACCCTGTCCCCTCGACCAGAAGGCCTGGGCATAGGAACAGGAATTGGGACCACATGCCATTCTTCCAACACGAGACATTTCCTGGTGAGGAAACCACCTCTACCAATGTGGTGGTCACCCCTCCTGCAATTTATAATCTAAGGAAGTGACATTCCCAAGGTCACATAGCCTAGATGTCAAGGGCGAGATGTGAACCCAGGTCCTTCCGCTTTCACAGCCAGCTCTCTTTCTACTACACCTGCTGCCCCTCATCATATTAATAATAAGTCAATATTGTGTTATGATTAATGGAGTGATGAACTCATTATTAAAATTAATGTTAAATTAACTGTAAATTAATCTTTATAGATAGCCCACAAACTCTGTGACTCTTAGCACCATCTGCCCTCTTTCTCTGCTGGACCAGCACCATGGCTGCAGAGACAGAAAAAGATTTCACCAAACCAAGCAGAATTTTGCATATCTATCTTCCTTTCATGGGTTACCAGGGCCCAAGGAATCGTCAGCCAGTGGCCAGCCTCCCAGTGATCCCAGGATCAGAGACTTTCAGCCAAAAGGAAACTTCCTCTCCCTTCACTTTGCCAAAGAGGAAAGTGAGACCCGGGGAGGTTGAGTGACCTGTCCCAGGTCACAAAGGCAAAAGGAGCCAGAGGTTGGATTTGTCCCCAAGTTCCCTGAGCATAAATACAGTGCTCCTCTGGGAAGCCTTGGGAAACAGGCACGATTGATTTCTGGGACTCTACTCAAAGCCTTTCTAGCATGGAAAACGGGCTTGATTTAAAATGGCATCACCTGAGACATTAGAAGGGGCTTTTAGAGAGCGCAGGACCAGAGGACCTCATCCAGAAAGGACCTCATAGGTCACTGAGTTCAACCACCTCATACGAAAGGTGAAGAAACTGAAGCAGGTTAAGGGAATTGCCAAGGGTCACGCAGGGAGGAAGCAACATCAGCGGAATTTTCAATGAGGTCCTCTGATCAGTGTTCTTTCCGCTGACCACCACTTCTCCCAGACTTTCTGATAATGTTTACAACTCACACGTGTATCCATTTGGGCATGAAACATCTCTCATAAGACTCACCAGTTTTAAAGAACCAGAATACACTTGATCAATCACAACAGATGATCCATGGTTTACTTTTGGAGCAATTGGAGGATGAGGAGATAACACAGGCATGTAATGTTCAACTGCCCTCCGTGAACGTCCAACCTAGAAGAAAGGAGGGACACTGGGTAAACATAGACAGTACGTCTAGTCTAAACCAGCCCTACCACAAATCTGTTTTGGGACCTATTAGATCTCATTATCCAAGAGCAGAACTATGAGTGCTTTAAGAGCATTCGCAGTTTAATTAGATTCTTATTCTAAGAGCTCATATTTTTATTGTGTTGAGGGGTTCCAAAAATTTTTGCACACTCACTTACCACATCTCTGCTCCATCTTTTCAAGGGGGGTATTTCTAATAGCTATTAACTATGTCATTTTCTAAAAGATAGAGGAAGCAACAAAGTGAATTGCAATGATTAACCTGATTCCGACTCACAGGGAAATCCTTGTTTCTGAAAGAGAAATAGTGGAAGAGACACTGACCTCTTAAGAGGTTGTGACAGACCATTCAACTCAATTCAATTACCTACACATGTGCTAGGAGCCTACTATGTGCCAGATGCTGGAGAGAAAAGGCACAAATCAAATAACACCTACCTTCAAAGAGCTTTTATTCTTCTGGGGAGTGGGGAAGAAAGGGGGTGATTTGACTTATCCTGAGAAGTAAACTCAAGCAATAGACAAAGTACTTTAGGGAGACGGAGAGAGATGGTAACTAACATAATCAGGGAGACTAGCATAGAAGGTGACTTCCTGAATGGGCTTGGATGGAACCAAGGAATTTTACCAGGTAGGAGGGAGGAGAGCATGAATCCCAGAGGGGGTGGGAAAGGGAACAGTCCCTTCCATACTGGGAGGCCTGGAGTGAGGGAAAGTGAAGAACCAAGGGTGAGTCCATGGTTGTGGAAGTGACGTCATCCCCCAACCCTGTGTTCCTGCTTTCTTCAGGTAAACATCAATCCCTTTACTTGTGCCACTGAACCAACTCCTCCTGGATCTTCTGTGAGTCTGACCTATTGACCAAATATTCCTCGACATTTCCAACATCTATACACTGGCTCTTACTCTAATGCCTAAAAACATTACCAGATCTCTCACACTTTAAAAACAAAACAAAAAATGAACAAACAACAAAAAAACCCTTCACTTATGCTGCTATCCCCTCCAACTATCATTCCAACATCTCTCCTGCCTTTTATAGCCAAACTCCTCAAAATCTTTCTACAAATATTTCCCTCACTTTCTTCCCTCCCACCCAATGCTGAAACCCTCAGAATTTGGCTTCTCTTCCCACTCTTAACTGGACCCGCTAATCAGTCCTCATTCTTCTCAACCCCTTCTGCAGCACATGGCATTGTTGGTTATTCTCTGCTCCAGGACGGTCTCTCTTCCTTGGTTTTCACGACATCATGGTTCTCTTTCTATGTGTGGAACTGTTCCTTCTTGATCTCTTTTGAGGGTCCTCATTCGTTTTCCACCTCTTATGCTGTATCCCAAAGTCCTTCACTCTTCTTTCTCTGCAGTCTCCGTGATCTCTTTAGCACTCTGCCATCAAACTTCATTTCAGTTCAGACGACTCCCAAGATTATATCCTCAGCTCCCTTGCCTCTAATGAGCCCAAGTCCTGCATCTCCACTTGCTGGGCATAGGACCCTGGGTAAGTCACTTAACTTCTGTCTGCCTCCGTTTCCTTGACTATAAAATGGGATAATAGCAGCCACTTCCTACAATGATTAGCCAACCAACAGTCATTAAGTCCCTACTGTGTTCCAGGTACTGTAAGGCAGATATAAAGTAAGAATAAAATGGCTAGAAGGTGCTAGAGTGCACAGAGTGCCCAGCCAGAAGGCAGGAAGATGAGTTTAAATTTAACCCCAAACACCTCTTGGCTGTGTGACTCTGGGCAAGTCACGTAGCCACAGTCGGCCTCTCCTCCCAGGATGGCTGTGTGAGGATAAAGCGGACATTTATAAAAAGCACTTGGCACAGTGCCTGCCCGCAGTTGGAGCCTCATCAATGTTTATCTCCTCCTATGGGTAGAGGGAGGAACAGAGAAGAAACATTTACATACATAGGTGTTGGTACGTGTAGACAAAGTGGCAGAGTAGGCAAGATGAAGGCACTTGGAGAAGGTGTTGCTTCAGCTGAGCCAGGAAGGAAGCCAGGAATTCTCATATTACAACCATTAGAAAAATCACTTCAATTTTACCAATGTTTATCAAACAGCTCCTCCATACAAGCCCCAGTGCTTGGTATCCCCCGGGATAGCAAGCGCTTAGCACACGGCCTGGCACAAGGTAGGTGCTTAATAAATGTTTATCAACTGCCTGACTAACCACAAAGTCAAAACCAAGAGTCCTTATCCTCAGGGAGCTGACGTGCTCCAGGTAGTACCTCTGCTCCCTCTTCATCATTCTCATCAAAGCTACATGAAGGGAGAGAGAACTAACAGGAGGCAATCCTACATCTTCAGTAAATGGTTGGCACCTGGTCTGAGCTTCAAAGAAAGAGAAAGACTCGGGAAGAGCAGAAAGATGTATTCCTGGCCAGGGGGTGGATCAGACAGATACTCAGAGGCAGCCTGGCCTTGCCCTCTGACCTCTGACCTATAAAGGTGGTGACCCCGAGCCATCCGATCTCTTGGAGCCCCAGGTGAACCCTAAGATGGTGCTGTCCAGAGGAAATTCCCCACAATGATGTAATCATTGGCCCAGATGAAGCAAGGAAATAAAGGTCACACCGTCCACATCACTGCTAGAGGGTTCTCCTCCCACTGCTGTTCTATTCTTGAAAGAGAAACCAGAAGGAAGATAATAAAGTAGGTTGGCCTTGTTACCATCCTCCCTTGTCATCAATATTCCCATTCATAATGAGCACCAGGTGCTCCCCTTTCTGATTCTTCTCTTGTTCCCCAAACAGCATAAAACAAGCTACTCTGTTGATAGTGTGAGACCACCACCCTTAGCGTGTCCTGTGTTTCAGAGCTCCTGATGTGGTTCCTATAGGACTGCCCTATAAGACTCTCAGTGCCTGACCCTTGGCTCCATCTGCACATGCATCTTTTCTGAGTTCATCTGAGATCCCTGTGTGTCTACACAGGTCTATGAAAACAACTCTCCCCTTCTCTCTTCCCAGAATCTTTTCTCCTTGTCTCTTTTGCATTTCATTCTTGAGAGCTCCTGTTCTGAACTCTTTCAGTGCTATTCTCCCCAAATCATGACTCTGTGTCAGATCATCCACGCTTTCTCTCACCTTGATCACAAACACTCTTCTGGGCTGGTTATTCCCTTCTCTGTAACCTCTACCTCGACCAACAATTCCGTCTCGTTGGACAGAATCAGATCCAGAATAACATCTGCCCATTCACTTCCTCTACTGTGGAAGGTTCATTGAAGCAAGTGGTCTATTTGTTAACTGCTCTGGCTTTGGTGGAGTCCAGATAACAGAAATCCCCCATCACTACTATATCATCTTTCTATACTGTGTCTGTGGTGTTCCCCCAAATCCTCCTCCTGTTTATTTGGTCTGTGCCCTACCCCTCCAAGAGCATCATTTCCATTTCTAATGTCAGTGATCCTCACCCAAACGCTCTCCACCATGCTTCTCCCAACAGCTTCCTGCTACACCTCAGAACATCAGCTACTGAAATACTAAGGTACAATGTGGTGGTTCCACTATCGTCCTGGAGGAAAACAGAAGACCATAAGAAATGCCAGTAGATCTGTGATATTTCACGTCTATTTGCTGCTTTCTTTCCAACTTAATCCAAAAATGGTATTGGAATGATCTGGCTTAGCCAAGTCTCATGCGAAGGCTCCAGAAGTCTTGTTTTCTCTTTGGCTGTAGCTGCTTTGGGCTGTTTTGTGAGGCAACACTGCTTGGAATCTTCCGCTGCTTTGTGATGTTTTGCAAATGAGTTTATGCTCTAATCCAGGGTTGCCCTTGGCTGCCTTGTCAAATCGCTGGGGTAAAAAGATCAAATGTAGGTTGACTGGCTGCTTCCAACACACGGATGCCTTGCCTTGTTGTGGGCACCACATTTATTATTATTAGATTTCTCTAAGTGATGGATTGTCAATATCTTTACTTTTATCCATTTCTCTTTTTTGAAGCGAGTCAATTGTTCAGAGAGGTCTAGCATGAGTTGCTGTAATCTCATGCAATGTCCTTATGTCACCTAAGTTGTCCATGATTTTTCCCTTTGCATTAATAGTTGGCAGTTGGGATGCATCCATCACACACCTGATTCAGAAAAACATAGCTACATGTGAAAATGTGTATTCTGTGCCTTTTAAGGACAATCAACTTATATTCTTTTGTTTGCAATGTTGTTTAGTTCTATCTATGCCTTCTTGAAAAACATACTCAAGATACATAAGCATGAATCTATGAGTGGTTTCCTAACATTTGGCTTTTAATTTATTGATACTAAATTGTATCTTAAGTATTTTAACATAATAAATGTTTCCCTCATCCACTAGACTTGATTTTTCACTATAGTCAACAAGTATCAAGGCATATGTTGACTCAAGTCCTTTTATGGAATGTCTCTGCTTCTAAATACTCTACAAGCACCAGAAAATCAGCAACAATGACCTTCACAGTGTCCTACTGTGTATGCCATAGGAGTATTACAAAGGGAGATGACCTAGCATCCCATAAAATAATATTCACTTTGGGGACATTTTGAAATAAATTCTATGAACTCTTTTATTTGCCTCTCTATAAAGACAGCCTATATGTCATCCTTCCATTTGTTCATAGCTTATTTATTGATAATTTTATTGATAAAATCAATGTGAATATTGTTGGATTCCTGCAGGACTGAAATTCTTTGGTCATTGGACAAAGATCTCACATTGAACGTGCCCTTGGTGAAATTAACTTTAATAATTGGTCAAAGGACTCTGTGATGGATAGTCCCCTTTGTCCCCTTTCTCATCCCTCTGCAATTTTCTCTGTAGGAGAAAGTGAAGGGCAGCCACTTTGTATTTTCATGTTTTATTGCATGCTGTAGCCCCCAAAGCCGTCTGCTCAATGGATAACCCACAACTAGTGAGCCTGTCTGCCCTGAGTTAAGACTCCAGCTTGAAGAGCAGACATTTGTGGTTGTGTCCTCCTTGTAGCCTGGTCGCCTCCTCCAAAAGCCTTTCCCCGTCTTCCTGAATTCCTGTGTCTTCCCTGTGGGGGCAGCTCCTGTCACTCCTGTCTCTCTTGTGTCTGTGCAGAGCTGCTGGCCGGCCATCACCCACCTCAGACTGTGCGCTCCTTGAGAGCAGGGGCTGTTTGGGCCTCTCTCTATCCCCAGTGCTTTAGCATATGTTTGTTGATCTGACCAGAATTTGCCAGACCAAGTGCTCCACTAACCAGCCTGCATAAATCTATCTCTTCAGACCAGCCACCCAGGTAATGGGTGGCAGAGTCGGGATTTGAACCCAGGATCTCAGATTCCAAATCCAGCGCTCTGCAACATGCAACAACAGCTCTTCAAAATCATGTCATGGGGCGTCTAGATGGCACAGTGGATAGAGCACTGGCCCTGGAGTCAGGAGGACCTGAGTTCAAATCCGGCCTCAGACACTTAACACTTACTAGCTGTGTGACCCTGGGCAAGTCAACCCCAATTGCCTCCCTAAAAAAAGGATCCAGGGATGGAATGGGTTGTGCAGCAGAGTGGCTCCTTTTTTGTAGGGAGCTCTCTAAGCCTATGAGGGGTAGAAGAGGTGCTAACCTAATGGGAGAGGGCTTTTCCTCTCTGAGGAATCCCCTACAGTGATGAAACCCCAAGGAGAGTCTTTACCCTGATTTCTCACAGATGCACCAATTAGATGGGGGGGCCTGTGCAGACAGGCAGAGTCCCTCCACCAGCCACGGGCAATGTGGTCATCAGCCCACAGTAGCTATTCCCTATCCCAAACTCAGATGATCAGCCACGACTGGGCCTCCCCAGAGCTTGGGCAGTAGGGGCAGGAGGGCTTCCGAGTCCCATCATCCATTACCTTGGCTTTCTGCACACGTTCCTTCTGAGCAGTGGATTCCAGGCGCCTCTTGAGCTCCATCTGGTAGTTGTGCTAAAGAGGAGGAGAAACAGGGTAGGGGAGGGGAGAGAACCCTTCATTAGAGCCCAGAAACATCCAGGAGAAAATGGCAGGACCATACCAGGCACTGCCCCCTCAGAGGATCCCAGTGTTCTGTAGGGAAGTGAGTCACACTTATGCAAGTGGAACCCACTGACTGAAGTTTGGGGATGATTTGTACTCTTTAAGCCATCTTTCTTTTGGTAATACACCTGCATGCATATGTGGTAAAAAGTGAAAGCTTTTAACTAAGATCTAAGAGTTGGTTAGCAATAACTGAAGGACGCCAGTTTTTGAAGGACTGCCCTTTCAGGGAGGAGACCATGACAAACAGCCATGCGTCTGCTAAGCACTCTACTTCTGGGTGTGAGCTTAAAAACAAGGAGAGAACAGAAGTGGTCTCTCTCGCCCTGCACACACACAGGCTGACTCAGCTCGTCTAGTGGGCAATAGGAACATCTCCAGGTACACACAAAAGGAAACAAGACAATTGCAAGGGGAAAGTGCTAGAGGCTTGGTGGGCTGGGAAACATCAGCGAGAAGCTTCATGTCAAAGCTGGTCCTTGAGCTGATCCTTGAGATATAGTGCAAGGAAGAAGCAAGGCTGGGATGCCCTCTGGGCACAAGGGACAGCAAAGAAAAGGAACAGGTGGGAGATGGAGGGTTATGGACAAGGACTAGTAAGAAGGCACTTCAGGCAAGAAAGAATATGTGAGCATGGAAGTGATGTGCAATGAAGGTGGGGAGGTATAGAGATAATATGCTCTGCCACATTTAAGTACTTTTGTTTAAGTTGCTTCACTATGTTTAAGTATTTTCAATAGCCTTTTATAGGCTATCTACTTTAAGTACTTTTAAGTTGTTATATTTACTTTCCATAGCACTTACATTAAGTATTTTTGTTATGTCATATTTAACTACTTTGCGCGCGCACACGCACACACATGCACGTGCATGCCACTTAATCTCTCTGGGCCTCAATTTTGTCATCTTGTAAAGTGAGGGAGGCAGAGAAAATGACCCCCAAAGACCTCTTTCATCTCTAAAGCAATGGTTCTATGATCTTAATTGATTTTCTGGCTTAAGATATAGGATGGTCACCATACACCATGATCCCACTATCTGCCCCAACTCCCACAATTCTACACCAAGGCAGCAATGGGATGCTTCTGTCAGGGGTGTTCCCTTTTCTTGAATAGTTAATACGCAAACAACTAAGCATCATTTGTGCTTCTATCCAATTAAAATAAACACCTTATTTGAAATCAGACAAATTCTGCACCTGGAAACTAACAACTCATACTTAGGACGTGAAAAATAAACAGAGACACCATATATTAATAGAAGACAAAATTTAAGGTTTCCTCAATGCAATGGCACTGTGATCATAACTCAGACCAGCAGTTATATATATTTAGGATTCTTTTACAGGCAATTCTAGAGTCGTTCATAAATGTTGACTGAATTCCCCAGGTCAACAGTTTTATGAGCCAACTTTTCTGATTTACTACTCTGCAGTCAAGCCAAGAAGTGATACGCTTTTTCACAGAGATTAAAATGTTGTCGATGCTTAAACTACAAGTTGCTTGGGGCAAGGCTGAAGCACTTTATCAAATTAGTTGGACACACCACTAAAAGTGTCATGACAGATAAAGGACACACGTGGAGTGTTCACTGGTGAATATCCATTGACCACTACGGCCTAAAGGAGAAGGGCACAGGAGAGGATATGTCCACACCAATGTCCTGCATGGTGGGGAAAGAGAATGATGACAATGAAGCCCAAGACCTGGTTTCAGGTCTCATCCCCTGACCACCTGAGTGACCATGGGCAGGAAACCACAGGGACCCTGGGCTGCAGTTTTCTCCTGTGTAAAATGGATGATGGTTCCTATGATACCTCCTGCCTCACAAGTTTTTATGAAGCCCAAATAAGATTATGTTGGCTAGCTGCTTCGTAAACTTTCCCCACACCACAGAAATGTCACCTTATTATTGAAGGCTCGAAACAGAGAGGAGTCCCTTGGATTATGGCCATGGGTTTTAAAAATGAAACACTTAATGAGTAAATATGAATAAGGAAATAGAAATGATTTTGGTTTTGTGGTTTGGGATTTGTTTTGGTTTTTTGGAGGGGCAATGAGGGTTAAGTGACTTGCCCAGGGCCACACAGCTAGTAAGTGTCTAGTGTCTGAGGCTAGATTTGAATTCACATCCTCCTGAATCCAGGGCCAGTGCTTTATCTACTGTGCCACCTAGCTGCCCCCCCCCATATAGAAATGTTTTTACCTCCATTTCGAGGATCTTTTTGAATATAGCATGTGCTAAGTATTCTCTGGTGAATTTTTGGTGGTCCTTCCTCATGATGTTCTGCCGATATTCTTTCTCAGACAGTATTCTTCCACTTCTTGTGATCTGCAATGAAGAAAGAAAAAACACATACGGAAAACACCAATGCGCGCTCACACACATAGAGCTTACACAGGCAGGTGGTTTCTAAATGAAAAGAGGACAACCATAGTTGATAAACTTTCACTGTCGATGAATATTTCATCAGCCAAGAAGGAAGAACAAAGACCAACGGTCCTCTCCTCTCCCCATCATTCTGAGCATGTCCAGGTGGCATATTTGAAATGTGCCACCAGCTTTTCATTTGCTTAAACATGTTGTTTGGATAGAGCCCAGGTGTTCTGTGTACCACCCTTCCTGCAACCATCCCCATAAGAAAAGGTGATTTTAAAAGAGCCCATTGGAGAATAAATAAAAGTTTCCAACATCCTAAGCTGCAGAAAACAACATTAATTGTTGTAACATTTACACAGCCTTGCAAAAGTTCTGAGTTCCACTGAACATTTATTAAACACCTACTATGTGCAAGGCTTATGGTGCATTGCTGAGAGGGCTAGCCTCAGAGTCAGGGAGAACTAGGTTCAAGGCCAGTCTCTGACCCTAACTGGCTGTGTGACCCTGGACAAGTCACTCACCTCAGAGACAATTCTCTAGGACTAATTCTCTAAGCTGCAGAGCAGGTGTGTTGTTGTATATATATGCATTTGTGTCCATATGCATGCAAATGTATATATGTGTGTATGTGAGATCTGGGCATGAGTATATATGTAAATATGGGTATACATACACATATGCACATATATGTGTGTATATATACATGTAGGTACCTTTGATTGTCATACCACATATATAGAAAATTTGCCAGATACCCTTAGGAGTTAAGCTAAGTCTCGGTTATGAGACCCCAGATGGGGTATTCTGTCGCCCTGAAGGAGGGCAGCATGAAAAGTCCCCTCAAACCAATTTTTTGGAATGGGGATAACCATGGGAGAAGACCCTGGGGCACCATTTTGGTAGGGAAGACTGGCGAGCATGGTAGGGTGATGTGAAGGAGGAGCCCACCTGATGGCCGCCTGTTTTCACCAATGGCCTCTGCTAAGGAGAGGCTAAGCTCGGGTCATACCCCAGTGGCTGAAGGCCTGTGGTTGTGGTTGTATCTCCTTATTTTACTGACGAGGAAACCAGTGCTCAGGCTGCCCCAGGTCACTCAGATATGCAGATAAGCGGGAGGTGGAGCCCAGCCCTCCGACTACAACTGTCACGCTCCTACCCCCATTCCACCTGCATGCCAGCACGCATGGCCTAACCCTAGTTACAGCTGCTTGTGGAAGAGAGAGCCTCGGCAGCCAAAGGCCGTGGACAATGGTCGTTCCAACACCTGGGCCCAGTCATCCCTCCTGCCCCTGGTGTCTTGAAAAATGCTTCCTCGGCATCAAGTGGCTTTTCTTTGCTCATTTACCGTGTCTGGTGTGAGCTTCCCTACAAGATTTGTGACCTACAGCAGAGAAGGTTCAGCCCGAATGCATGGACCTTCTCAACACTATGCAGAAGATGACCAGAAGCAGCCAGATGATGTGCAGGCTGGTCAAAGAACAATGGTCTCCATGGGGGTACTATCCAGGCTCTTCTTGCCTCCTTCCCACACATCTCCTCCACCATAGCCCATAGTTTCCACCATTAAAGCGTGCCCTCTACACTAGGAAACAAGCCATCCTTGATCCATCCTCCCCTTTGTCCACCTCTGCCCATCATCACATCTCCTATTAACCAGGCCTCACTTCAAACAGGCCCCTAAGACTGAAGAGAAGCTAATAAAATGAGTGGCATTTCAACATGAAAGGTGAAAAACATTTAATGAAAAGAACTCCCAGGAAGAGAGGTGAGAAGAAAACGAAGACTTACCAGTCCTGATCTCTGGAGATGTCTCCTTATTCTTATATTGCTGAAGTAGCCAACCAGGTGTTTGTCTGTCAGACTGTTATATGTTGCAAGTGGCCTGAAAGGGTTAAAAAAACCCACAAAGTTAGTGTCATAAGATTTTGGTGGATAAAAGACAGTACTTTTTAAAATCCCTAAATAACCCTGAGTTCAGGCTTCAAGAGGCTTCTTGCAAGGAATGAGATCAGATAAGTGATCCTTCATTGCCTTCACCTGCTCCCACAAGGGACCACCTACGAGGGACCATGAGAGTCTTATCTCTAATCACTGTGACCCATAAAGGGTCCAGGCCCCATGTTCCCCTCCTATCTGAACTATCCAAAGGGATCAACAATTCTGATTCCTCTAGAGCCAGCCCTGTTCCCAAGGTCAGAGCAGGAGTTTCTTTTCCATTCATTAAAGTGGTAACATTGTGGTTTGTGCTACTTACTCATCGTGCTCTAACGTCAGAGACTTTTGAACGAAATAAATGGGGAGGAATCCACGCCTTGTCTTTCAAATTGTTAACATGGTCATTCAGGCATTTATTAAGCACCTACTGTGTGTCAGGCATCATTCTAAGCCTTGAGGAGACAAAGACAAAAATGAACAGTCCTTGTCCTCCACCAGCTGAGCTGAGGTTGTCTCAGTGCCACCATCTTCTCTGGCTAGCCTGTTCCCATATGTGCTGTCCTCCAGTCTTTTTTTTAAATTTTAGTGAGGCAATTGGGGTTAAGTGACTTGTCCAGGGTCACAGAGCTAGTAAGTGTTAAGTGTCTGAGGCCGGATTTGAACTCAGGTACTCATGAATCCAGGGCAGGCGCTTTACCACTGTGCCACCTAGCTGCCCCTGTCCTCCAGTCCTGAACCTGGCTCCCTTCACCTTTGCCACCCCCACCCCTGGACAATCTCGTTTTTCTCCTCAGTTTTGCCAAGATACTTCTGCCCTCCATCCTTTACCCTGAGGTCTTTGCCTCATATTTCACTAAGAAAATAGAGGCCATCTGCCACGGACTCCGTGCTCTCCCCTTCTCGTAACTCATAACTCCTCGGTATGCCCAGTCTCTGAGTAGAAGCTTGCATTTCTTCTCACAAAGATGCATCCCTTTACAAGTATTGCTGATCCACCCCCCGTCCTTTCCCATATTCTCCAGTCAGTTACCCCCATAATCATCCTGCCTCTTGATAATCTTCAACATTCCTCCTTTGGTTGTCACCCTCTGGTCTACAAAGAAGCCCCAGGCTCACTTATCCTGAAAATCAAACCCTCACTAGACCATCCCATCCCCTTGAGGGGATTCAATTCCTCTTCTCTCCTCCTCAGTCAAGCTCCTGGAAAATACGGTCTGCTTTCCCTGCCCAGACTTCCTCTGTCCTCACCCATTTTCTCATTCGAATGAAAACTCTCTCCAAAGTTACCATTGACCTCTAACTGTCAAAGCCCCTGGTCCAGCTGGTTAAATCCTTCAGAACCTCTCTGCAGCATCCGACATTGTTGCCCGTTCCCCAATTCTGTGTACACTCTTCTCTCTGGGAGTTTGTGATAAATGCTCTTTTGGCTCTGCTCCTTCCTACCTGACCACTCCTTTGGACTTCTCTGCGGTACATCACCATCTATATCAACCCTATTAAATGTGAGTGTCCTTTGAGGCTCTGTCTTAAACCCTCTTTTTCTTTTTTCTCTATACTCCTTCACTTGGTGACCTCATTTAGCCTCCATGTCTTTAATTATCATATCTCTGCAGACAAATCTCAAATCTATAAATCAAGTCCTGGTCTCTCTCCTGAGCTATAATCTTGATCACCAAGTACCTACTAGACATTTCCAACCAGATGCCAAACAAGCATCTCAGACTCAGTTGTGTCCCAAAATGAACTCATTATCTTTACTTCTAAAGCCATTCAACTCTAGCATTTCCCTACATTTGTGAGAGCACTACCATCCATTCCTGCAGGTTCCAGCCTCAGACTCCTCTTTCTCACTCACTCCACATTCCTCATTAGTTTTCAAGTCTTTTCATTTCTTCCTGTATGAAAGTTCTTACATATGCCCCCTTCTACCATAGCCACATATTCACCACCCCCTGTATGCCGGCCCTCATCACCTCTTACCTCAACAGCCTTTTTTTGTGGGGCAATGAGGGTTAAGTGACTTGTCCAAGGTCGCACAGCTAGTAAGGGTCAAGTGTCTGAGACAGGATTTGAACTCAGGTCCTCCTGAATCCAGGACCAGTGTACAACAGCCTTCTAATCGGTGTCTCTGACTCAAGTCTCTCTTCTCTCCCTGGCACAGACATGAACACAATTCTGAAAGCACACGTCTAACCACGCTCTCCTTTTTGCATGGAGTCCCAGCACTTCTGGGTCAAGTACGAACTACTCTTTGGGGCATTTACACTCCTGCCTGACTGGGTCCCAAACCATGAGGATACAACCTCAATTCCTCTGCATTTAAAGGCGCTTTACCAACCAGGCTCTGCCCTACCTTTCACTCTCATTACTTCTCTTCACACAGTGAGACCGGCCTTCTTCCTGTCCCTCTGATGTGGAGCCTCTTTTTCATGACTGACCCCGTGACTGGAATGGATGTCCTTATCATACTGCTCTCTTCAACCCCCCTTCAAGGTCCAACCTCCCAAATGACTCCTTTCCCGGCTTCCCCAAATCACCTTAGATGCATAGTGTCTGTATTTTGTATTTACTTCTATAATGACAGGTTGTCTCCTCTGATGGAACGTAAGCTGTTCCACTTCTGTCTTTGTAGGTCAAGCACCTAGAACGTGTCCTGGCTCATAGGAGGCATTTAATAGATAGTGTTGATGTATTGATCAAGTTTATCCATCCATAACATCTACCTCACTAAACTACGAGCTGGACAGAGAACACTGAAAACCTTTACAGATGAGCCAACTGAGGCCCGTTAGAAGTTCAGTGATTGACCCAAGACCACACAGCTGCCAGGAGCAGAGCTGAGATTTGAATCCAGCTCTTTGGATGATGCATGCAGCGCTTCCTTTCTGTAGGCTAATGCCTCCATCTACATCCATGATTCCATTTGGAGACCTTGCTCGATTGATCATCATCACTCTCCTGCATCTTCAGTCTCTCCTCCTCTATTCCCTTCTTCCCCACAATGGACAACTGTGCTCATCTTCACAGCCTTTGATCTAAGAGAGCAGCAAATGGCATTTCTTATGGAGCTCCCCCCATTCCCTTATTGGAGCCTCACATCACCCTTGGCAGAGCAGTCGTGTGAATGTGACCCTCCTTCCCATTTGAGAGGCTGAATACAAGTATGAGGGGACCCTACCTCATACCCCCACTCTGGCCCCATTCTTTCCCCAGGGTCGTACTTCCTCTCATTTAGCCATTCCCTGTGACAAGTGTTAGCCAAGTGTTTACTCTGTGCCAGGGGAGGCACTAAGGACACCAACCAAGACCAAAAAGGTGGAGGCGATCAATCTCAACCTCAGGATCCTTGATCGAGAGGGGGAAGGGCCTTCAGAGGCCTCAATCTGACAGGTGAAGATTAAACAACTCTCCCCCCTGGAGGGAGTCAGGAATTTCGGTCACTCAACAAGTGTTCCTTAAGCACATACAACACCTAAAGAGAAGTTGTCCCTACATTCAAGGATTTCACATCCCAGCGGAAAAGATAACATAGGAAGGGCATTCTAGACGTAGGAAGGGCATTCTAGACGCAGGAAGGGCATTCTAGACGTAGGAAGGGCATTCTAGATGCAGGAAGGGCATTCTAGACGTAGGAAGGGCATTCTAGACGTGGAAAGCTCATTCAGAGGCATAAGTGGAGAGAGGCGTGCCCTGCCTTGCCCTCACTGGGCGTGGAACACAGGTGAGACAGAAGATGCTGTAGGTGAAGTCTGGGAAGAGAGGCCATCACCAGAGGTCCAGAAGACAAAGGATATGCATGTGTGGTCTGCCTGTCAACTCTGCACAGGTCCTGCTACCTCAGCACGCTCACATCGCTCAGGCTCCCAACCCAGGAGTCATCCTGGCCTCCTCCGGCACTGCCACACCAGTGCAGAGCCTCATCACCTCACCCCCTGGTGAGGCACTGGAGGCACTCACCTGCCTCCAGTCTCTCCTTGCTCCAAGCCAGCCTTGACTCAGATGTCAAAGTGATCTTCCTAGAGCACAAGCATCATCTCTCTATTGGACAACTCTAGTGGCTCCTTCCAGGATCAAATACAGAATCCTCTGTTTGGCTTTGAAAGCCCCTCATTATCTGCCCTCTCCTCCCTTCCCTGTCTTCTTATGCACACCTCACTCCCCAACACATACTCTTCAGGCCAGTGACACCCACCTCTGGGCTGTGCCTGATGCCTGGCATTCTCTCCTTCCTTGCTTTTACCCCCTGGCTGCCCTAACTCCCCTCCAGTTTCACCTAAAGTCCCACCTCCCAAAAGAAGCATTTCCCTGTCCTGCTCTCAAGTGACTTTCTTCTGAGACAAGCTCCAATTTCCCCCCAGAATTCTTGTCTATGCACGTTGGTCTGTGCAGTGTTTCTACCCTTAGATGCTGAGCTTCTTGGCAACAGTGACTTCCTTTGGTTTGGTTTTGCCCTTCTTTGCATGACGCTAGCACCTGGCCTGGCACCTGGCAAGTCTGCTGCCTTGACTTGACCACCAGGACTTTCTTACCAACAACATGAGCTTCATTCCCCTGCTACAATGAAGCTGTTCCTTCAAAGGCCATCACCAATTTCCCCAAGTCTAAATCCAATGACTTATTGTCTATCAACATCTTAACTGAGGTCTGCCCGGTAGCTGATTCTATAGAGTGTAGTGGGGTAGAAAGACTGTTGGCCTCAGCATCAGGAAGGCACATGGCTCTAGGAAAACCCCTTAACCTCTCTGGGTCTCATCCGTGAAACAAGAGGACCAGGCTGGGCCATCTCCAAGGGCCCTTCTAGTATAGAACCTGATGCTCTAACCAGCTTCTCACTCTTCACAGCCCTTCTCCCTTTGCCTTTGATGACCCTCCACTCCACCTCCTTTGCCAGCTAGACTTCATTCCCTCCCACCCCCTGACTCTGGGCCTTCCTCTGAGACTCTGTCTCTCTTGTCTCCCTCTACAGCCTCATCCATTCCCATGGAATCAGTGATTACCGCTGTGTGGACGCCTCCTGAATCTATATCTGTCTGTAGATCTCAAATGTCAAGCTACTGAGCAGAGCTGATTCAACAGCACAACCCTTCATCCTCACTTCCAAAGGCATTTGTCATTGGCACCATAATTTTCCTGGTCACCCAGGCTCTCAGTCTCCCAGACGACTGGAGTCATCCCCAACCCTCATCCCCATATTAGGTGCCAAGTCCCATAATTTCTGCCTGCACAATAACTCATCACTCTCTCCTTTCCATGCGGCCCCATTCTAGTTATTGGATGAGCTAGAATGGAGTTAAGGCTCTTATTAACTTGTTTTGGATGGTCCAGTAGCTTCCTTATCCCCACCCCCATATCTGGAATCTCCCTTATCTAAACTGTCCCCCAAACAGCTGCCAGGGTAATGATCTGCCTACCTCTCAGCCCTGACCCAGACACCCCCTGGCCCTGCTGAATAAAGCCCACGGGCATTCACCTGAGGAGCATCATCACACCTTGGAGCCATCTACCTTTCATTCCGGTCTCACATCTCCCCCCCTCCATTCATGGAATCTGGTTTCCTGGAAAATGGGGCTAACTTGCCATCTCCTAAACATGTCTCAGACTCTCCTGCTTCTGTGTGGTGAATGATGCCCCTTTCTGTTGTATACATGGAAGATACCTTCTTCCACAGGCTGGGCAGAGAGTGCCCCACTTGGCGTCTTGGGCAGAAACGGGGGCTGTTCTATGCACAGTTTGTACAACCTTGGACAATTCATCATCTCCTCAAGCCTCAGTTCTTCATCTATAAAATGAGGGGATTGTGTGAAAGGACCTCTAAGGTCCCTCTCCAACTCTTAGAGTGTGATCCTGGGATCTTCCAAGCCCCAGCCTCCATTTGCAAAATTCCTACCTATCTTCCCAAGGTCCAACTCCCAAGGCACCTGCAATCAAATATTCCCCATTCTCCTGAGCCAGAAGGGTGTTGTTATTCTTCTGACCTTTCAAGGCATGGAGCTGACAAACTTCTCATGTGACCCCTTCCATTCTACTTCTTATATCCAGTTATTTTACTTGAGCGTTCTCGAGCCCTTCATAATCTCTCTGAGGGTGAGAACTGCATCCTCTCTACCCTTTTACCCCACCTGGGACTGAGCCTGGTGTCCCACACCTGCTCTCTATTCAACATGTGCTTGAGGAAGGAAAGGCTGAGAAGGAGCAGGGGTGATTGATGTCCAGGACTGGAGGGGCAGTCATGCAGCACACCAACACTGAGGATGCAGAGCACTTGTTGAAGAAGGTCAGAAACACCAAAAAGGGACAAGGACGTACTAAAGGCAAAAGCTTCCTGCTTAGGAAAGACCTAGCTGAGGTGAATGAATGGATGAATGATGAATGAATGGCTTATACTTAGATTGTGCTTTGAAGTTGGCAAAGCATTTTATAAATAGTATCTCACTTGTTCCTCACAACAACACTGGTAGGTTGATGTTATTATCTCCATTTTACAGATGAGGAGACTGAGGTAGGCAGAGGTTGAATGACATGCCCAGGGCCACACAGGAGGAGGTGTCTGAGGCTGGATTTGAACTCAGGTCATTCTGGTCCCAGGCCTAGCAGTTTATCCACTACACCTTCTATTGCCAAAGTATTCAGCAGGTGTTGACCGTGAAAGTCAATTTGGCAGGGAGATTTGGATCTGGATCCAGCTGAGACACTACCAGTTAGGTGGTCCAGGGCAAGTCTCTAAGATGATGAGTCATAGAGAAGGTGCCATCTTGCCTTGGCAGGAATTTCCTCACCTGGGAGTTCTCTATACCAATAAAATCCAAAGCCCAGCCCCTATCTCTAAGGGCTTATTATGTGCCAAGGACTAGGGATAGACATTTTTTTAATGCATAAAGAAGTTACTGCCTTCAAAAGCTCCCACTATAATAGGTGAAGACAATACACAGGCCAGGGGAGGGAATTGGACCCCATTGTCAAGAAGCTCCACACTTGCTGACTCAGCAAGATGTTCTCTCTCCATGCAAAGGTGGATGACCTTGGATCTACCTTGGGCATCCCACAGGCTTGACTGAAGAAGCCAGAACAGCATCTGACTGACCAAGCTGCCTCAGGACAGTGCAGAGCTACTGCTCCCACTTCAGGCTCTCAGATACTTATATCCCAGTAATAGTAACTGACCAACTATCTGATGTTCAAAGATATTATTCTCTCCCATGAGCCTCAGTAACAAGCCAAGGAGGTACAGGTGAAGCAAATAGTACCATCAGTCATGGGTGGGAAAACTCAAGCTGAGAATTGCCTGAAGTCATAGAGCCAGAGGAAAGAAGGGCCAGGACTTGAACCCAGGCCTCTCCTTTTTCCTGGTCTAGTGCAATGGCCTCTGCTTTCTGGCTTAGCTTTCCACGATTCTGCCTCCGGTGGGGTTGTCCTCCTTCCAAATTGTTATATATGTAAGACACTCATGATTTCATGGTTCCTTGGGAGAGCAGACCTGTCTGTACTTTTACAAAATGCCCAAGATCCACATGTCAAGGAGACTGATGCTAATGTGCTCGGCTTGTGCAGAGACAGAAATGGTTCTGAGGGGGCGATTGAGTTAGAACAGGAATAGAGGCCATGATCAGGCCAATTGAAGATAGCACCTTGTGCTGCTGAGGTTCCCTCGGTCATTTTCACCATCACCACTGGGGCCATTGTCATCACCACCATCGTCATAGTGTCCATCACAATAGCTCACGTTTATATCAAAGTCTGCAAAGAGTTTTTACAACATCATTCCAAGCCTCTCAACCAGCCCATGAAGAAAAGACTTCAGGTGTCTCGTCCTCATTTTGCAGATGGAGAGAGTGATGCTCCATGAAGCCAGCTAAGGAACTCGGCCAATGGGGGTGACATCCAGCCTATGAGGGGGCTCACAAGGGAAGCTTATTCTCTCAAATGTAACAGAGCTTTGTTTTGTCCCCTAGGGACAGAGCCCAGAAACTGAGATGTCACCTTCAGGGCTGAAGATGCTCAAGCAGCAGGAACAGATGTTCCCGTGTGCTTCCATCAGCAGGTAGTCTGAGGCTGGAGGCTCTCAGCAGCAGACAATGGTTGGATGTCCTCTTAGCTGCCCTGCTGTCCTAGGCACACAGTCAAAGGTTCCCTGCCACTGAAAGGTCCCCTTTCCGATCCTTACCCTTCTCTATTTCTCAGAGTATCTTTTCCGTTCAGTTGCAGAGAGGTGAAAAGGTGTCCTTTACTCCTAACAACCCTGATTCCACGGTTCACCAGCTTGTATGAGAAAGCATCAGTGTGCTGTGATACGATACACTCTCTCCTTTTCTGACTCAATTGTCTTTCAATCAATCTTTTTGCAAAGTCATTTAAACAGGAATGTTCAAATGCTGATTAAACAAACTGGGGCCAAGAAGGTATGACACTCCCTGAATGCAGAACTGATCTTGCCCAGTGTCCTGATGCTTAGACAATATTTCTTCCCTTAGTATGGTCTTGAAAGTAGCTTTCACAAGAGTTCCCCAAAAATCCTCTTGCCCAGCACCTTAGTTCTTTCCTCTAAGGGATGATAACTGTTAAAAATCTACAGCAGTAAGTTAAGAGATCTCTTACCCAAGGCTACCCCCTTCCCCCCCATCCTCCGTGCTGTCATCCGGCCCCAAAGAAAGATTCCCATGGAAACCCAACTAAAAGGAAAGGCCTCATCATCATTGCCATCATCAATAGACATTTATTGAGCGCATAGTGTGTCCAAGGCATTGTGCTGGACCTGAGCACACAGGATGTAAGAGACAGTGGGTTTCTGCTTACAAAGGACTTAAACCCATTTCATGAGATGACAAGTATACATCAAAGCATGGTGTCAGCCAACTGAAAGGTCATCTGATCCAGCTCTGGCTTCTTTTAGGAAAGAATGATTATTAATGGATATTTTTAGATCTGAAGAACGAGAATCATTATACTTTTTTATCAAAATGTATTTCATTCTCCTTTTGAGTCAAAACACATGGGTCTGTCTCAGCTCCACCAAGCTGTATGAAACTGAACAAATAATCGACTTCTCTGGGTTTTGTTTTATTTATAAATGGAGGTTGGGGCAGCGAGGTGGCACAGTGTATAAAGCATTGGCACTGGATTCAGGAGGACCTGAGTTCAAATCCGGCCTCACACACTTGACAAGCCATAACCCTCATTGCCCTGCAAAATTAATTAATTAATTATTTTAAAAGAAAGAGATTCTTAAAAAATTTTTTAAATTTAAAAAATAAAAGGAGGTGGGGTGGGCAAGGTGACCGCTCACAACCATTCATAACTGATTTCAGCACCCGCTGTCCCCAGCACCACGCCAACCCTTCACCCACAGTGACCCCTCAAGGGCCGGAGCTGTATCACATGCATCTTTAGCCACAATTAGTTAACTGTACCACAAACACTCTAGAGGTAGTCGATGAGAGTTTCAAGTGCTTGTTTTCTTCCTAGTCTATTAGGAAGTTGGCACCAAGCCAATGTTACTGCCCCAAAGGCCGGTCAGCCTCAATGGGCAGAATGTTGAAGTTGTCCAGGTTTAATGGTCACCTCTTTAGAGCTCCTTTCCCCACCTTGTGGTCCTCTAAAGTCCTCCCTTTGAGCCGGGGGCGGGGAATGGAGTCCTGCACGGCCTCACTCTGGCTGGGCAAGTTTTTCCAATATGAATCAGTTTGACCAGTTCATTCACACTGAGGAATAAATGACTAAATAAAGCTATTGGCCACTGCACGGGAGTAAAAGACAATGCTAAAGATATCTTGTGCACGAAGGCACAGCCCACTCTGACTCTGCATGCACGTAACCACCTTGGGAGGAGCAGTGGCGGGTTTTCTGTCTTTATATCCCCCAGCACTTAGCACAGTGCCTGGGACATGTGCAAAGCACCAGGCATGGCTAGCCTCCCACTGAGGACAGGTACAAAAATCTACAAGGCTCATAATCTAAAGTACCCACCCAAATGCCATGACCCACATCAGAAGCCATTTGCTCCATGAAGTCCTCCCTGATATAAAATGACGTCTGTGATTCAGAACTCTCCTAGGACTTCTAGGTGCCTCTCTCACAAACCTTCCATGTCCATAGAATGGAGGGTCCTTCAGAACATGAAGGATTTGATCGTTTTCTTTGTCTTTCCAGTGCCTGGAACTTAGCCGACTTGCTTGAAACATGTTTTGTGATTGATTGGCTGATTGATTCTACTTTATATTGTAATCACTGCCTATACACCCTGTGTCCTTCCAAGATGATAAGCTCCTTAGTGGTAATATCCCTGTGTCCTTTCTTCTTCAGCATCACAGAACAGTGCTTTTGACACAGATGGGGTGCGTACATACTCTCGGTTGAGTTTGGATGATTTTATGAGCTATGACTGTGGTGTTTAGGTCAGTGTTAGAATGATGGTATTATTAACCAAAAAAGGGCACTGGGGGGCAGTTTTGGGGGACAGAAAATTCAGTTTGAGATATATGAAGTTAGAGACACTGTAATGAAAGTACCCAGTTGTAGATGAAAAGACGAGACCATCAAATAGAAAGATAATGAGCCCCCTCTCAGGTTCTCTGTCTTCTTTAACTACTATCATGCTTCATGACTAAGTAGCATTTTGAAGGGAACGTTTGTATCATCTCCCCCTTTAGAAAGTAAACACAGTGTTGTGCATCCCCTTCCAAATGGTTATATGGACTTTCTATCTCTTTTCCTCTTCTGTTTGGGGATTTTTAAGTTTCTACTCAACTGTTTTTTGTTTGGTTTTGTTGTTGCTTGTTCTTGTTTTTAGGAATACTTGGAAGTCCTCTATTTCACTGAAAATCCATTTTCCCCTGGAGGAGAAATCCTTGGCTTGTCAGAGTAAGATAGAGTCCAAGCCCAAGACCTTCAAGCCTGGCAAGACACCAACTCCAATAGGACTTAATGGACTGAGAGAGGAATCAGAGGACAGACCCACATTTATCTACGAGAACACAGGATTAGGAATCTTTGGGTTCTCCTTAGAGTCTCGGTTCTGCCAGCAACTTGGGTTTCTCTTTGGACAAGTTCTTTCTGCTCTCAGGGCCTCTACTTCTCTTTTCAACAAGCCTTTTGTTCCCAGCACAATGCTTGGTAGGTGCTTAATAAATGTTCCCTGCTCTCACAATTTAAAAATCCATGAATGTAGATTAAAGAGGAAATGGAGCTTAATTTGGGGAGTTGTCCCCAAATACCAGGGTTTCTTGTCTATCTGAGAATTTTAAAGAAGGCACAGTGGGAAGGTCTGCACCCGTTATTTTGCTACCATGAGGCTGCAGAGTCTATCCAGTGAGGGATGATCAACGACAAAGTTAATTCACCTCCATCAAATACCAAATGTGTCCACTCCATTAGTGATCTAGACAAAAGCATTCATGCAGAAGAAAGCTGTGGTGAGTCCCAGGGGATGCTGTGCCGGGCTTATCAGTCCAGAAAACCAGGTCTGCTAATTCTAGAATCACAGAATTGCAGCACTGGAAGCCATAAGAGTAATTTATCTTTACCCAAGGGTCCCCAATCGTTTTGGACCCCATACTCCCTGGATATCAGTAAACCTTTCTGTGCCTGCCCCGCACTGTGAAAGGACACAAAGCCTAGGGTTTACCACATGCCAGTCATTGTGCTAAGTTATTACTGGAGGCTGCTTCAGGTTATAATCAATTGGTAAAAGAATCTCATAAGCAGATGGCAGAAAACATCCTGGATCTGGAAATAGAGAACATGGGCTGGCATCCTAGCTCTACTCCTTACCTATACAAATCTGAGCAGGTAATATGAGTCCTCTGAGTCTTCATTTCCTCATCTGTAAAATGAGGGGGTTACATCAGGGGACCCCTAAGATGGTCTCTTCCAGCTCTAAGGCTGTAATCTTGTATTTTAAAAAGGAAGCTCAGCTAGCAATTAATTAAAGCATATGTTGCGTCCTGTGATGGATTCAGACACTTTCTTGGCCTTGGAAAATAGAGCTCGTTCTCTGCTTATTGACCTGCTGTGTGACCTCAGTAATGAGATCACTTGCCTATCGATCCATGTAGCATCTTATAGTCATCAAATGAGAGGACTCATTATCTCATCTGATCCTTACAATAATCATGTGGGTTAGACAGACAGACACCTATCTATAGGTAACATTAGTTTTCTTTATTTATATTATCTACACATATAGAGAGATGAGTTTCCACATCTCTCTCATATCTACTCATATGTGGACACAGAGACATAAGGAATTTACAAAGTAACCCAAAGTGGGTCCTTACTGACAAACCATTGCCATGTGGATGAATTTCCAATATGCTATAGCATCACTTTGGATGCAAAAATCTGGGGGAGTCAAAAAGACAAAAACCAAAAACCCTAAGCTTGTCTATCCAAGGAAGGCTGAAGATAACTGAAAAGAGGCAGTGGACATAGGTTTCCATCCCTGAATAAGGAGCCTCCTTGCCAACTGAATTAAACCATAAACAGACTATGTGGCCTGCATCTTGCATGAGGTGATTGAACTGATATTATATAAATTATTTTATATTACTTTCCTCATTTCTTTTTTATTTGCATTTGGAGCTGCCAGATTGTAGCGATTATGCTAAATATTGACTTACAGTATCACTCAGCAAATTCTAATGATATGGCCTGTGGAGAACTTTAATATTATTTTATTTACATCCTTAATATGTCTGGGTGAAACAACTAGTAAAAAAACACACTGATTTCCATCAGTGCGGACAGTTGGCAAGCTCACTTGCAAACATTTCATTTCATGAACAACATCTGGGTGGAGCCCACTGCTGATTTACCCAGTTTAATATAGAACTTAGAGGAAATCTCTACCATCTCTAAGAAGTGCTCAGAATTCTCTGGTTCGGCCAAAACTTAATTCAATCTGGAAACAATTTTTCACTCCACAAGAAAAGAATGCTAGCTATGGACTCCAGAAGGGCACTGCCCCTTAGAGCCCAGTGGGAAGCAGCACTTAAGGGGAACAGAAGGGAAGAAAAGGACTTCCAATGAAGAAGTTATGACTCATTAGACACATGATTTCCACACACATTCCTTATGAGCATTATCCTTTAAGTATGTGGCCCCTCTCCCCATGAATACCTCTGTAGGTATTTTTGAGACGGTTCTCCCCAAAGAAATGTTTTCCATTCACTATATTTGTTATACCGTGGTGGTAAGTACCTTGTCTAAAAAATCTAAATCAAACTAGTGGGTGAATTGTTAGTGGGGAATCACATCCATGAGGGCTTGTTAAAGATAATACAGCCCCTCAGGAATATCTCATAGAACAGAAATTGTCCCTGTAGGACTCCAAACCACAAGTGCAAATGCAAGTTAGGGAAGTGGGTCCAGAAGGAGTGAGTGCTCTAACATACTCTGACATAGAAAATACATGGTCAATCACCATATAAAATGGTCCAATCCCTAATAAAAAGTAAAATTCGAACTGAAACAACTCTTTCACTTCACATCCATATAATTGGCAAAGATAAAATACATAAATCAAGTGGGTGTGGCTACAGGAATACAGGAACAGGGCTAAATTGGTGGAGTCCGTCAGTGTTTTGCTGACCATTATTAAGGAAAACGATTTGGAATTATATAAAAAAGTAATTAAATGGTGGAGAGTCAGTATAAGAAGATGGGAAAGGCAGAAAGGAACCAGGTGATCAAGGGCTTTAAATACCAAGCAGAGAATTCTATATTTGATCCTGGATGTAATAGGAAGTCACTGGGTTTTATTGAGCATGGGGATGACACGGTCAGAATTGCACTTCAGGAAGATCACTTCAATAGCTGAAGGTACCATTGACCAAGTTCTTCTCTGTCAAAGAATCTTGTATTAACACATGCACAGGAAATGTTTGGTGGGGGAAAACAACCTTTAAAATGGTAGCCTTTGCCCTATTAAACTGAATGTTTTTGTTATATTCAACAACCAATAAGCGTAAAGGGATTTGTATTCTCTAAAGCTTTCATTCAGTAGCATGCTGGCAAAAATGTCTTCATTTCTGCAAGTCTGCTCTTCTCTTCCAATACCTGCAACAAGCTTGTCTCTTTGGCATAGATGAGTGAAGTCTTCTCATGGAAATCCTCAAAGAGGAGAAGAGTAGTCAGTTATTGACATTCTTTTGGTAATAATAAAAAACTAATATTTCTTCTACACCTTTAATAAATGCTCCTTCAGATGCCCTTAAAATCTATTTCTCAGTGCCTCAGAAAGTCGTCCTTTCCAGCCCATCCCTCACTGAGTACTCTGACCAATTTGTCTGCTTTGCCCATTTTTAGTATTGTCTATGGCACTAATGTCGCAGTCCAAATGTGGTGGCCTACTGTGCTTGGTAGTGAAAAATCCTGGTAGATCTTTTCCATCTTTTGTCTATTTGTTTTCCCCCTTCCAGCACGTCCATAAATGATTTCAATATCACTTTAGCCTGGTCTCACACAAAGCTTTCTTTAAACTGTTTGATCAATCTACTGCTGTTCAATGTTTTATGAGGTAAACTGGCACTGCTCTTGCGTACTGAGTCTCTTCACTTTGTACAAAAGTCAAGTACTCTCTGACTATGGTAGTATTAGTGGCTTTTAACCTGTTATGGCCATCAAATAATATTAATTAAACTTCATGATTAAATTGTTATACTTAGTGGTGCTGTCCTTTGTCCCATTTATTTCTCCAATTTAGCACCAATGATTTACTTAAATAGGTTAAAGTGGAGTTTTTTTCATTGTCCAACATACACTTTTCCCCATTTGTATTCTTTTTTCTAGTCTAATCTTTATCTATCTGCTAACCAGTCAGTGGCCTAACTCTCCATAGACAATTGACTTAACAATGACTCCTAGCCACTGAAGAGTCAGTTCCCATCTGTTACAATAAAATCAGTTTCCTCTCCAAAAATACAATCTGGTCTTTGTCATGCTAGAAGCTTTCTTTTAATTTTTCTAATGAAAGCCCTGATGATATATTGGCACGGAGCTTCAGGGCATCTCCTCTTCCTTACCCTTGAACCAGATTGTCGAACCTTTCTTTTTTTGCCACTCTCACCTATGGCCTTAATAAATTCTTTGTAAAATTTATATCTTCATACTTTGGAGCACATGTTGACACAGGTGACCATTATTTTTGTGATGACCTCCTTACAAATAGTGAACACGGATGCTGCAATATGGGATTATATATACAAGACAAAGGCAGCTCTGTCAGTTCCTTTATCTGTTTCTCTAAGGGAAACCTGTAAGCCAACATTCCATTTTGCAGCCACTTCCTTCTGCAATTTATTTTTTCTCTTTTCTCCACAACCACGAGATCTCTCCTTCCCAAACTACCTTTCATTTCACTACCTTGTGTATGTGTTGGTGGACTCGTGAAATTCATATTTATGCTGTTTATTCTATACACACTTGTCTCTCCCATTAGAATGTAAAGTAATTGGGAGTAAAGATTGTTTCATTCTTTGTACTTGCATCCCCAGCACCTAGCTCACTGTTAGCATATAGTAAGCACTTGTCAGTTGCTTGCTTGCCTGATTTAGCTTAAGTTAAGAACATCAAGAGCGATATAATTCAATCTTCCCATGAGGGGAGTGGGTCCCCTCATGGACCATGGGTAAGGATTTCATGTCTGAAGCTGCAACAGCTAGTTCATAATCACAGACTGATCAGGATCTAATAATCATGTGAGTCTTTGCCCCGCTTTCCATTATTTTGTATTTTTATTTCATGGATTGGCACAGCCTGAAGCCTTGGCGATGAGCCTCTGAGTCTCAGACTTTGCTAGACTAGCCTTTGCAAAGCAGGCAGGGAGTTTGCTTCTGGGACTGCACGAGAAATATTTCCATCAAGAAGAACTTGCCAGATAGAGCTGGTGCTCTCAAAGGAGAACTGTGAGGCATGGCCACTCTGTGCCAGGAGGCATCAGAGTAGGGCTGGGGAGAGAAGCGCTACATGCAATGATTGCAGCAAAGTATGTGAAGAGACTGGTGAGATAGAAACAAACTCGCTCCCGGTAACTGTAATGACCAACTGGGACCCTTGAGAACAGACGATGAAAAATGCGTCCCTCTGCTTGCTGGGGAAGCAGGGTTCAGAACTCAAGGGGGATGTATGCACTTTCTCAGAGAAGACCACTGTGTTTATTGCTTGTTTTCACTTAATGTCTTGTTACAAGACAAGGTTCAGTGCAGTGGGGCTGGGGGGAGAGGACCAGGGAATCCAGAGTCAATAAGGAGAACAGCCAACATTTATATGGTGCTTTAAGACCTAGAAAGCACCTTACTTTGTGATCTCATTTGGTCTTCACAACAATCCTGTACCATATAGGTTCTTATTAGACCCATTTTACCAATGAGGAAACTAAGACAGGTGTCAGTTAGGTGACTAGCCAAGGTCTACACAGCTAGCAAGGATGTGAGGAAAGATTTGAATTCAGGTCTTCCTGATCCCAAGCCCAGCACTCCATCCACTGCACCACCAAGCTACCTTCCCTTACTGTGATCGAAAAAACAAAAGACATATTTTTAAAGGACGAGCTGGACTTTTTTCTGAATAGAAAGAATCATATTGCAAAGATCTTGCCGTGGATGGTAAGGCACAGACAAGTTTTCATATGAATACCACATAAAATTCACAAATATGAAATATTTTGGTCACAGCCTAGAGGAGGAAAAGAGATGGCCAAATTAATGACTACCATAAAATATTATGATTCAATTCTGCTTGGAATCTTTACATTTTTACAATGCCATTTCAGAATTAGAATGTGCTATTTATAGTACCTACGGTTCTTGACTGTATCTTTCTTTTGCTTTAATCTTTCCCTCACCCCTTGAGACCAAGGATGCTCAAAGGTTTGCCATGTTTGGCTAATGGCCACTGGATGTCATCTGGGGAGGGTTTCTACCAAGGCAGAGGAGAATCCAGAATGGCCAAGGGATGCTCTTGGATGGACCAGAGAACTGAATGGAAAGAAACTTTAGCCACAGTGAGTCCTAAAGTCTATCTATTGAGTTATAGAGGGGTTTCGTTCTCTGCATAGATGACAAAATTGCAAATCATTTAAGTATTTTTTCTAATATAAATTCTTAAGCAGTGTGGCCTAGTGCATGGAGATATTCTGACTTAGAAAAGACCTAGGTTCAAGTTTTGTTTCTGACACATGCTGGCGGTGTGACCCTGGCTAAGTCTCTTAATATCTTAGTGCCCCTGGCAATGTTCAAAGTCTAAATTGAGGGGAGATACTCATTTGCATTGGCAAAGAGAATTTCTTAGGAAAGAGCTATCCTAAGCAATGCCATCCCAGATCTGATGCCACTTTGTCCTTATCTACAAAAAGAAATCTCTATTCCTTTACCTGTATTCATTGTTACTGGAGGAAAAGAATAATTAGGTCATAAAACCAGGTCCCACTAGATTATAAATTTTCCTTTTTCAGCCCTACCCAATGTCAATTGACTAGAAAGTCATTTGATCATGAATGAAGTGGCATTTTTTAAAAATCAGCCCCAAATTACCCATACACATCATTGTAGTTTTTCACTGTTGACTCGCTTTCTTTTTGCTGTGAGTGCCTTGTGCCTCCCAAACATTCTGTCGAGCTTCTATATGTATTCATGTGGTTTCCATTACCCCCCCCCCCTTTAGCATGATCCTTCCTTTGAAATGGAGCAGAAACTAAATTGAGCCTTTCCACTTTTATGTTTCTTTCTTTTTCTTGATACTGTGCCAAGCCAGTCAGTTGTTCCTTGCGGAACCATGCGAACACAAGGCAAGGATTTGAAAAGTTCAGTCTTGAATCAGAAAAATGTAAGTACTCATAGCATCAGCTTTGTAGTTAGACAAAAGCCAAACTGAACTAAGAGGTTTTGAGTGGACAGAAATCTGGCCAACCAAATGAGAATCTTCAAGACTTTTGTGTTGGTAAAAGGCAAGTTCAGGAACAACAGACAATCAAAATGACAGATAAGGCTAAAGTCGGACATAATTTCCATCCCTCCACAATGGGTAATCACTCAGAAAGAGTAGAAGAGAAAAAGGAAGGAAGCAGCAGGATTGGAGTGAGTTGGGAATTGCCACCAACAGGTTTTGCTCAGAATGTGAAGGGATGAAGTACCATTTCACTGTCGCTTAGGGTTATAACCACACTGAAAACTGCCCTATCTGGTGATGTGTAGACCCCCAAAAGCAACCACCAAACTTGCTTTCAATGTGTCTTCCAACAAGGGATTCCCTTTTTCAGTCAGCACTTTTCAGGATCTTGAAACAAGTGTCTGACAAAGTGTTCTAGAGGGTTGAATCTCATTCAGTAAAACAGGCTTGACCTTTTTAAGAGACAAAAGGACCAGGGACATAAGAATGATGTATTATCACATCACCACTGTAAAAAGTGAGGGGATGAAACTTCAAATGATAATTGCCAAATCAGGAGCTTTTTTTATTTTGTTTTTTGTTTTTGATTTTTGTTGTTTTTTTTTTTCAGAAGCTTTATTAACAAAAGGAACAGAGACACTGAGCAGTAACTTCTGTGTTTGCACTGGCATTTCTAAAGCCAAAAGGGACACTGCAGCTTCTGATTACTGTCCATTAACTCTTTTTCCATGACAAAGAAAGCCCGATGAGATCCTTAGGATCAAAAACTTTAATTTTTTAGAAATTATTTTTTCTATTTCAAATTATTATAAAAAATTAAAATATTGCTTTTGTGGAAAACAGTATTATTACAAGCTGTTTTAACTATTTTTGTATTTTAGAACTGAAATCAATTTGGGGGGGCGGCAATGAGGGTTAAGTGACTTGCCCATGGTCACACAGCTAGTAAGTGTCAAGTGTCTGAGGTCGGATTTGAACTCAGGACCTCCTGAATCCAGGGCCAGTGTTTATCCACTGCAACCACCTAGCTGCAGCCTGAAATCTATTTTATAAGTTATTCATATTGTTTGATTTTGTTTTCAGGACGTAACAAAAAGTTGTAAAAGGAAAACTGGATTCAAGTAATAAAACATTATCACTGTAGTTGACCAAAACCACAATAAACATAAAATCAGAAGTAGGAATTTCTCAAAGAGGGTCGTTTGTGTTTTCACTAGATTTGTGATTTCTTGGTTCAGGGAAAACACCAGGGATGAAAATCCCTCCACCAAGCTGTGAACTGATCTAGCCATTCTAGAGAGCAATTTAGAACTATGCCCAAAGGACTATAAAACTGTGCTTGCCCCTTGATCTAACAATGCCACTGCTGGGTCTGTATCCCAAACATCCCCAAAAAGGGAAAAAGACCTATTTGTACAAAAATATTTCTAGCAGCTCTTTTTGTGGTAGCTAAGAATTGGAAATCAAAGGATTGTCTATCCATGGTGGAATGGCTGAACAAGCCGTGATCTATGATGGTGATGGATATGATTGGGCTCTAAGAAATGACAAGCAGGATGACTTCAGAAAGGCCTGGAAAAGACTTGTATGAGCTGATGGAGAGAGTGAAGTGAGCAGAACCAGGAGGACACTGCACACAGAGACGGCCATATTGTGTGATGAAGACTTGAATGACTGACTATTCTCAGCAATACAATGATCCAAGACAATCCAAAGGACTTTTGGTGAAGCCAACTATCCACCTCCAAGAATGAACTGATATACATTGAACTGAAGCATGCTATTTTCACTTTCATTTTTTATTCTTTTTTAAACAAAATGTTTAAACAAAATGTTTTCCATATTGCAACCTATATATGGTTGCCTACTGCCTCAGGGAGGGGGGAGGGATAAAATTTGAATTACAAATAAAAAATGTTTATTATTAGGGGAAAAATAAAGTGCTGAGCTCAGTGTCTCAAAATGAACTTTTAATACCAACCCAGTACAGAATCTTAGATTGTGCAACAAGATTCTGGAAGCTAACACATCCCAAGACAGGAGTTCCTCTCATCTTGCCTGTTTTGCTTTCTTTTCTCCAGAATTCAGCAGAACTACAGGAAGGGAGCAAACATGTGAACTCACTCTGAACAAAGCAATTTCCAACCAGTTCCCAATCTGGAGCACTGATATTTAACAGGGAAGTCCTCCCCCCCCCCCCCCCGAGCTGGACTGGGATATTATCTCAGAAAAAACATAATTGAGGATTTTAATATTTTAACCGGAGACCATTATGAGAAAGGTGCTACACTGATTAAACCTAATGCCTAAAACGACTTGGTCTCGCGCGACCTCTAACCAAGGAACCGTGCCATACTGTTGGTTGAGTACAGGGCAAGGAGTTGGGGACTCCGGAATTTGAATCCTGTGTGGTTCTGGGCAACTCACCAAAGTGTCTCTGAACTTAGCTTCCCATCTCTAATATGGGGTAATAAGAACGTCCTGTGCCTGTCTCAGAGGGATGTTGTGATGGCTTCAATGACATCAAGTTCATAAAGCACTTTGGAACTTTTTTCCTTAGTTTAATTTAATTTTCTGAGACTGGCTGTCCCTGTCTTGCCCAGAAAAGACAAAGGTTTGTTTGCTTCACTAGCCCCATGATCTCCTCGACGTGGGAAGCTTCCTAGGATCATCCACTACTGCAACAGCAGGGACCCCAGAGTCCATCCGGTCTCCCCAATCTTAAAATGTGTGCCCCGAAGGCCGTGCATCCACTAGGTGACAGACACATGCCATCAGCAGTACCTTTCAAACCAAGTGAGCGAGACTTGTAGGAGCCACCGGCTGTGCTCCAGGGACGGGAGGAGCCAGGGGTCCGGGCCAGTGGCCGGCCTGCATCTCTCTTGCCACAGGTGGGACCTCTTTCCATGGAGGGAAGAGTGCGACGCTCACCATCAGGACTCTGAGCAAGAAGGACCAACAGCGTTGGCTCACAGTTCTGTCGTTCTTCCCAAAACAAAGCCCGGCTCCACCTGAGCTCCTAAGAACACACCGTCTTTTTAAGGCGAAGAGAACAACATAAACTACATGGACAGTCCTCGGTTCAGTGACTGAATTTGCCTGTGTTTGTGAAAAGGCCAAGTGGCCCCTGCTGAGGTGGATGCAGGAGCTGCAGCTGAAGGCCAAGGCAGCTGCTCAGCTGCCATTCCAAGAACGTTTTCTGGATGTCTGTGAATAGAGCTCACCGACCGACCGTGCACTCACCATTACAGCGCTTTAAGAGAGGGAGAGCAAAGTGGGGCCTCAGGAAACCCCCTCCACGGGCCATTCTATGGGGCCCCCTGCTCCTCCTGGCTACAGAGAGGCTGCTGATCCCTGGAGATAGAAAGCAGATCTCAGTGGTGTCCCCACCCCGACTGAAGCCGTCACCCGAAAGAGGATTTGTGGAATGTCAGGTTCTCAAAAAGAAACCCCAAACACCTGAGACAGGGAGGTACGCATAGCTTTAGGCCTTGCCTTTGTGTTGTTTGAAATCTCCTGGGACTAAGCTGGGCTTTTCTAAGCTATATTGCTACTTCTAAATTAAAGGCGAGTGCACCAGTTTGGGCAGTAGGCATTTATTAGTCATTAAGATCACATATTAATAAAGTTTGGCCACGTGGCTGACTGACTTCCCCACTAGTTTGGGGCCTGACAGGACTGAACAGTTACATACCCAGCATGAAGAGTGTCCCAGGAAGGGGGTCAGGGAGAGAGCCCAGGCTAAGAGACTAAGAGAGAGACCAGCGTCCCCAGGGATTGTTATCCTCTTTCAGGTAGAGGCGGGTCACCACGCATTGATCTAAGCTAATTGGTTAGCATCATTCAGCTCCATTGATTGACATGACTTGGGGGGTGGTCAAGGTGTGCTTCCTCCCCCAGCAAATCAGAAAGATCAGTCAGCTTTTGTTTTGTCAAGCTCAAGTCTCTTCCCAGTTTGGTTTCCAAGAAAGAGGAGAGAGCAGCTCCTGGGTTTCTCCTAGAAATCCACCACTAATAATTATTTTTCACATATTAGAAATGCACCAGATAGCTTGCTTCTCCACCCCACCCCCACCCCGCCTTCTTCTTCCCTTTCTCCATAGTACTAAAATATAAAATAAAGTTAAGGCTCGACACCTCCCCCTGGGGGAATTGAGGCAACCTTGTGACCAGGCCACTTGTTATCCAGTCTGAGAAGGGGGAGAAGGACTTAGTGTTTGAGACCCTAGAATCAGGAAGATGTGGATTCGGGCCCCTCTCTAACCCCCCTCAGGGCAGGAGAACAGGGACAAGTCCCTTAAACTCTCTTCATCTTTAAAATGGGACTAATACGCAGCTGCCCGAGGGTAGCCCTTAGGACGGGCCTGGGCAGCGCCTGTGGGGCTAGATGGAGGTTATCTTTTTTCCTTCTTCCCCCTCCAAGTGTCAGCAAAGCCTCTGGAGTCAAATCTGCCCCCCCCACCCCCTCCCCTGCTGGCATCCATCTCATTTTGCCTGTTACAGATAGTTGGCTTATTTGTTGGTGCCAGGGTTTCTTCACCCTCTTCTCTGTCCTGGACCCTTCTAGCCTTCAGGCATACCTGCAGTCCCCCTCCTCAGAATCATGTTTGCAAATACATCCAAAGGAAACCAATCATAACGAAGTATATTTTCCCATTTTTTTAAACCAATTCACAGACCTAGGGTTTTCCTGCTGCCTCCTCCCCTGTTTCTTGCTCTTTGTCCTGCCTCACAAGTACTGTGGGGGGCACTGAACTTGGAGGTCAGTCCTGACCCCTCCCCCTTCCTTTTCAGTTCGGTTTTGACTTCCAGGCGAGCCAGCCCCCTGCTTATCTCTTCTGTCTCAGCCTTCAGTGTCAGCTGAAGACATTCTGCTGAAGAAATGGCAGGTTTTCCTTAACTAAATCTAAGTAAAAAATAAGCCCCCCCGCCCCCGAACCCCAAATCAAGGTCATCAAGCTCGTATCTGAATCTGTTGTTTGGGTTGCTTTTTGCCCTTTTTGGTCACCTAAAACCTTGCCCCTTCCTGTCACATCCCTTGGAGTGTTTTTTTGAGGAGCCCAGGCTGACTCCCAGGCATAACAGGGAACAGTCTAGGACTCAGCCAGCCAATGTCCGTGCTTGTTTCAGTAGATAGTTTGGTGTTTGGGGCTCTGGGAGTGGAGGTGGGGGTGGGGAGGAAGAGTGCCCCAAAATCAAAAGATAAAACATCTCTTACTTATTCTCATGCCTGGTTGAGAGGTTTAAGATCCATGCCCTGGGGGCAGCTAGGTGGTGCAGTGGATAGAGCACCAGCCCTGGATTCAGGAGGACCTGAGTTCAAATCCGAGCTCAGACACTTGACACTTACTAGCTGTGTGACCCTGGGCAGGTCACTTAACCCTCATTGCCCCCCCCCCAAAGATCGATGCCCTTCATACATAAAGAGGAACAGAGGGCTAAGTGACTTAAACTAGCCAAGGATCTATGTCCAGAGACACTCCGCCCCACAGAAACCTCCTTAAGGAGCAGACTGCCAAAGATTCTATCAGCTAGTCTCAATGGATGGTCACTAAATTAAAGGGCTCTTAGAAATAGGATACCAGACTGAAATAACGGAAACATACGTTAAAGGTGGCCCCCAATTCGGGTTTATTATAATGGCCAAACAGAACAGATGAGCAAACACAGTTCTCTTCTCTCAGGGAAGAGGTTGGGGACTAGGGGTGCAGAATGGTGCATGCCCCGTCAGACATAGCTTCTGTATCAGCTGACTTTTCTTAGCTGTTTTTCTTCTTTGCCACTAGGAGAGCACAGAGATGTGTCAGGAAATGAGGGTCAATGCTTTCTACTTGTGTGACCTTAGGCAAGTCAGTTAAAATGTCTGTATTTCAATTTCTTTATCTCTAAAATTATAGCATTTGCCCTAGATGACCTGAGGCCCTTTTCAAGGGCCTCTCCTGGTGAGTGATCTTTACGGCCATTTTTATTTACTCCAAAATAGAACTGAACCAAGTCAGCATTGGCCACTTACAATTTTTATGTAAATTGTTCATGCTATAATTAAGTAAGTAATAGAATCCCAAAGCAATGGAATAAGGGATCCATCGGTGCATCCCCTCATTGATTGGTGGAGTTTGGAGGAATTAAAACGTCTGCTTTATTGTACAATTGTACTTCATTACCATGTTCTTCTTGAAAATAAAGTAATAACGATGAACTGCTCTAGTAATGATGGAAAAGCTTTCTCAGCTTTAAAGGGACCCTTTATTGGCTACCGAAATTTTTATCATTTCTAAATGGTGGCATTCGAAAAAATTCATTCCTTTTACTCAGAGGAAAACTTTAGTAGTTTGGAAAATCTGGCCCTCAAGTACAATTTCCAGCACCTCATGTTGGTGTTGTTAAACTTCAGTTTGCTCTTTTGCTTTTCTTTGAAAATGGGTCAAAAAGAGAAGTGGAAAGTCACGCACCCTAAAAAATCACTTCTAATAACTAAACACAATGGACTCGAACCATAGCCCACCATCTACAGTATCCGCAACAAGGCCAGTGATGGAACAAAAGTCACTGGGCATTTATAGTTCCCGCATCCACCTTAGCTAGATTTCGTTTATAGGTAAGAATAAAGTCCAGGTACATTGGAAGGCCCTGTGGGCAGGTACATATTCTAGGCAATGCCTGGACATTCCTAGTGTCATAATATAGCAACAATGCTTGCATTAACATTCAATGTCTTCATTTCATGGATCAAAGAAAGAAAAGAAATGGAATAACTCTTTGCATCATCGCTGGCGATGAAAACACCAAATCTGAATTGCTATACAGTTCAGTACATGGACAGCGCCTTAAGAAAGTGGAAATGATGCTTAAGAGGGATATGAGATGTGCACAGTGCCTAACCATGTACACACAAGAAAAATCAATACAGGGGAAAGCATTGTTATGAAGGTAATTGAAAATCATTTGGAAGATATCTTGAAGAAAAGATTTCCCCCCAAAAAAAGGAAAAGATCCTGGATGACAGAGACAGGAGTAAGGAAGGGAGAAAGAAGAGGAAGGAAGGAAGGAAGGAAGGAAGGAAGGAAGGAAGGAAGGAAGGAAGGAAGGAAGGAAGGAAGGAAGGAAGGAAGGAAGGAAGGAAGGAAGGAAGGAAGGGAGGGAGGGAGGGAGGGAGGGAAGAAGGAAGGAAGGAAGGAAGGAAGGAAGGAAGGAAGGAAGGAAGGAAGGAAGGAAGGAAGGAAGGAAGGAAGGAAGGAAGGAAGGAAGGAAGGAAAGAAGGAAGGAAGGGAGGAAGGAAGGAAGGAAGGAAGGAAGGAAGGAAGGAAGGAAGGAAGGAAGGAAGGAAGGAAGGAAGGAAGGAAGGGAGGGAGGGAGGGAGGAAGGAAGGGAGGGAGGGAGGGAGGAAGGAAGGAAGGAAGGGAGAGAGGGAAGGATGGAGGGAAGGAGGGAGGGAGGGAGGAAGGAAGGGAGGGAGGAAAAGGAGTGAAAGTTCAAAAAGACATCAGCAACTACAAATAGGCCAATTCTTACTAGGTGTCATGAAGAGTGATGGAAGGTGTCTCTTCTAATGTAGTAGTGGGGTGGGAGGGGTAGGGAAGATTAATCTAGGGACCAGTAATTGATTAATTCCACATACACCTCCAGCATAATTGGTGAAATTACAGACTATAAAGAGCTATTAACAGAGATCACAAGGTGTTGAGATTCGAATCAATTATAAAACAGTGTCTATACCACATCTCCTTATACCTTAATGAAGTGTGAAGTTCTCTGGCCAAATGATCCGTCATGGAAGTGGCCTTGTAAAAAATCAAAGGTAACTCTCTAGTGAGTCAATCAAGGTATAAGTAATGAGGAGTTTTCTGAGTTGAGAGAGAGTGGGTTCTGTCCATTTAAAGTCCAGCTGCAGAGAGGAACAGGCCCGGGAGTCCATGAGGACCTCATAAGTGGAGTGCACATGTTTCCAAAATATCTGCCTATGGTTATCCTCTAGATCTGTGCCCACTCCCCGCCCCCCACACCCACTAAAAAGATGTGATTGGGTGGTGAAGAGATGCCAGAGTTATGGCAGGAATGTTTCTCACTCTGTTCTTACTGTATACCATTATGGTCTGTACCTTTGCTTTGGGTTAATTGTGTCAGCTGGCTATTGTAGGGAACACACTGATGGGGGCTCACACATTACAATTTTATAAGCCTAAAGAATAACATCCTCCACAAATGCTTGAGTGTGAGATGAGACCCAACAGAGGAGCTTGTGGAGGGGGTTGTTGCACTAGATTTTCATTTTAAAGTTTTTCTTCAGGGCTTAATCCGCCCCCCCTTGTAGACAAAGTGAAGAGTTGTACAAGGAGTTTCAGAAAAATTGACTAGAGTAACTGAAGTCTCAATTATCTACAATTTAACAAGCAGTCACAGATTTTCTCTAGCTTAAAAAATTGATGATTAAATGGTCTAATCACACTCCTAACAGCCAAATCTTGAAAAATACAGGAAGACAAGCATGACTGACACATTCATTTTCCTGAATAGCCCGGACATCAGCTGTAGGAAAAAAGAATGCCTCTTCCCTCCAAAATGTTCTTCAGCAAATTAAAAAACAGGGAAACACAGAAGACGTCTCTACAAACTGCAAAGCTATTTAAAACACAAAATAGAGAGACAAAAGATGATAAAGGACCATCAGGTCCAGAATTGAACTCTGAGAACTTGGATTTAAAGCCCTTATAGGTCTTGGTTTCTTCCTTGCAAAACAAAGGGGTCTAAGCCCATAAACTCTAGGTCACTTCTGGCTCCAGTCTATAATCCTACAACCTAAGTGTGAGAGTCAATAAAGAGCTGACCTTAAAGTGATAGAGAACCCAATGGCCCATGGCCTAGGACACATGCTGGCCATGTGATGTGGGTGCCCCAGCCAATATCTAGGACTATAAGTTACAGAAGAGTGGCTACCAGCCACAGGAAGATCTGCATGGGTCCAACATATAAGATCAAATCATAAGAAACAGGTGTAACTACTAGAGAAGCAAACTGGCATCCCGGAGAAAGGAATATAAACACAGCCTCAGTTCTCGAATACAAGAGCCAAGTTCAAACTCTGCCCCTCGTATCTACTATTATGTGACTGAGCAAGTGGCTTAAGCTATCTGCATCTTTAAAATGGGAAGATTAGCACCCACCTAACAAGTGAGATTCAAATGAAATCATGCCAGTCTGGTATACAGTAGGCACTTCATAAATGCTTGTTGACTGGTTGAATGACGGTGTTTGTGGCACCTTGCAAACCTAAAAAGTGCTACAGACATTTCCAGAAGGGTTTGGAACTGATTTCTAACATGGCGCCTTCCTTTGCTTGCAGTTTCTGATTCATTCGAGCTTATTTCATCTGCCCAGAGAAATTCATTAAAATGTGAAATCTGCAAGTTAGACTATAAATTCCAAGTGTAGCCATTAATGCTGGCATTTCAGACATCACAAACTTCAAATGACTTTAAATGTGTTGTCCTCTGCTAATTTGCTGTCCTCAATAACGCACATAAATTCAATTAAAAAAGAAAAGCATCGTAAAAATTATTTGCAAGATCACTAGGATAGCTCTTGGCTCCCTAGATGTATCATAATAAAAACTCATCTAATATGCATTACATTGTTTAATTTCAAAAGGAAATTGTGGATCTTCTCCTGCCACCCCACATAAGGGATTGAAGCCATTTTTTTAAAGCAGCACCCACTATAATTGTGTTAATTTCTTGAAATATTTTGAAGCATCTGCTCCGTGTGGTCTTCTGGAGGCTGATCCTAATAAAGGTAAATGGGAATGGAGTGAGATATGACCTTCCTCCCCGTCTGTCCCTGGTCAGCCACTTGGGCCTCTGGGAGATGCCTGACCTTCCCCCAACCTACCCCAAAGTGGTTCCTGAAACCCTATGAACGTCAGATTTAAACCTGCAATAAAGCATTCTCACTCACAATAACATCTTTAAAAAGATATATATCGGGGCAGCTAGGTGCCGCAGTGGATAGAGCACCGGCCCTGGAGTCAGGAGACCTGAGTTCAAAGCCGGCCTCAGACACTTGACACTTCCTAGCTGTGTGACCCTGGGCAAGTCACTTAACCCCAATTGCTTCACTAAAAAAAAAAAAAAAAGAAGAAAAAAAAGATATATATCAACTCAGCCTAGGCCTCATTCGTAGGCAAGACCCAGGAGACGAATTTATTTTTCAGTCACAATTCTGCGAGTTAATGTATATTTGGGTGACCTGTAATCTTGCATTAAACTATAATACTCCACGTGACGGGGTCTTCCAGACGCCAACTACTGCCTCCGCTTAATTTATGTACTCCTCACTCCTTTTTCTTTCTCTCTCTTTTTTCAGTTCTCAAGTAACATATCAAAGGGGGCTACTTAGTTTAGTTAAGGGGGAGTGGGAGGAAGGGTGAATTAATGCCTCTGTATTTCAGCCATCAAACAGTAGCCCAGAATTCCTATCTAGACTGTCTCCCTACCCAAGATGACTCCCTCTCCTCCTCGTCTCTCCTCTCTCTCTCCCTCCTCTTTTCCTCTACCTCTCTGCCTCATCTCTCCCCATCCCCCTCCCTCTCCTCCTCCTCCTCCGCCCCCTCACACCCTCCCTCGGAGGAAGGAGGGGGAAGGGACCACGGGCTGAAGCAGCTGCCTGTGTTTGCAGTGCTCCGGGTGTCACTTACCCGGTGGGGTGAGGACGACTCATTTTTGCAGGATGCCTCGTGGACTGTGGACTGCAGAGAAGAGAGAGGAATCAGGAGGTGCGCGGGGCGGCGGCGGCGGCGGTGGGGAAGGCTGTGTTAGGAGAGCCAGACGTGACAGTGACCGTGACCGTGGCCCGCAAGCGTCCGCTGCTGCCGCTGGCCAGCCCACCTGTAGCCGAGCCGGCCAGCCTCGGCTAGGCCCCCACCAGCGGCTCGGCTTGGCCCGCAGGGACTTGCCCTTCTGGGCGGGCGGCTCCCCGCCTGCGCCCCGCGCCCCGAGCTCGGCCCGCACCCTCCTGGCCCCAGGCCGGGCTCTGGTAGCCACAGCCTTCCCGTTGCTAAGGGAGGAGGAAAGGAAAGGGGGGGGGGACAAGGAGCTGAAGGGCAGGTGCTCATGTGACAGAGCCTTAAAGCAGAGGCAAAATCAAGGGGCCACCAGAAGCCGGAGAGAGCTTAGAACCCCAAGGGCGAGGGAGGGGAAGCAGGATGGGGAGCCCTGCTCATGGGGCCAGGCCAGGAGCGGGGAAGCGCCCCCGGCCTGGGCTCCTGGGAGCAAGGGTTCCCCTGGCACCTGCGAGGAAAACAAACAAACACACACACACACACACACACACACACACACACACACACACACACACACCGATTCCCTCCGCAGCAGAGCTGCTTCTCTGGCTGTCGCCAAGGTCCCGGCCAAAGGGGGACAGGGGAGTCTCCAGGGGGTGATGGGGGCTGAAGGCTCACTCTTCCAAGCAGAGAGCGGGGCGGGGTGCAGGGAGATAAGTCAACCCTGAGGAAGGCAGGTAGAGCAAGGGAAAGCCAGCTCGGGAGGGCTCATCTCCGGAGCCCCAAAGGTGTATCTCCCTGGAAATGGATGGCTTTTGTCCTGGGAGTTTCCCCTGCCTGCCCTTGGCAGCTCACCTTCTCCCCCCAGGGCCTCTGAGGACTGAGGATCTTTCTGGAGATGAGCCAGGGAGAGATTTGGGGAAGGTTCGGGGATCTCTGCCCAATCTGTAGCCAACATTGAGTTGCTGTGGTCCAGGGAAAACAACCTAGGGATGAGAATCATGGAATCAGTTTCCCCATTTGTCCCCAGGGAGGCTGTTGGTCCCTGGCACATCTCAGTCCTATGATGCCCATGGAACAGAAACTAGGGCCCGGGTGTCACTTCCTAGATCGGAGAGTTTGGATGAATCACTGCCTTTGACAAAGGTCATCTTACCTGTAAAGTGCCCCCGGAGGGTCTCTGAGGAGCCTTCCCAATGCACAGGCGCTCAATTACCCACCCATCCCACCCCTAATGCTGCCATACCACATCTCTCCTCCTCTCATCTGAACTTAAAAAAAGTTAGTAGACTCAATGCGTCCTCACCCATAACCTCCTGCAATGTCTTTCTTCCCCACCTCTCTGTAAAACTGCCCTCTGTGAGGTTCCCAACAGCCTCTTAGTTGGCAGGTCCACTTTTTAAAAATAAAGGGGTTGGGGGGGGGGCAGCTAGGTAGCACAGTGGATAAAGCACCAGCCCTGGATTCAGGAGGACCTGAGTTTAAATCCGGCCTCAGACACTTGACACTCACTAGCTGTGTGACCCTGGGCAAGTCATTTAACCTCAATTGCCTCCCCCTCCAAAAAAAAATAAAGGGGTTAATAATACCTTTTTTAAAACATAGCCAGAGGGAGAGGGGCAGCTAGGTAGCACAGTGGATAAAGCACCAGCCCTGGATTCAGGAGGACTTGAGTTTAAAGTCCAGTCTCAGACACTTGAACTTACTAGTTGTGTGACCTTGGGCAAGTCATTTAACCCTCATTGCCTCACCAAAAAAAAAAAAATCAAAGCTGTCGACTCCAAGAGGGAGAGAGCGAAGAGGAAGAAAGGAAGGAAGGAAGGAAGGAAGGAAGGAAGGAAGGAAGGAAGGAAGGAAGGAAGGAAGGAAGGAAGGAAGGAAGGAAGGAAGGAAGGAAGGAAGGAAGGGAGAGAGGGAGAGAGGGAGGGAAGAAGGAAGGAAGGGAGGGAGGAAGGAAGGATACAGAGGTAGGAAGAAATGAGAAAGGGAGGAAAGATGGAGAGAAGGAAGGAGGGAGGGGAGGGGAGGGATGGAGGAAGGGAAGTAATGAGGGATAGAGAGAGAGGGAAGGAAAGAGAGGGAGGAAGGAAGGAGTGAAGGAGGAAATGAGAATGGGAGGGGAAAAGGAGAGAAGAGAGGAAGTGAGGGAGAGATAAAGAAAGGAAGGAGGGAGGAAGGGGAAAAGAGTTTCTTGTTTATTACATGCCAAACAGCTGAAGATACAATAGATACATCAATGATGCAGGCCCTGCCCTCAAAGAGACTCCATTTTAATGGGGAATATGGTGGCTAGGGAAGGAGAAGTCTTGGGAAATCAGAGAGGGGCTAGTCTGTTGACACAGGAGCAATAGCAGCATCAATCTGACCACTCCGCCCCATGCCAGGGGTGGAAGCAGGAGAAGAGGAGGGCCTGGTTCTTCTGGACAGCAGGGAAGGTGGCAAACCCTGTGGGATGGCCAGCTGGAAGCGACCTGAAGTGTAATCTGTCAGGCGGGGGGGGGGGTGCTAGATCCAGGGCAGTGGCTCCTTCCCTGGGCACTGAAGCCATCAGGGCTGGTTACGGGTCTGTCAGAGCTTTTCTTCCCATGCTTTTCTTCCCATGATTGTGGTTCTTCTCTTGGTTCAGTTGACCCCAGTTCCTCCAGGTCCGCCCAGGTTTCCCTTGGTTATTTATATGAGCTCTTTCCTAACCAATCAGTGAACAAGGATCTACCACATGTCTGTGATGTGCCAGGCGTGATACTTACTAGGTGATGGGGCTTCAAAGACAAAAAGAACAGGTCCTGCCCTCAAAGAGTTTCCGATCAATTAGGGGAAATTACCCAGACACACAGAAGTGAACCCCAGGCACTGCCGTCAAGGAGATGCTGGAGGGAAACTGAGGAGGGAGGGCATTCTGGCTCATCAGTGATGAGAGAGGGTATTCCAGGGATGAGCCTCATGGCGTAGCACTTCACTGCACTCAGACACTGCCGAGTTAGCCCCCTGCCCCCCCCTCCTCTTTGTCTCTCTGTCTCTGTGTCTCTGTGTCTCTCTGTCTCTGTCTCTCTGTCTGTCTGTCTGTCTCTGTCTGTCTGTCTCTCTCTGTCTCTCTCTGTCTCTGTCTCTCTGTCTCTCTCTCTCTCTCTCTCTCTCTCTCTGTCTCTCTCTCTCTGTCTCTCTCTCTGTCTCTCTCTCTGTCTCTCTCTGTCTCTCTCTCTCTGTCTCTCTCTCTCTCTCTCTCTCTCTGTCTCTCTCTCTCTCTCTCTCTCTCTCTCTCTCTCTCTCTCTCTCTCTCTCTCTCTCTCTCTCTTTCTCTCTCTCTCTCCCAGCCCAAGCACCATCTTCTCCATGAAGCTTGTCCTGCTGACCCGTCCCCTTCCCAAGGGTAAGCCTGCCTTTTAACTACTTGGGATGTAGCTGCGTGAGCTCACTTGGTATAACTGCTGTGTGCTTTTCTTTATGTGCATGTGGCCTCCCCGCTAGAACTGAGCTCAAGGTGAGCAGGGGTGGGTGCATTCTTTGTCCTGGGATTCCCGGCACACATCACGGTGCCTGGCACCTGGTGCCTGCCACAGACTTGCTGACTGGTTTTTGTTACCATGAAACACGCTGCTACAGAGCTGCAGCAGGAAGTTGGGATGAAACATGTCCAGTACAGCTAGGCCCCTCCGGCCAAGACATGGGCTTGGACTATGTCAAGGCAAGTCACCAAGCAGTTGCCGAGCACTTACCAGTGCCAGGCACTGGGTTCAGGACAGCCCCTGCTGTTAGGAGCTTACAGTCTAATGGGAAAGCCAACGTGCAAACAAGGTAGATGCCATACAGGATGACTGGAGAGAATTCACAGAGCAAAGGCTGTTTGAAGAAGATGCAGTTTTAGTCGGGACTTCGGGAAATCCAGGGAAGTCAGAAGGTAGAGAGGACAGAGAGTACGGAGTGCAGGGAGTTAGCCAGAGAATGCCCTGAGCCAAATATGGAGGGTCTTGTTCACGGGACAGCCAGAAGACCAGTGTCACTGGATCCCAGAACGTGGTGAGGGGAGGTGGGGTAGAAGAAGGGATTGGCAAAGTGTGAGCAGACTGGAAAGGTGGAAAGATAGGAAGGGGCCAGGCTATGAGAACTCTAAAAGACCCGCAGCGATTTTCTGTTTGCTCCCGGAGCCACTTAAGTATAGAGCTACGTGGCCAGATCTGAACCTTAGGAAGATCCACTTGACAGCTTCGGGGAGGATGGATTGGAGTGGGGAGAGACTGGAGGCAGGCAGACCCCACCCTCCGCCCCAGCAGCTGCTGCAGGAGACCAGGGGTGAGGTGAAGAGGGTCTGCACCAGGCTGGGGCAGGGGCAGAGGGGAAAGGGGGGCATATGGGGGAGAGCTCCCAAAGGCAGCTTGAAGCTAAGCCCTGAGAGAGGTTGGGGAGGGGGAGGGGGTCCCTAGCCCGAGCGGAGACAATTAGGAAGAGAGGAAGGGTTTAGTTTGGGGCTGATGAGGTGACAACGACGTCCTTTTCTTCCTTGGCCTTTCTTTGGCATTTCACACGGCCGGTCACCCCTCCCTCCCACAGCATCCATCCTCTCCTCCCTTGGCCTCCAGGACAGACCCAGCTCCCCCGGCTCACCTTCCTGTTTAAGGATGTGGGTTCCATGAACCCACTCCCTTCTCTTCACCCTAACCCTACTCAAGTCACACACCTCGGGAAGGTCAGAAGCAGGTCTGGAACCTCGGTCTTCTGGCCACTGAACTGGGAGCTCTCTCTCTAAGGTGGTCTTTGGCCTCCCCGTACCCCTTTAGCCCTCCTGATCCGCAATCTTTTCTCAGGCAGGGTCTGTCACCTCTACAAGGACCCATCTCTCACATCTCTCCCCTCTTTTCCATTCTCTCCTGCCCATTCCAGGCACTCACCAACGATCACTTCTCTCCAAAACAGATGGCAGCCCCAGCTTCTCCCCTGTCCACCTCTCCTTCGCCCAGCCACCACACCATCTTCCTAAGGGAGAGGTCTGACTGCCTTAACCCTGAGACTCACTGCACAGGCACTGATGAGCTCAGAGGGTCCCTGGTAGGAAGCCCGAGGACCACAACCCATGAGTACAGTAGAATGGATTGATTAACTGCAAGGATCAATGGGGTCATTCTGGCCCTCTGAGCCCCCCCCCGCCCCCCGCCCCCCACGCTGTGGTGTTTTATACTCCTCTAGAAGCTATTAAGGGAAGCTGACTGCCACGCCTCAGGAACTGACTGGAAGCCTTACTGCTGGCACAGTGATGAAGGTTACGGAGCCCCTGCTGTGTGGGTGGGGGGTGTCAGCCCCAGGAATGTGAAGACGTCCCCAGGAGGCGTGGGGGCCTGAGAACAAGGTTTGTTCCAACAGCCACGAAGGCGGCCGAAGCAGGCTCTGTGGAGCACTTAGGGCCCGATGGGACACGGAGGACGCCCAGCTCACCCCCTGCATCCCGGCCGTCACCAGTCGTCCTGCCCCTGGGCTGTGGTGACTCTGCAGTCTGAATGGATCCGTCTCTCATCAGTGAAGAGGAGGGATGCCCAGCAACAATTATGTGTCAGGCACTGGGCACACAGGGACCTGATTGTGGGAGAGGGGGAGGCCACCTGCTCTGAGGACAGAACAGACAGTGGGACTCGCAAAGCAGGAAGAAACTGGGCTTTGGAACAGTACTAAAAAGCTAAGCCAATGACTAGGGGGCCAAGAGACAAATGGGAAGTGGGAGAGCGGTCCAGGAATGTGGGATGGCACGTGCAAAAGCATGGGGTGGGAGATGGAAAGTCAAAAAGCAAACAGTCCAGTTTAACTGGATCTCAGAGCATGTGAGGGGAGCAGTGGGTCCCCTCGGATGGCTCCTGGCCATGGCGTCAGGGCTAGAACGCCACACTTGCCTGAGACCCTCCCCTAGCCTGTGAGACTGTCCCTGTCCCATTTCCTTGTCCTACCCTGCAATGGCTGCCTGGTGTGGGAGGTATCCAGCGTGGGCGTGGTTAGTCCAGGGAGAGGTTAACCTTGGGGTCCCAGTTATGCCGTGTTTACGGGGGTGGGAGTAGGGGCGGGGCTGGACAGCCCCTTCTGGAGAATGTCTAGAGAGCTTCTGCTGGGTCCATGGATCCAGACCAAGGGCCAGCCTCATGGAACCCACTCCCTTCTCTCATCCCTCCTTGAGCCGAGGTCTAACCTGACTCGTCAATTAAACAATCCACAAGCCTTTATTAAGTACCTGCTATTTGCCAGGCCTTGGAGATACAAAGGCCCTGGCATTGGTTCTAGCCTTCCTTTGTTGACTCCGCCTTCCCCCACCCCCTTCAACCATCCTCCCCACCCCCGAGTCCCCCCATCTCCCCTGACTCCCTCCATCAGCCTCTCTTGGAATGAGGTAAAATGGACCAAACGGAGCTGTGGGCTGTGGAGCATCACTGACCCTTCTGCCTGTGCAGATGAGCCTCAGAAAGCCCAGCACCGAGATTCAGTAAATGTCTGTGAAGATGTCGTTAGCTGGAGACTGACCTCTTCCACTTGTTGAACGTTAGGGCTGAGAAGGGAAGAGCTGGAAAGTCATTAGTCAGCACTGAGGAGGAGCCAGGAGGAGCCTCAGAAGTGAGGATGGTACCATATTCTTTTATGGGAAAAGGAGAGCATGGATAATCCAGAGCGATGGCACCCATAGCACTCATTCTGCCTGGTGGCCCCCATAGGCCAAGGGCTTAACCTGCTCCACTTCAGAAGCTGTTAGGACTTAGGGCATTTGCCCTAACGCTAAAGCCTCTAATGTGGGTGGTCTTCTCCAATTAGACTGTGAACTCCTTGAGAATGGGGGGCTGTCCGGATTTCTCTATTAGTATCCCCAGGGCTTGGTTTAGTTCTTGACCCCGGCTGAATGGTGAATAAATTCTCATTCATTCATTCATTCATTCATTCATTCATTCATTCATTCATTCATTCACAGTTCCAGAGTTTCCTCACTTGAATGACCAAGGTCTTCACTTAGGAGTCAGCAAATCAGGGTGATCTGCTCAAACCATATAATGGGAAAAATCCCAAGGGTCTTTGGGGAGTAGGCAGGTGGCATTTAGGGTAGTCAGTGGATTGTGGGGAAGGTGGAAACATGGATTGTTTGTGCTCAAGTTTAAAAAAGGCTAGGGGCAGTTAGGTGGCACAGGATAGAGCACCAGCCCTGGAGTCAGGAGTAACTGAGTTCAAATCCAGCCTCAGACACTTGACACTTACTAGCTGTGTGACCCTGGGCAAGTCACTTAACCCCAATTGCCTCACTTAAAAAAAAAAGGGCTCATTTGTAACCTGTGCCCCAGAAACACAAGCCTTGGTTTATAGAGACTGAGTTCAATCAATTCTGAGTTGTCCCCACTTACCATTTCTTGGCTTTTGCTGTACACAAGGTGTCTTGTGGGAACAGTAGAATCAAGCTTACATTGAGGTTTCTCCAGAACTGGGGAGAATCAATCTTCAGTTCCTGCACAACCACTCAAGTTACATAGCAAACGGATGGACAGATGAATGGACAAAATCATATGATGCTTGATTCTGAATGAGAAGGGAATATGAATAAAGTATTGAGTCCAAGGGTACAATCTGCTCTGTTTAGTCCAGTGTTCTATCTTCTATTCCACCATATTGAGAGACAGAGAGACAGAGACAGAGAGACAGTGACAGAGATAGATTCATTTCTAGTTTGTTTCTTTTTAAGGGAAAATCTCAATTGTTTTAGTGATCATTTTGCAAATGAAAGCCGTCTTTAGGGTAAAATTTCACTAAGATTTTCGCCCCTCAAAAAAACCTGTACTGCAGAAACTGCCTCTTCCTCTTCCCTCCTGCCTCTCCTCTCCAAAGGAGTGCCCATAAAAGCCAGGGCGGGAGGGTGCCTGATTTACTTTTTATTCAAGTATTTGTGAGCTCCGCTGAGATCCAGCAGAGAACAGATTGGGATTCTTGTGCTGAGAAATTGGCAGGACAAATAAAAATCCAATCCAATTAAATCGACTTTAACACAAACTTACTGAGGACCTTCTATGCGGCAGGCACTTTACTAGGAAGCAAAGGCTTCCCTGCCTTCATGGAGCTTATACTCTACTGGGGAGACAAACACATCTACATACATGCACGCATACATGTGTGTGTGGCACCCCCACTGGGCAACCTTGCCCCTCTGATTCCTAGAGGTTGATTCCCCTAGGGAATGACTAACTCCAGATCAAGGTACTTCATGTGTCTGTATTCCTAAAATTATAGTTCCTGAGTCTCTACCAGTGTGTTCAACACCCCCCCACACACACATACACACATTTAGTGGAATCTACATAGAGACTCTTTTCTTTTTTTGTGGGGCAATGGGGGTTAAGTGACTTGCCCAGGGTCACACAGCTAGTAAGTGTCAAGTGTCTGAGGCTGGATTTGAACTCAGGTCCTCCTGAATCCAGAGCCAGTGCCTTATCCACTGTGCCACCTAGCTGCCCCCTACATAGAGATTCTTACCTGTATGTGCCTGTATACACACACAATTCTTTGTTTGTATACTATGCCACTTGATTCTTATATGTGTGTATTTACCCACAACACTATATAGAGAATATATTACATTTGCTTCCTGTATAAGATATGGATTTCCCCCTTTACAATCTGCAACATATGTGTATATACATCTATGTGTGTATGATGGTATGTGCATAGTTGTACATTTGTATGTGTCTACACATCCTGTGGTAGCCTTGTGCTCTGCCTCGACCCGGGAAGGGCGTCTCTGCTGCAAAGGTCATTCTGGGTAGGATTTTCCCTGGACTTTCCAGTGATGCCCCTTCCACTGCTGGCTTACCCTAAAGCTCTCTTCTATAGCTCAGGACTCCTAGCCTGGAAGAGCCCACCAGCCCCGTGACCCCCAAAGCCAGCACAAACCTCCCCGAGGTCTGCTCTCCTCCCACTGGTGGAAGTGGGAGCCTCTGACCTTTGGAACCAGGCCCCAAGTAGCAGCGTTGCCCCTTCCCTCCGATGTTCCTCCCTGATTTGTCAGCTGCCCTTCCTGAGCAGGCTCACCTCCGTGTAAGCACCTCCTCTATGGGGACCAAACTGAGACAAGCCCATCGTGATCAGAAGCAGGAAAGTCAAGGGAAGATGGACCACGGCCTTAAGAAAGATAAGCATTCTTTCCCCGGATGCCTTGTGTTTAGAGCCAGACACAGAGGAGCCCAGGGCCATCCGAATAATCTATGCCAGCCGACCGAACAGCTGAACCGCGCGAACCCTCCAAGCCCAGTGAGGCAGGAAAAGCCTGGGATGTGGCTGTGGCACCTGCCCCTCCATGGTGGGTTTTCTCTCCTCTCTTTCTGATGCTTTCATGGATGTTCCCTCTCCATGAATGCACACACGCCAAATTCCATTCAGCATTTGGGGTGAAGAGGGAGGGATCCTGACCCCAGAGTTTGTTTTCTTCCCTTCTGGAAGCTGGCCACTGAGCCAAAACTTTGATACCTGAGCCCAGTTCTCTGCCAGGCGGGATCGTGGTGGGAATGCCCAGCCTCCCAGAAGCACCTGGATGCTGAAAGAGGGACTGGCTTCCAGACTGTACTGCATTCGCGCCTTTGATGTGCACTACTTCCCTGCTAAACCACAAGGCAAAGGGGAAGAGAGCAGAGCTGTTAGTATTGGAGTGTGTCATGGCACAAAGAAACAATTAGAGACGGGAAGGGGAGTCAGGAGGGAGAAAGAGCAGCTTCCCACTCCTTGCGCTGGGATACCAGCCCTTTGCCCACTCTGTAGAAAGCCAGGACAGCAGAGGAAACTCCAAGCCTTCTAGGCAATGGATGCAAATACATGGTCTTTTATTTGGGGGGGGGCCCGCTGGACAATGAAGGTTAAGTGACTTGCCCAAGGTCACACAGCTAGTAAATGTCAAGTGTCTGAGGCCGGATTTGAACTCAGGTGCTCCTGAATCCAGGCCAGTGCGTTATCCACGGCTCCCCTCAGCTGCGCCCCCCACACACACACACACATTGGCTCTTAATGATCCACACGGGATTGGTCTCTGGGTGGGCCACTAGCCTTGGGGTCCTTGTCTACACCAGGAGTGGGTGACCAAGAGCAGGACAGGAGCTTCTTCAAGCAAAGATTGTTTCCCTTCTGCCACTGGGTCCCAAGTCCCTGTGGCACTGAGACCACAGTGCCTGGAGAGTGAGAGGTGCTCCACCAATGCTGGCTGCTTGACTGACTGCCAGTTCCATGGTCTGTCCCCATCTCTTAAATATCATGCTTCTGACCACGCGCTCACCGTCTGGCCACATCCTCCCAAGGTGCTGCTGATCTCCAACAGTGCCTCACTCTGGAATAGTCAGGCTTCTGGCTGGCATCTTTGGCTCTTCTCCTTTCCCCCTATGCACTGTCTTCATTGCCCATCCACACCTTCCCACAGCAGAGAAGTTCCCTTTGGTCTTTGCCTTATCTTGTCTACAAGAACAGCTGTAGTGGCAGCTGATCTTTCCCCATTCTCTCTCCAATCTAATCCATTCTTCCTGGCACAGTCAAACTCATCTGTCTAATGCACACCTGTGCTAATGATCAAGATGTTCTAAAGATCTAGAACCTGAAGGGGCTGATCATTACTTAGGTGTGTAAGAAATAACGGGCTTTTGTCAATGCCCAAAGGCCCCAACCAGAGGAGATTAGTCTAGATTGATTAAATTAAGTGAGACTGACTGAGAGTGATTGACTTTGCTGATTAACCTACTTAAAGTTAATTAAATCAAAACCACACCTGGCCAGCCCTCAATAGGGTATTGTTCTCAGAAGCTAAGGACTTGAACTCAACAAGGAGACCACCTCAAGTCCAGTGACCCAAGCGATTTAGGTTACCCTGACCAATCAGCTTGAAGGACAGCCTCTTCTGGGGAGGGGAGGCAGGAAGTGGGAAGTCCTGTTTCTGCTCTGTCAGGTTGGCTCCCAAACAAATGGTGGTGGACGTGGGAGAAGAAGCCTTGACCAGGTTGGACCCTTAGTCTCTCCTAAAGGATAGAGGGGGTTTTTCTTGGTTTTCTGACCCAGGTGTTCTCTTTTTCACTAGCAAATGCTTAATGCCCAAAACTGGCACCAAGGCTTCTAATTTATAAGTAAACCCTACATAGTTTTCCCCCACACCAAGGGAAGGAAAAAGGTGACCACACATTAGATTTTACTCATCACAGGTGGCACAGGAGTTAGAGCCAAAATAAATAAATAAATAAATAAATAGAATCAAGAACATTTGGTTTTAAATCTTGCCTCAGACACTAAATGTCTGCATGACCCTGCCAGAAAAGCCACTCACCTCGATCACTCAAGCATTCTCATTTGTAAAATGGCTATCCTACCAGCACCCACATTATAGAGGTGCTGTGAGCATGCAATGAGATCATGTACATAAAATATTCTGAGAAATTCAGTTGTTCAGTAAAGATCAGCGATCTTGCTTCCGCAATCTGACTTCAGCCCAGCCTCTCTAGCCTTTTTCTCACTGCACCATCTCATGTACTCTATAGATCAGCCAAGCTGGATGACTGGTGGTTCTCCAGTAGAGGTTATTTAATGCTAAAGAAAAGAGAGAACATTTTCAGCTGAGGGGATCAGGAAACACTTTTTTTTTCTTTGCAGAGAAAGGGGATGTTCTCTATGCAAATTTTTCTAAGATATTTTAGGTCTCCTCTTTGCACTAAACTGTTGTTCAGTCATTTTTGAGTCATGTCTGACTTTCCGTGACTCTATTTGGAGTTTTCTTGGCAAAGATGTTGGAGTGGTTTGCCATTTCCTTTTCCAGCTCATTTTACAGATGAGGAAACTGAGGCAAATAGGGTGATGACTTGCCCAGGGTCACACAGCTAGGAAGTGTCTGAGGCTGGATTTGAACCCAGGGAGATGAATCTTCCTGACTCCAGACCAGGCTCTCTATGCACTATGGTGCCCTCTAGCTGCCCCATCTATTCCAATTGTAATTAACTATAGGGAGAGGAATCTGATCTGTGATTTCATTGATAGGAGTAAACAGACTGTCCCAGTGCAGTCAGAACCTTCTCTGAATCTTCTAATCCAGGCAGCTACGGCTTAGGGGACACGTTCAGGGTCCACACAGCCAAGTGCATGTCAAAGGTGGGACTTGACCTAGCTGACTGAGTGCCTCCTATACGTATTCCTTATCTCCCTCCAGTCGTTGTTACTCTAATTATTCAGATGCAGGATGAAGATAAGATCCTGGGGACAGGACCCCAGGGCCATGTTTGACCCGTGTATCCCTGATGCGTAAACAGTCCCTTCCTGGACTAGATGCCTAACGTCTCCTGGGTAAGACTGAGCAATCAGTAGGCAATCACCACGAATCCAGCTTGGCAGAAGCAAAGCATACCTGAGATAGACTGTGGAAGCCCTTCGCTGGCAGAGGGAAAGTGAGTTGCTTATCCGGAGGCATCTGGGAATCCCTGGGGGGTAAAAGCATTGGAACAGCACCATCAGCCTTGACCAGGATGCCCACTCGGAGTGAAGAGTAGCTTGGAGAGGAAAGCGTGCCCTGGCAAAGGAGACCAGTGAGGAGGTGATCCCCAAGTCAAGATGGGCCCCAATGAGGGCTGAACCCAGCATGATTCAGTGGGAGGGGAACAGCCATGCCAATGTAGAAGAGATTGTTGGAGAGGGGAGGGCTTGTTCCACTGGAGACGGATGAGGGAAAGAGAAGAGCTAAAGATGGGGGTGAGCAGAATTTGAAATCAGAGGCCTGAGCACTGGACCCCAGTTCTTCCCCTTACTACCTATGTGACTTTGGGCAAGTCACACCCTTCATGGACAAAAGTATGTCACCCTTAAAATTAGAAGATTGAAGGAGATGACGCCTGATGTTCCTTCCATCTCTATGACACTTTGCTCCCTAGATCTTAAAACTCTTGGGAGAATAGTAGGAACAAGTGGAGAGAAAGGAGATGAAGGGGAGGGCCTTCAGTTTGGTACATGTGGAATACCAAACACTGACAGGATGGCCAGGTGAAAATCAGGGTCCACCAGAAAACTGGAATTAGGAAACCGGAGCTTAGGTGCAAGGTCGAGATTGGAGAGGGGGATTTGGGAAGGCAACAATTGATAAGCAGGCGTTATAAAGTCCTTTCTGTTTCTGAGCAGAGACCTGCAAGGTCAGAGCCCATGGTGGCATGGAAGTTTGGCCTCTCCTGGTATTTAATCGCCTTCTTTCCTGAGCCCTGGCGGCAATGCAGAGACTGTGTTTTCTGGGCAGAACCCTTGGTTCTTCCCTGTGCATGTTTCATTTTGGTTTTGATGCATGTTTGACTAAATCTGCTGTTGGCGACAAGAATAATAAAGTGATGAAGTCCCAGAATGATTCAGGATCAGAACCACAGAATCTCATACTTGGGAGGCGCTTTGGAGAGCTTCGGGTCAAATCCACGCCTGAACTATCCCCTCTGCAAAATGGGTGGGCCGGCGGCGCTTGCTGGAGCTTTGGTGGGGGGAGGCGCCCCCCACCCCCCGCCCCGCAGCTGTGCCGTCAGAGCGGGAGATGGCTTCTTCCATCCGACCAAATTTCATTTCCTCTGACGTCCCCTCAATGCTCCCTGGAAGGACCGCACTGAGCCAAGAACAGTCCCTCCATAGTCCACCCTTTAAATGCTCATTGTGCTCTGAGCTGTCCCTTCCCCTCCTGATAGACATCCCCATTTCCTTCAGCTGACCCTCATTGAGAGGTGAGGATCTGCCCCATTAAACGCCAAAGGCCCAGATTTCTTGATTGAATCCATCCACCAAAGGTGTAAACTAGGAAGAAACAAGTTCTTAATCAATTTGAGACGTCTGTTGTGCTTGGATCATTGGGTAAACATAAATGAGGGCGCCCAAGAAATATTTTGTGATTGACTGGAGAGAAATAGCCACCCCCTCTGGGGGCTCTGGTTAATGCAGCTCACCAGTTCAGATCTGGAAGTCCAACAGCACAGTGGCCAGAGTCAAGATCAGGAGCACCTGCAGACCCTGGCCTCTGTAGTGGAGGACCCAACCCAAGGGGGACCATACGACCCCCTCCTCCATTAAAGTGGTGTCAAAAGGTTGGCACAGCTGGCTGTCCCATCTACACTGGCAGCAGCGTCACCCAGCAATACCGACCACCTGCAACATCTGCATGGAAACTGGCATATATGCTGAGGACAAACTGGACACACCCTGTAAGAGCACTGAGCCTCAGGGTCCAGTAGAGAGCTATGCCCAAGAAAGGAAGAAAACAACGTCCAGGAGCCATGAGGTGACCCACTGGGTGAGGAGCCCACTCTCCCGAGGGACTTTATGTGAGCCAATAACGAGCTTGCCCTGGATGGTGGAATGTTTCTATTACAACTGTTCTTACTACTCTATGTTAGTAAATGCCTTTTTCTATGAGCTAATTTAATCACTAGCTAAAAAATCAATAGGAAACATACTAGTGGGGACTCTCATGAACAGCAGCTTTAGAAAAACCCTCAAGTTTGCCCTAGAGACCTGAGGAGAGCCATGGGCACCCACCTCTGGGGGGGTCTACATGCCATTCCTAGTGGAGATTTGGGAAATGAGTCATGTGGGGCTCCCATGGAAGGATCTTCCCTCTAGGACCCTCCCCATATGGTTTCCTTCTTCTGGATACTGTCCAAATGGTTGAGTTTTTAGGCAGAACTTCCTGAAATGAGGTCCTCAGCAGGGAATACAATATTCTAAATATGGTCTAAGTCTGGCAGAATACAGAGGATTATCACCTTCCTAGTTGAGTTTATATTTTAATTCACTTGTCCCAGAAGAGAACTATAACTACTCAAAAGGCTTGGCCTGACCAAGGAAAGACCAACTGGATGAAGAAGGTCTATTGGATGTCTGTGACAGTCAGTACAAACAGCCAACCAGATGGAGCCAAAACTAAGGAGCAGGAGGAAAGAATGCTGGATGACCTTCAGCAAATGGCTACGCTTCTCCCAGAAGCAAAGTCCCACCCCCCATATACTATATTCTCTTGGTGTTGAAGGACTATAGGACACGTAACATAGCCATCTTTAGAGAATTAAAAGAGACAGAGAGTGGCCATGAGCTAACTACAACATGGAAACACTGAAAGACCCTGAGAAAGAACAGAAATAAAAGGCATAATGAGGGGAATGTATGACAGGAAGAAAGATGGGTTGGTCTAGTGAAGAGAATAAGGGATGAGAGGTAGACAGCCCAAAGGCTCCATGGGTGTCCTTGTGATGTCAGAAGAAATCAAGGAAGGTCCCCAGTGCCCTGCATGAATGCCCCTCCCCCAATACAACCCTCCACCCAGTGAACTTGTTGGAGGACCTGGATGAGAGTGGCAGACAGGCAGGTGTGAAGAGGTTACTGTCTAGAAATACAGGGAGCATCTAACTGGAAGAGATAACATGAGCTTTGGAGCATTTGAAGTACACTTCACAAGGCATGAGGAACCAAGGAAGTCAGCATGCCTGTACAGGTGACATGTAGCTACTACAACAACTTCAGTAAATCATGGGTCCGTGACTTTGTCAATATATTACTATCTCCACCAATACCAAGGAGATTTGTTCCTGGTAAGATTTAGTCACTGTCCTTCAAAACTTGTATTATATTTAAAAAGTGACTAAAACATTCCTACTCTTTGACTGAAAGGTCCCACTGCTAGGTGCATACCCCGAAGGGATTGAAGAAAAAATACACCCCCATATGCACCAAAATATGTCTAAGAGCACTTTTTGTGGTACCTAAGAGCTGGAAGCCAAGTAGATGCCTGTCAGCTGGGCAATGGCTCAATAAATTCTAGCCCACTCAAATAAGAGAAATCTTGGGATTATAAGAAATAACACAGAGGAGAAACAGAGAATCATGAAAAGACATAAACGGAGCAAAGTGAAGTAAGTAGAAGCAGGAAAACAGTATAGACAATGACGTGGCAACAATGTAACTGGAAAGAACAACAGCATCAAGACTGAACACTGTAGCGCTGTACTGACCAAATCTCCCCAGGGAAGAGATGAAGAGGCATCTCCTTCCTTCCTTTGTGGCAGTGGGGGCTGCAGGTATGGGAAACTGCAAACTATGGCAGGTATTTCAAGCCGTTGGTTAGATCTAAGTTGCGTTTTCTCTCTTTTAAATAAAAATCTGTGATAATGATTGGCTTTCTGGGTGAGGAAATGAGGAGGAAAACTTTGGGGAAAGTAGGTGACATGAACACAAAAGCTATCCATACAAATGTATTTGGAAAATATGACTTATATGGTAAAAAATCTCATCCCTCAGAAGTCAATTGGGTGACAAGCCCAGGATGGAAGAGCAGAAAGAATGACCAGACCTGAATTCAAATCCCTGCTCTGCCCCTTATTACCCTGTGACCTTGGACAAGTCATTCCCCCCTCCCAGGTGGAATTTTCCTGATGTGTGGGATGAGGAGGTTGAACTTGATGACTAGAACTCCTTTAAGTTCTAGAGCTGGGTGTGTCCTGGACCCCTTGGGCAATCAGTCCAGTAAAGCCTAAGGACCCTTTCTCAGAATAAGATGTTAGTGCATAAATATGAAAAACAAAGGAAATCGATCGTGGTGAAATAGTGATCGACATTTTTATAATAAGTTTACAGACCCCGTGTTGGAAACCACTGCCCTAGATCTGTGCTTCTGTGATTTTTTCCGACTTTGTCCTAGTATGGATAGTCGGTCCCTCAATAGGACCATAATTAGAGTTTTCTTCTTCCCTGGTAAGACTCCCCCCCCCCCTCCAGGGACTGCATTCCATTGGCACAGTCTTTGAGAAGCCATTGTTTCCACAATGGGAAATTAGCAGGGGGCAGTTGTCCCAATGTCCCTTGCTGCTCACCAACTGTGTGCTTCCTGGATTCCAGAGTACCTTCAAACTTTGTCTACTCCCATCAAGGAATGGTAGTCATGATCTGCTTGGCTGGCCAGACTGAGAAGGAATTTCTAGATGGAGCCACCCATGGGCTCAGTTATCACCTGCTCAACAAACTCAGCTATCCAGAGAATTTCATCAACACGATGAGGCACCTGACGATGGAATGGCTGGCCAGGAGGGAACAGATGGTGTTAAGTCTGAAGCATTTCACTGCACAAATGGGTGTCAGGCAAGGTCACCAAGGGGCCCAGTAATAGGCTGCTTTTTCTGTGTTGGTGTGACTGATGATGCAATGAGAAAGGTGCACATCTGTGGAAGAATTTGCTTCCATTCCCCCACCAGATGACCAGCCTTTCGAATGCTTTTGGGGCCATCAGACAGGAGCAGCTTTCTGAGGATGGCTATAAAGTAGAGGCTCCCTCTACTTTACCAGGAGAACCTGCCTCCGGCTGCCAGTCATTCCTCAAATTTGGCATGGTGATCTAGGCTGACAATTAGCCTGCACAGCACAGAGGTGAGCTCTTTGCTTGCCCCAGGCAAGTCATGCAGACAACCCAAATTACCACCAGCAACATGGAGTTCAAAGCCATATCCACAGCCTTCCTGCCCGGATGGCATGCTACTCAGTGACGGTGCCTCTGGCTTGTCTCAGGATCTCTTCAAGGATCACAGGCATGGGACTCATTAATGGGACGAGGAAGCCGCCACTCACACGAATGCACCCAGTGCCTCTGTGGGAAGCCAGACAGCCAGGATTGAATGGCAACAGGGCACTTGATTATCCATGGAGACAAGGAGGATTTCTGGACCTAGTCCCTTTGATACAGGTGCAAACTGAACCTATTAGCATGACCTCCAGCAACCCACTTCCAAATGCTCTCCGGCCATGTGGTCTTGAGAATAACCAGCTGACAATATCCTCCCATCCCCACCCCATTTTCCTGTAATTGAAGAAGGATGCTTCTCAACAGATCTTGGGAAACAATGAAAAGGTCTGTGAGAGATGAAAACGATTAAGTAAATAGGGATCACACAGTTCTTTGTCTTTTCTGCAAACTCTCCATTCGTTGCCAAGGATGCACCCCAGTGAAAAAATCAGCATGGACCCAAACTTACTGAACCTAGAAATCCTTCAAGACTGGGAGATACATACATACATACACACACATATATACACATATATATTTAATTTTCTGCATTTCAGCTAAGCTAGAAATAACTCAAAAGGTATACAATACTAAAATAAAGTATAGATACAAAGAAAAGGAGTGAATGCCCAGAGGGAACTAAGGAACTTGTATCAGGCTCCTGATATAATGGGGCTCATTTTCTGTATGGGAGAAGAATAGAAAGAAAAAGAAAGGAAAATAATGGAAGGGAGGAAAGAAGGCAGGAAGGGAGGGAGGGAGGGAGGAAGGAAGGACAATTTAGATATAAAAGGTGATACCATAGGTAAATTAGGAGAGGAAGGAATAGTTTACCTTTCAGAGTTATGGAAAGGAGGGCAGTTTATGACCAAACAAGAGATAGAGAATATTATGAAATGCAAAATGGATGATTTTGATTACATTAAATTAAAAAGTTTTGTACAAACAGAAACAATGCATCCAAAATTAGAAAGGAGGGAGAAAGCTGGGAAACAATTTTTATAGTCAGTATTTCTGATAAAGGCCCCATTTCTAAAATATATTGGGAACTAAATCAAATTTATAAGAATCCAAGTCATTCTCCAATTGAGAAATGGTCAAAGGATAAGAACAGGCAGTTTTCTGATGAATAAATCAAAGCTATCTATTGCCATAAGAAAAAATGCTCTAAATCACTATTGACTAGAGAAATGAAAAATAAAACAATTCTGAGATTCCACCTGACACCTATCAGATTGGCTAATATGACAAAAAAGGAAAATAATAAAAGTTGGTGTAGCTGTGGAAAAATTGGAACACTAATGCATTGTTGGTGGAGCTGTGAACTGATCCAATCATTCTGGAGAACAATTTGGAACTATGCCCAAAGGGCTATAAAGCTGTGTATACCCTTTGACCCAGCAATATCACTATTAGGCCTTTTTTCCCAAAGAGATCATAAAAAAGGGGAAAGGACCCACATGTACAAAAATATTTATAGCTGCTCTTTTTGTGGTGGGAAAGAATTGGAAATTGAGGGGATGCCCATCAATTGCAGAATGGCTGAACAAGTTGTGGTATAGGAATGTAATGGAATACTATTGTGTTGTAAGAAACAATGAGCAGGCGGATTTCAGAGAAACCTGGAAAGACTTACGTGAACTGATTCAGAGTGAGATGAGAAGAACCCTGTGAACAATGTACACAGTATTAACAACATTGTGTGTTGATTAACTGTGATAGATTTGACTCTTCTCAGCAATACAATGGTCCAAGATAGTTCCAAAGGACTCATGACAGAAAATGCTCTCCAAATCCAGAGAAAAGGAACTGTGGAATCTGGATGCAGATTGAACCATGCTTTCCATTTTTTTTTTTTTGTTTTTCTTTTTTGAGGTTTTTCCTTTTTGCTCTGATTCTTCTTTCACAGACTGACTGATGCAGAAATGTGTTTCATGTGATTGTACATATATAACCTATATTGGATTGTTCACTGTCTTGGAGAGGAGGGAGGAAGGAGAGAGAGAGAGAGAGAGAGAGAGAGAGAGAGAGAGAGAGAGAGAGAGAGAGAGAGAGAGAGAAGTTTGAAACTAGAAATCTTATAAAAACAATTGTTGAAAACTTATCTCTACATGTAACTGGAAAATAATAAAATACTTTTATAAAAAAAGAAGGAAGGAAGGTTGTATTGGGTCTATAATTTTATTGATGGAACTTCTGGAAGAGAAATTCCTTCCACCAATGCTGGTAAGCACCTTTCTTTATAACTTCCATACTTTGTGTCTCTTGTGGTGCTGAAGGTTTAAGTGACTTGCCCAGGGCCACACAGCCAATATGTGGCAGAGACAGGCCTCTTAGCACCATGCAACAGATGCCCACAAGTGCTCAAAACTTTCGATTGAATTGAACAAAATTATTGGAACAGCGAACTCTGAGGATGAGTCCCACAGAATTGGCAGGCATGGCCAGGTTGTGAGTGTACTCACCGCAGGAAATATGTGAATGGAAGGGATCACACACAATTTGAGTCTCTGAGAGGCTTAGGAAGTGGGGGAGGGAGCAGAATTAGCCAGGTGGAGAGAGTAGAGAAGGTGAGGTATGAGAGAGAGACTCACCTACAGGAAGAAGGAAAGACCATTAAGCTTGGGATCCCATAGCCTGGCTTGGAATCCTGGCTCTGCGCTGTCATCCCTATCTGACCTCCCGCAAGTCCCTTTATATCGCAATAGACTAAATTCCTTCCAGGTACGACTTCCCAGCTGCTTTGTGGGAAAGCTCCAGCATTCCTTGAGCAAGATTTGATCAAGCTCCCACTATAGACCAGGCAGCCAGGATACCTAGACAGACAATGACATCATTCCTAGACCTCAAGGCTTTGTTCTTCAGCAATGTAAACTGGGCTTCTCTTTTGTTCACCCTACGAGTTCCTCCCTGTGTTTGCCTTTCTTGCTCTTTTTCGGGCCGCCCTGGCTTCCTGGGTAATACCCACATGTATTTACATCATCTAATCCATGGACCACGGGACAAGAAAGTTAGAAGAAACCTAGAGGCCATTGGGTACAGCCCCTTCATTCTACAGATGAGGATACTAAGGCACAGAAAGCACCGAGAGTGACAAGCCAAGCTGAAAAGGACAGTAAATCGTCCACTACAAATCCGGTGCCCCCCATGCCAGGCTGCCTCACCGAGTGCACCAACCGACCACCGCCCTTAACAGTAAGCGCCTGCATTCTTGTGCCCCTCAGGGATGTCTTTGGGTGTAAAAACCACTCCCCAAACCCCAGCCCTACCCTTCTTCAGGGACGGAGAGAGAACTGTCATGGCCATGGCCATGCCCAGGGCAGAGCTGGAACTCAATTCTCCCCCAGACTTTTAGTCCCTTGCACAGACAAGACGTTTTAGTCTCATTATAAAAAAAAAAATCTGGTCTCCTTTTTCTTTTGGCAATTTCAGTTGGAAGACTACATTCGAAAAAAAACGTTCACAGAAAGAGTGAAGGTTAAATCATTTTTATTCTGTAAACAGTGACTAAATTATCATCTTCTTCCCATAACAGCCCAATTGATGTGTTCCAGCAAAGCGGACAAGCCAGGCAGGATAAAAAGGTAGAGCTCGGGCGCCATCTGCTGGCCAAGGAACAATTCGCAGCTTGTCAGCAGCGTCACCAAGGTGGAGCCAACCCTCAGGTTTAGGGAGGGTCATTTTGTCTTCCTTTTCTCACTGAGCTTTTTACATATTAGGAGAAAAAAAAAACCTGACTTTGGTCAGCCGAGAAGAGCAGGCTGGGCCTCTTAGCTTACCCCTCCTTCCTGGATTGTGTGGTGAAGTGCAGAAAGAGTTAAATAGCATGTTCCTGGTGGGAGGGGGAGGAGGAGGAGAAGGGGGAGGGGGAGCGGAAGGAGGAGGGAGAGGGAGAAGGGGGAGGGAGAGGGAGGAGGGAGAGGCAGAGGGAGAGGGAGGAGAAGGGAGAGGGAGGAAGGAGAGGAGGAGGGACAGGGAGGAGGAGGGAGAGGGAGGAGGGAGAGGGGGAAGAGGAGGGGGAGGGAGAGGGAGGAGGAGGAGAGAGAGGGAGGAGGGAGAGGGGGAGGGGCAGGGGAAGGAGGAGGAGGAGAAAGAGGAGGAGGAGTGAGAGGAGGAGGGGGAAGAAGGGGAGGAAGTGCCCAAAGCCATCTCCAAATTCAAGCTCCTGACTGCTCCACTCAAACTTGAAGGTGCCGCAGCGTTTGGGTCACAGGAAGCTTGAGGAGACAGGGCTGCCCTCAGGCAGCACTAGCTGGTGCCTGCACATAGTAGGCGCTGTCATAAGGAGGAAGAGTGTTGGATTCTATCCCCTGAGGGAAGCCCAAGCATCAGTGGTGGGAGGTGGAGATTTAGGGTCCCGGACGGAAACTTTCCCCAAGAGAAAAGGGGGGACTGGTGGGAGGGAGGGGTGCGCTTGTAGCCTTGCAGCAAGGTCCGGGTGCTCCCAGCCCAGGAACGCCAGACTGGCAGTTCCCGTTCGGGTCCTTCCCAGCAGGCAGGTTTCCCTGATGCCCACGAGCAGCAAGGACGGGTTTTGTACCACGTAGGCAGGCCAGGCTCCTGAGCCTGCTCCTTCTACTGGTGTTCAAACCAGCAGTAAATGGAATTCCGCCCCCTGGTATCTGGGCTCCTCATCGGAGCAGAGGCATCGAGGGGCAGTAAGGCCTGAGTTTCACAGAATCACAGAACTTCCGAGTTAGAAAGCCACTCACAATTCTGGTTGCCTTCCTTAGTGTGATCTCCAGCTTACCATTATCCTTAAAAATGTGGGGCCTAGAAGTAAACAAAAGAGAACACAGTGGACCCTAGAACTTATTTTATTTCTGGAAGTTATGGCTCCCCTAAAGCAGCCCAAGATCATACTGGCTTTTTCATCTGTCATCAATCACATCATTGACTCATGTTGAGCTTGCGGTCCACTAAAACCCTCAGATCCTTTCCAGACAAACTGCTAACCACATAGGTAACATAGTGTACTTGAAAAGTCAATTTTTTAACTCAAGTAAACTGACTTTTCCCCTTTATTCTTATTCATTATCATTCGATTCAGTTCAACATTCTAGCCTATCAAGGTTTATTTGGATCCCAACCCTGTGATTCAAAGAGTTAGCCCTCTTTTTAAGCTTGTGTCTTTAGTTAATGTGTGTTGTCTGTGACTTGCTGCAAAAGGACCTGTGTGACCTTAGACAGGTCATTTCACTCTCTAGGTCTGTTTCTTCATCTGTAAGATGAGGGCTGGACTAGATGGCTTCTGACACCCCTTCCAACTCTCATTGAAGATCCAACCAAGAGAACCATGAGTGATGACTTCTTTGGGTCAATGATTTAGCTGCATCAAAGATGGGTTAAGTCCACCCTTTTGGAATGAGAAGAAGTTCCATCCCCACCATGCTTTAGACATGCTTTTTCCTTGACAAGGGCTCCAGGATGTAATGGTTGGAAAGCAAGACATTACCTGATATTTCCAATTCCAATTCTATTCTGGGGCATCTCTAAGCACAGTGGTTAAGGGCAACAAGAGTCTGAGGGTGAAATGTTCCCTGATTTACTCAAGGTCGGTTAACAAGGCAGATATGGAGGGTCTTGTTGTTGAGCCCAGGGTTGTCTGCATCCAGATGAGCATTTCACATGTGGGAATGTTATTGGGAAAAGTGGAAAATAACTTCTTGATTCATTTTAGGGGTGAAATCAAAAAAGCAAGGGACAGTGAATACATTCAGGATACATGCTAAAAGATAAGACCATAAGTATTCCCAGCAAAGGCTGGAAGACCTCTTTAGGTTATTCTCTCAAGTGAGGAACAAAAAGGCCTCATAGAGGTGCCTAGAATTTTGGGTTAGTTACCCCTTCAGAATGCTACATGCACCATACTAACTCATATTCCTTAGGGAAAGTAGAATCAATTGCTAACGATAATCCTAAGAGTAGATCAAAGCATTTAATATATTATGAATGTGCATATGCATGTACATATTCTCTGTCCAGAAGTACTGGCTCATTGAGACTCCTCAGGGTGAAGAATAGCATGTCCAGTTATGAAGTTTTTTCTTTTTTAAAATTTAAATATTTTATACAATGATCCAAGACAGTCCCAAAGGACTAATGATGAAGCATACTATCCACCTCCAGAGAAAGAACTGATATTGATGGAACAGACTGAAGCATGCTATTTTTCACCTTCTTTCATTTTTTCTTTTATTCAATTTTTCTTAAACAAAATGACTGATATGGTAATGTTTTAACATAAGTACACATGTATAACCTATATCTGATGGCTTACTGACTCAGGGAGGGGAGAGGAGAGGGAGGGATGGAGGGACAAAATTTGGAACTCAAAACTTTAAATAAAAATGTTTAATTAAAAAGAAAAAATTTAAATATTTTAATCAAGGGCTTTTGAAATTAAAAGAATACAATGTGGATCTAACAGTATAAATTAATTCTCCAAACACCAAATGAATTGTACAGTCAATGAGCCACAAATGAACAATGCCAGGCTACGTGGATATCGGAGTTCAAAGGTGGGTGGACAATAAATTAATAAAGAATTGCTTACTTTAAAAGGTACAAGTATAATGAATAATGAAAGTTTTATAATATCTCCCCTTAGCTCCTAGTATAGTGTGAGCCTTTTACTGAAAGACCATCATGGCTAGAGTTCACTAATAAACTACTCCTAGTTAAATGCAGAAAGCTATTTACAACACTCCCTGATAATGTTGCTCTGATAACCAGCAAGTTTGTTTGAAGAAAACAAAAGCTCTTATTGGCTGCTAGTGTTTTTAACCCATCACTTGAGTTTCATGGGCACAACAAACTTTAATCTTGTTCTCTTTCCTCCTCAAATAGGAGTGCGCATACACGTACACATACACATACACATACATATGCATATACTATACATATACATATATTATACATATGCATGTGCACAGAGGAAAAACTTGACTTGGAGTTTGGTTCATCTTCCCCCGTCTCTCTCCACTCCCCATAGCCATATCCTCATGTCCATAGTCTCATCTTTTCCTTCAATTTATTTTTCTTTATTTTTAAACTTCCAGAATTTTTGTCTGAGATAGTTTTATATTGTGACATCTCAAGCAATGATTTTGTGATTTGTTGCTAAAATGTCATCTTCTCCCTGCCTCATAATCAATTAGAAAGCCACCCCACAAGTGTGTTAAAGCTCAACAATGACATCAATTCCTTACAGTCATATGGTCCTTAAATTGATCAGTTGTAAATATTGTTCCCAGAACTTTCAAAACCAAACCCACAGGGGGCGGCTAGGTGGCGCAGTGGATAAAGCACCGGCCCTGGATTCAGGAGTACCTGAGTTCAAATCCGGCCTCAGACACTTGACACTTACTAGCTGTGTGACCCTGGGCAAGTTACTTAACCCCCATTGCCCTGCAAAAAAAAAAAAACAAAACAAAACAAAAAAAAAAACCACTGGTATTGGTGCTGGTATTTTTGAAGATGATGGACTGATGACAGTGAGCATCAATGGCTCCAAGAAAGACGGTAACTGTGCTGTGGGTTGTTTGTTCAATGTGAAATTACTATTCTACTGTGAGTATTCACTGATTTTTCAGTATTTTTAGCTGTATGCTCAATTCATTGATCCTCTTTTTCTCTATTTTATTGATGTAAGCAATTAATTAGAGATATAAATTTTCCCCTAAGTACTGATTTGGCTGCTTCCCATAAATTTTGATATCTTGTCTTGTTGTTGTCATTTTCTTTAATGAAGTTATCAGTTGTTTCTATGATTTGTTCTTTGACCCATTTATTCCTTTAGGATTAGATTATTGATTTTCTAATTAATTTTTAATCCATCTTTCCATTGTTCATTATTGAATGTAATTTTTATTGCATTATAATCTGAAAAGGATGTGTTTACTATTTCTGAGGTTTTTATGTTCTAATACATGGTCAATTTTTGTGTAGGTGTCATGTGCTGCTGAGAGAAAGGTATATTCCTTTTAATTCCCATTCAATTTTTTCTAGAAATGTATCATATCTAAATTTTCCAGAATTTTATTCATTTCCTTAACTTTTTAATTGTTTATTCTTTGTGATATATCTAGTTCTGAGAGGAGATAGTTCAGGTCCCTCGCTAGTATAGTTTTATTATCTATTTCCTCCTGTTAAGTCATTCAACTTCTTCAAAAATTTAGATGCTATACTATTTGGTGCATATATGTTAAGTATTGATATGACTTCATTGTCTATGGTACCTTTCAGCAAGATATAGTTTCCTTCTTTTAATTAGCTCTATTTTTGCATTTGCTTTGTCTGAAATCATAAACTGCTACCCCTGCTTTCTTTGCTTCAGTTGAAGCATAATAGATTCTGCTCCAGCCCCTTATCTTTACCCTAAACTTATCTCTCTCTGCTTCAGATGTGTTTCTTGCAAACAACATATTGTAGGATTTTGGTTTTTAATCTATTCTGCTATCTGCTTCCATTTAATGGGTGAGTTCATCCCATTCACATTTATAGTTATGATAACTAACTCTATGTCCCTCAATTCCATTTTTTTTTGCTCGTTTATCCTACTCTCTCTTACCCTCCATCCTTTCCCTCCTCACAAGTATTTTACTTCTGATCACCACCTTCCCCAAAATATCCTCCCTTTTATCAGTCTTCCCTCCCCTTCTATTATCCCTATCCTTTTTTACTTCCTTATAGGATAAGATAGATTTCTATATCTAACTGAATGTTTATGTTTATTAATCTAAGAGCACTATACCACTCCTTCTGGTTTACCAATCTAGTGATGCTATCAAAACAAAAGGAGAGGGGCAGCTAGGTGGTGCAGTGGATAAAGCACCGGCCCTGGATTCAGGAAGACCTGAGTTCAAATCTGACCTCAGACACTTGACAGTTAACCAGCTGTGTGACCATGGGCAAGTCACTTAACCCTCATTGCCCTGCAAAAAATAATAATAAATAAAGTCATCCTGCTTGTCAAAAACAAAAGGGGAATAATCTCGTCTGTACTTGATGAGACCAGACTGACTCTGTGATCAAAGGTTCTTTTGCTGAATGGGCACTCACAATTTAAAAGAACAATATATTCAAGAATTTCCCAGGAAGCCAGTAATATTGGCTTATAATTTTCTGAAGATAGAGACCCTATCTTCTTCCTTCTTTGAAAACCAGAGTGACATCCGCCTTTCTCCAGGCCAGTGGCCTTTTCCGATATAGCTGACTGTGGTCTGCAGTCACACCTCCTAATTCTTTCATGACCCACGGTTGTAGGTCACCTGGGAAAGGGGACTTTATTTATCAAGGACATCTGGATGCTCTTGTTCTCTTTTCACTTATCTTGGGAATGAATCCTCTCTTTGCCATGCAGACATCATTCTCCTTGGCAGAGAAACAGAAGAAAAGTAAGGGAGGAGCAGCTCTGCTCTCTCTCTCTCTCTCTCTCTCTCCATTGTCAGTGCCTGCTCATCTTCACTGAGCCAGCCGTTCAATCAGTTTCAAACCCATTTAATTGTATTATCATTGAGCCCACATCTCTCTGGATTTTCCATTAGAGTGGTATGAGATACTGAAGTAGGACCATGTGTCCCGTCCCTCAATCGATCCTCATCTTTTTCCCCAGTAAAGGTTAAATTTTGGTTGTGACTGTCATCCTTTGCTTCCCTGAAAACCTCAGCAGAGTGTGAGTTTAAGCCTCCCTGGTCTTTTTCTCATAGGGTCCCAGGCTGGTTTTGTATTCATCTTCTTCCACAAACTAGAATCTTGGTCTTGCTTAATTTCTCAGTGTCTTAAAGGTGAAAGGATACAGTATTAATAGATAGATAGATATGTATGTATGTGTGTGTATACATATGTTTTATTGGGGGATTAGAACAGCAAGTGGTTAATTGTGGGGGTTGAATGACCCCCACCAACTCCATTTTGTGACAATTCTGGAGCTAGCTCAGTTCCCTTTCTATTCAATGATGAGTCTAGTCCAATTTCTGTCTTGTGAGAAAAATTTGTTTAGTTGTAAGGATTGGGAGAAAACCTTATTGTAATGTTTGAACCTAGCCTTGTGTGACTTGGAAGCTGGACCATCTCTCCCTGCTCCTTAGAGACCCTTAACCAAGAACCAGAAAGCAGGTCAGATCTAAACATTGATGCAAGAAGTTTTCTTATATTTGTACATCTCAAACAAACCATCTGTCTTATCTGAAACCTGGTCCTGGACTGATCACCAGTTATTGTTTCCACATTCCTTTGATCATTTACAGACACTTCGGGCATAGGAAACCCCTTTGTTCACTCTCCCCCTCCCAACTTGGAAAGTGGCTAATCTTTCCTCTCATTAGAAATCAGATGACCTAATGTAGCATTGTTTGCTTTCAATCACTTGGCCTTATTCGATTCATTGTTTTTAATGTATAAAAAAGTTTGTTTCCCCCTGTTTTCAGGGCCTAGGCCTAAGTTGAGGAGGTCTGGTCCAGGTTTGTTGGGCAATTGGCAGGCACTGCTTGATGAATTGATATGCTCAGAAGACAGAACCATTATTTTCTCAGTCATTTTATCTTTTACCTGACACCGTATGTATATATGCGTACGTATCGATATATGGGTGTATATACATACATACAAACATGTTTTAATGTGCTGTGTGACTACTGAATTAGAAACCTGTGTTTTGGAAGATTTATTTCTTTGCTGCTCCCATGTATGGCACAAAGGCATCATTCTCCTCCTTGATGTTTCACTTAGTATATTATGTGCGTACCCTTCGGGGACAATCGTAATAGGTGGTGTCTTTTATAAGAACCAAGTGTGAATTGAATAGATTTCACAAGTGTGCTACACTAAAATTAAAACCCAAATCTAAAATGAATCAGCCCACAAGACCATCATGCAAGAATAAATATCAACCACAGAGAAATGTGGAGAAGCAAGTGGGATGAGTTTTATGCACAAGAAAATCACATCATAAAATAGAAATGTGAATGATGACGCAGCCTATTCTGAATCATCGTCTTAATAGAGCTATCGTATTTAATTCAAAGTCCAATTAAACTCTGTGTTTACATGGGATTCATTCATCTGCTATCATTTATTTATGTTCTCAGTAAGTAGATTTTAACTGAGGAAATAAGAAAATTCCAGATAAAATGGAATTTTTTATGAGATTCGGTTTGTATCGATAACATGTTGAGCTGCCTTTGGATCGCTCACTAGCAGGGTATCCATAATGCAGGGTAGGGTGAATCAGAGCCTCATCTTTGGAAGAAGCAGCTGGCAATCCTATAACCTTCACCATGCTGTAGTCACAGCCAAGTGGCAAGAGGAATACCCTGTTATGCCATCAGATACACCAAGATGACGACAGACGCATCATTTCAGAAATGTGGGTGTTCCTCCCATAGATTGCAGGACATCTGGACCTGTTCAGGGCGCCTGGGTGACCCTCATCCTTATATCCCTTTCCCCCACTGTCATTCATTGTGAGGGGAGCAGTTCCCCCAACATGCTTGGAGGCCTTCCCCTGTTCTCTGCACTGGCGTGGACACCAGTGGAGTGTGCCAGTTCCCCATTGGTCATCCTTGGCTTGGGCTTTATAGCCAATCCATCTTTCCTTCCAGTAATAGATTTCTCTAATGATACCCTTATGCCACTGCTTCTAGCCAATGCCACAGTTGTAAGGGGCTGCAGTTTGCTCTCTCCTCCCACTGTGCACCTCTGCACTGCACTTTGGATGCTCATCGACTCCATAGAATCATGACTTTAAAACTAGATGGAGGGGCAGCTAGGTGGCACAGTGGATAAAGCACCAGCCCTGGATTCAGGAGGATCTCAGTTCAAATTCAGCCTCAGACACTTGGCACTTACTAGCTGCGTGACCCTGGGCAAGTCACTTAACCCTCATTGCTCTGAAAAAAAAAAAACCTAGATGGAGCTATTTTAGAGACAGGGAAACTGAGGCTTAGAGAGGTTGCCCAGGTTCATATGGGTAGAAAAAAAACAGGCAGAATTTGAACCTAGATCCTTTGACTCCAAATCCAATGATCTTTCCATCAAATGGCATCTTTCCTTTCTTAGGTGGTCCCATCCATTTAATACCAATATTTTTTTGCAATATTGTTTAACTGAGAAGTCACAAAATAATATAGTCTTTGAAAAAGTGAAAATGAAGATTACTAAAATAATACTAATCACTGACATTTCATTGGCAAGGTTGATCCCTCCCCACAACAACCTAGAGAAGCAGGGAGTATAAATATTAGTGTACTCATTTTACGATGAAGTAAACTAAGGCTCAGGGGGACTAGGTGATTTGATCATGGTCAAAAGGCAAGAGCCAGAGCTGGGATTTGACCTGAGCCTCATGATTCCCCAAAGTTCCGATCTTTTGTGTAAACTGAAGAACCTGACAGTAAAGGACGTAACATAAACTGGAAACTGTTCTTGAATTTAGATTGTAAGAGGAGACTTTTGGAGCTTGGTATCTCAGAGAGCCATACCTCTGATCCATGCCTTCTCCCCACGAGAAGAAGTCCAAGGACTTCTCTCTTGGTTTCCTTTCCCTAACCCCTAGATAAGCTATTATTTTACTCTAATTGGATTTGTGTGCAAGAGGCTGTAATTCTATGAAGAGGAATTCCTAAGGACCCCTACCTCAAAACCCCACCAGTTTCCCCCCTGACATAATTGGCACCCAATGTTGCAGGGTACAGGAAATTCCTCTTTCCTCTTGCCACACAAAACCCAGAGGCAGGAACATCCCTTTTGGGTTTCTTTTCTCTCTCTTCCACCTGACTCAACCTCTCGTCTTAGTCACAGAGAGGCAGAGGTGGTCAGCTTTTGAATGTGACAGCGACGGGCAGCCTGGGTCACCCTCCCTCGCCAAAAGCTCAGTCAGATGCCTGAACCACGCTTGGACCCTCTGACTCCATGTTTCTGGGTAAGGTTTTTTGTGTTTCTGTGTCTATCCCTGGCCAGCGCTGGGCTCTTCCATGAGATGGGTAGCCAGCATCTCCCTCCCTTGAGAAAGCTCAACCTAACATCTGGACCACGTCCAGACCATCAGGTTTAATATGCCCTGAGACAGGATGACATCTGCCTACACCCATGGGACAGAGGAGGAGGGTTTTCAAAGGTTCACCTCAGGGGGCATCCTAAGAGATTGGACTAAATTAGAACTTACACATTTGAAAAAGAAATGCAGGGGCAGCTAGATGGCGCAGTGGATAGAGCACCGGCCCTGGATTCAGGAGGACCTGAGTTCAAATCCGGCCTCAGCCGCTTGACTCTTACTAGCTGTGTGACCCTGGGCAAGTCACTTAACCCCAATTGCCCCTCAAAAAAAAAAAAAGAAAGAAATGCATGATCTATTATTGTAACAGTTTGGCCAAAATATCAGTTGGAATCCCAAGAAAATTGGCCTTTACATGGAACTTTTAACTACAATGCCATTTTGTACTTGGACCAGTTTTGCAGGCATGAAAGGAAATGGACAGAAGTCCCATATGTACTAGCCTTTATGACCTTAAGCCACCTGGCAAAACTAACCAAGCCTAAGGAGGCTACTGATAACCCTAAGAAGCCTCCTTCTTCATAGGACCTCAATGATTTTTCCCCCAGTGCAATGAGGGTCAAGTAACTTGCCCAGGGTCACACAGCTAATTAAGTGTGAGGCCAGATTTGAACTCAGGTACTCCTGAATCCAGGGCTGGTGCTTTATCTACTGCACCACCTAGCTGCCCCCATCAATGATTTCTTAAATGACTTTCTCTTGCTGTTAGGAAATCACTGCAAGGGATTAGCTAATGTTTCTGACAGGGACCCCATCCCCTCCTGCTCCTCAGTCTCATTCCCTACCTGTTCCTCCCTTCACCCCTTCTTCCCTGCAGTCTTCCGTCCCTATGGGTCAACCCCTGTCGTAGCACTCTATGACTGAGACTCTTCTTTGCCTGCCAGCGGATCTCAGAAACAATCTCCTGTGCCCCTCACAGCCAAGCTCCTGTCACACTTGGAGTGGACTTCAGTACTCTTCTATTTGCTCCACCCAACAGCTGTCTCCACAATCCATCCAGCTGTACCCCTCACAGCTGTGCCCCTGCCACAATCTGGTGGGGCTCCAATACATTCCTTATTCTCCTATTTTTTTCCATTTAGCAGTCACTCCCATCTCCTTTACCTGTTCTGAAGTTGCCCACCCATTCCCCCAGTCTTCTTTACCCCTCCCCCACCCACTCAACTAACTGCTACCCCTCCCCCACCCACTCCACCCACTCCTCTGGCTCCACCTCCACCTGACCTCCCTAACCCACTTCACCCAGATCCCCTACCAGCATCTTCCACTCCTCTCCTACTTCCATTATAGAAATTTCCCACTGGGGAGGGTACAATCCAAATACATGCTCCTTTTTGCATGAGTGATTTGTCTCAGATTAAAGAGAAATTGGGGTGTTACTCAGAACCCCACAAAGTTCGCAGATGGCTTTAAGTCTGTGACAATGCAGTTTGACCTTTCCTGGGCCAACTTGCAAGTTATTCTTGTCAGTTGTTGTACCCCCAATGAGAAAAAATGGATTTGGGACCCGCCTGTACAAGTGGGTGATGAATACTCACAGGCTGGAAATTGGGCAGGGTCCCTGGAACTACAGTATTTCCAACTGTGGACCCAGGATGGGGATATCATAATAGAGTAGACAGGGCCCATAGAACCCACATGATCACTTACCTTGTTGAGGGAACGAGAAGGGGAATTAAGAAACAGATCAATTATGAGAAAGGGAAAGAGATCACTGAGGGCCCTGATGAGAACCCAGCTCTCTTCATGAGTCACTTTGTGGACTCTGAAAAAATATACTAATCTATATCCAGAAAGGGATGTAGGAATAACAGCCCTCAATATACATTTTATTAGCCAATCTGCTCCTGACATTAGGAGAAAACTCCAGAAATCAGACTGCAGTCTCCAAACCCCACCCTCACAACTCTTTGATAAGATTTTTAATAACAGGAATCTTTCGGTAGCCAGATAACAAAACATGGTCATGGGGAGACTTCCCTCCTAAGAGAGAAGCTCGGGGGACTCCCCATTTCTGAGGGTATGTATGGCTTTAGTTCACTGATTAGAGGGCGTTGTCAGTTTCAATAGTATGATACAGAAATCAACCCAGAAGCAAAAAGCAGTTTAACAATTTCAGTTATAACAAGTTTGGAGGGAATACCGAAGCATCATTATAAGAGTATAGGATTCCAAAAAAAGGATTTGTCAAGGATGAGGACATCCAGATGTTACCATAAGACAGGGGCTTACTATCCTGAGGGAAAAGAAGTCACTAGGTAAGGTCTTTTAACTGCTAGTTATCTGGGTTCAGGTTTGGAGTTCAGTTGAAGGACATTTTGCTCCTATTAATCCTATTAATCCAGGGTTTTATAAAACTCCTTTCGGATAATAATACCTCCATCAAATACTAATACCGCCATCAAATCCAGGTGATCCATATAATAGGATTAATATTCCCCACTTTTGGTCAAGAGGTCAATTTCAATGACCCCCGTAGACCAAGGAGCTTCTGTTTAGAACCTAAATTTTACAAGAACACCATTCAATCAAGGTCAGGAGTCAGGGAAATAGGAAGTCCTGAAAGTCCTAAAAAAATATGGCTAAGGCATGGAGGTTTACTTTAATGATATCTCTGTCATAGGGCTACTGATCCATAAATCAGAGTGGGATGGCCAGGCTTCTGTCTGAGTAATTATACAGAGCCAAGCAGGGGGATAGATTCAACTAGGGGTCTGAAAGGGTATGGGGTCACATGAGAGGGACTGATCATTGTCAAATGGGGCAGAGCTGGCCACAAAGAAAGCCCCCACAAATACCAAACTTCATGTTGTAAATTAAAGGAGCCCAGCTTTCTGGGTGGCTGCTTTATAATCTGTTTGACCAACCACTATCTGGTTAACTATTTTGCTTCTCTAAGGAAAGAGTAATCTCTAACTGACCCCAACAAGCTGATCAACCATATTTCTCCATGGTCAGAGTGTCCTCCCTTAGGGCCAGAGTATCCCTAACTGGACTCAGGCCTACCAGGGTAGTACTACATTCCCCACTTTTTAGCTAAGGGAAAAAAGGGTGAAGATCTCTTCTGTAACTGTTTCGAGGTGAATGGGAGTTGAAGAAATCACTGGGGGGAAGGAGGGGGGAAGGGGGATGTGGGGAAGGCCTGGTCCAGAGAATTCGAGGAGATGTGGGTGGGAGGAGGTATAGGCACCGGCTATTGCTGCCATGAGGTTGAAGCCTTGAGCCTAGAGAGAGAATCCAGGAACTCCAGGATCCTGCATCAGGGGTGAAAAGCTGTTCACAAATATACTTCATCCAGTGAGAGATGTCACAAATGCCCCATGCTGTTCACAACTTTTTCTGATATTCTATCTGACACAAACATCATGCCAAAGGCATACACATAAGACATATAAGCTAAATATGTCATAATACTATAGAAAGCAGAACTCTTAAATCTTTCCCCATTACATTTATATACACTTGACCTTAATTTCCCCCCCAAAAAAATTTTATTCAATTGTTTAAGATCTAATCCTCACATAAACTTGGGTTACAGAATATCTATTTATTGTTATTATTGTTATTATTATTATTGTAAGAAGATGACTACAAATGAATTTACATAAAAGTTAGCAAGTTAACTTCAATTGTAGTAAAGGACTTAGGATGACATTTAAGCAATTAATTTCAAAACAGTGTATGTCAAATAAGTTGTCCATAATAAACCATGTTTGTATTATAGGACATTCTTCACAGACAGTTATTATTTCCACATTACATAATAAACTTAAAGTTGATCTCTCCATAGGTGTACCAAAATATTCTATAAGTTACCCCCTCTAAGAAAACTGGTAGCATAAAACTGGTTGCATTAAAATTCTTTTCTTCAAAACTAGTTTGAGATATTTCTGATTCAGTTTAAGAATGCTTAACCAATAACAGACAGATGGCAAAGCTAGATGCCTATGCACTTTAGATGTTTAGACTCAAAAAAGGACTAGAATTTCCAGATCAAATAGCTTGAGTCTTATACCTGCATCTCACCCAGATATTGTAGTATTAACCTAGGGATGAAGAGCCAGTATTGTGTTCATGCTGATCAAGTGACATGATCATAGGAATTTGCCATAAAAGAAGAGAGTCAAAGCTCTCAGGGAATAATACTCCATGCCCATTCCAGGCAGAAGTTCTGCAGACAGTCAATGCAATTGCCATGTGCCAGACTTAAAATCATCCAGATCGGAGAGTTTAATATTTGGGGAAACTGAGTCAGGAGATGCCTACCTAAGCCTTTGCCAAAAAGTTGGTCTCCCAACTTTCCCCAAGAGAACTCCACCTGCAGTACATACATGTAGAAACCCCATAGGGTTGCTGGCATCATGGGTCATTTGACTCAACATTCCTTGATGGTGATAATTGGAGTCAGACTCAGAATAATCCCATGTCTCAAATAGCAAGTTCCAATAATCAGTACTAAAGTGAACTCACTTATCAAGGATCACATACCCCATGTAGCAAGTATTAACTATGCTTGTTCCCATGTTAAATTGATGCTTTTCATCCCTGAGTTAGCACTACACAAATGAATCTGCCTTGAGATGCTCAATAACAAGCAATAGTTGAAATAAGTATAAACAATCCCAAATTGCATACTGGGAACAGACTAGAAGGTGTCCCACTCAACCACAGAGGGTACTGCCCTCAGAATTCCTTTAAATCTTTGAGATGACTCAACTGCTCTACATGTGTTCCTATACATGTTCTAATTCAAAATTAGCATAGGTAAACTCCTATTTCCTATTAAGGTGATATAAGACAGTTCATAAGTTACCAATGTTTGCTAGTATATCTTATACATATCAAAATCAGGCACTAATTTAACTATTGCTAAATACCAATAAATCCAGATCAAAACAGCAAGATCTTTCTCACAGCTTACTAGTTATTTAGATACCAATCAATTAAATATTGCAATAACAACCTTCCACTTTGTCTACCCTGGTAGAAATTGCTTTTTCACCATAGCTGATACAATTGTTTTAGCAAATTATACACTATAAGAAAATTTTTAAAACACATAATACCTTAAAACCTTAGGAATAAATAAATATATATATTTAAAGCTTCAAACAACCCCAATTAATTACCAATCATCAGGTATTCTTAATTTAATTAAATGTGCTTTTGCTCTATACTTCACACAGAGAATCATTAATATAACATTTGCCCTATGCTTAGCACTTTACAGTCATATGATCCTCACAACCCTGGGAGGTAAACTCTATTAGAGAAGAGTAAACTGAGACAGATAGAACTTTTCTTGGGGGTCACAAGGCTAGTAGGTTTTAGGACATCAAATCTTTTTACTGTTAAATCCTAATTTACCATAATAACCCTTATAGAAGAACACACACTCAGACCACATTGTTTCTTTTAGGAAAGATTTTGGCTTAAATCAAATTAACTGTGGATTTATAATAACTGATGGTAATATTTTAATTCTATGGCATAGTACTCTGCATTTATAAAATTCATATAATACCTTTGTGAAAGATATGTAGTGGCTATTGATTCCCCTTCTAACCTCAGCCCCTACATTCAAAACTTTATCAGATAACAAGTTAAAGGTAAAATGTGCTGGCTTTTTCTGTCCCAAGGCTTTTGTGGCCTGCAGGTAAAGAATTTGGCTGAATGCTGCTGACTGGGTGTGGCCCTGTTTTCAATTTGGATATCATAAAGATATTTTTTTTAATATATAATAAGCACATTAACCAATAATCAACATTTTTAACCATATCCAATACTCATAGAACATTAGATTTCATGTCTTTCTAGAGATTTATCCTAAAAGATGACTAGATGTGATTAAGTAGATGGTTATCTACCTTACTAGTTGGAAATTGGAGACAGTGTTTGAAAGTCAGGCTTAATACAGTATGGCCCAATGGTTAGAGACTGATTTTTTTTTTCTAGCTTTTAACAAAACCAAATCACTGTACTTTACTGAGCATGTAGTTAGATCTTAAAGCCTTAAAATATAGCTGAGGAAAAAAATATATAGCTAAGGATATTCTACAAGGTTCTTACTATGCCCACTACACAGAAAACCATTACTACACTCAATTAAATTCATAACTTGAAAAGAATTTAAAGAATCTACATTCTGACAATATCTCTCATAATAATAAATTTAACTTAAAAGAGACTAGAATTGATTCAATAACAACTGGATCTATTTTCCAAATGATATCCTATAGAACCTCAATTGATCATTTCATTTTAGTAATAATTTACCCAAGAACCATTTATTCCAAGAATTCCATATTTTTCCTCTGTATTTTTTAAAAGCCACTCCACTACAAAAGATTTTTTTTAAAAAGTGGCAATATATAACAGATTTTACTTGACTTTATATGAATGCCCAAATTTCCTAACTAGATGGCCCAATCAAATTCACTGACCTTTTTGATGATTTTTCTCTTACTGACACAATCTCTTCCTTTGTTGGTGAGCCTGTCAGCTTTTAAAAAACAAGCCAGGGAACCTTTTATAGTAAAACTACTTTTTATTGTCACCGAAATGGTCCTTTTCTTTTTTTTTTCTTTCCTTTCTTTCTAGTTGAAAAAAATTTAAATTAGTATTTTAATGCCACATTCAGTTTTCTAAGTAGTTTTCAATAGATTGTTAGAGCAGCAAGTTTCTGCCCTCTCCCCTTCCTTAACCTAGGCAAAGCATGGGGGCATTTTAATCAGACAATTAAACAACTTTGCTTCTAAACCCCAAGCACAAAATTACATTTTTCAGCAGACTTGAACACATGAGACAATCCCACACATTTCCACAGAGACGAGACAATATAGACCACATGAAACAGTCTCATTTTAGCCTTATTTAGGCTGGTCAGAGGAGCTCCATTAAAATAATTCAGTTTGTCTTTAGTCAATCCTAATCATTTTAGCAATATTTGTGCACATCAAAAAAGATTTCTTAACCATATGCAATGCAACAGATCTACAAGAGGACTTAGCCAGATTAAATAATGTATATGCCCAAACTGAGGAAGAGCTTTGAGAAATAGCTTGTGATGGCTATCCTCTATTGAGTGCTCCAGTTTCTTCCTGGGACAAGAACTCAACTAACAGCGAGAATTCAAGGTTTGAGTTGGAAGCTGGAAAGGAATATTCACCTTACAAGTCAGAGTCTTCAGCTTACTGGGGAGAAAATTGGAAGGCACCTTGCCACGACCTGTGTTGGAGAATGAATTCCATTTCCATTTTCCAATCAAATCCAAGTCGCAAGACACCATTTCTGTTGAATATTAAAATATAGCTTTTGTATCTGCCTGTCTCCTACAAACAGATCAGAGAAAGAATGTTTAATTTCTCCTACAAATTAATAAACAGATCCGATCAATTATAATATCTTATAATAACTCCTACTATCTAGAAAGAGAACATGATACCCATTCCTGTCCTCCTACAAAACAGACCAAAGACAGACAGAAAACAACATAATCTCTATTTAGTATTTTATTGTCCCAAGAAGAAAGATAACAAAACATGATCATGTGGAGACTCCCCTCCTACAAGAGAAGCTCAGGGTGATGTAGGAGGCAAAAAAAAGGGGTTAGCAGAAAAACCTAAGGCCCAAGCTCTAATTTAGATCTGAGCTCTAAGAGGGATTCAGACCCCAGTTAATGGATAAGTTCTTCATTAATATAAGTCAGGGCCTAGGTTTTCACATACCCATGTTACTCAAAACCCATAACAACAACATAAAGAAGCAGGTCAGAGAGACCTTAACTATAACAATGATACACTGACAGGGTATAGAAATTAAAACTAGGAACAAATGATAAATGAAAATATTTTGAAACTGGACATGGGAATCAAAAAGTGACATGCGCAGAAAAGGCCAAATTTGTCCCCAGATTCACCTTATGAAGTGTAAACTCCAAAAACACACCTCCACGGAAAAAAGGTAGCTGCCTCAGGGTTTGGCTTAGGACCCCAGGAACTCCAAATTATACCTCCCTAAAGTGGAGATTATTATAATGATATTGCTAATCAGTTAATCCATGCTATATAACTGTCTTTTCTTTCTCTATTTGAGGGACACCTTTCCACGCTTCTGGTTCTCTCCCTGTGTTTCTAGTTTGAATTTCTACTCAAATGACAACTGCAACTGTTCATGGTGCAGATGGCGGGAGCAGGACTCTGCCCATCCTTATTCCACAGTACAGCCCAAGACCACACTGCTGACTCTCACTGGGTTTTCAGTGACTCAAGTAAAATCCCTAAATCTTCACTTAAATTATTCTTAAGAACCATTCCTCTTCTGTGCTACAAAGTTGCAGTTGTCATTTGGGTGTACAGTCATGCTGAATATGTCCCCCTCTGCACTGAATCTCCTTGTTATCTACCCTGTATGGCATGCATGATCCTGATCTTCTAGGTATGAGAGCACACCAGAGTAGATACAGGGGCTGGCCATACAGTCAGCAATCCCTATGTCTGAGTTCTGCCTTTGATAAATACTAGCCAGGTGTCTGGGCAAGACCTCCTGGAAGCCCTAAGCCCAGCTCCATGACTATTTTTTCAGCCTACAAAAAGCTTTCTAAATTTTTATTCTATCATCCCAAGATAAATGTTAACCCTATGAATCCTTGAGACATAGACCACCTAGTCGACACCTCAGTAAATGTGTATCTACAAAATGAATGGGATGGACAGGATCGCCACCATCCCCTTTGAGGATAATTCATACATACACGACAGCACCAAGTTTATTTGAAGGGTTGTTGCATTTACCTGATCAATACAAGGCATCACATCAGGAAGAAAGCTACAAAAATTGCAACCTAAGTTATTTCATGATACTCTGTGAATTGTAAGTGTTATTTATGGGCAAGCATACCGCAAAAGCTCTACTTCTCACTGAGCTTGAGATCTGTATCCTTCATGGTCCCTTTCCACCTCCAAGATTTGTGAGTCTGGGAAATGCTCAAAGCTGATGACAGCTGGCCTGGAAGAAGTGTTTCTGCACTTCTGCAGAGGAAGACTGTGAGCTTCCTAAATTCTTGCCACTAACATGTCAGGCTAAGAATCACCTAGCAGACTCCATTAAAAGAGGCAGCTACAAACAACCTCCCAGATGGGTTCAGTTGGAAGTATAGCTCAGACTCATTCTATGGAACTACTCAATACTGAGAAATTCCATGTAAACATGAGGTTGGGGAAGATCAGTTGTGATGGATAGTAACAAAAGCAATATGATTGCCTATAAACAACACTTCCAATTCACAGCATATAATTAAATAACTTATGTGGCAATTAAATTATATGCCAATTAAAGTGGATTGCAAGCTTTAATAGAACACACTGAAAAACAAATAAATGTAAAATATTACCAGAGCACATCATTTTCTCTTTTATCTCCTAAGCAGAATTGACAGTTAAACAATTAATATTGACCCAAGAGTCATGTACTTTCTGCATGTAGAATAAAAGTCTAAGAATGACCGCTAAAACCTTAAGAATACTTTTTAAAAAAAATTGGCTGGTTTCCAACCACATTAAGAAGTACCCTGTTGGGGCAGCTAGATGGCGCAGCGGATAGAGCATGGGCACTGGAGTCAGGAGTACCTGAGTTCAAATCCGGCCTCGGACATTTGACCTTACTAGCTGTGTGACCCTGGGCAAGTCACTTAACCCCAATTGCCTCACTAAAAAATAAATAAATAAATAAATAATTAAAAAAAAAAAAGAAGTACCCTGTCATGTCACCTGAAATGAGGAAGGAAACTGACTATATAACAAAATGGATATTCCCATATTTAGTACTTAGCATGATGATGTATCCTCATGGCTGAACACTGACAGAACTTGCAAGCATCTCTTATTCTCTGACAACTTTTCCATGCCCAATACAGATCTCAGATGTCAATCCTTATAACAATACGCTTCATCCATAATATACCTTGGCATTTAAAAGGATGCAATGTCCAGCCCTAATTACACATAATTCTATGTGCTCCATTATGGTATAGCACACTTTGGAATTAGAAACGCTAGCACAATCAAACTTAAACACAAATGAGAAAATTTGCAAATTGAATTGAATTCACAAATTCCATTGTGAGGGAGAACTGGGGGAAAAAATCACTTCCACCAACCAGAAACTACTTATTGCAAACAGCTTCAATTTCACAGTGTCTCCAGCTGTATCTTCCTCCTATGGGCTTGAATCATCTATTCTTGCTAGATGCTTGAAGGAAGCATGGCATGAAGCTGCCTCTGCTCCTTTGGAATTCCTCCAGACAGGCTTGTCCTGGCCACCATATGTCTACAGACTGCAGGCTACATAGACAGCCCTCTTCTGACCGCTGGTATCAAAACTTACACGGAATGGAACTTTGCGCCTCGAGATGTGACCTGAATCAGCATTGGAAATTAAAATTGGCTGATTATTTTCCTCCAGAACAATATCTTAATGATGATAGGTTCTGGGCAGTTAGTGAACGACAAGGGGAGGACCCACACTGCCTGGCAACTCACTCTATGTGCACGGTGGACGTATCTGGGAGGACACTGACTTGCATGACACATGCACACACACCAATAAATCACATAGGTTTTCCCACATGCGTGTTCCCGACACTGCATTCTTTGTAACCACAGGATTGCAGAATATGGGTCAGGTTACCATGATCTCACAGGTCTGGGAAACATGGTGGCAAAGTAGAAAGGATGCTTGGTTTGGCATCCAGAGAATCCCAGCCTGGATCCAGGGACTTCTAGTGACAACTAGGTAACCACAAGCAAGCCCCCCTGCTCTTCCAGCCCTGAGGCTCTTCATGTGGAGAATGAAGGTGACCTTGGGGATTCCTTCTCTCTCTAAATCTGTGGTCTCAGGATCCTGTCCCCTCTGACTCAGACAGTGTCATCAGGGCCACTGATTTCACTCACTCACCCTTTCTGTGTATTGCTACTAACTCCCACACTGCTTGGCACCAGTAATAAGAGCAATTACAGTCATCATGGCAAAAAACAGCATTCCCATTTTTACTTTAGTAACGATAATAACAATGCTAAAACTATTCTTCATTTACTCATTTAGTGTTAATAATAATAAAAACTAACATTTGTATTTTCACTTTCACAACAATACTAAAACTCACATTCATGTGATATTTCAGTAATAATAATAATAATAACTAGCATTGATATGTTACTTTAAGGGTTTTGAAGGTTTTTTTTGGGGGGGGGGGTGGGCAATGAGGGTTAAATGATTTGCCCAGGGTCACACAGCTAGTGAAGGCTGCGTTTGAACACATTATCCCAGGTCCATGGCCCATCTTTACTCTTAGTTCTCTCTTTCTCTGCATTTAATACTTGCTGAAACCAGACCATCACTGCTGCATAAGACACTCCCCAGACACACAAAATGGGAGAATGTGAGGCATTCTTTGTTGGGCGTTGTTTGGCCACAAGGAGTTCACATCTGGACCTTGTGCTTTCCTGGCTGTCAATGGCCTGCTTTGTCGGCAGTGCAAAGGAAAGGTTAGGGCCCAGGTCCAGAATACCACACCAGCTCTGGGCAAGCTGGCAGTGGGATGGGGGGGGGATGGGGGATTCAGCATCAATGCTACCCCACAGACGGGCTGCCCCACCTCCTCGGCTCTCTTCTCATCTCCTGGACCCATTTCTGCTCTTATTGCCAATGTGTTGAAGTCTGCTTGGGCCGCCATCGTCCTCGGGGCTATCTTTAACCCTGGCCTATCTATATGCACAGAGACTCAGCCACTGGAAAAGCAAACATTCACTAAGCCCTTACTGTGTGCCTAGCCCTGTGCTGGAGGAACCAAGAGACGGCCTGAAACAAGCCCCCACTGAAGAGAGCTCCCAGGCTGTGAGGAGATGGACGGACAACAGAACCGGTCCATCTGTGTGTGGGGAGAGGTTATCCCTGGGAATTGGGCTGTGCCTAATGAGCCCATGCTGCTCCCGGAAGGTCCAACTTTTAACAAGATTCCTGCAGTGATTCTGAGTCAACCAGTGCTCCAGTCTCCAAAGAATTAAGGTCCAGGATCACCCAATGGGCTATGGAGAGGCAAGGGGAGGGTGCGAGCCTGCTGCCACACAGCACAGACCAATAACCACATGAGACAAATGCAGAACAGCTCATTGGATGGAAGGTTACAGGCCCAGGGGATCGGCCAAATGTTGGGAGTCATGGTAGACCTTACCAGACCCATCCAACATACTGAGTATGTGAACAAGCACAACCTCCTAAGCATTATGACGAGGGGTCATAAGCTTTTCTGGGTCAAAGACAGAATGTTTTCAAATCGTCATTAAAGCAAACACTAAATGTCACCAGTGAAATGGAAAAAAGGATGCCAAGAGAGTTTGTGGTCCTGCAGAAATCTATCCCAGGGAGCCCCAGGTTCAGAAAACGTTATTTGGGGATTATTGTCATGAATTAGACATCTATGAAGCTGAGTAAAACCAGTAGATACGCGGAGCAGCTAGGTGGCGCAGTGGATAGAGCACCGGCCCTGGATTCAGGAGGACCTGAGTTCAAATCCAGCCTCAGACACTTGACACTGTGGTAAAAAAATAGGAAAGTTTTTTTTAACAGTCGGTTAGGATAACTGAAAGACGCCAGTTTTTGAAGGACCACCCTTTTGGGGAGGAGACCAACAGTCCACCTGCTGCGCACGTCAGACTGCCTGCTATGCACTCGACTTCCGGGGTGCGAGCTTAAAAGACAAGGAGAGAACGGAAGTGGAGCTTTTTCCTGCTCTGCTGGTCTCCTGACTGCGCTGCACAGACGGTCTCTCTCTCTCTCTCCAAAGGTGGCCTTCGGTTTTGGTGAGTTTTTTATAAGGAATATAGACTAAGCTTAGACTTAAGACGATTTGTATTGTGTTTCTACTTTCCTATCCTTCTAATCAACACCACCTTGTGACTACCATAACAATAAAAGGTCTATCTAGAAAACCAAAAGCTTCTTCCATTTACTAGTCTGGGAGATAAATTAAGGGAAAGGTTAAGTAGGGGAGATTTATGATCTAATATCCAATTTTAAATCTCACAACACTTACTACTTACTAGCTGTGTGACCCTGAGCAAGTCACTTAACCCCAATTACCTCACTAAAAAAACAACAACAACAACAACAACAAAACCCAGTAGATACACACAGAACACACAGGCTCACAGAGGGAGCTGAGAGGGGCCTCAGAGGCCGTGGGGCCTCACCCTCTCATTTGACATATGAGGAAACTGAGGCCGAGAGAGTTTCAGCAACAAGACCCCACAGGTTGGATCTGAACCCAAGTGCTCTGACCCCAAAGGAAGTGCCCTTCCGACTGTCCCACACTGCCTCCTTGACTTAACCTCACGTGAAGCATGAAAATGTCAAGGATGGAATGTGTAACAGACACATTTGGGTGAACGGCAGCGTTTCTGCGCAGGCTGCTCCGGGGGCCCTTCAGCTGTCCCCACCTCTTGTTCCCACCTTGTTCTGCTGCAGGCCACACTCCCTTCACTCACCCCATCCACAGCAAGCCCCGTCCATCTTCCTCTGAATTTTCCTCGTTTTCAGCAGCTCAGCAGCACCGGCGTCGCATTCGAAGCGTCTATCCATTGTCTCCCCTCACTGAAGATGATCCTCCTCCTTTTCTGGGTATTCAGGTCCCCAGCCCCTGGGCTCCCCATCCATCATCATTGTTAGGTGCCACACTACTGCCCATGGCTCTTTCCATGGGTGGCTGGGGTAATGCCCTCATTCTCCTCCCGGCACTCTTGGGTATGGCTTCCTTTGCTGTTCTAGAGGATGGTATCACTTCAAAGGCCTCTGGGTGCACCAAGTATTGCTAACAGGAAGATACTTTGGGGAAATGGGTTCCTAGGGAAAACAGTCATCCCTCAGTAGGTCAATGCATGAAGTATTTGTTTCTGAGAGGTCCCGATCACAACTCAGTCACTGTGTCCCAGTCACTAGACCTTCATCAATCTCTTCACTTTGGACTCCCTTCTCCCAGCATCATACATCCTCCTGCCCTCCACCTCTGTACCACCCTCAGTGGATCCATTTCCTTCCCTACCCAAAGGAGTCTATGGCACAAGAAGAGGTAATGAGCAAAGGAGCTTGTGCTCCCCCTCCTAGAGTTTTGTGGAGAAGTTGTGCCTTGCCCAGTCACTCAGTCAGGCTGTCAGAGGTGAGCCTGGAAAACGTGTTTTTCTGACTTGGAGCCTACCATCCCCTGACCCTCACAGCCTCCTGGGAGACTTAATAGTACATGCTTAAAAACATAAAAAAACTTGGCACGCCACTTTCAGAGGACAGAGAAACAAAGATAGAAATGCCCATGTCCCCTTCAACAAGTGACGAGGAGTCAGGTCCAGAGAGAAAAGTGAGGACAACAGACCCCTTCCAGACATCAGGGTGACAAGTCCTCCTGGCAGGAGAAAATGGACTGTTGGGGCGGTGTCATCCAGGAGCGCAAAGGCAGACTCGGCAACATCCCCCACTGGCTTCTACAAGAGCTGATGTTTTCTCACCCTCCTAGGCTGGTCCCGTTATCTCTTACAAAGGTGAGGGAGGTGCTCCCGCAGAACAAACTACTCACAGTAAACATCATTTCTCATCTTAGAAGATGGTGAAAACCAAGGACGCTAACTGGCTTTCACGTTCCTACCAGAAAGACACATCCAGGGATTCAAAGCAAGAAAACAGCCAACCCAAAGCCATCATTCAGTCCTGATACAGGGCAATTTCTTCCAGATCATGTCACCAGAATAAACCATAAATTAACAGTTTAAAGTTAATTAGAAAACATTCCAGGCAACAACTAATTATGAATGTGTGTGCATACAATTACATAGAAATGTGATTAAAGATAAATATATGTACTCAAAGATTTAATCAGAAATCACAGATCCTTATTTTGGATTTTCCTATTAAACTCTTAAGGCGAGCTATTCATATTGATTATTTCTGCTACAGTGCTTCCTGTGAGCATAATTCATAGCCTATTTTACCTGGAAGAGGTAAATCCTTCAGGCTGGGGGGATCTCTCTGAGGAACAAGAATACATTGTTGTTGGTTTTTCTTTGGGGGCTCTCAGCAAGGTTTGGTTGAGCACGTGTGGAAGAGCCAGCTGAGAGTGAGGCCCTGGAAGAAGTCAGCCTCCAATAGGCTGGTCTGGGGCACCTGAACCCCAATAACTTTCCATCATCCTAAAAAGCCAAGAATAAGGGCAGATGAAAAAGAGGCAAGCTCTCCTCCTGCCTTCTTCCATAAACCTCTGGGCATTTCCTTTGCAGGCAGGAAGCCCATTGGGTGGGAGAGCTCATTCTTTCAGTCCCCCCGTTTGGGGAGAATTATCTTTTTCACCAGCAGCAAAGTATGGTCCTGAACCCTACTGGACCCTCCTTCAAGATGGCGCATCCTGGTGGCGTGTGGGCAGCAGCCAGGGAGACAAGCACTTTCCTGCTTCACACGTGCCAGGGCTTATTTCTGAGAACAGGCACAAAGGTCGGGCACCACAGTGCTGGAAATGGTCACGTGAATGCAAGAATGATGCAGGGCTCCTTAAATACAAACTGGCAGGGGCTGGGGCTGGACACGGGCAGCCTTGGGTCAGCCCATGATTAGGGAGAGGGTGAGAGGGCAGCAGGTCCAGGAAGATGCAGCTGGAAGAACAGGGACGTTAGGGGGGAGCCCCTGGTAGACTCTGGCAAGGCTGCCTCACATCATTCACCTGAAAGGACCCCAGAGTCCTCTCTCGGTTGAGAGGACAGTCCCAGGCCAGCTCGTGGTGAATGACTCACGTGATTATGGACTTCGAATACACATCATCTCTTTTGTACACAACTTTTATTTATTTTGTTCAGTGTTCCCCAATGACTTTTGATGTGGTTCCCGTCACCCTAGTGATTTCCCTCCCCCACAGAGGATCCCAAAATAAATTCTAGAGTAGTAGTCAGTCCTCTAAAAACACATCCCTTTTTAGTTCCTTTGTTTTTTGGTGAGTTTTTCGTTCATTGTAAACAAATACAAAATGAGAATAGGAAAAAAAACCAAGAACATTGTCATGTACATGGCGGTATATAAAAGAGGATTCAAGATTAAATAAAAAAAAATTTCCATTTCAAGAAAACCTATATAATAAATACCGCTCTCATTGTTTTCAAATCTACCCAGGTTTTCTTTGCTTCTTTGTAGTTGCCTTTTATTCTTTGCTAAGTAATTTTTTCTCCCTTAAAGAAGGTAAACACAGAGATGGATAGATAGATAGATAGATAGATAGATAGATAGATAGATAGATAGATAGATAGATAGATAGATAGATAGATAGATAGATAGATAGATGGATGGATGGATGGATGGATGGATGGATGGATGGATGGATGGATGGATAGATAGATGGATAGATGGATAGATAGATAGATAGATGATAGATAGATAGATGGATAGATAGATAGATAGATAGATAGATAGATAGATAGATAGATAGATAGATAGATAGATGGATAGATAGATGAGAGATAGATGAGAGACAGAAACAGAGACAGATAGACAGAGATATCTATAAACATACAGGTATATACACATATACACCAATACACATATATGTAAGACCATACTCTGCTTATTTCTACCTGTCTTTTGCTTTTCTGAAGGTGGACAACATCTTCCTTCACAAGTCCAAGTCTTTTCATGCCTTTCTAAGCCAACCAGTTCATCTTCTTCTACACCACAGCAATGTTCCAACACAATCACATCCTATCTGATGGATTGTCTATGAGATTCTTCCCAATTTTCTGCATACCTTCTACTCTTGGCTATGTTGGTTTTATTTCTACAAGAAAGTCTTCATTAAAATAATAGAAATTATCCATTTTACACTTTAGCAATGCTCTCACCTTATAGTATAAAGGTCAGATATAGATGAATCTGCTTCCCCAGTTTCCTTGAAAGTCCTGACCTTTTGTTCTTCCAAATGAACTTTGTTCTTATTTTTTCTAACTCAGTAAAATAATGTCTTTAGTAATGTTTGAGGTTGGCACTGAAAAAATAGGTTAGGTAAAATTGTCATTTTTAAAAAATTTATTAGCTTTACCTACTCATGAACAATATTATTCCAGTTATCTTGATTTGACCTTATTTTATATAAAAGTATTTTACGTTTATATTCATATAATTCCTGTGTCTGTCTTGACAGGTACACTCTCATGTATTTTATACTGTCTAATAATTTTAAATGGTCTAAAACAATATTAAATAACACCTCTGACACTGTGTATTTACCCTATTTTTCTCTTGATTAAATCTATTTTAGCTTTAACTTTTTTCTGAGATCATGCTTCCTACTGTTACTTTTATTTACATAATAAATTCTACTCCTGCCCTTTGTTTTATCTTTTTGCCTGTCTCTCATTTTTATAGCATTTCCTCAAAGCAACACATTGTTGAATTCAAATGATTAATCTGCTACCCATTTCCATTTTATAGGCAATTTCATCCCATCCACATTCTAAGCTACAAGAATTTCGTAAAATATTTTTCTCCCTATTCTTCCTCACTATCTTTCTCATTCTATTCGCCCTTCTGCCCTTTTAGATGAATGTTCTTTCCTCTTTAACCCATTGCCAATGCGCATAAGGCTCCAGCACTACCCGCCCAGCACTGGCTTCTCATGTATCAATTTTTCCTTGTACAGCTCCTTTGTGTGACATCATCCCTCCTTTTCAGAATCACCCCATCACACACAGCTCAGCCCAAGCACTTCTTCCCAACCACCCCAAGAAGCATGACCATTGCAAATGCACTGAGAACTTTTCACACACAAGAAGCAAACAGTTTGACTTTAGAGTCCCTTGCAATCAGTCTTGAATGCTGGCCTTTTATTTCTCCTGGATTTTATGTGCCCAATTTTCCCCCAAGTTCTGCTGTTTTGGTCCCAGACACATAAAAGTCTCTCAGTTTGTTAGATGTCTATTTTTTCTCCTCCAGCATCATACTTAACTTTGCTGGGTAAGCTGCCATGGGTTGTAACCCCAGCTCTGTTGCTCTGTGCAATAGAATGTTCCAAGACCTATGCACATTCAGCATAGAAGCTGCTAGGTCTTGTGTGATCCTTACTGTGGCTCCATGATATTTTAATTGCTTATTTTTCCTTGTGGCTTGCATGTTTTGTCCTTAACCTGAGAGCTCTGAAACTTGGTTATGATATTCCCCTATGTTTTCCTCTTGGGATATCTTTGAGGTGGTGATCAGTGGATTTTTTCTATTTATGCTTTGGCATTTGTTCTAGACCCTCAGGGCAATTTTTCTTGATAATTTTTTGTAATTTTGTATCAAGATTCTTTTTGTTAAGCATAATTTTCAGGTAGTCCAACTACCCTTGTTATTTCTCCTTGATCTGTTCTCCAGATCAGTAGTTTTTATGATGAAACACTTCATATTCTCTTCTATTTCTTGGTGTCTTAGAACATCCTTAGCATCCCTCCCCTTTGATTTCCTACAGATCTATTTGGCAAAGGTCTTTCCTTTTAATGCTTGGCTCTGTGGGCAGGGTGACAGCCTTCCTATGCACACAGAGCATCTGAGGGCTGACCAGAAAGACTAGGACGGACCGAGTTACACACCAAGAATATAGGGGCTGGGCTGAGATCCAGGCTAAGAAGCACCTTTCTGAGCCATCACAAGGACTCTCTATTTGTTTTGCTAAATGATCCCCAGCCCCCTCCTCACCCAGCCCAGGCCTTTATCTTTTGGCGTCCTCCCCTTGATGGCCTCCCTCCCTTTGCCCTCCCTCTGTCTGGGTATATTTTTCCCCTTTGGCCTTTAACAGTGACCCAGAATGGGCCCCAAGGACTCCTGGGATTGTGACGTTGTCCCTGTGGCTCTGCTCGCTTGATGTGGCTTAGCGGGGTCACTCGGAGGCCAAGGGTTTGCCCGCCGTTCCCTCCATCTGCAAAGAGCAGGACAAACACACTGGGAGCCATTGTTGATAACCTACTTTATTGATGAATGCCCACAATGGCGAAGTGGAGACTGCCGGGGCGGGAAGGTAGGGCCGCACAGGCACTGCTGATGCCCAGAAGGGCAGGGCAGAAGCGTTTCCAGAGCAGCTTTGGTCCTCAGGGGACTTAGCGTCATGAAGGCATTATCAGAATCTTCTTTCCCGAAGCCGCCTCGCCATTCATGTCTTTGTAGGCCCAGGCGACATGCTTCAGGTCATAGTGAGGCCCGATCCCTAGGCACAGCCAGCCCGACTCAATGCCAGCCAGAATGGCATCCAGACACTGCTGGGACTCCTCCTGCACCAAAGGGGAAGATTCAGTCCCAACTTCAGTGGAGCCGAGGTGTTCCCAGAGCATCCCCAAAGACATTGAGAGCCGGCTCCTTCAGAACCGTGTCTTTGATACACTGTGGGAAGGCATCCACAGGGCTCTTGCACAGACTGCCTGCCCAGGGCCAGGACACAAGGCAGACTGGGAGAACCCGCTGGGAATCACAGGAACAGGGGTCAGGGCACTTGCCTTGGAGGAGGAATACAAGCTGACTCCAATGATGCTGGCCTCCTTCTTCATGGTGTCCCTGGGGTTTATTTCTATGGGGCCCCTGGAGCCAACAATCTGAGGCACAAAGAAGAGGGGGGCACATGGAAGGGGGCACTGAGCACCAGGCTGGGAGGGGGGGGGTTGAGCCACATCCTCCAGGGGTCCCAAGTACTCACTATCACTCGTCCTCCTTGGGAAAGAAGCTGCAAGTCTTTGCTGAGGTTGACATTAGCAAGCATTTCAATGATCACGTTCACTCCTTCCTCCCCAACATATTCCTACAGCACAGTACAAGTGTATTGGTGACTAATGCCCCCCAGGCCCCGCATCTTTTGGAGCTGCCCATGAGATGGTGCAATGGGCACCAAGAAAGCCCCACCAGGTGCTGAGCCTCCCTGAGGTGCACACGGGAGGACCCCTCCCAAACTGAGGCCCAGCAGAGCCTCAGAGCTGATGCCATCTTGGCGGAGCCTCTCGATGTTGTGAAAGAGGTGAGACATGAGGAGCCCCATTTTACAGGTGTGAAAACTGAGGCTCCTAACTCACAAGCGTTTCTGGAGCACCAAGCCCCCTCCCTTCGGCTGGCCCAGCCCCGCCTTGCACTCTGGGCCCACTGACCAAGGAGGAGGATGGAGACACAGGCAGTAGGTGGGCCTGCCCACAGGGTCCCAGCCTCCCCAACCTCTGCTCTGTCACTGTAACCACTGTAAAGTGCTGAGCACAAGGGCCCAGCACACAGTGGGAGCTTTACAAATGCTGCCTCTCATGATTATACCCCTCGCATGGGCCAGGCCCTGTGCTAAGCCCTGGGGATGCTGCCCCCAGGACAAGGGCACTCGGCCACCCCATCTTGATTTTGTCGACATAGTCAGTCTCTGTGTGATCGAAGACCTTGTGAGCTCCGTTCACACGAGCGATTCTCGTCCCCAGGTCCGTACTAGCAGTGCCCAGAACCTTGAGACCGTAAGCTCTCGCCATCTGGCAGGCCGCCACGCCAACCTCAGAGAGAAAGGAAACCACATCGGTGCCTTACTGTGCAAGTGATGCCTGTCCCCGTGGACTTACAGCCAAGGTCTCCGCACAGGAAAGAGACCAAGACAAGCACACGCTAGGCCGACACAAACGTTGGTGACATCCATACTGGCCCGACACGGGGCTGCGCCTCTGAGGGACCCCGCGGTCCAGGGGAGCTCTGGGGTTGGCACAGGCCCAGAGAGAATGCCACACTATGGATCGGGGGCATCTAGGTCAACCCCCATTGCCAAGATGGGAGTTCTGGGATAATGAGAGAAGTACCCAAGGTCACACAGCTCACAGAATCTTTACTTTAGCAAGTTCGAGGGGATGGGATGCAGAGCACCAGGCCCAGAGTCAAGAAGACCCGAGTTCCAATCTGGCCTCAGACACTTCCCTGAGCAAGTCACTTTACCCAGGTTTAACTCAGTTCATTGAACACTAAAATGGGGATAATGACAAAACCTGCCTCCCAGGATTGTTGTGAGTCTCCAGTGAGACCCCCAATATAAAAACCACTGGGTACAGAGCCTGGGGTACACAGCTGGGATGCCCCTAATGTGGGTTATCATTGTTACTACTGCTAATTAGGAAGGGTCACAGACGCAGAGCAGGAAGGAGCCTCAGAGCCGTCCAGTCCAAACCCTTCAATTTACAGTTCAGGAAACTGAGGCCCAGGTAGAATCAGTGATTTGTCCAAGGTCCTGGAATCACAGATTTAGGACTGGAAGGGGTTTGGGAAGTCACCTGACCCCAAACGGTTCTTTTACAGATGAAGAAACTGAGGACTGAGGGGCAGCTAGGTGGTACAGTGGATAGAGCACTGGCCCTGGATTCAGGAGCACCTGAGTTCAAATCTGGCCTCAGACACTTGACACCTACTAGCTGTGTGACCCTGTGCAAGTCACTTAACCCCAATTGCCTCACCAAAAAACCCAAAAAACAGAAAAAAGAAACTGAGGTCTGAGAAAGGAGGGGCCTTTTTTTGCAAGTTATACATGTTGTGGGCATCAGAGGTGCAATTTGAATACAGGAACTTTGACTAAGACTAATATAGGTCCTTACACACACCAAAGAGCTGTATGAAAAGTCTCTACTATCTCTCTTTACAAAAAGGTCTAGAAAGCAGGTTTCTCTTGTGCCAGTTGGCCCTGGTGCCCACTGCCCCAGCCTGAGCCACCTCACCTGTCCTCACCTTGCTGGGCAGCCACGTCGAGTGGGGTGCCCTAACTGAGTGATGCAAGCACAGGCTGCCATGGGGAGCCTGGGGCTGTGTACCGATGGAAACCCTAGAGACGCTGGCTTCACTGCGGGAGGCCCAGCTGTCAGGCTGGCACACAAGGCCCAGCCTCCGGCTGCACTGGGGCAGGAAAGAGACCCCCTTGCAAAGCCTATCCCTCCAGCGCTGTGGCTGTCCCTAAAGGGCTTGTGGGATAGGCTGAGGGTGGCCAGTCACACAGCCAGGCCAGGCCAGAGGCAGGGGGTCTCCCCCTAGCGGGGCCTCATCCTCCACTAACTGCCCACTGACCCCTTGGCCAGGCGATTTTATATCCTCCCGCCTCCTCCCATGGAACCAAGGCCCGGCCCAAGACTCTGCATCTGCCCCAGAGCATCCGAATGTCCTTTGTTCAGAGGTGGCTGCCACCCCCAAGAGCGGAGCTGGCACGACGGGAGAGCCCCAAACCTCAGAATCCAAGGCGGGCATCAGGCCCAGGCAGGAACCAGCCCTCGACCTGGGCATGGGGGCTCCCACTCCACCCCCCACCCCATCAAAGACCCCAGGCCAGGGCAAAGGCTGGTGTGGTCACTGACCCTCGGGCGGTCCCCAGCGCCAGGACCGTCCCTGAGCCAGAATACTCACTCCTCCACTGGCCCCGTGAATGAGGACAGTCTCTCCGGGTGTGGCCTGGGCCCTGGAACAGAGAGCACAGCCGTGAGGACGTCCTGCGGGGCCCGAGCTGGCCACCTCCCCCATGCATGGAGCTGTCCCGGCCAGCTCTGAGGGGCATTCCCACAAGTCCCCAGGCTGGGGTGTGAAGAGCACTTCACAAATGTCCTGGAGCAGACCAGGTCAGCCCACCCCCTCCACGAGGGCTGCCCCCGGGCAGGTCCTTACTTGTGTATCAGGGCACGGTAGGCCGTGAAATAGGGAATGCCAATGCATGCACCTTGAGCGAAACCCAGTTTCTCAGGCAACAGGAAAACCGTGTCCTGGGAGGCAACGGTGTATTCGGCGTACCCCCCTGTGACCGTATTGGTGGTGAAAACTTTGTCTCCGATCTGTTGGGAAAGATGAGGGGGAGAAGGCCTGAGGGACTGGGGACAGGCTGTGTCTTTCATAGTGGAGGAAAGGGGCAGATGATGGCATCCTGCAAGGGGGGGGAATGGAGGCATTTTGGTGGGCACAGATGAGGGCATCCCAGCTAGGGGGCAGATGAGGGCATTCTGCGAGGGGGGGAATGGAGGCATTCTGGTAGGCACAGATGAGGGCATCCCAGGTAGGGGGCAGATGAGGGCACCTTGCCCAGGAGCTGTGGGCTAAGATCCTGGGGGAGGGGTGGTCCTGGCTGTGCTTGTCCTGTTGAATTTTCAAAGGTGGGGGGTGGGAGGCACAGGCTTATAGCAGAGGATGGGCTGGCTTTTCAGCCTGGCACCAACCCTGAGAGCCACAGGGCCAGTCCTTGAACCCAGGTCTTGCTGACGGCCATGTCCTGGGGGACCGCTTTCTCTACCCCCCATGCCCAACAGTGCCCTTGCCAGGGCTCACAATGTTGGCCAAAACTGACCCCTAAGGCACCAGTCACTCCCTTGCTCAAACCACATGCCAGGCAGATGGTGGATTGGCCTTCCTGCCAGACTGGGCCTGCTCTGTGCTGGACACTCTGCCCAGTGGGAGCGCACGCACCCAAGGGGCAGAGAGATGGCACTGCCTTCCTCCCCCACACCTTTCATGACCACCACATTCTAGAAGCATCCCTCCCACATCTGGTTTCAATTGAATCCAATGACCATTTGATGTCCCAGGGAGGGCTGACCTTCCCAAGTGTACGAGGGCACAGAGGGCACCAGCCTGCACCAACAGAGGGAGTTCCCTCCCCTGGGAGGTCCCTATACCCATGATCTATCACAGGTGCTGTGCCAGGTGTGAGTTTTGTGGACCCCAAGCACCCGCCATGCTATGAGGGACACACACAATGTGGAGACCGCCCACTCCTTCCCAGGGGAAGGGAAAGGTCCCGTTAGACAGAACAGGGTCTGGGGACACCCATATGCCCCTTCTCAGAATCACAAGACACACACGGAGGACCACAGAGGAAATCGGGGGGTAGTGACATAAAGCTATCAGTCACCCCACCCAAGTGCAGGGTCCCCCTGAGATCTATCCATGGAGCCGGGAGAGATCTGGGGCCCAGCCCTGGAGCTGCATTCACCCCAATGATGCCCATACCCGCTCCTGCTTCTGACCCTCCTTCAGGTGCCCCCCAACCCCCACTCCCAGCACCTGAGCATCAAAGGAGAGCCCAGCAGGGCTGAGCCTGGAAGCAGGAACAAGGGCCGGGCTTCATCCAGGTGAGAGTGGCCCGGGGTCCAGGAGCACCTAAGGGAGGGGTTCTAGTCTGTCCTGAAGACACCAGCCTAGCCGGCCCAGGACTCCCCACAGATCTAGGGGCGTGAAGGCATTTTAAGAAGGGAAGCTCTAAGGGGGATACCTTGAAGTTCTTCACGTGCTTCCCCACGGCTTCCACGACCCCTGACACGTCCGTGCCGGGTGTGTAGGGCAGAGCTGGGGTCCAGATGTGGGTCCCAGATTGAATACAGTTCTCCACGGTGTTGATCCCACACACGAAGACTTTGATCAGCACCTGCAGGGCAGCAGAGCCAGCTCTGAAGGATGCTGATTCAGGGGCACAGCCCCATTGTCAGAAGCCCAGCAGCGCTACCATATTCCCTCAGGATTCCTCTAGTGAGAAGGCGCCTGGGGCTGGGGTCCCTGCCCGCCAGGGCTGCCTCCCTGACCCTGGGGCCGGGGTCTCTGCCCCCTGGGGCCATCTCCCTGACCCTGGGACCGGGGTCCCTGCCTGGCGGGGGCATCTCCCTATCCACCAGGGCCCCTGCCTGCCGGGATCCCTGTCCGCTGGGGCCATCTCCCACGCCCTGCCTGCAGCCCCCGGGATGCCCACCTCATTGTCTCCGGGCTCTGGCACAGGGACATCATCCTGCAGCTTTAGCACTTCTGGGCCGCCAAACTCGAAGACCCTGATGGCTTTCATCAGCTTCTTTGGGGTGGCCATGGCTGTCCTGGGGGGAGGGGAGAAAATCTAGTCAGACCTCATCTGTGCCCGAGCTGCTGCAGGGCCCAGGGTCAGCGATCCTTCCCTTCAAGCCAGGACCTCCACCTGCTTGCAGGGGTCTCTCTTCTGGGAGGGGGTCTCCCCTTACAAAGCCTCAGCCACAAAGGCAAACACCCCCAGGCTCTCTTCTGGTTGATCCCACTTCACCAGTACCTTTGGGCTGCTGCCTCAGAAGGGCCTGGGAGCCAGCCAGGCACACACCCAAGGTCACTGGGTCCGAGAGGAGAAGGAATGGTGCAAATGGGGCTTCTGCATGGGAAAGCGTGCCAGCCCATCGATCAGCCTATCCATGGACACTGATCCAGGCTCTTCCTGTGTGTGGGAAGCAAAGGGCTCTGCCAACACCCCCCTGCCTGCTGGGTTTCATGAGGGGGCTCAGGGCTGCCAGGCCGCCCAAACCAACACAGAGAAGAGCTCTCCACCTGCACAAGGGCAGCTAGAGAGAAAATGGACAGGTCCCTTCTTGACCCCCTCCCACACCCCCCAGGGCTCCTCTCTCCAATACAGTCAAACCAGGGCCCCTTTCCTGGACCCAGCAGGGGGTGAGCCCAGGAGCCGAATTCCAATCGTGGCTTGGCCACTTCCTTCCTAGGTCACCCTGGGGGAGTCACCCACCTCTCTGGCCAGATGAGGGAGCTCAGACGACCCTTTGAGCCCCAGCCCTGGGATGCTGGGGCCCCAAAACCTTCTGGCTTGAGCCAGTGGCAGCAGCAGGGTCTGGATGGGCAGCCCCCAGTCCAGGGCCTTGCCTCCTCCCCAAATCACCACCAACAGCATGGACCTTTGGGTCAAATAGCTCAGTTATTCAAGTAAAGGCCAATGGTCCTGATCATCACAGAAGCTGCCAAGCCTCCCCACACTGGGACTTCTTTTCCAACTTCCTCCAGGGTGCCTGGGAGAGGGTGGGGATGGGAGGGGCAAAGTTATTGTGACTCTCAAGGAGACTTTGACCCCTTCCCAGGGATCCATGCGAAAAAACAGGAAGCAAAGCCAATCTAGCCAGATACACTTTTCTTAAAGGCTAAGAGCCTACCTCTAGGAGCAGAAGATGGGTTCCAACGCCAGCTCTGCCACATACTGCCTTTCCATTTTGTAATGATCCTGATAGCTGACATTTAGATACTCTATTGTGGGCCACACACTGTGCTAAGTGCTTGATAATTATGACAACCATTATCTCATTGGATTCTTACAACCACTCTGGGAGCCATTATTATTCCCACTTGACAGATGAGGAAACTGTGGCTGGCAGCAGTGCAGTGACTTGTCCAAGGTCACACAGATATAAAGTGTCTGAAGCAGGATGTGAATGCAGGTCTTCCTGATTCCAGGCCTGGTATTCTGTGCCCAGGTGGCACATACCTTTTCCCCAACCCTTCCCCAGGTACCTATATATTGATATTAATGCCATCCATACTTCCAGACCTATTTGTCGTCTTGGGTACCCTGAGTTTGCCCAGTACCTAGCACCGTGCTTGGCAGGTAGGAGGGCCACAATATTTATTGATTGGCCTTGGATCCCAGCCTGGATCCTGGATCCAGTGACAACTGGGTGACCATAAGCAAGCCCCCCCCTCCCCTCCTCCAGCCCTGAGGCTCCTCATGGGGAGAATGAAGGTGACCTTGGGGATGCCTTCTCTCTCTAAATCTGTGGCCTCAGGATCCTGTCATCAGGACCACTGCTTTCCCTCACTCACCCTTTCTGTATCACTGCTAACTCCCACGCTGCTCGGCACCAGTAATAAGAGCAATTACAGTCATCATGACAAAAACCAGCATTCCCATTTTTACTTTAGTAACAATAATAACAATGCCAACCCTAGTCTTTATGTACTACTCTACTATTAATAATAATAAAAATTAGCTTTCACATTTTATCTGGTAACAATAATAATACTAAAACTCACATTAATGTGATACTTCAGCAATAATAATATGGACACAGACTCAGCCACTGGAAAAGCATCCATTCACTAAGCCTTTGCTGCGTGCCTAGCCCTGTGCTGGAGGAACCAAGAGATGGCAGTGGGAATTGGGCTGTGCCTAACGAGCCTATGCTTCTCCCGGAAGGCCCAGCTTGTAACAAGGTTCTTGCGGTGGGATCCCACCGTTCTGGAGAGCAGTTTGGAACGATGCCCCAAGGGTCATGGGACTGTGCACACCCTTTGACCCAGTAATACCATGACTAGGTCTGTACCCAAAGAAATCATAGAAAAGGGAAAAGGACCCACATGTACACCAATATTTATAGCTGCTCTTTTTGTGGTAGCAAAGAATTGGGAATTGAGGGAACGCCCATCAATTGGGGAATAGCTGAACAAGTTGTGGTATATGAATGGAATGGAATATTATTGTGCTGTAAGCAACTATGAGCAAGCAGATTTCAGAAAAACCTGGAAAGACCTAAGTGGACAGATGCTGAGTGAAGTGAGCAGAACCAGGAGAACATCGTGCACAGAGGCAGCGATATTGTGTGACGATCAACTGTGATACACTCGGCTCTTCTCAGCAATCCAAGGCAATTCCAAAAACCTCAGGATGGGAAATGTTCTCCGCCTAAAGAAAAAAAAAGATTGTGGATTCTGGATGCAGATTGAATCATACTGTTTCTACTTTTTTTGTTTTTCTTTCTAAGGTTTTCCCCTTGTGTTCTGATTCTTCTTTCACAACATGACAGATGCAGAAACATGTTTAATGATTATATATATATACACACACACACACATATATATATGTATATATATATATATATATATATATATATATATATATAAAACCTATATCAGATTGCTTTCCATCTTGGGAATGGGGGAGGGAGGGAGAAAAATTTGGAACCCAAAATCTTATGAAAACAAATGTTAAAAACTACCTTTGGGGCAGCTAGGTGGCACAATGGATAGAGCACCAGCCCTGGAGTCAGGAGTACCTGGGTTCAAATCCGGCATCAGACACTTAACACTAGCTGTGTGACCCTGGGCAAGTCACTTAACCCCAATTGCCTCACCAAAAAAAAACACAAAAAAAACCAACCCTACCTTTACATGTAACTGGAAAATAATAAAACACTTTTATGACTCAAAAATAAATAAATAAATTTTTTTTAAAAAATTAAATAAAAGATTCTTGCAGTGATTTGGAGTCATGCAATGCTGCAGTGTCCAAAGAATGAAGGTCTGGATCACCCAATGGACTACGGAGAGGCATGTGGAAGGTGTGAGCCGGCTACCGCACAGCACAGACCGATAATCGGATGAGATCATTGGAAAACAGCTCATCCAATTAAAAGTTGCAAGCACAGAGGAGTGACCCAGTGCTGGGAGTCCTGGTAGACCTCACCAGACTAATCCAAATGGAAGAAGCTGGCATCTAATTGGTCTGCCATGGAAACATAAGCGGCATATGAAACAGCACAGCCTCCTAAGCATTATGCGGAGGGGGCACAACCTTTTACGTGTCAAAGACTCAGAATATTTTAAAATCATCATTAAAGGAAATAACAAACGCCAGCGGTTAAATGAAAGACAGATGCCATCTTTCCTCCCGCAGAGGAAAGAGGGTTCGTGGACCTGCAGAAATCTATCCAAGGCACAGTTTTCCCTAGTCATCTGTCCCCCAGCTGTGTCTTCCTCTCTCCTAATAAATCTATTTTTATTTTACAAGATTCGCGATGCGCCTCCAATCTTTTGCCCCCCAGTTCAGGCCATAAGTCCCCCGACATTATGGCACTGAAACCTGGGAAAAGTCATCAGACAGGTAAAAAGGAGGCTGCTCATTTGGCTCTTGGATTCTCCCCATAGGGTGTAGACTGTGCTCTCCCCTCTGTCGAATTGGACAGGCCCAAGCTCTAAGGTCTGACTAGCCAGGCTACTTCTGGATTTTTGTTTCTTTACAGTCGGGAGATGTCCTGACTTGAAAAACATTCCTCAGGTTTCTGTTGCACCCCCTTGGACACAAGTGTGGTTGTCATCCTTGGGGTGCGGTCTAGCCCAACCCACCATGATAAGGAGAGAGAATTCCATGTGAACCCACCTCCCCCTCAGGTGTATGCTTAAAAATTGGGGGAAAATTGGACTGAGGCAAAAAGAAATGAATGCTTTTCTTATTGTAACACCTGCAGATGAAAGAAGTGAAGTAGACAGGCCTGGAGTTGGCTAGATAGGAAGAAGCCAGCTCCACTATCTCGCAGTTGTTGCTTTGTTCATGTGTCTTAGGTACATTTATGGGTCTGTCAGATGTTGTAATTGTGTGGACAATCTACAGAAATGTTTGGTTGTGAGTCATAAAGCTGATTCTAAAACCCTTAGCCTTCCTGAGCTGAGCCTGGGCTAGGAAGGTGGGGAAAGCTCAGAATTTGAATTTGGCATTGGAATGTAAATTCTTTCCTAGGCACTCATAGCCTTATATGAACATTGTAAAAGCTGTTTTTTGTTGTTTGGGTTTTTTTAAGTAATTAATGTTGGCAAAGGCTCTCTTAATCTGTAAATTAACCCTTCAAATTCTACAAGGTTGAGCTGCAAGATAACTAGAGCTATTAAAATTGAGAATTACTTAACTCCAGTGATACATGCCACTCACTGTCAACATTTAAGTGCCTCTGCTTGTAAGGGCTGCTACAAATGGGGGGAAAAAAGCCTGTCTGTGTAAAGTATAGAGCAAAATCATATGCAACTGAACTAAGAACACCTTATTGGTAATTAATTGGTTTTCTTTCGAATGCGTTAATAAATTCCTAATGTTGTTTTAAGGTACTATGCTCTTAAAAAGTAGAATGAATGGGTGAGGAAGCAGTTGGTCTGCTGACCACATGTTCTGAAGTAACATACTATTAACTAAATTATTTGGAGTTACATAGATATTTTGGGGGGGGGGAATGAGAAACAGAATCTTTTTCTCTTGCTTCCTCACCACCTGACTGCAGCAGTATCAGGGGGGTGGATGAGAGAGAGTAAGTCTAGAAAATTTTATATGAGTGGTAAAAGCAAAGTGGAAAGAAAGTTATACCCTGTTTGCACTGACACTGTGAACAGAGAACTTGAAAGTAAAGTTTGGAAAATTTTGAGGTAAAAAAAGGGGGGCAAACTATCACTTTAAGTACTTACCTGCAATTAAAAAGTCTATGAATCAGGGAAGAACCAAAAAGTAATTGAGTTTGATTGGAACATCTAGTTGGATATTTAGAGTCTTGCAAACTAAAGTATTGGTCAATTTTAAAGTAGCTTTGAAATGTGTGTGTGCGTTAAAATTAGAAACAACTGTAAATTATGAGTCTCCTGCCTGTTTCTGTTATAGGCTATGTTAATTATGAAATTCCTACACAAGGAATAGTCTTACTGAGAATTTATGTTTGCTTATTTTATAAAAGCAATTTGTAATGACCTTTATACCAGGATAAGTTTAAACTAGAGAAGAAGAAAATGAAAAAAAGAAAGAAATATGTATGGAACCTCTTACATATATGTGTCTCCTGATAAACTTCTTTTGCTCATTACAACTCCATGAGAGTAGAAATTTGCTATTTAAGATAAACTGTTTGGGGACTATAATGGATATGGTTTTGCATTTTGAATTCAGGCCTGAAGGATCATTAAGTCAGCAATCAAGCACTTGAGAGAATGCCACAAGTTACTCAGAGGGAATGTGCTGCTACAGGTGGAGGTATCTTGGAAAAAGCCAAGAGGACGATCATGGTCTCATCTAAGGTAGGATCCTTCTAGCCCAGTTCCCCCACTGTGTTCCTGATAAACAGGAAATGTTTCCCACCTGGCTATTCCGCCATCTATCTAGCTTTGAGGCAAAATTATTACTGCATGACTGCTTGTCAAACAGGGTTAAGGATGCTTTATCATGGCTGTTATAATCATGTGCCTGATTTTTCTTGTATAATCAGAGTGAGTAGTGAGTAGAAGATATGAGCACAATATAAGTAGGTAAGATCTTACGGTTGTCAGTCTAACTGTGTGGTCACTCCATGTGCCAACCAACTAGGTACATTACTAATCAGGGGTGCCCTCTGCCTGCTAATGCTTACACCTCAGTGGATCCATTTCCTTCCCTACCCAAAGGAGTCTATGGCACAAGAAGAGGTAATGAGCAAAGGAGCTTGTGCTCCCCCTCCTAGAGTTTTGTGGAGAAGTTGTGCCTTGCCCAGTCACTCAGTCAGGCTGTCAGAGGTGAGCCTGGAAAACATGTTTTTCTGACTTGGAGCCTACCATCCCCTGACCCTCACAGCCTCCTGGGAGACTTAATAGTACATGCTTAAAAACATAAAAAAACTTGGCACGCCACTTTCAGAGGACAGAGAAACAAAGATAGAAATGCCCATGTCCCCTTCAACAAGTGACGAGGAGTCAGGTCCAGAGAGAAAAGTGAGGACAACAGACCCCTTCCAGACATCAGGGTGACAAGTCCTCCTGGCAGGAGAAAATGGACTGTTGGGGCGGTGTCATCCAGGAGCGCAAAGGCAGACTCGGCAACATCCCCCACTGGCTTCTACAAGAGCTGATGTTTTCTCACCCTCCTAGGCTGGTCCCGTTATCTCTTACAAAGGTGAGGGAGGTGCTCCCGCAGAACAAACTACTCACAGTAAACATCATTTCTCATCTTAGAAGATGGTGAAAACCAAGGACGCTAACTGGCTTTCACGTTCCTACCAGAAAGACACATCCAGGGATTCAAAGCAAGAAAACAGCCAACCCAAAGCCATCATTCAGTCCTGATACAGGGCAATTTCTTCCAGATCATGTCACCAGAATAAACCATAAATTAACAGTTTAAAGTTAATTAGAAAACATTCCAGGCAACAACTAATTATGAATGTGTGTGCATACAATTACATAGAAATGTGATTAAAGATAAATATATGTACTCAAAGATTTAATCAGAAATCACAGATCCTTATTTTGGATTTTCCTATTAAACTCTTAAGGCGAGCTATTCATATTGATTATTTCTGCTACAGTGCTTCCTGTGAGCATAATTCATAGCCTATTTTACCTGGAAGAGGTAAATCCTTCAGGCTGGGGGGATCTCTCTGAGGAACAAGAATACATTGTTGTTGGTTTTTCTTTGGGGGCTCTCAGCAAGGTTTGGTTGAGCACGTGTGGAAGAGCCAGCTGAGAGTGAGGCCCTGGAAGAAGTCAGCCTCCAATAGGCTGGTCTGGGGCACCTGAACCCCAATAACTTTCCATCATCCTAAAAAGCCAAGAATAAGGGCAGATGAAAAAGAGGCAAGCTCTCCTCCTGCCTTCTTCCATAAACCTCTGGGCATTTCCTTTGCAGGCAGGAAGCCCATTGGGTGGGAGAGCTCATTCTTTCAGTCCCCCCGTTTGGGGAGAATTATCTTTTTCACCAGCAGCAAAGTATGGTCCTGAACCCTACTGGACCCTCCTTCAAGATGGCGCATCCTGGTGGCGTGTGGGCAGCAGCCAGGGAGACAAGCACTTTCCTGCTTCACACGTGCCAGGGCTTATTTCTGAGAACAGGCACAAAGGTCGGGCACCACAGTGCTGGAAATGGTCACGTGAATGCAAGAATGATGCAGGGCTCCTTAAATACAAACTGGCAGGGGCTGGGGCTGGACACGGGCAGCCTTGGGTCAGCCCATGATTAGGGAGAGGGTGAGAGGGCAGCAGGTCCAGGAAGATGCAGCTGGAAGAACAGGGACGTTAGGGGGGAGCCCCTGGTAGACTCTGGCAAGGCTGCCTCACATCATTCACCCAAGAGGCCCACAGAGTTTTAGCAAACTCCTCCTCTCTCTGTTGACACTCAGAGGTCAAGGGTTTGCCTTCCATTCCCTCCATCGCCAAAGGGTACTGAGAACTCACTGAAGTCAGTGTTAATAATCTACTTTATTACTTAAGGGGACAGATGCTGAGTGAAGTGAGCAGAACCAGGAGAACACTGGACACAGTAACAGCAACGCTGTGTGACAATCAACTGTGACAGTCTTAGCTTTTCCCAGCAATACAGTGAAGACGATTCCCCAGGACTCATGATGGAAAATGTTCTTCACATTCAGAAAAGAGAACTGTGGAATCTGGATACAGATCGAACCAGACCGTTTCTACTTTTGTTTTGTTTTCTTTGAGGTTTTCCCTTTGGTTCTGATTCTTCTTTCACAAGATGACTAATGCAGAAATAGGTTTAAGGTGATTGTACATGTATAACCTATAGCAGATTGCTTTCGGTCTTGGGGAGGGGGGAGGGAGGAAGAGAAGAAGAAAAATTTGGAACTAGAAATTCTATAAAAACAAATGTTTTTTATATGTTGAAAACGATCTCTACCTCTAACTGAAAATGATTTAAAAAATAATCTACTTTATTGATGAAGGCCAGCAGTGACAAAGTGGAGACCACCTGGGGGGGCCCAGGGGGGCGACGTAGGGCTGCACACACATGGCTGATGCCCAGAAGGGAAGGGCAGAAGAGTCTTTCATGGTAGCCAAGGTCTTGGGTGCGCTGGGCGGCATCAGGACATCATCAGAACCATCTTTCCGGAAGCCCCCTGGCTGTCGATGATGTCTCTGTGGGCCTGCGCTGCGTCCTTCAGCTGATAGCGGGGCCCGATCACGGGCCGCAGCCAGCATGACTCATTGCCGGCTATCAGGGCAGCCAAAGACTGCTGGAGTTCCACCTGTGCCAAATGCAAAGATTCAGTCCCATCTACAGTGGCACTAAGGTGTTCCCACTGGAATCCCCCAAGGTGTTCAGACATCTGGGCCTGGGGACACAGACCCACTTTACACACCCTTGGGGGCCTCCCAGCAGAGGGCTTTGTCCATGGGCATTGAGAGCCGGCTCCTTCAGAACCGTGTCTTTGATACACTGTGGGAAGGCATCCACAGGGCTCTTGCACAGACTGCCTGCCCAGGGCCAGGACACAAGGCAGACTGGGAGAACCCGCTGGGAATCACAGGAACAGGGGTCAGGGCACTTGCCTTGGAGGAGGAATACAAGCTGACTCCAATGATGCTGGCCTCCTTCTTCATGGTGTCCCTGGGGTTTATTTCTATGGGGCCCCTGGAGCCAACAATCTGAGGCACAAAGAGGGGGGCACATGGAAGGGGGCACTGAGCACCAGGCTGGGAGGGGGGGGGTTGAGCCACATCCTCCAGGGGTCCCAAGTACTCACTATCACTCGTCCTCCTTGGGAAAGAAGCTGCAAGTCTTTGCTGAGGTTGACATTAGCAAGCATTTCAATGATCACGTTCACTCCTTCCTCCCCAACATATTCCTATAGCACAGTACAAGTGTATTGGTGACTAATGCCCCCCAGGCCCCGCATCTTTTGGAGCTGCCCATGAGATGGTGCAATGGGCACCAAGAAAGCCCCACCAGGTGCTGAGCCTCCCTGAGGTGCACACGGGAGGACCCCTCCCAAACTGAGGCCCAGCAGAGCCTCAGAGCTGATGCCATCTTGGCGGAGCCTCTCGATGTTGTGAAAGAGGTGAGACATGAGGAGCCCCATTTTACAGGTGTGAAAACTGAGGCTCCTAACTCACAAGCGTTTCTGGAGCACCAAGCCCCCTCCCTTCGGCTGGCCCAGCCCCGCCTTGCACTCTGGGCCCACTGACCAGGAGGAGGATGGAGACACAGGCAGTAGGTGGGCCTGCCCACAGGGTCCCAGCCTCCCCAACCTCTGCTCTGTCACTGTAACCACTGTAAAGTGCTGAGCACAAGGGCCCAGCACACAGTGGGAGCTTTACAAATGCTGCCTCTCATGATTATACCCCTCGCATGGGCCAGGCCCTGCGCTAAGCCCTGGGGATGCTGCCCCCAGGACAAGGGCACTCGGCCACCCCACCTTGATTTTGTCGACATAGTCAGTCTCTCTGTGATTGAAGACCTTGTGGGCTCCGTTCCCCAGAACGACTTTCATCCCCGACTCTGAACCAGCCGTGCCCAGAACCTTGAGACCGTAAGCTCTCGCCATCTGGCAGGCCGCCACGCCAACCTCAGAGAGAAAGGAAACGGCATTGGCCCCCTGCGCATGTGTCACCCCTGCGGCCTGGGCCATGGTCCGATGGAAGCCCTAGAGACGCTGGCTTCACTGCGGGAGGCCCAGCTGTCAGGCTGGCACACAAGGCCCAGCCTCCGGCTGCACTGGGGCAGGAAGGAGACCCCCTTGCAAAGCCTATCCCTCCAGCGCTGTGGCTGTCCCCAAAGGGCTTGTGGGATAGGCTGAGGGTGGCCAGTCACACAGCCAGGCCAGGCCAGAGGCAGGGGGTCTCCCCCTAGCGGGGCCTCATCCTCCACTAACTGCCCACTGACCCCTTGGCCAGGAGATTTTATATCCTCCCGCCTCCTCCCATAGAGCAAAGGCCCGGCCCAAGACTCTGCATCTTCCCCAGAGCATCCAAATGTCCTTTGTTCAGAGGTGGCTGCCACCCCCCAAAAGCGGAGCTGGCACGACGGGAGGGCCCCAAGCCTCAGAATCCAAGGCGGGCATCAGGCCCAGGCAGGAACCAGCCCTCGACCTGGGCATGGGGGCTCCCACTCCACCCCCCACCCCATCAAAGACCCCAGGCCAGGGCAAAGGCTGGTGTGGTCACTGACCCTCGGGCGGTCCCCAGCGCCAGGACCGTCCCTGAGCCAGAATACTCACTCCTCCACTGGCCCCGTGAATGAGGACAGTCTCTCCAGGTGTGGCCTGGGCCCTGGAACAGAGAGCACAGCCGTGAGGACGTCCTGCGGGGCCCGAGCTGGCCACCTCCCCCATGCATGGAGCTGTCCCGGCCAGCTCTGAGGGGCATTCCCACAAGTCCCCAGGCTGGGGTGTGAAGAGCACTTCACAAACGTCCTGGAGCAGACCAGGTCAGCCCACCCCCTCCACGAGGGCTGCCCCCGGGCAGGTCCTTACTTGTGTATCAGGGCACGGTAGGCCGTGAAATAGGGAATGCCAATGGATGCACCTTGAGCGAAGTCCAGATTCCCAAGCAGTGGGAAAACTGTGTCCTGGGAGGCAACGGTGTATTCGGCGTACCCCCCTGTGACCGTATTGGTGGTGAAAACTTTGTCTCCGATCTGTTGGGAAAGACGAGGGGGAGAAGGCCTGAGGGACTGGGGACAGGCTGTGTCTTTCATAGTGGAAGAAAGGAGCAGATGATGGCATCCTGCAAGGGGGAGAATGGAGGCATTTTGGTGGGCACAGATGAGGGCATCCCAGGTAGGGGGCAGATGAGGGCATCCTTCGAGGGGGGGAATGGAGGCATTCTGGTAGGCACAGATGAGGGCATCCCAGCTAGGGGGCAGATGAGGGCACCTTGCCCAGGAGCTGTGGGCTAAGATCCTGGGGGAGGGGTGGTCCTGGCTGTGCTTGTCCTGTTGAATTTTCAAAGGTGGGGGGTGGGAGGCACAGGCTTATAGCAGAGGATGGGCTGGCTTTTCAGCCTGGCACCAGCCCTGAGAGCCACAGGGCCAGTCCTTGAACCCAGGTCTTGCTGACGACCATGTCCTGGGGGACCGCTTTCTCTACCCCCCATGCCCAACAGTGCCCTTGCCAGGGCTCACAATGTTGGCCAAAACTGCCCCCCTAAGGCACCAGTCACTCCCTTGCTCAAACCACATGCCGGGTAGATGGTGGATTGGCCTTCCTGCCAGACTGGGCCTGCTCTGTGCTGGACACTCTGCCCAGTGGGAGCGCACGCACCCAAGGGGCAGAGAGATGGCACTGCCTTCCTCCCCCACACCTTTCATGACCACCACATTCTAGAAGCGTCCCTCCCACATCTGGTTTCAATTGAATCCAATGACCATTTGATGTCCCAGGGAGGGCTGACCTTCCCAAGTGTACGAGGGCACAGAGGGCACCAGCCTGCACCAACAGAGGGAGTTCCCTCCCCTGGGAGGTCCCTACACCCATGATCTATCACAGGTGCTGTGCCAGGTGTGAGTTTTGTGGACAGGACAGACCCCATCCCCAAGCACCCGCCATGCTATGAGGGACACACACAATGTGGAGACCGCCCACTCCTTCCCAGGAGAAGGGAAAGGTCCCGTTAGACAGAACAGGGTCTGGGGACACCCATGTGCCCCTTCTCAAAATCACAAGACACACACGGAGGACCACAGAGGAAATCGGGGGGTAGTGACATAAAGCTATCAGTCACCCCACCCAAGTGCAGGGACCCCCTGAGATCTATCCATGGAGCCCGGAGAGATCTGGGGCCCAGCCCTGGAGCTGCATTCACCCCAATGATGCCCATACCCGCTCCTGCTTCTGACCCTCCTTCAGGTGCCCCTCAACCCCCACTCCCAGCACCTGAGCATCAAAGGAGAGCCCAGCAGGGCTGAGCCTGGAAGCAGGAACGAGGGCCGGGCTTCATCCAGGTGAGAGTGGCCCGGGGTCCAGGAGCACCTAAGGGAGGGGTTCTAGTCTGTCCTGAAGACACCAGCCTAGCCGGCCCAGGACTCCCCACAGATCTAGGGGCGTGAAGGCATTTTAAGAAGGGAAGCTCTAAGGGGGATACCTTGAAGTTCTTCACGTGCTTCCCCACGGCTTCCACGACCCCTGACACGTCCGTGCCGGGTGTGTAGGGCAGAGCTGGGGTCCGGTTGTAGGTCCCCGAGCGAATATAGGTCTCCACAGGATTGACCCCACATGCTTCGACTTTGATCAGCACCTGCAGGGCAGCAGAGCCAGCTCTGAATGATGCTGATTCAGGGGCACAGCCCCATTGTCAGAAGCCCAGCAGCGCTACCATATTCCCTCAGGATTCCTCTAGTGAGAAGGCGCCTGGGGTCAGGGTCCCTGCCCACTGGCCAGGGCTGCCTCCCTGACCCTGGGGCCAGGGTCCCTGCTTCCCGGGGCTGTCTTCCGTGCCCTGCCTGCAGCCCCCGGGATGCCTACCTCATTGTCTCCGGGTTCTGGCACAGGGACATCATCCTGCAGCTTTAGCACTTCTGGGCCGCCAAACTCGAAGACCCTGATGGCTTTCATCAGCTTCTTTGGGGTGGCCATGGCTGTCCTGGGCGAGGGGAAAAAATCTAGTCAGACCTCATCTGTGCCCGAGCCGCTGCAGGTCCTAGGGTCAGCAATCCTTCACTTCAAGCCAGGACCTCCATCTTGCAGGGGTCTCTCTTCTGGAAGGGGGTCTCCCCTTACAAATCCCAAGTGTTGACCATCTCTGGAAAGTGGCCCTATCAGCACACCAAGGGCCTGGACAGGCAGAGATGGCCTGTTTTCTGTCTGTCCTGGACGAGGGCACATGCTCTCCTGTGGTGCAAACCTATAGCACCACTGAATACCATGACGCCAAGCATCCCTGTCAGTGCAGCCAGCCTGCCGTCCAGCTGGGGTAGCCGGCCGTGAGGCATAGAGCAGTTAAAGAATGTGCCCAGGGCCACCCAGCTAGGAAGTTTCTGAAGCAGGATTGGAACTCGGGTCTTCCTGACTCCTCGTCCAGCTCACCGGGGACTGTACTGGTCCCAGGTTCCCATCCTGCCTCGGATGCTAGCTACCTCTCCCTGGGCCTGAGTGCCTTCTCTGACCCTCCCTGTTCCAGGTCACATGGTCCTTTCTCCAATCCTCACCCCGCCCCCCAAACTCTGCTAAGTATATTCCAAGTGAGGGCAGCTCCTGCCATGGTCCAAGCCATCAGGAAGCCAAGGAGAGGACATCTGCAGGATGCTATGCCCACATGGGGACTGACTTCTCTTGATGGAAACCTGTCCACTCGAGGGAGGGACCAGGGACCAGCTGAGATCCCATTTAACCTGTGATTTTCCGGCAGAGCCCCTGGAGTCTGTGGGGCAGAGCTCCCAGCTTCTCTGAGTTTCTCCAAGTACTTCTGGTTTCCCACATTTTATTTTATTTTTTTCCTGCTTCAATCTTTATTCGAACTCTTTTCTCTCAAGGTGGCCATTATTTTCAGCATAAAATCCCTCAGAAGAGTCCTTGGATCATTGTCTTTCTGAGAATAGCTAAGGCATCCACACCTGAACAAAGTTGTTATGACTGTGTACATAGTTCTCCTGGGTCTCTTCACTTTACTTTGCATTAGGTCATGCTATTCTTTCCAAATATTGTTGTCTGAAACCATCCCGCTCCTCATATCTTATCGTTCAACAATATTCCTTTGTTTTTCAGTCCTTTAATAGTATTTTATTTTTTCCAGTTACACGGAAAGATAGTTTTCAACATGTTTTAATAAGATTTCAAGTTCCAAATTTTTCTTGCTTCTTGCTTCCCCCCCCCCCCCCAGGACAGAAAGCAATCTGCATTAGTCATGCTGTGAAAGAAGACTCAGAAAAGGGAAAAACCTCAAAAACAACAACAACAACAAAAGGAGAAACAGTATGGCTCAATCTGCATCCAGATTCCACAGTTCTTTCTCTGGATGTGGAGAGCATTTTCCATCATGAGGCCTTTGGCATTGTCTCGGGTCACTGCACTACTGAGAAGAGCCAAGTCTATCCCAGTGGATCATCACACAATGTTGCTGTTACTGTGTACAATGTTCCCCTGGTTCTACTCACTTCACTCAGCATCTGTCCACTTAAGTCTTTCCAGCTTCTGAAATCTGCCTGCTCATTGTTTCTGTACAATAGTATTCCATTACATTCATATACTACAACTTGTTCAGCCATTCCCCAATCGATGGGCAACCCCTCAATTTCTAATTCTTTGCCACCACATAGAGAGCTGCTAGAAATATTTTTGTACATGTGGGTCCTTTCCCGTTTTTTTATGATCTCTTTGGGATACAGACCTAGTAGTGGTATTCCTGGGTCAAAGGGTACACACAGCCCCATAGCCCTTTGGGCACAGTTCCAAATTGCTCCCCAGAATGTGTGTTTGAAAATACATGGGGGTGCCTGTCTCTGTTCTAGGTTTTACGAAACTTAGCTGGGGTTTCTAATATATTTCTACTTATAAATGAGAGGCTGTAGCACCGGTCCTGGGCATTAAGCATTCATTTAAGCCTATTAAATGTTATTAAAGAGAGAGCACATGGCTCCAAAAGTTCAGAAGCCTAACAAACCTAGTTGGAGAAAGAACAAGGCGACCTCTTGGCTGCCTCCACCAGCATCCCAGCCCAAGAGAGAGTCAGAGAGTGTAAGCTCCCTGAGGTCAGGAGGTGCCTTACACACTGCTCAAAGCTAAGTGGTCATCATCATTCAGGACTTAGGGGCGGTCCATATTAAAATGAGCAGTATGTGCTGAGGTCAGAGTCCAGAGGATGGACCCTCTGAGGGGAAAGGCTTTTAGGTGGGTGTGGTTTTAATTTCTACTGTCTCTAATCAGTCAGAGGTTCAATTTTACTGACTTTGGGCTGGCCTTAAAAGAGGCCCTCTGGAGCTAGGCCCTGGAGTGGGCATCCTCTGGGAACCCCAAAACCCATTATTTTCTCAGAAATGGCTAGATCACTTTACAATTCCACCAACAATGCATTAGTGTTCCAATTTTTCCACCGCTTCTCCAACATTTATTATTTTCCTTTTTTGTCATATTAGCCGATCTGATAGGTGTGAATGTAGTACCTCAGTTGTTTTAATTTGCATTTCTTTAATCAATAGTGATTTAAATCATTTTTTCATCTGGCAATAGAAAGCTTTGATTTCTTCATCTGAAAACTGCCTGTACATATCCTTTAACTATTTTTCAATTGGGGAATGATGTGCATTCTTCTCATTTGATTTAGTTCTCTATGTATTAAGACTGGGAGAGCTCAGGCAACTTCACGACTTCCCTCTGTCATCTTGGCTCCATTCCCCCCCAAACTCCAATCCTCATGCCTCACTTTACAGAAAAACACCCCCAGGCTCTCTTCTGGCTGTTACAGCCCAGGCTCTCTTCTGGTTGATCCCACTTCACCAGCACCTTTGGGCTGCTGCCTCAGAAGGGCCCAGGAGCCAGCCAGGCACACACCCAAGGTCACTGGGTCTGAGAGGAGAAGGAATGGTGTAAATGGGGCTTCTGTGTGGGAAAGCGTGCCAGCCCATCGATCAGCCTATCCATGGACACTGATCCAGGCTGTTCCTGTGTGTGGGAAGCAAAGGGCTCTGCCAACACCCCCCTGCCTGCTGGGTTTCATGAGGGGGCTCAGGGCTGCCAGGCCGCCCACACCAACACAGAGAAGAACTCTCCACCTGCACAAGGGCAGCTAGAGAGAAAATGGACAGGTCCCTTCTTGACCCCCTCCCACACCCCCCAGGGCTCCTCTCTCCAATACAGTCAAACCAGGGCCCCTTTCCTGGACCTAGCAGGGGGTGAGCCCAGGAGCCAAATTCCAATCGTGGCTTGGCCACTTCCTTCCTAGGTCACCCTGGGGGAGTCACCCACCTCTCTGGCCAGATGAGGGAGCTCAGACATCCCTTTGAGCCCAAGCCCTGCTGGCTTGAGCCAGTGGCAGCAGCGGGGTCTGGATGGGCAGCCCCCAGGGCCTCGCCTCCTCCCCCAAATCACCACCAACAGCCTGGACCTTTGGGTCAAATAGCTGTTATTCAAGCAAAGGCCAATGGTCCGGGTCATCACAGCAGCTGCCAAGCCTCCCCACGCCGGGACTTCTTCCCCAACTTCCTCCAGGGTCCCTGGGAGAGGAGGGGGATGGGAGGGGCAAAGTTATGGCGACTCTCAAGGAGATTCTGACCCCTTCCCAGGGATCCATGCAGCACAGCACAGAGACCATCAAAGGAAAGCCAATCTACCCAGGTACACTAGGCTCAGAAAATGGGTTCCAACCCCAGCTCTTGCCACACAGTCCCCTGGCCAAGGTCACAGCTATGCAGGTCTTCCTGATGCCAGGCCTGGCATTCTGTGCCCAGTGGCACACACTTTCCCCCAGCCCTTCCCCGGGTACCCATACATTGCTATTAACGCTGTCCATCCTTGGAGGCCTATTCGTCGGCTTGGGTACCCTGGGGTCCCCCAGGGCCCAGCGCCCCGATGGGCAGGGAGGAGGGTCACGGTATTGATTGATTGGCTTGGGGCCAGGGGCTCTTGGGACCCCAGCTTGCGCCCATTTGGGCGCCTGGCACACAGCAAGGGCCTAATCAATGCTTGTAAAATGATAATCGACAGTGTTTAGTAACTGACAGGGGGGGGGGCGTAAATGGCCCGTGAGGTCCCTTCCGGGGGGAGTCCTCGCAGCCCCCCCCCAAGGAGGGGGACAGGCTGATCCCCCGAGTCATGTGACCTGCAGGCCCCCCGGAGAAGAGGAGAGGAAGGAAGAAAAGGGAAGGAAGCGGCCCGAGGGGCTTACAGTCCGGGCCCCAAGTCCCCAGCGCGGCCCGGCCCGGCCAAGCCGTGCTCGCCACCCCAAGGTAGGACAGCTCAGCCGCCCTGGCCAAGGCTCCGGCGGGGGGAGAAGCACCACAGAGAGAGCGAGAGAGAGCGTGGAGAAGCGCCGAGTCCGCTCACCCTGCCCGCGGCTGCGCAGCTCGTGCTCCGGAGCGGAGACCGGGACCTGACAAGGGCCGCAGGAGAGTGCCTGGACTGCGTCCTCCGGGCCAGGCGGGGAGAAAGAGGAAGCGGCCTGCGGGTGGAGGCATAACTCCCGAGGCCCCGCCCCTCGTCTTGCCGAGGCCCCGCCTCTCCCCCTCAGCCCGCTGCTTTCTGCGGCCCCGCCCCTCGGTTTGCCGAGGCCCCGCCTCTCCCCCTCAGCCCGCTGCTTTCTGCGGCCCCGCCTCTCCCCCTCAGCCTGTCGCTTTCTGCGGCCCCGCCCCTCGGTTTGCCGAGGCCCCGCCTCTCCCCCTCAGCTCGCTGCTTTCTGCGGCCCCGCCCCTCGGTTTGCCGAGGCCCCGCTTCTCCCCGCCTCAGCTCGCTGCTTTCTGCGGCCCCGCCCCTCGTCTTGCCGAGGCCCCGCCTCTCCCCCTCAGCCCGCTGCTTTCTGCGGCCCCGCCTCTCCCCCTCAGCCTGTCGCTTTCTGCGGCCCCGCCCCTCGGTTTGCCGAGGCCCCGCCTCTCCCCCTCAGCTCGCTGCTTTCTGCGGCCCCGCCCCTCGGTTTGCCGAGGCCCCGCCTCTCCCCGCCTCAGCTCGCTGCTTTCTGCGGCCCCGCCCCTCGGTTTGCCGAGGCCCCGCCTCTCCCCGCCTCAGCTCGCGGCTTTCTACGGCCCCGCCCCTCGGTTTGCCGAGGCCCCGCCTCTCCCCCTCAGCCCGCTGCTTTCTGCGGCCCCGCCTCTCCCCCTCAGCCTGTCGCTTTCTGCGGCCCCGCCCCTCGGTTTGCCGAGGCCCCGCCTCTCCCCCTCAGCTCGCTGCTTTCTGCGGCCCCGCCCCTCGTCTTGCCGAGGCCCCGCCTCTCCCCCTCAGCTCGCTGCTTTCTGCGGCCCCGCCCCTCGGTTTGCCGAGGCCCCGCCTCTCCCCCTCAGCTCGCTGCTTTCTGCGGCCCCGCCCCTCGTCTTGCCGAGGCCCCGCCTCTCCCCCTCAGCTCGCTGCTTTCTGCGGCCCCGCCCCTCGTCTTGCCGAGGCCCCGCCTCTCCCCCTCAGCCCGCTGCTTTCTGCGGCCCCGCCTCTCCCCCTCAGCCTGTCGCTTTCTGCGGCCCCGCCCCTCGGTTTGCCGAGGCCCCGCCTCTCCCCCTCAGCTCGCTGCTTTCTGCGGCCCCGCCCCTCGTCTTGCCGAGGCCCCGCCTCTCCCCCTCAGCTCGCTGCTTTCTGCGGCCCCGCCCCTCGGTTTGCCGAGGCCCCGCCTCTCCCCGCCTCAGCTCGCTGCTTTCTACGGCCCCGCCCCTCGGTTTGCCGAGGCCCCGCCTCTCCCTCTCTCCCTCCCTCCCTCCCTTACCCTTGGCCCGCAGCTCTCTGAGGCCTCTCCTGGCAGAAAAGGCCATTTGTCCCTAAGCGGCCGCCGTCCCCGACAAGATGGCGGTGCCCATGAGGCCTGCTTAGAGGCCGCCGCGTCGGGCGTCGGCGTCGGCGTCGGCGTCGGCGTCGGCGTCAGCGCAGGGCCGCCGCCCCGGCCCGCGTCCTCATGGACCGCTCCGGCGAATTCCAGAAGTGGAAGACGCAGAGCCTGAACAAGGCGGACCTGAGCCGGAAGGGCAGCGTGGACGACGACGTGGTGGAGCTGGTGCGGCTCCTCAACGGCCGCGAGCAGTTCTTCACCACGAGCTCCTGCGCCGGCCGCATCCTGCTGCTGGACGGGGTGAGTGCGCCCGTCCGGCCCGGCCCCGCTCGCCTCGGGCGGCCGGCTTCTGTTGCCATGGAAACGGCCCGGGCGGGCGCGCGTTCCCCCTCCCCGGCGTCTTCACCTGACACCCACCCACCCCCAGCCGCGCGCTGGGTTTGTTACTATGGAAACATGCTGCCAAGCTCCCACTCCCTTCCCAACGCTGGCCGACCTGGCGTTGCCATGGCAACAGCGGGCCCTGAACCACAACTGTTGCCATAGAAACTGAATTCTGGCTCCTCTGGCCCCGCCCCCTTAGCTGAGCCTAGATTGGCCTGGCCCCCTGGGACTGAAAAATTTACATAATGTAGCAGGGGAGTTGGGGGTCCATCTGCTAGGTCAGTGCAGGGATGCGCTGGGGAGGGGAGATCAGGGGAGTCCCTGCAATGATTAAGCTCCTGCTGTGTGCCGGCTGCCGATGCCAAGAGAGACCCAAGGCCCGCACTACCTTCCAGGGCTCAGGCCTCAGGGAGGACAGGACAAAAGTTCGCCTGTCCGGCACAGACCCAACAGGTCTCGCTGTGGAGACGGGTTCAAATTCTGGCCAATCCCAGCGCCGGTCGTCAGTTTCCTCCCCCTGTCCAACGAAGGGGTTGGGCTGCATGGTCCTTTCCAGGGCTTTATCCGGGAGCCGGGGTCTGGTCCTCCCGCTGCTGATTTCCATGACAACCCCATCCCTGCCCCTCTGCCCCCACTGGGACTTCTCCATAGAGACCCTGTCCAGCTTGAGCCAGAGGGCCCGCTTAGACTAAGGTGGTGCAAACGCCCCCAATGCCCTCAGTGCCCTGGGGAGCGGGCTGGGGAGCAGGCTGGGACAGAGAGCAGAGATGGGAAACGCACCCTAGTGGAACCCAACGACAAAGCCACGACGCAGACCAGAAATTCCAAAACACTCCAGACTGAAATGGGGTCTCCATGGATGCTGGTCCAGACCCCTGACAGGCATCTTGGGAACCGGCCACTCTCCTAATCCCCAAGCCTGGGGAGCCCTGTCTGACCACCATCTCCACTCCTGCTGCTGGGCTCTTGACTGCTCCCCAAAATCCTTTGGTTCACCTTGGGCTGACCCCACGCCCTGTCCCTCACAGCAACCCATCCAGGCCTTCCCCCCAAACGCCATCTGTCGGCCGAGGACGTCCCCCAGCTCTGGTTAGCAGGGAGTCAGGAATCTGGTTCCAGCTGCTTCACCAAGAAGCTTTGTCACTTCGGACAAACCCCTCAATCTCTGAACCCCCTTTTCCTTCTCCGTCTGACAGTCACTTTAAAAAGTGCTCTGTCATGGGGAATTCTCACTCTAGTTGGCCTCTGGGCCCTTGGACCTTTTCGGGGGTGTGATACCCTTTGATCTCCATGAATTGTTAGATGTCCCTTCTGTTCAGGGTTAGCTTACTTCACCAAACTGTCAGGAATCCCACTAAATGGTACTTAGAATGATCAAACCTTTAGTGAATGCCTGTCGATGCAAACATTTATATTTAGGAAACTAAGTTTTTTTCAGTCATTCATATAAAGATGTGCCTTCTTCCTTTAGAGCATCAATAGCTGTGAAATCCAGAAGCAGAATTGTTCCTGGCTGCTGGTGACCCACCGGCTTTGTGCTAAGGATGACGTGGTAAGGACAGTGTTCAAGGTTTATTCCCAGAGTCAGCCAGAAGAAGCCTTTTCCTCACCCCACAAGGAGTGGCCGAGGCCTGAGAGGGGGCATGTGGCAACCAGATTCTGGCCTGGACTAGACCAGGCCGAGGAAATAAAAGAGGGAACAGGGGTGCTCGTTGAGCCTCCCCAGATTCTGGGGAGAGAGAGGCAGAGATGGGGTGGGGGGAGAGAGACCATGAAAATGCACAAGATTAGAGGGAAAATGTTTCCCCAGTTTTCCAAAGAGGAAAGAGAACTGAGTTTGCTGATGAATGAGCTTGACATCAAGTGACTGGGACTCTGTTTTCATAAAGAACATAAGAAGGCGACTTTGGACTTCTTAAAAGTTCCCATTTTTTTAGAGTCTTGAGTGTGCTGAGGTGTTTTTTTTCTTGATGGATTCCATTTTGCAAGGGGAGGGGGGGCGGGTTGGGGGCTCCCCGCAGAGGTCGGCAGGGGAGGCGAGGCTGCTGGTGCAGGTTCATTGGCCGCTTGGGGGGATGCTGCTCTGCCCCCGGGTTTGCCAAGCAGGCTGGGCTATGCTCGGGGCTTGCAGAGGATCGCAGAGAAGGGTGGAGGCCTTGACCAGTTTGGAAGGAGGAGGCAGGGTTGTGGGAGAACACCAGGCCCCGGCCTGACTTCCTTCCTCCCTCTCCCGGCCCTGTTCTCTAGCTCTCAGCTCTGAAGAAAGCCAAAGGGGACGCTGTGCTGAAGTTCGAGCCCTTCGTCCTTCACGTCCAGTGTCGGCAGCTGCAGGATGCCCAAGTCCTGGTAAAGCGGAGCTTCGGCACTCCAGTGGGCCGCCGGCGTGGGTGTGGGTGGCTTGGGCCCAACTCCTGGGGAGAAGAAAGGGGTCGGTCCCTGGGCCCTTAAATGCCGGGAAGCCTCAACAGCAGGTCCTCTGGCCCTGGGACTGCCTGTCCTCTCGCAGGCTCAGGGCAGACACTGGTTTTCTGGGCCTGGGACACACCACAGAAATGGCCCACGGAATGAGGGCTTCTCTGGGCTATCTCCCGGTTTGGTTTTTTACCCTCTAGGGGTTAGGGCTGGTGTTGGAGGCCTTCCCTCTGTACCATTGGAAGCTGACCACAAGGAATGGGTGTAGACACCAGGAAAGCAGTGTCCTGCACTCAGCCCCAGCCCTGGCTGGCCTCCCCAAATCCAGCACCCGGGCTTCCAAGGTCACCTCAGATGTGGGTTCTCGCCCAGCTGTGGCCTTGTAGGAGGCCTGAAGTCGGGCCGTGGGCCAGGAGATAAGATGTTACTGGCTCCCAGCACCTTCTTTCTTGGGCCTACTCTGACCCCACGTGCTTCCCGTTTCTCCTAGGCCCAGTGTCTCCCTCACTAGAGGTCGCTTACAGTCACTTAGAATCTGAGAACTGAGAAGGGACTCGTGGACTTCTGCTGCACTTCTCTCATTCTGTGCATGAGGACACTTTGGCTGGTGGTCATCAAAAGGGCCTAGAGAGATGAATTAGGGAAGTCAGAAAGAGCTGAGTTCAAATCCAGCCTCAGGCACTTACTAGCTGTGTGACCCTGCACAAGTCACTTGACCTTTTTTTTTTTAATTTCAATTTATTTTATTTTTTCCAGTTATTTTTAAAGGTAATTTTCAACATTCATTTTCATAAGATTTAGAGTTCCAATTTTTTTCCCTCCCTCCCTTTCCTCCCCCCTCCACAAGACAGAGGTTATATATGTACAATCCACAAGTCCTCTTCCTTTTTTTTTTAAGTGTGTGTTCAATCAGTATCAGTTCTTTCTATGGGGGTGGATAGTTAGCTTCCTCATTAGTCCCTTGGGATTGTCTTGGATCATTGCACTGCTGAGAGCAGTTAAGTCATTCACAATTGCTCACAGAACACTACTGCTGTCACTATGCAGGATGTCCTCCCAGCTCTGCTCACCTCACTATACATGGGTTCATAGGCATCTCTCCATCACTTCTCACAGCACTATACCATCCCACTACAGTCGTATACCACAGCTTCTTCAGTCATTCCCCAATGGATGGACATTCCCTTGATTCCCAATTCTCAGCCACCACCAAGAATTGCTATAAGTATTTTTGATACCATTTTTCCCCCTTTTCTCTTTTTCACAATTACTATTGTTAACTGTTTCCCTTCCCCATGATATTTATTTACTCTTATTATCTATCTATCTATCACCCTCAATTTCACCCTAAAGATGTCATCATGGGGCAGTAGGTGACACAGTGGACAAAGCATCCACCCTGGACCCAGGGGGACCCCAGCCCCACTCCGGCCTCAGACACAAGACAGTCACCCACTGCACGGGCCCAGACATGGCCCCCAGCTCCAACTTTTTATGGTTCTCTGGGGTCTTGTACTTGAAAGTCGAATTTTCCCTTCAGTTCAGGCGCTTGACCTCTCTTTGCTTCCGTTTCCTCAGTTGTGAAATGGGGACAACAGGGGCAGGACATGGGCAGCCGCCCCAGTGTCTGCCAAGATGGGTCAGACACAGTGAGCAAGGCCGCAGCCTGACAGATTGAAAGGGGTTTGATTTCAAGAAAAGGTTTTCTGGTTAGGCCCTCATAAGAGGTTAGACACAGCTCTTAGCCAGACGCGTTAGGCCTTTTACGGAACAATTTCAGTTTTCAGACAGGCACGTTTCCCACACAGATACTGTGAAGGCTGTTCTTAAACCCAATCCCAAGCGACCCCTCGTCTGTCGATGAACTCCTGGAGTCTGAATGTGGCTGTTTGGCTGAGAGAAACATCGGCAGAGGAGGAGAGTTTAAAAGTCATTTGTTTCTTTTCCTGCAGCACTCGGTGGCCATCGAGTCTGGATTTAGGAACTCTGGCATTACAGTTGGAAAAAGAGGCAAGACGATGCTGGTACGAAGAGGGTTTATCCTTTGGAATCTCAGCAGGTGCCGGAGAGCGCCTGCCTGGCTTTCTGTGCCCCGAGTGGGCTTCCAGCCCAACCTGCCCCCAAGGCCCCCCTGCCTCGGGCGCGTTCATCCTTAGAAGATTTGACACCTTTGCTCTTCAGACGCTTCTGTCATGTCTGACTCTTCATGGCCCCAGTGGGGGTTTTCTTGGCAGTGACACAAGGGGATTGGCCATTTCCTTCTCCAGCTCATTTGACAGATGAGGGAACTGAGGCAGACAGGGGGAAGTGACTTGCCCGGGGTCACACAGCCCTGGGTCATTGCAGCCCTCCCAACGGCTTTCCCTCTGGGGCGTCATGTTGCCTGGCTGCACAAGCCCAGTTCTCCCAGTCCCTTTTGACTCTTCCCCTTCTCTGCACATCTGCCTTTCCAAGCAGGGAGATGGAGGGGGCAGCTGGGTGGTGCAGTAGATAAAGCACCGGCCCTGGATTCAGCAGGACCTGAGTTCAAATTCGGCCTCAGACACTTGACACTTACTAGTTGTGTAATCCTGGGCAAGTCACTTAACCCTCATTGCCCTGCCACCCAAAAAAATTATTTAATAATCACTAGGAGGGAGGTGGAGCCCCTGTCCCAGATGTGTCTCACTGGAGGGGAGGACTTAGCCCACAGAGACCCACTGAGACCATCAGATTTCCTTCCCACGAATACCTTGCCACACCTTTCCCATCAGGGAGATTTTTTAAACCCAAGGATAAGCCTTTACATTTCTCCCATCCCGAGTCATCTTCCCAGATCTCCTCTTGCCTTCTAGCCCATTGGGTTCTTTTAGACCAGCACAGGCCCCGGTCAGTGCCAACAGGTGGTCACACCAGGGAGGAGGTGGTGGTGGAGCCCGAGTCCCACCATCTTTCCTGAGGCCCTTCCCTGCATCCGTCCTATAAAGGCTGATCCTGGAGGCCCGGGCTGTGTGAGCCTTGCCCTCCTAGCCCTTTGCCCGTGTCAGGTTGTAGATGCACATAAAGGTCACCGGTGCCCAGAGCACCTTGGGGTGGGGATGTCTTTGATGCTTCGGGGTGCTTCCAACCCAGATCGTGCGCTCCTGCTACCATCATGGAAGCAGACTGGGCTTTCCGATCACAGAGAGCGTTGGAGTAGAGTCCAGGCTCAGTCAGAATGCTGGCTCCTGTGTGTCATCAGGCGCCCACGCTGGGGTTTATCCAGGGACCAGTGATTCTGGACTGGCCTGAAGGTGCTTTGGCATCTGGCCGTGTGTCTGTCCGGTCCCACTCCTCCTCTCACCGGGCCTCCCAGCAGCCTCCGATCTTGCCCCTCGCCCCAGCTGCCCGGGTCGGCCCCTCCTCGGTAACCTCCAGCGGTTCCCTGACTCCTTCCCACCGTCGCCCCTCCCGGACAGTTCCTGGCTCCCTTTGGGTCTCTGCTGCCTCATGCGGGGCTCCCTCCAGGTGCCCCAGGCTTCTGTGCCTGCCTGGGCACCTGTCATGCCCTCCGTCGGAAGGAGGGCTCCCTGAGGGCAGGGCCACCTTCCTGCTCGGGTCCTCTGCTGGGCTGGTGGACCTGGGAGTCTCAGCACGAGGTGCGTGAGCCCTCCCTGCTGTGAAGGAAAGAAGGCTTGCCAGGCCGTGCCAGCACCGTCTGGTCTGTGCTTGAGTCCCCTGCTGGCATTTTTGTTCGCTCTGGGAGGGCCGTCCTGTCTGTGTCCACTTCCCTGACCCAGGCCGGAGCAGCAGAATGGGCAGAGAGCTCCTGGTGTCCTTTCTTCCCACTTGGTGCGGGCGCAAGCAGGCTCCCCTCAGGGTGGCTGGGCCCTTGGTGCATTGATGCTGACCCTCCAAATCACTTTTTGTCCCCAGGCTGTCCGTAGTACCCATGGCCTGGAAGTCCCTTTGAGCCACTACGGAAGACTTATGGTGACTGAGGAATATATTGATTTCTTGTTGAAAATAGCGAATCAAAAGATGGAAGAAAACAAGAAAAGAATTGAAAGGTATTTCCATCGACCCCTTCCACCCTCTCCCAAACCTCCTAGGCCGGCTTTGAAAGTCAGAATGACCACATTTTAGCCTTAAGGACTTCACTTAGGAGCCAGAGAAAGGTGGTCATGTGGACAGCCCCTTGTCACCAAAGCCTAGTTCTGCCAGGTCTGTGATAGGCAGTGAGCCCCCCCCCCCCCAATTTCCCTGTTTGAAGACCACAGGGCTGTGTGGCCTAATGGAAAGCAAGCCTGGCTTGGGGTCAGAAAGGTCTGAGTTCAGGGTCTGTCTCTGCTACTGATGATAAATTGGGTAACGCTCATCCCTATTCCCCCCACCCCCCATTCTCTAAAGTGATGACAGACAAATGAGTAATACTTCAGGGGAGGGGGGAAGGGCACAAAGACCTAGTCAAGGCTGCCCATTCACTTATCACCTGGCCTAGAGCCACAGATGATGGGGCAGGAAGACACAGGGAAAATGGCCCCAGACCAGGCTTGGGCTCTCATACCTGGCAGGGTCCTCACTCTTGGGCCAGATGTGTGTCCAGTACACCAGCCCAAACCCCTCATCCTTGTGTCCAACTACACCTGAGCCCACAGGTTTGTATCATTCATAAATGTTATGCAGGCACAGACAGCCCCACGTGACTGCCCTGGGGCCCCGGGTGACCCTGGCGTTAACAGCTGTCCTGCTTCTCTAAGAGAAGAGAGCAGAACCAAGGTCATCAGCAGGGCAGCGTCCTCCCTCGCCCCCCCAGTTATGCTGCCGGCCTGCGGACTCGGTAGCACGTCTGTGACTTCTTCCTCATTCAGACCACTGGGCCACCACAGGGAGGCTCTGGCCTTGGAACAGGATGTAATGGAGGGGCCCGGGGCCCACGCCGCTGACTCTCCAAGGCTATGGCTGCACATGTGTTACCTCAAGAAGGAGCCCGCCATGGGAAAAGATTCTCTGCTCCCACAGGTGTCTGAGCCTGAGCCGGGTGTAGGTCCTCCCACTGGTAACTGCTTTTTCTCTGTATTGACCCAATTCACCCATTATGCCAAGGTGGCAGACGGCTTTCTGGCCTTGGCTTCATACAGTTGGCCGGTGCAGGCGGTCTGTGGGCTGAGGAAGGGAACTGACTCTTTTTTCCAGCTACACAATCAAGTTCTATTTTGGACTGTATGCCGGAAATCATTTTAAAAGTTTTAGAATTATGGTATAAATGCTATTGAAGCTCTACTCATCATGAGACAGCCGTGGAAAAAATTAGAGAAATGTAAAGAACGCTTTAAGGGACTGATTAGAAGATTACATACGAATTCCAAAAGTGTGAACAAATTAGTGGAGCTCTCTTAGGATCCGCTATACGTTCTGCCAAATGCAAAGAAAAAATAGCTCTTCAAGGGCAAAAAATAAAAACTTGATGAGTGCTGTAATCAAACATTCACTGCTAAAATGGAGCACCAGAGAGGTGAGCATTCAGATGTGCATAATAAAAAAATTAAAATAATGAAGGCAAAAGTCTAATGAAGAAAATGTGATTGAAGCACCAAGACGTTCTTGGAGGCCCAGAAATAGAAAAGAGCCTCGAGAATTTGACCAGTGGGGGTGGGGGGTGGAGGTGGGGGTCTTGATGACAAGATAACACAAAGAATGAAGAAACGGCATCAGTAGGTTAATTACTAAAACAATTTCATCATTCATCTCAATTTAGGATTGTAGAAGCTCAGGCTTAAATGGGGAAGGGCCCTACGTTGTCATACGGCCCAGCTTGGGGCTTGTCCAAGACCCCCCCAGGCCATAAGTGGCAGGGTCAGGATTTAAACCCACGGGGTCTTCTGACTCCTGGGCAGGACTGAAAGGAGAGGATAAGCCCCCATTTGTGACCTTCGTGAATACAGCACACTTGGGGCTGTGAAGAACAAATGCCCATCGAGGGCTTTTCGGCCTCGTTTTAAAAAGGAAAACGCCGGATGTGTGTGGTGGAGAGTGGTTGGGCGCCGGAGAGATGACGGGCAGCACAGGAAGGCCCGTCCTCTCCTCTTCCGTCTGGTAGAGAGAGCCCTGGATCTCTGGCTACCAGGCCCCAGCAGTCTTGCCCAAGTAGCCTCTCCCGGGCTCATCAAGACTAACTCAGAATTCTCTGGTGTGAAGGGAGATGGCCTTTTGGTATCCTCGGTAATGCAGAAAAATGGTCTTGGCCTGTGTGAGTGTGTGTACCCCCCCATCACGAGTACAGAGGTGAACGGTGCTGGTGCGGGGGAGTCATGCCCTCAACCCTCAGTCCCTTACAGGAGCACAGCCATCTCTGATGAGAGTGTTCAGTGAAGATAGAAAACAGAAGCACATCGATGCCAGTGCATGCCCGTCTGACAAGCTGAAGAAGCCCCGGGCTGCCCAGCCTGGCTCCCTGGGTACTTGTCTCAGTCCAGCCGTGAGCTCCAGCGGACGCTTGCGGCCTCGCTTCTGCTGAACGAGCGGAAGGGAAGAGAGGCTCTGCGCAAGCCTCACATCCTTCTGGCCTTGCTTTCCGTAGGTCTGGTCCCCTACATACGCACCCCGCCGTGACGCGAGGCGTTAAGCCCTCAGAGGGCAAGATGAATGTCAATTGCATGTCAGGGTAATTGCATCGTGTGATTGACAAGACAGTCTGCCCAGTGTGTGCGTCCTCCTCTCTGGGTGGGGCTTGATCTAAAGCATTTTTCAGCCTCTCACACACCATCCAAGGATGGGCTGTTTAATACAGATAATCCCCAAACGTGGCCTCTTTGGGACTGCCTTTCAAGCTGTTGATCACGAGCCACTTTCCATGTCCAGAGGGCATGGCTAAGCACACGGAGATTATGGGCATGCCACGGCTCAAAGGGAGTCTGCCAGCATCCCTCAGGGGGGGCAGGTGGAGGGAGATGGGCTGGGGAGGAGCTTTGAGAAGCCACGTGCCCTCTGGGATGGTTTGATGGTGTGAGATGAACAGGAAGGGACGACTGCCTCCGAGACAAGATGGTCCCTATGCCCATAGGAATGAGGCCGGCCCAGCAGAGAAGAGTGAGCCAGGTGAGGGGCTGCCAGAGAAGGAGGTTGGTTGGTAGAATTGCCAATTCAAAAACTGAGCTGAGTGAAAATTTCACCTTCCTGTGACTGAAGAATCCAAGAGTCATTTCCTTTTCAGAAAAGCAGCCCAGAGCCAAGCGCTCATGCTTGTCAACAGAGATGGACTGGGGACAGCAGCTGTAGACAGAAAAGCACCCTAGGAGAGGGTTGGAAGCCAGGGGAACAAGGGACACTTTTACTCCTTGGTCTGGTCCGACTGGTGGCGAGTGTTAGCCGGGAAGAGGAAGCTTCTGAGCCGCTCTTTTCAGCACCAAGAAGCAGCTCGGCCACTGTCGGATGTGGGTCTCTGGGTTTTTTGTTTTTGATTTTTTCAGATCAAGACGCTAGAACAGGGTTCTTAACCGGAGGTCTGTGAGCCTGCTTTTTCAAAACATTTTCATAACTTTCAATAAAATTGTCAATTGTGTGCAATTTATTAAGCGCTTTCTATGTGCCACGTCCTGAGCTAAGCTCTGAGGACACAAAGATAAAGATAAGCTACCCTCCAGGGGCTCCCACTCTAATGGGTGGGGGAGTGGTGCAAACACTGTGTCCCTACGAGGTCTCTATGGGCAGACTGTCAGAGATATCCATGACAGACAAGGGGAAGACAGGTTATCTGGGGATGACAGGGTCCCAACCCAACTCCCAAGACTGTTTCTTGGCTAAAGCCAAGGAATTTGAAATTGCTTTTGAGAGTCAGAGTCTGAGGGTCTATTTCTAAATATCCCGTTTTCTAGCTATAAATAATACCAAGAAACAGGCGTCCTCGTGTTTGGTTTCTGTGTTTCTGTGTCCAAGCCTAGCAACACGTCCCAGTCTTTGTCCTTCGGTACCGTATCTTTGGGTCGGTCCTTTTTTATGACCACACCAAGGTATAAGACCGATGTTTGTTTCTTTGCAGGTTTTACAGATGCCTCCGGCTGGCCCTGGAGAGGGCAGAAGCCGGTGGTCTGCAACCCGAGGCAGAAAAGACGACTCCTCCCGTGTACACTCACAGGAGGAAGAGGAAGACAGGAAAGGCGCATGGCCAGCGCAGCTCTCCAGAGGGACGGACAGACTTCGCAAGTGACGAGGACAATGCAGAAATCAGTCTCAGCTTTTTCCCTGAAAACTATTAATATTTGACTTTAAAATGCCTTTGCAATCTTGCTCTTTATAAGAGTGATTTCTTTTGCTAAGCTCTGAAATCAATTCATAAAAGAAACAGTTACCAGTTATCCCTTCAATTGTGAATGAAATCTGTTTATATATAAGCAGCGCAATGTGAGTGTGAAGGCCCCCCACTCTCCTGGTGACCTTGTTGACACTTTGTAGTTGTTTTTGGTGGGGCAGTGAGGGTTAAGTGACTTGCCCAGGGTCACACAGCTGTTAAGTGTCAAGTATCTGAGGCCAGATTTGAATTCAGGCCCCCCTGAATCCAGGGCTGGCGCTTTTCCCACTACACCACCTAGCTGTCCCTCTTTGGAGCTTATCTGTGTCATTCCTAAAACGGTGCCCAGAACCCAACAGAGAAGTCCAGAGGTGGCCTGCCCAGGGAGAAGACGGAAGGGGGCTCACCAGTCATCCTTGCTTTGGGCACGATGCATCTCTTTATTTTTATTTATTTATTTAATTTTTTGGTGAGGCAATTGAAGTTAAGTGACTTGCCTAGGGTCACACAGCTAGTAAGTGATGTGTCTGATGCCAATTTTGAACTCAGGTCCTGAATCCAGGGCCAGTGCTCTATCCACTGTGCCAGCTAGCTGCCCCACGATGCGTCTCTTAAGGCAGCCTCTGGTGCCACAAGCTAATTCTGCTCCCATGTCCTGTAGACTTCTGGCAAACTGGTCCCTATTCAAACACCCAGCTCTTTTTTAGATTCCCTGTTATCAAGTCATCCTTTCCCCTTGTACTTGAGAAATCAGTTTTATTAACCTCAGCGTGAGATTTTATGTTTGACCCACCGACTTACATTGGGGCTTACTAGATTCTGCCCTTTATCAGAGCTCTCCAAGAAGCACCTCCTTTCATGTTGGCCTTGAGCCATTCACTGGGCCTGCTCCCTTGACCAGTTCTGGATCCTGCCCACACCATTGATACCTTTGACATCTCTCCATTATGTCCACAAGCTAGTGAGGAAGATAGTGACGTAATCAATGGCTTTACCCGAGTCATAGTAGACTGCATTCCCAGCACCCACTAGAAATCTTTCCAAAAGGGATCGAGACGCCCAGAACCTGGCCATGCTACTGTTCTTCGGGGTCTCCACCTTCCTTTGCCGTGTGCTCACGATCCTTTTAATGATGCATTCAGTAATTTTGCCAGGATTCCAGTTAAGCCCAGGGGCCTATAATTTACAGACTTCTCACTTTTTTAAAAAATAAAAACATTTTCCCTTCTCTAGTACCTTGGCATGTAAGGAGACAGGAAGAGAGGGAAGGAAAAACAGATGGACAGACAGCTCTGGACTGTGCCAAGAGACACATGGCCAGTGCTCTGCAAAACTGCCAGTCAGAGCTAGGGATCACCTGACTTGCTGCCCGACCATGGTGGGCAGCCTCTGCAGAGGCCATCTAAGAAGGAGAAGCTCTGGCAACCAGAAGAATAAGAAGAATATGCAGAGGGCCTTTTCCAGGGGACTTCAGGTTCAGAATCCAGGTCAAAGTTCATCCAGTGTGGGGCAGCTTTGTGCCCATGATGAAGATCCCATGCCCATGAGGCGACTGCATGTGTGCATGCTGGGCTCTATCAGAAGATATGCCTCCTTCCACACCAGAGAGAGATGTGGGGCTCAGCAAGAGCCCTGGTCAAGCCTTGCCCCCGGGGACACTCGGGCAGTCACATCACAAGAGCTGCTGACCTACATCGAAGGATGGAGTCTCCGTGTTGGAAGTTCCCCCATGCTGATAAAGTCACAGGCCTGGACCAAAGACAAAAGCATCAAGTGAACATTTGCTCTCCGGACCAGCAAACCCAAAATCAATACAGTGAGAAACAGGCCTTTGGATCATGGAATTGGTCTTTCACTTCCTCAGAGACCTGACATTTCATCAGCCTTGGGAGCCTGGACCCCTGTGCCCCCGTGAGCTGCTGTGTCACTAAACAGTTCAGGAGACTGTAGCCCAGTCTGTTCCTGGGCGACCCCATGTAGCCGGTCATCATCAGCCGCAGCTCAGAGGCTTCCCAGGCTGGCTGGAGGGAGCTCAGGGACACGTCCACCTTCCCAAGGGAGCTGCTTTAGCACCATACCCTCACCAGTCCTTTGCCCAGCCCAGCCAGCGAGAAACCCTTTAAACCCAAGTTCTATGAGTGTGCTCCTTATTTCTGAAACCATAAGAAAGCTCAGTTTCCCACTTTGGGGGGAAAAATTATTCAACCCTTTTGTCTCTGACATCAGATATTTCCTAACATTACACTCTCCCAAGTGAGTCTTCCCTTGTACTGGGAGGTAGGGAAGGGAATCGGCATTTAGTATGTGCCTGCTGTATGCCATGCACTGCTTAGTGCTTTCCAATTCTCGCCTCACTGGATCCTCCCAACAGCCCTGGGATGTGGGTGCTGTTATTGTTCCCACTTTACCAATGAGTCTGCTGAGGCAATAAAAGGTGAAGTGCCTTCCCTAGGATCACACAGCCGGTAAGTTCCTGAGGTCAGATTTGAACTCAGGTCTTCCTGACTCTGGGCCTAGGGATCTGAACACTGTGACACCCCCTGACAGTTCCTCTTAAAGAGAAAGTCCAGTTCAGCAAAACCAGTTGCATCTGACAGCATACAGAACACCCAAATGAAGATGCAGAATTTGCCCTGGGTTTCTTTGGTTTCATTTCCATTGTTCCTGCCTCGTGCATAGTTTTCTTGGGCCTGCTTATATCCCTGCATGCTTGCTCTCCCATCTTCTAAGCTCACGTTCTCTTTGAAAGCCTCCCAAGAGGCAGGCTGTTTTCCGAAGCCAGAAGCACCCTTCGAGGATCAGGGCTGGGATGGCTGGGGCCCACAGGGAGGTCCTTGCACTTCAGTCTAGGCCCAAGGTTCTCATACTTTGGTCTGGGGACACCCCCATGCTCCTCCCCTGCAAAGGCCTTCCTTTTGTTTATTTGGACCCTAACTTTCAGTATCTATTGTAGAAGTTACAGTTCTGAGTGCCCTGAAAGGGACTCGGGCCCACCGGGGTCTCCAGGTCTCACACTGAGAATCGTTGGTCCTGCAGCTGAAATTCGCCACCAAATTATGTGGAATCGATGTGTTCGGGAGTCCGTGGATGATTTCCAGGTCACCCATATTTATACTGATGCTCATTGGCCTAGTAGAGTCGAAGCCTTTTTCTGATGTCACAACAGAGTGGAGGGAAATGTTGCTCTAACCATTAAATGGTGGTTTAACCAGAGTTGGTCAGCACTTGAGATCTTCGAATTACCATCTGTTCATTTTCTGAGATGACCTTGATTGAAAAGGGCTAGAAACCAGTAATAGCTTTGACAATATGTTTTTTTTCTCCCATGAGAAGATAAGCTAATGTTTCGCTGATAGCAGTTTGCTGTTTGATACTTCACTTCCTTTCATCCAGTTTACTTATTCAGTCAAAAAGCATTTATTAGTCACCTAGCCATAGTGCAGGCTATGCTAAGCTCTGGAGAGACCATGAAAACCCTCAAAGGATTCACAGTCTAATCAATAAAAACATGCAGATGAACAACTTTCTTAGCAAAGCGAGAAAAGACAATTTCACATCACACAGGCTCCAGAGGTACAAAGGAAAAAGTCTAACATGCCCCACCCTTACATAGTTTACGGTCCAGTGCAAGAGGCCTTGTCCTTTTTTGAATCTTGGGCCCCTCTGAGAGTCTGATGGATCCGATGTCTCCTGAGAACCACACTTCTAAATGCCTCAATAAATACAGAGCATTATGTAGGAAATACAGTCAACAAAGTGCCAGGCCTCAGACTGCACAAAAAGCAGTAATCCCCAAAACATTTGGTGCTAGTTAAGAAATGGGGAGGCCAATCCGGGAAAAGAAGATTTGCAACCTGTAGAAGCAAATGAACTTAGTAGCTAAATGTTGGACAAACCCAGAGATGATGTGGCTGTGATAAGAACTCATTATTTGACAAAAACTACAGGGAAAACTGGAAAGCACTGTGGCATTTCATACCATATATCCAGAGAAGCCACAAATGAATACATGACACAGAAATAAGAACAAGGAAGAAATTACCTCTCGGCTTTATGGATAGGGGAAAAGTTCAAACAAGGGATGGAGAAGATGACACCAAAAATGGACAATTTTGATTACCTACAATTTTTAAAGTTTTTGTACAAACAAAACCAATGCAGCTAAAATCGGGAAGGCAATAGTTAATTGAGAAAATATAGTAAGTTTCACTGATAAGAGTTATTTCCAAGATATATAAGGAACTGATAAAAGGCTAAAAGAGTAAGAGTCATTCTCCAATTGATATATGGTCAAAGGGAGTAAGCAGGTACTTTTTTTCATAAAAGTAATTTATTATTTTCCAGTTACATGTAGAAATAGTTTTCAACATTTGCTTTTATAAGATTTCTAGTTTTAAATGTTTCTCTCTCCCTCCCTTCCTCCCTCCCTCCCCCTTCCCCAAGACAGCAAGCAATCTGATGTAGGTTGTATATGTACAATCACATTAAACATTTCTGCATTAGTCATGCTGTGAAAGAAGAATCAGAGCAAAAAGGAAAAACCTCAAAAAATAGAAATAGTATGGTTCAATCTGCTTCTAGATGCCACAGTTTTTTGGTTTTTTGTTTTTTTTTCTGGATTGGGAGAGCATTTTCCATCACGAGTGCTTTGGAACTATCTTGGACCATTGCATTGCTGTCTATCACAGTTGATCAACACACAATGTTGTTGATACTGTGTACAGTGTTCTCCTGGTTCTGCTCCTCTCACTCAGCATCAGTTCATGTCAGTCCTTCCAGGTTTCTCTGAAATCCGTAAGCAGGTGCTTTTCTAAGGAAACAAAACAAGTTACTAATAACCATATGAATAAATATTCTACATGACCCAGCTTCACGGGGTGGAAGGAAGACCTTGTCACGGAACCCACAGAATCTTGGAACATGAAAGGGCGTTGGAGATGGAGTCCAGCTATTTTCCTTCTCACATATTTCTAGAGGGCTTTGTCCGATTGTCCCCTTTGTCCTCATTGCTGCTTTCTATAAACTGTGCTGGCCCGGGTGAGCGCCACACTTACTGGCTGCTGCGTCCAGGAACACCTAAAGCCCGTCTGAGTTAACTTTGCCCCTTGCTCACAGAATATGCAGAAACTATACCGTGAAATAGTAAAATAACTGATTAGAGCTAAATCTAAAGTAAAACAGTAGGAAAACATACCCTAATACTGATTCCCAAAGGAGATTAACTTCATCTCTAATTCTCATGAGTTGTGTTCAGTTGTTTTCCAGTCACGCCCAACCCTTTGTGACCCCATTTAAGTCTTTCTTGGCAAAGATACTGGAATGGTTTGACGTTTCCTTCTCCAGCTTATTTTACAGATGAGGAAACTGAGGCAAACAGGGTGAAGTGACTTGCCCAGGGTCACACAGCTAGGAAGTGTCAAGTGTCTGCGGTTGCTTTTGAACTCAAGTCCTTCTGACTCCAGGCCTGGTGCTCTATCCACTTTGGCGCCCCCTAGCTACCCCATAATTCTCATGACAGTAACCTAGAAAAGCAACTTTCCAGGGAATCATGGCTCTGAGATGGGAAAAGGTCTTTCTTGCTCCAGGATGGCGATGAGGTGAGTAGAAGCCTTCCTTACAAGAATCCACGGCGCTGCTCCCTGAAGCCCGCTGGCTGAGTCCTGGCCTTCCAGCTGATCAGCAGCCAGCTCTCCTGCCTCCATGAAGACTCAAGAATACGGAGGACAGAGGTGTTGGGGAGCCCACTCTGTGACTCCTGTGCCTTCTGGTCCTTTCTTCCTTCTTGTCTCTCCCACTATGTGTGCATCTCCTCTCTCTTTCCCTCTCTCCTCCCTACCCCCCCACCCTGTCTCCATCTTTCTCTGTCTCAATCTCTCTTTTCTGTCCCTCCCTCTCTTTTCTCCCTCTTTCTCTCACTTTCATATCCAACCAACTAAACAGAACTGTTTGTCTATCAGTTAAGTCTTGTCTACCTCCACAATACCACACATCAGTTCCCTTCTGTCTCCTCACTCCACTAATATAGCCTTGTTTTCTCTTTCCTGGACCATCACAACAATCCTCTCATTGGACTCTCAGCTTCTATTCTTTCCCCTCTCCAATCTGTCTTCTATTCCTAAAACATGAGCAGTTATGGTCCTGGTCCAGAACCTTGCATGGCTCCCTACCACCCTGTTCATTATTGCAAATGACTCCATTTGGCATTTGCAGCAAACAGTCCAATTCTCAAAAGATAATGTTATTAATGACCTGTGCTGGGTACTTTACTAGGCACTGGAAATGTAAAGACAAAAATGAAAATTATAAAGACAAAATATACGATAAAAAAGAGAAACTCTCACCTTAAGAAACTTGTAGCCTCCTGGGACAGAGGAGAGGTGGGATGTGCTAGGAAGGCAGCTTAATGTCAATCATCAGCAAGCATTTATTAATCACTTTCTATATTCCAGGCAGATGCTAATGCTGGGTATAAAAAGATAGGCCAAAGACAGTTTTTGGTCTTCAAGAGCTTAGAGTATAATGGGGGAGAAAACATAGAAACAAGTAGGTATAAACAAGATGCAGAGAGGATAAACTGGAGATAATTATTGGAGGGAAAATAGTAACATTAAGGAGGGGTGGGATGGGAAATGATAGTCTTACAGTAGGTAGGGTTTTAACTGAGATTCAAAGTCAGGAGGGAGAGATAAGGAGGGGGAGAATTCTAGGCGTGAAGGACACAACCAGTGAAGATACCAAGAGTGAGAAGATAGAGTATCTTATTAGAAAAACAAGGAAGCCAGTGCTAGCCACTGAATCAGAGAATATGTGAGTTCCCCAAAAGCTGGGAAACTCTAGAATGGCCGGATATTGCCTGGCCTACCGTCACATGTCTAGAGGGAGGAGTCACGCATCTGCCATCTTACATCATCCTTCTCAGCAGGACCAATTTCAACAGCAGCAGCCTACTTCCATTTTTCTCACTGTTAGCTTCAGTGGAACTCAGAAAAAAAATAAATGGTCCCAGGATGTTTTGTGATCCCACATTCATCATTGTGTGTTTCATGTTTGGCAAGCTACTCCACAAGCTCAAGTTAACATTGAATAAAACTTCTGGAACGTACACGATTCTTCTTGTTAAAAGCACCCATGGGGTACAAAAAGAAGGGAATGCCATGCACTTCTTCTGTTCTCAAATGTTGGCTTCTTCCATTGGTCACTATATTTAAATGCTTCTGATTCCGCATAGTTTGACTGTTATAAGTGTTTGGTATGGTCTGAGACATCTATTAAAACATTGTTTTTACATCTCTTTGGGTCAATATTGTGTCTGGAAGATTATGAACAATAGTTTTATCAGCAATGGTGTTCCACTTCCTGATTTCTTAATGGTGTTAAGGGCTAAAATTCTAGCTAAACTGTCTAAAATATCTAATGAGTGGTCGCCAATAAATTATAAGCTTTAGCAAGAGTTAGACTTTTAAGCATTTATTAAGGAGAATAAGAATTTGGTAAAGAGAGAGAGAAAGGCCCAGATTTCTATCTATTAAAGGGAGAGCACATTTCTAGCTCCCTTCTCCGCCAGCGTCCTCAGGAAAGAGCGCGAGACTGAGTGCCAGTCTCTTCCTTCCTCCTCCCACTAGCCCGCATCACTTCCTGACTCCTGGTCTTGCCCTCAAAGACCTTCCCTTCATGGGCAGAACTCTTCTACAGTAAGTATCCAGCAGGTGGCGTTATTCCAATCGTTACAGTCCCCCCTGTTGTTCCTCAAGAAACAAAATGTTTCCTTGACGGAACAGTAAAAACAATATAATAACTATTGCTAACTAATAATATGTGAACAACAATATAGAAAAGGAAGAGAGGAAAGTTTTGTCCAGAGGGGCGATTTTTTTTTTCCTCATGAACCGACGCTTTGACATTGGTCTTGCAAAGGGAGGGCCTCTGCAGAGAATACATGTTACAGATGGTGTATATTATAACAGAAAGAGAAAAAAACAACAAAAACAACAAATCAAAACTGTTCATTTAAAGTCTCTGAAAGTCTTTTCTCAGATGTCCTCTAGGTGTAGTCGTGGAATGGAAGTCTTTTCAGGGGTTGATGTGTGGATGCTGGTAATCAGCCAGGAAATTTCCTACAAAATTGAGCTTAACACAGCTTTAAAATAGCTTTGTCAATAATCAAATCAAACAATGAAAGTTCTCAAAAACATGTCTAAGGGAATTCAGAATCTTGGTTGTTACACATGAAACATATAATAAAACAAAAATTGAAACATCCTTTAAAATTATATATTACTATAGTCCCCCCTTTATGGAGGGTAATTGAGAAGACAATTGCTGCGATATTAATTATTAAAAATAATTTTTTATCTTTGTTTCATCACTTTTTGCATCATCTGCCTAATTATCCTCATGCCATTATGAGAAATTAAAAAATCTAATATAATTGGTAACAGGTGTCAAGGCCAAATTCAACACTGTATTTATCATGACACCTGAGATAATTATGGGGGTTACCATAAAAGAACAGAGAAATGATGGGATATGAGCATTCCCACACTTGAGCAATATGTACTGCCCATACAGTATGCCAGGCTTAAAATAGGTGGATGGAATATATGTCCATGCCACCGAACATATTGGAAGAAACTGAGTCAGACTTAATCAGATGCATGGGATTGAGATGTCCATGGCATCAGGCATATAGGAGGGAGCATAGAAGCCAGGTGTAGAAGTGAGATGGGTGGGATGAATACTTCCAGCCATCTGTACAATATTGTGGGGGAAAAAGAGAATAAAATATTAAACCAAGAGAATCCAACCTCAACATTTGTCAAAAGCCGTTCCCTCGGCCATACCTTGACTTCATGCATGTCTCCCCTCATGTGACAGTTCAGTGTCTGCTCTTGCATGTATTCCTCTTGTGATTGGATGGCATCTTGGCCAACTGGCATCTGATAACTCAGAATAAAGGCAATTAATGTCTTAAATGATAAGTTCCCATAATCCAAGTCTCATATGGATTTAAAAATTGAGGATAATAAATGATTGCAAAAAATGTGAATACATCTTGACTCAGAACACAATATATAATTATGCAACAATTTCAAATAATACCCCTTTTTTTAACTTAGTATACAATTACTTTTTTGAAAAATCTGAACATATTTAAATACAAGTTAAAGCACAACAGAATCTCAAAGAAAACTTTTACAAATGTTCCCCTCTTTTTTTTTTCTTTTTTGGAATATGCTTATCAAAAATAGTACTTCTAGAATCAATTTACACTTGCCGTGGCAACCAATTTGCCAGGGAAATGCTTTAAAGAGTTTGATCAAATAATCAGTTGAGAAAAACAAAAACAAACAACTCGGAATATGGGAGCACAATACTACTAGAATTAACATTGTATTATGAAATCAAAACCAATTTTTAAAAATTAGATAAATGAATAGAAGAAAATACACATGGAACAATAAAAGACAGTGAAATTCAAACTAAGGAAATCTAAATGAGCATCAACTTAATATTAATAAGAGTATTATAAAATATAAACTTGATTACATGACTAAAAAGCTTTTACAAATATTCTCCTTGTTTTAAAAACTAAGTATAAGACACAATCTCAAAAGCATGAAAATCTCTATGAAAATAAACCCATACCATTAATTTCAAAATGTATGTGTAATAGCATAGAAATCCTATGTAACCTCTGAACTTATACTATCACTCTGAGTGAATTCAGAACACTTTTGATCCCAATATCTAAAATCCCCAACACTCATATCAATACCTTGCTGCTTACTTCTACATTTCTGTAAAATATATACCCTTCCATGGCAAAAGAATCGGAGTCTTGAACTATGTTGATGATTGTCATTCTTATTCGGCTTAAGTTTTTCTTCTTTAACCCCTCTATATTGTCTGTCAGCCTTTTCACTATACAAATGCTTTATAAGATTACTAATTAAAGACAAAAGCAGGTTAGCAAAATTATGAACAAAACGAGCATATCTGGAATTTAAAGGGCTTTCTAAGGTTGTCTCAGAAGCACAGCCAGGCCGGGGAAGGGCTGAGCCTGAAGCTGCAAATGTAGTTAGAGAAAGTTGCGCATGAGCATTAGATCTCTGGACTTCCCAGGCAGGGGAAGCAATGGGCTTGGCCATAGGAGGAGTAGAGGGTGGGGTCTGGAGAGGAGGGGAGGGACCAGAGCAATTTGAATCAGACTTGATTTTGAACTCAGGCCTGGATTCCTCTTCCCCCACTTTGCCTCCAGGCGCTAGGGGATTAAAAGCTTCTAGAGGGTGGGTCATTGCCTCCAGGCATGCAAAATTAGAGCAACAATTAGTGTTAGAACTGGGAAAAGCTGCGGGAATCTCTTCAGGTTTTTCTGAAAAAGCATGGTTGGGAGAGTGGGAGATATTTCCTTGTGTGAGTAAGTTGCTGGCTCTTTTAACAAAAAGAAAAAGAAAAATAGAAAATCCACAAAAACAAAGCATTAACATGATCTTATCCCCCATTTGTCTGGTTAAACAGACTAAAATCAAAAATAGGGTAATTAGGGAGTTTAAAAGGTCTATTTGAAAAAATTTAAAGGGAAAACACAGCCAGTACGCCAGTACTTAGCAGTTAAAGGGAGAGGGTAGAGAAAATGCCTTACCCAACCAGAAGATCAGAAGAAGACTGAGGTTTAGCTTTCCTCTTCGTGGTCAGCCATCTGTTAAGGGCTAAAATTCTAGCTAAACTGTCTAAAATATCTAATGAGTGGTCGCCAATAAATTATAAGCTTTAGCAAGAGTTAGACTTTTAAGCATTTATTAAGGAGAATAAGAATTTGGTAAAGAGAGAGAGAAAGGCCCAGATTTCTATCTATTAAAGGGAGAGCACATTTCTAGCTCCCTTCTCCGCCAGCGTCCTCAGGAAAGAGCGCGAGACTGAGTGCCAGTCTCTTCCTTCCTCCTCCCACTAGCCCGCATCACTTCCTGACTCCTGGTCTTGCCCTCAAAGACCTTCCCTTCATGGGCAGAACTCTTCTACAGTAAGTATCCAGCAGGTGGCATCATTCCAATCGTTACAATGGTCAAATCTAATATTTTCTCAATCCTCATCTTTCTTGACCTCTGTAGCCTTTGGCCCTGTGTGGTCACCCCTTTCTTCTTAATTCTCTCTTTTGTCTAGGTTCTCATGACACAACTCTATCCTGGTTCCCCTCCTGTGTCTCTGACCTTTCTTTCTCAGTCTCCTGTGCTGGATCTTTATCCAGGACATGCCTACCAATGGTGTGTGACACCCCCCTCCCCCAGGACTTTCTTGTTCTTGTTCTTGTTCTTGTTCTTGTTCTTGTTCTTGTTCTTGTTCTTGTTCTTGTTCTTGTTCTTGTTCTTGTTCTTCTTCTTCTTCTTCTTCTTCTTCTTCTTCTTCTTCTTCTTCTTCTTCTTCTCTTCCTCTACATGTGTGTATATGTGTGTGTTTATATATACGTATACATATACATATACATATACATATACACATGTATGTGTATATATATATGTATATATATATATATATATACAAAATTTCACTTAGTAATCTCATCAACTCCTGTGGATTCAATTATCCTATTTTATAAAGATCATTCTCTGATATAGTAATCCAGTGGTGACAACTGCTGATTGGATAGTGTAACCTAGATGTCATCGTAAATTCAACATATTCAAAACTGACCTCAAAGAGCTTTCACCCAAACCTTTCCCTCTTCCTAACCTCTCTATCACTGTTGAAAGTACCACTATCCTCCCAATGAACCATGCTCACAACCCAGGTGTCACCCTCAACTCCCCTAGAACCAATCAGTTGTCATCTTAACCTTTGCAGCATCTCTCCTGTATTCCCCCTTCTGTTACTGCCACCACCCTGATTTGGGGCCTCATCACTCCATGCCTGGACTCCTGCTGCTCCATTCCATCCTCCACTCTGCAGTCAAAGTGATCTTTCTAAGGGGCTCCTCTCCTATACAAGAAATTGCAGTGGCTCCCGATCAGCTCCAGGATCCCATCTAAAGCACATGGTTCAGCATTCAAAGCCCTCTAAAACCTGAGCCCTTTTTATCTTCTCAGTCTTCTTGTCATTCCATTCTTGGGTCTTAGTAATTTCATGGGTTCTCTCTGGTAGTAAACCATTGCACAAATCCAGGGAAATCTATCTATGAAGGCAGGTCTGTTGTCATCCACCACTTAGCCCTGATCGATTTGATCTCATTGGTTTTCTAGGTATAAAAAGGGCCTGGGCACCTCCCTAGGTATATTGGGACATTCCTTTAGATGAGATGACTGCCCCCCAACTTGTGATGCCCTTTGGGGGCTATTTAAAATCAGGGAGCTGGTTCAGAATCCAGGAGATGTATTTGGGGGCAGAAAGAAGGTCAAGTTGCTCTTGGGGAAGGATGATGATGCTTCAGCATTTACTTGCCTTCCCCCAGCCCCGCAGAGGATCCTGTGGGCTTGAAGGGTCAGAAGAATTTTGGACTCCGTGTTGTCCCACCATAGTCTTACTGCTGACAGTCTGCCTCAGCAGCCAGGGGATAGAATAGATAAAACAAGGGTACCAGGTTTAAGCCTCTACAAAAATCCTAGAAAAACAAACTACATTATATCTAAGGGGAGTCTTGAAGACTCCAGCAGAAGGACTTCTGGGAACAGAATCTCTTTGCCACATCTAAATCTGAGCCCACGTTCCTCTGGAATCAGTATGTTCAGGTGGGAGAGTGCTGTTGACTTTTTGGGGAGTGGGCATGCTTTGTACCAAGTGTTTTACTATACAACCTTAGCCAGTACCCCATCCTAAAAGTGACTTGTTTGGCTGACAAATTGATATCAACCGATAACTGAGGTGAGAAGAAACACACCAGGGGAGGTTCCAGGGCTGTAGTATTAGAAAGAAACCCCTAACCCCTGAGATAGAACACGAAAGCCAATAGAAGATGTCTTTCGACCCAACTCTTCACTGTGCCTGGGAATGGAGATGAGAACTTCCAGAGTCTAGATATGTTACACATCCATTAGCAGGCTCTTCTTTTGCTACACAAAGTGGAATTATTTTCCTAAGTCTTTAGACTATTGGTCATGGTGGCTGAGGTGGCCTCTGTCCTTTTCCTTCTCTTTGATGAAGTAGCCACATTTTTGTATTGACCTTGGAAGGGTGGGCTCTGAGCTTTGCTATTTGTTGTTGTTGTTATCTGGTGGTGGTGGTGGTGCCAGTGGTAGTGTAGCTTAGCAATAGCAGCAGCAGTAACAGTAACAGCACGCTTTAAGAAGGGAATTTTATATTTTGGTTTTAACTTCAGCTTTGTAAAGTTATCTTGGAAAAACTGAGGGTTCTTGAAAGAAACTGAAATCAGTCATTCAATAATTATCTAGTGAACATTCGCTGTGAGAATAATTCTGTGCTTTGCACTACACCCAGATCTTTTAAAATCCCTACTTTGACCCTGAACAGCCTAGAATCTAAAGTTATAGACAAGGGAAGTGAAATGTATCTATTACTGCTAAATGTGACAAGCCCAGTCTTTTCTGCTTCCACTGTTTATAGTCATTTACTGGCAAATGAATCAGATTGAAATGCTTGGTTCCTGTAACACACACCCTCAGTCATTTTACAGATGAGGGAATTGAATCTGACAGAGGATAAATGACTAGTCCATGGTCACACAGCTGTCTGAACGCAATCTTCTTGACTCCAGAGTCGGTCCTCTCTCTGCTGCTCCCTGGACAAGCTGGACGTAGGGTTGGAAAAATCTGGGTTCGTATCACAGAAACTTCAGTGTCAAGTGCAGCTGATGTCTCCCTAGCATGTTGAGAAACTCCAATCAGCTAATATCTAGAAAGGCTAGCGCATTTCAAAGTCCTCAGTGACTAGAATACTAATTACCCACATTCATCTAGAGCTTGGAAGCCCATAAAGTAGTTTGCATGCATGTCACTTAACCACTTGGTGCCTCAGATTCTTCATCTCTGAGATGAAGGGGAAAGAGCTGTTTGACTGTAAGATCACTAAAATCTCTCTCTCTCTCTCTCTCTCGCTCTCTCTCTCTCTCTCTCTCTCTCTCTCTCTCTCTGTTTCTGTGTCTCTGTCTCCATCTCTGCCTCTGTCACTGTCTTTCTCTCTGTGTCTATCTTTGTCTCTCTGTTTCTCTCCTGTCTCTTCGGCTTTCACTTTCTTTGTCTCTCTCTCTCTCTCTCTCTCTCTCTCTCTCTCTCTCTCTCTCTCTCTCTCTCTCTTTCTCTCTGTCTCTGTCTCTCTTATCTCCGTGTCTCTCTACCTCTCTCCTCTGTCTCTGTCTCTATCTCTGGCTGGCCAGCGCCTCCGGCCACCCCCTGGCAACTTCCAGTTCCCTCAGGCCTAGAGCCCAAGGGAAGGGAGAGAACGGGATTTCCAGGGTCACTTTCAACAGTTCCACAACAGGCCACTAGGTGGCAGAGTACTACACACAGTGTTCTTGACTCAGCCGTTTCAGCATCATTTATTTCAGTCTGGGCTGGGGCCACTGGGACGGAGTTGGTACAGGCTTTATTTTCTGGCTAAAGCATCGCCTTGGGTTAGTTATTCGATTTAAAAGAATAACTGTAGAGCACTTGCACCATCCCCGTGACCTGCAAGGATCCCCCGGAGCTTCAGGTGCTACGGTGGAGGACGGAGAAGTGTCCTGGGTCCCAGGACGGTGTCTGAAGTCTTTGTTGCGGAGGAAGGACCACGTTAGACTCCCCAGTCACAACTTTAAGATGTTCCAAATGTCAGTAATGGGTCTTGTCCCAGTGACTGGCACATAGTAGGCACTCAATAAATGTTTACGGGTCTTGTCCCAACCCCTGCGTGGTCAAAATGTCAACAATGTGTTTCTTTTCAATCAATCAATCAATTAATCTGGAGTATCCTGCACAATGCCTGGCACACGTGGGCACTTTAGAAATGCTTCTAGATTGATTGGGTGATTGATTGATTGAAAAGAAACTATCTGTCAATAGCAGCAACACATATGCCACTCAGGAGACAATTTTTAAAAGGACAAAATAAAATGGGAGGCTGGGGGAGGAGACTAACAGGAATGGGGCTGGGGGTTCAGAAAGACCTCCTGTAACATTAGAGGTAAGGTGTGCGCCATTGCTTTTATTCTTCAATTGAATCCCATAAACATTTATGGAGTGCCTAATGTATGCCAGTCACTGGAGAAACAGAGACAAATAGGTACATCCTAGCCTCGGTCTATCGGTAGGATATGCATATGTAAATGGTATCGAAACTCTTCCTAGAAATTATATGCGGCATAGAAATTCTGGCCATTTACATGCACATTCCGTATTGTTCATTACATCTCATACTTTATGTACTTTGTAATAGACATAAACACTTCATTCATCTTTAGCATCTTTAGCCCTTCATTCAAAGGGCCTCGTGTTAGTGTTAGAATCTTTTTTGAAGACGTGCTCATTATCTACGTGGAAATGTTACTTTCCTTGAATTGTGTTGGAAATTGTGTGTGCTCATTATCGCTCAACTTGCAATAAGCAGAACCATGATCCCTCTCGAGCATGCCTTTCTGTTAAGCTGCCTGTTAGAATCCTTGGCACTTGGGTCAGTTTTTAGAATGTCAGTGTACCATGGCAAGGTCACACTGTCCATAAAAAAGAATCTCGGGGTGTGTGTGTGGGGGGGAGAGGCAATAACGTTATTTTAATGCCTACACGTTGCAATGTCCTGGGAGTCTGGACATAAAAAGAAACTTCTCCTGTGGCTGGTGCTGCTTCCCTCCTAGTGATCCCATTATCTCCAGTTTTGTGCTGCTGGTGCCATGATTTAGCTCCTTCAGTTTCAGAAGCTACGTGGTAGGCGGGCTCCGAACCGTGGCTGCGTCTGTCGATCCGAGCAGGGTGAGGGGCCTTGCCACGGTGCATTTTCCGCTTAGGGCACGGATGAAGACCCCGCAGCCGGCCCGCGACTCTCCCTGTGGCGGGATGCGCGGCTGCTCGTTCGGAGCGTTGGAAAGATTGGAGCGAACGGGGAAGCAAAGCTTGGAACGCAGTGGAAGCGAAGGCGCTGCCGGGTCTTGAGCGGGCATCTCTCCGTCTGCTCTGGGGCAGCAGAGGCAGTCCCGAGAACAAGCCCATCTGGCGGGTCCGCGGAAGCCGGGGCTTAGGACAAAGGAGCGCAGAGGGCAAAGTTCATAGCTGACACTTAGATCGCTCTTCAAGGCTAACAAAGCACTTGAATGAATGAATGCACGTTAGCACATTCAATCCTTGCCACGAGCCCCCAGTATTTTCACTTACCTCAAGGGCTGAGGTTGGCCGATCGGCCTCGGCTTTCAATTTCCTCTTCTCGCCTGGAATCCTCTCCTCTCCTCTCCCCACCCCTGCCCCATTCCCAGGCTCGAGATAAAGGCTTTTCCAGAGCTCCATAGTTTCTATGAATTTCCCTGCATATGGAAACAAGGATCAGTGAGGACTCATTCAGAAAAGTGACTTGGACACGTGTGTTAAAATGGTTCGAACCTAATCTCGTCCCCCCACCCCGCGCCGTTATTGCTCTTCTCTTTCCTTAAAAAACAAAACAAACTTTCTTTATTCTTCAGAAATGCAGTTTGATTTGCCGTTTGAGGAGCCCTCTGTCCTTTCCGGGGCGAGCCTGCTAAAGGGAGAAATGAGCAGATAGTTTGCATCAATCCTGATATCACGCTTCCCTTCTATGGAAATAGGCGATCAACACAATTTCATTATGGAATCTGTTGTTCTCCCAGAAAAGGCTTCCAACGGGGCCAAAGGGCTCTAAGGCAGGTTCTCCTCATTTTTTTTTTTTTTCTGAAGGGCTAATCAGAAGGATTTCTGATTCATACCATTCAGAGAGGGGAAATGCCTTTCCAAAGCCCTGGCTTTTTTTTTTTAAAGCTTGTTTTGTTTTGAAAAAGTGACAATTTGTTACCTCAGCTAACTACTTATTCCTGTGAGTGGGGCATCTTTCATGGGGAATTCTTGGGAACCCAACATGAAAATAGATTTGGAATGAAGAACAATAAATGAGCCCAGAGTGGCTCTAAGCATTGGCAAATAATTCATCTTCAGAATTGAAATTCACGTTGAAAATAAAAGTGACTTCCAGAAACAAAAATTTCTATATTGACTTAGAATAAAAGAAGATACACTTTGAAATATACAGACATATAGTGATGATGATGATAATGATTTAAGATTTGAAATTTAAGTTTTTGATTTATATATAGATATATATACACATACATATATATATAAGAAACCCAATGTTTTCCTTTTAAAAATTTCTAGTCTGTTGACATGAACACAGATTCTTTTTTTTATCAAAGTAGAACCTAGCAATTATATTTTTTAAAAGAAACTCTTATAATTATACATTTTAAATATGAATCCTGATGCTTAACTAATTAGGTCGTAAGACTGTAATGTCACCTTGCATTAGCGATAGATTATCAAATCCTAGCAATTCATCAAATGCCCATAGAGACAGACTGGTAGCAAAAAGCCCGCAGTAATTGTGAGACTTAAATAAAACACACCTGAATGCCGTGCAGCATTCTTTCAATATTTTAATGTTTACTAATGCTATTTAGTAATGAAATTTGTCATTATGGCATATTGTAATTCTACTCACAGATAATTATGGTGCCAGCAATAAGCACATAGAAACAAGCTGTTTCTGCCCCCTCCCCAAGAATGCTCTTAAATTGAGATCAGAGCAGAATTCCAAATGTAGTTTTTAATATTTTTTGGTATCTTTTTCACCTATTTTTTCTTAATATTTCCTGAAATAATTGCATTGTGCCTCATCAGTAAAGTGGAAATGCAGGAATAAAGGCAAAGTGAATTCTTTTTCTCATACTTTTAAACCAAATGAAAACTTGGATTTCCCCATCTTTTTTCTTTACCTTTTCTGGTTTTTACTAGCAAGCAAGTGGGAATATTAGGTGTTTTCCATTCCAATGACAATATCAATTTACATCTTCAATATCAATTTCAACTGCTAAAGATTGATAACCTTCTGTATTTCCCCAAATATTTGTATTTTTTTTTAATTGAGCCTGTTTGTCAGTGAAAACTACATTATGGTGTTCCCATTAACTCATTCTCCTATACACCCAGACTGGCTTCAGCCAAGGGTGTAGTTTTGAAAATCTTTTTTTTTTCTTTCTCTCTCTGGGGAAAAAAAAAATCATAACAAGATTTCCTTCCTCATCAAAACCTTTGCCCTACCTTAGAGCAACAATGTGCATGCTGAGCTCATTTAAACATCATGGGAATTGTATCCTGCTACAGAGTCTTTAGACTTCTGTAAGAACTGGCTCCATGAGTCTACGTTTCTCCCCAAAGTTCACTTTCTAGAAATATCAATGACTTTTTAATAAGTTCTGAAATGGTTTTCATTCATGTACATTTGATCCTTGGGTTCAGTTGGACACTACATTTTTAGAATATCCTCCCTTACAATGCCCCCAAGTAGTTTTGCTCAAACTTCTAAGGCTCAACAACTGGAGTGATTATCCTTTAGATCCATAAAAACTAGGATTTCAAGTTTCTAGTTGATTTTAATCCTCAAGGAGCTAGTCATGAAGAAAAAGTTTTCTCAAGTTTGGCCTCTTCAATGCAACCAAGATTTCTGTGATAAGATCTCTCCCTCCCACCGCACCCTAACATCCTGTATTTATCATTACATTCTCCCCTCTACACACTGCCCATAAGCACACAGATACAAAGCGTAGGAGGAGAGAAAATCCTTCCTGGGAATGAAGAATCTCAAAATCCCAGCAGTGAGTCAAAGGCTTCTGCATCCTTTCCTCTATTGTGCCCAAGGAGGAAGCTTTACTTCCTTGTTCTCATGCTGTAAATGGGCATTTTGCATGTGGAAGAAAGCAGTTGTCCGGTGAACCGCTGTGTCCCAGTCAGTGACAGCACGCAGTGGACACACTGACAGGAAATTGATGAAAACTGGCTTCCTCTAACTTGCCTTAAATGGCCTCCTGACACTAGCAGTTGTTTGAGCTTAGAGAAAACTCTGGGGGATGTTTTGGGAAAATTAAGGAGTCTGACATTTCCTAGAAAAGTCCTAAAAAAATAAATCCAGGTTAAAGGCTTTGGCCACTGATTTTTCCCCTCCTGGAACTCTGCGGGTTAATTCTCTGGCTGCTTCAAAAGCCCACATTTGTGCGAGGTTCTGCACATCAGCCTTGTGGCTTCTCCTCTATGGGCCCAGAAAGGAGGGTCCAGCCCTGTTTTCTTTATCTGGATGCTCCGTGGATCTCGCTGCGTTCACTTGCCTCCTGAGGTGTGGAAGTGCCTCAGTGTGATCAGACTTTGCTGATCCTTACCTTTGGTGTTGATTCCCAGGCCGGGCACACAGGCCAGTTTACAGGCTGGACTGGGTCATATGATACCCAGATTGCAAGTTTCCACATCTCTGACATTCTGACTGTTCCCAGCTCTGCTGGTCGGGAGAGAGGACCCAAGCTTCCCTCCCTCCATGAGATGTGAAAACATTAACTTCCCTTTAGCTCGCTCAAAAACCCCCAACTTTAAAGGAAGGACTTCTGAAAGGAGACCCACCATCCAAGGGAAAGACAGTCTATTTTTTCAGAGCAATACCTTGTGTTTTACAAGACCCAGTCCTTTGAGGAATAAAGAAGCCTTAGGATCCCGGTGATGTGAGATGAAAAAAAAATTAATCTCAAACTGTCCCCCTCTTTTGGCCACCTGGAGAATGAGGCCTCCCGACACCTTGTCAGGCACCAGCTTCTAGGGAGCCCTGGCTTGCTTTTTAAACATGGTTTGGGCTTTGAAAAACCCAACAGTATATTGTATTTTCTATTTTGAATTCACATCCACATAATGCATTTTGATTGCATTATAGTACCCATAAGAGGGATTTTTTTCAGACACGCAGAGAAAATAATAAAAGATAGCAGGGTTCCCTCCCCCTTTTGTTAACAAATGGACAAATGGCTAAAATATCTATTGATTCACATGCCAGAGGATTCCCTTTTCTTCTTTTAATCTCATCAGAATCATGCCTCATTGTCCCCAATAGACAGTGGGCCTTGTGTCATCTGCTCTTGAGTGGGTGCCTCAGAATTCCTCTGACCTTGCTCGATCACTTCTCTACATCAAAAGACCACTAATTTATTCTCAGTTCTTCTAATTGGCTGGACTAGTTGGAACAACCAGCATTATGATGTTTCATTTTAGAAAAGAGAGAGGTAGAGAGACAGAGAACAGAAAGAGGCAGATAGAGACAGAGACAGACAGACAGAGATAGACAAAGAAACAGAGAGACAACCAGACAGAGACAGAGGCAGAAATAGAGACAGAGGAAGACAGAGAACGGCAGAAAGAAGAGAGACGTCTAGCTCCCACTGAAGAACATTTTTAAGTATTAAAGACATTTGTACTGAAGGCAGTCCATAAATAGAAAGATACTTCATTATCTCGGCTAATGGGGATTGTTGAAAAAACAAGGAAGGTGGTTTTTCATGCTGTCTGCCTCTCCAACCTTAAAAAAGGATGCCTGATTCTCTTTACTGCTGATTGCTAAAGTGACTCTCCCCTTGTGAATTCTATGCTGGTGCATGTTTCACATATTAATAATTGTAAAATAAGCGGCTAAGTGACAATTGCGTTTTTTTCATTAGAATATTTTGCACTGAGGTAGTTGGCACAATTGGTACAGAAATAAGAAGACATTGTAAGAAGAAGGAAGGAAAAGGGGCAGCCTTCTGTTCTAGGCCAGGCTCGTGTCCTCTTAACGGGCTGTGGGCCTAGATCCTCAGAGAGCAGGCCGGGACAGTAGGAAGAGAATGGCCATTGGAATCACAGGAACTGGGTTCATTTTTCACCTCAATTTCCTACTATGTGTGTGAGCTCAGGTAAGTCATTTAACCTCTGGGCCTCAGTGTCCTTCCTCCTCTAAACCTCTGACCTTATCTCCTTATCTGAATTAAATGATTTCTAAAGTTCCTTCCATACCTGGAATTTGATAAAATGGTCATTTTCCTGGACCCTTTGCTCACTGTATCCAAATTTTCTGTTTCTCAGAGGGGGAAAAAGAGAGGTGGAGAAGGCTGGAAGGGTTGGAAGATATTACTGTATCTACATACATACACACACAACATCCTCTTCTCATATGAAGTGGGCGGTTTTACAGGAGTTCAAATCATTATGACCATTTAAAATGAAAAGAAAATAATGTGTTTGTATAGAGACAGTGGTACTGTGACACCCTCAGTATACAGAGGTAAACACACCTATAGAAGCTTATATAGACATATCTTGCTTTAATATAATATGTGGATGTACATACACAAATGTATGTATTGTGTGTGCATGTTAACACACATGCACGTACACACTATACACACATACACACACATACATGCCTGCATGTATATTCCCTCCCTGAGTGAAAAACACGTGCTTTGGATCCAGAGCTAGACTTTGCTCCAGTTCGATGACCAATAGAGTATTTTAATAAAACGGCCAGCTTCACTTTAGGCATGAATATTATACCCTCTAAGGTCAAAAGCAGGAGTGGAGAAGATGACTATATTTAACTTGGCCAGCCCAGGCCGGGGCAATGGAAACCTCATCCACAGGCTGCGAGCAGACAGGGTTGCAACCTTCCCGAATCAGCCATGCACAAGGACCTTCGCCAACCAACAGATAGCAGTCCTCGCCCAGACTTGTTTGGAAATCGGATCAGCAAATAAGTAAGGAGGAGTTGGCAGCTCCTGTGTCGGCCTAATTTCCTAATTTCCCTGGTGTCTCATCTCTCCCAACCTGACAAGGCTCTGACTGTGGCAGGAGGACCCTTCCCAATGCTGGCCTCTTGCATAGCTCCCCCTTACGAGGTGTTACTCTAGTGGGACATGGACGGGCCTAGGCGTAGGAGACTTGGTGCCGGTGCCAGTGCCTTCTTCCTCTTTCCTCTTCCTCCTCCTCCCCTCCCCCTAAAATAATAACAATTTGCTAAATTGTTGGGAAGTTGCTCTAATTCCTTTGCCAAATTATTACTCGCCCTTTAGATTAGAAATGAGGCCGAGGTTAGCAATCAGCCGTAAATGGTAGGATTTCTCCAGTAAGAAGCACTTGTCTGATTGTGAAGTGGGGGCTATTATTGGCTTGATTGGGCCTTTTCTTGAGCTCGCTTGATTGGTCGTCGAGAGAGCACATTCACCGGGTGCCGGCAGCAATCAGCGCTTCCCCCACTCGTCTCTCGGCAGCGATTTGGGGTCCACTCCTGCACAGCTGGTACCTTTTAGCTTCCATCAGCAGCCCGGAGCCTTTAAAGATGGGGGGGGGAGGCTGGTGGAGAGCCCCCGCTAATGGACGGCTGGCTGGCTGGTTGCTCTCGGGATGGCTCGAGCTTCTCCCAAAGTTTGCAGTCCTCTCCCAGAGCTGGCCTTTGGACCCCGGCTCCCTCGCGCTGGGGAGTGAGCTCGGGCACTGGAACAGATTGCCCACGCCCATATTTGCCCCGTGGGCACTAGACAGGTGCAGAGGGGCAAGGCACGATTAATGGGACACTGCAGTGTCAGGCTTTGTTCCCCGGGAGGTTCTTCAAGGACAAAGGACCTGCACTTCATGGAAGTCCACGAGGCTTGGCTTCTGTCTGCCTGTGGGCCTGCCTGCCCGCCTGTCTGTATGTCTGCTGTCTGACTGTCTGTCTGTCTCCAACTCTCTGTCTCTGTCTCTTTCTCTGTCTCTCCCCTCTCTCTCTGTCTCTCTCTGTCTCTGTCTCTCTGTCTCTGTCTCTTTCTCTCCCAGGCTGGAATAATGGAGCCACTAAAGTCTCCTGAAACTCAAGTCCTGTTGCCATCCTGGTAGCTAAGTGTCCCTTTGTCCCTCAGACCCAAGAAGCCCTGCCTTTGCTGCAAAGAGGGCTCACTCCCATGAAGACTTTGTCCTTTCTACCTGGCATGCCCTAAGAATATGCAGAGAAGAATAATCATGATTATCATAGTCCTCATTAGAGGCAGGGACAGGGGTTAAGAGTCCATGCACGATCTCATTGGAGACAGCAGCCTTGTGAGGTTGGGGCTACAGCTGTGGTCACCCCCACCTTACAGGAAAAACCCTCCTCTCTCTGACAGTTAAAGACCTTCACAGTCTTAGTCTGCATCTCTCCCTTTCACACCTTTTATAGGTCAGACTCTCCTCCATCTCCACCTCCACCGCCTTTGGCGGCTAGAGGGCGCTACAGTGTACAGAGCTCCAGGCCTGGAGTCAGAAAGGCCGGAGTTCAAATCTTGACTCAGACACTCACTATCCTGGGCAAGTCACTTACACTCTCTCTGTCCCAGTTTCCTCATCTTTTTTTTTTTTTTTTGGCGGGGCAATGGGGGTTAAGTGACTTGCCCAGGGTCACACAGCTAGTAAGTGTCAAGTGTCTGAGGCTGGATTTGAACTCAGGTCCTCCTGAATCCAGGGCTGGTGCTCTATCCACTGCGCCCCCTAGCTGCCCCCTAGTTTCCTCATCTTTAAAAAGGGGGTAATAATAGCAGCTGTCTCAGAGGCTTGTAAGAATCCAAGGAGACGCTATTTGTAAACTGCTTAGCCCAGCGCAGGCACACGGTTGGCCTAACACAAAGGCTTATTCCCTTGCCTTCTCCTGGGCACAGGCTGGCCTGGAGTGCAGGCTCTCCTCACCTTTGCCTCTCACAACCTGGTTTCTTTCGAAACTCCATCCAGCAGCCACATCTCTGTGCGGCCTCTCCTGATCCCCCTCCCCAATCACTGTATTTTTGTAGTGGGTGATCGGGGCATCCTTCATCTCCTCGCCTTCAGAGTCTCTTCTGGACAGAGCTGGACGCTCACCCTAGTCCCTCCATGAGGCTGACTCACAGGACTCCCCTTTGTTCCCCAGTGATTTGGGGTACATCAAAGAGGCTTCGCAGTGAGCACACGAGGGGCCCATTCTCTTCAGAGGAGCCTCCCCCCCCTGTCCCCCACCATGATCTCTCTGGAGGAGCTGGAGAAGTGGCTCAGTTCCTCTCTGAGGGGCTTTCCCTTTGCCCAGGCTTTCTTTCCCTTGGACTTTCTGGGAGGAGGAGCAGAGGGGACCTCTCCCTTCCTCCCCATAGTGCCATTGGCAGATGGCAGCATAAGCATGTGGCAGCAGGGCCATGTACCTGCCAAGATGAGGATGGACCTCGAGTCCTGGACTGCATTCTTCTGCCTTTCTGTTTCCTTTGCTGCGCACAGGCCAGCAACTATCAATCCAGGGAAATGGGTGTATCCAGGTTTGAAGCTCACCTCATGGACCCAGTGCAGGATTTGGGGAGGCAAATGCTATTAATATTCCCATTTTATAGATGAGGTAACTGAGGCTGAGAGAGGCTAAGTGGTTGCCCAGTGTCACACAGCTAGTAAGGAGGCAGGATTTGAACTCAGGTGTTTCTGCTACCAAGTCACACTCTATCCACTTCACCATCTACCTGCTTCCAAGATAGAAATATTTCTTAAATGTTTTTTTTTTTGCATTTGTTAATGTATTTGTGAATCTCTTGCACCTTGTAAAGTTCCTGTATTGCAGGAAATAAGCAAGGGCCCTTTTACTGATATACACATTGTACATAGAGTACTCTTTCTAGAAGGGACCCGGAGACCCACATTTTGAGAGCTATACCTAAGTCCTGCTTTAAACATTTCTCTGGTGGTTCTTCAGAATGGGGACAGAGTCAAGGAGAAAACCCCTAACCCTCCTCTTTGAGATCAGGTCTCTGAGCTGGAGAAGGAAAGGGCAAACCACTCAATATCTTTGCCAAGAAAAGCCCAAATGGGGTCACAAAGAATCAGACATGACAGAAATGACTGAGCAAGAGCAGCAACTTTCCATATCAAACCTGGGATGGGATATTACAGCTCCTGATGCCTATCCCCTTCTGTATGGGGTAAAAATTTAAACACACACACATATATGTGTATATATATATATATATATATATATATATATATATATATATATATATATATATACACACACACACCCATGTTATTTTCCCAGAAATTTGTAAAATTTGTAAAATTACATTTGTAAGCTCCCTGAGGGCAGGAAGTTTCATTTTTGGTCTTTGTAGCTCCAGTACAGTGCTTGACACATGGTAGATCCTTAATAAACGACTGTGTGATTTGGGGTACATCATTGGTGGATGGATGGGATTTATTAAATACCCTGTCCAGTGATCACACAGTGGTCAATATCCTGCAAATGAGCCTACTTCTGTCTAATCCATGAGTCAGCACCTTTCTCCATACTGCAGGATTGGTGGATGGATGGGATTTATTAAATACCCTGTCCAGTGATCACACAGTGGTCAATATCCTGCAAATGAGCCTACTTCTGTCTAATCCATGAGTCAGCACCTTTCTCCATACTGCAGGAACTTGGGGATTTTAGCATGGATGTCCAGCTAAACTTCATGGACACAGCTTAGAGAAATTCATCACATGATGATGTGATGAAAAGGTCTGCTTACCAAATCTTTCACTCCCAAACTTGGTTCTGGAATCTTTCCCCCCATCCATCCCATTGATTCCATGAAGAGAAAGCCACAGTTTGCTTTTTCAAAGATAATAGATGAGTTGTGAGTCGTAAAGCTGCTCAGTACTAAGCCAGACTTAGCCAGATCCAGAGTGCTGTAGTGGGTAGTGGGTTCTTCACTGCCAGAAGGTTTGAAGTGGAGGCTACCTAACCACTGGTCAGAAATGATATAGAGGAAGCTCGTTCTTCAGATGTGGGATGACTCAGAGTGTAGCTAAGCTCCCTTCCACCTCCATCTCCCAGCTTCTAAGGCTCCATGAGTCTCTTCTGAACCTTCCTTTCAAGAGGGACCAGAAGCTTCCCATCTGGAAGAGGTCAGTGATCCCAGCCTGATTTCTCACCTCTCTTTTCTTCATATTTTAAGGCAGGATTAAAATAAGAAGATGGGACATGGCAGGTGGGTTCCATGCATCCATGTGGGAAAAGGAGGGCAGGATTTTTGAGGCTATTTCCTTTGAAAGGATCTGAAAGCTTTGATTTTGTAAGAGAAAGCTCTCATTCCAAACTTGTCCATCTCTGACCCGAGGGGGCTCCTGGACTCTTTTCTTGCCAAAGGTGGCAGAGGTTGTTAAACCTAGCCTTGCGCAAGGCACAATTCCTTTGGAACCCCCCAAGGACACGAATACCTTTATTGCTGTGGCACTTCTCAGCGTTCCCTGCTATTGTGGAGTGGCTGGGTGATTATGGACTGGAGAAAGGGGGAAGGAGATGAAGAGGAAGAAGATAACTTTGGCCAGCTGAGTTTCTGCCCAGGCTTAGACTATTTCCACAGGAGTGGGGAAGTCTATTGTTGCTTAAATGGTAGAGGGACTACCTTCCACCATGCGGGCACCAGTTCCCACATCAGTGTTGGGCTACAGCAGGAAGAAGACTTCCAGATTTTTAGTGCTAATGGACAATTCTGGTAGTGGAGGGGACAAGATTGCCCCCAACCAAGGCATCTCATTGGAAAGACAGGCTGTGAGAAGCAGTTTGGACTCAGTTAGAAAGCCCATTTTGCTACTCTTAGCTGGTGACCCTAAGTCAAAAGGCTTAGCCTAATTCAGGTCCTGTACAGCATTAGTCCCACCAAGTTCAAATCTAAAGATCCCACCCTTGGTTTAATATCCTGGGACCCTAGCCTCTTAGGGCTTCCATGCTGGGTTGGCAGCAACATCTGTCCTGGAACAGTGCGTTGTACAGCCAATGTAAAGAAACTGCTCCCAACCACAAGGTAGGTCTACACAAAGTCTCCACACATGTACCAGTTTCCTAGAACCTTCCATGTAGACACCTCCATTTTAGGTGGCCTGGGCATGTGCCAACCTCTTGTCATAGACTTGAGATACCATCAATCTTGTTGTACAGATGAAGAAACTGAGGCTAAAGAATGTTAAACCCTTGCTCACAGTTACAAAGTAAGTGGAAGCCCTGGGTTTTCCATGTATCTTGTCTCCAGCCTTCCCTCTGTGGCACACTGATTGACACTTCTAAACTTATCCACCAATAAGAGGCAAGAAGGTATGATGGATTGGGACATCAAGAGGAGCCAGGTTCAAAATCTGCCTCAGAGACTGAGCAGCTGTGGGATGTTGACCAATCATTTCAAACTATAGCCTTACACATAGTCAAGTCTTACTGTTTGTTATAGTGATAGAACTATACTGGATGTAGAACTGAATTGTAGAAAACTAGATCTAAAACCCAACACCTTTCCTTCAGTGATTATTCACCCTAGTGAGGCTCCTCCATGGACAAAACTGAAATCTGGGGAAATCATGAATGCAGTCCATTCATCCAGTCATTCCGCTCACACATGATAGGGAAGCCATTGATAAATTCAGAATGTTAAGGGCAGAGCTGTTGATGTTAACCAACCAAGTGAAGTTGAAATGTTGACTGTGGAATGAAATGAAGAATACAAAGACCCTTTTTATAAAACATAGCCAACATTAGCAGCAGTCAGAAATAGGAGGGGGATAAAGAAACAGACTGAGTCAACATGGCCAAGCAAAAGTCAGAAAACTCAAGCATCTTTATGAAATCAAATCCTTTATGAAATGTGAAAGGCAAAGCCCTAACTTGGGGCAATATATCAAACTCTGGAAAGAAGAGAAGGCAAATCAGCAAGGAGTGGCTGGTAATGTCTAGGGTTAGGGCTGGAGCAATAACCAAGGCTATGGTCATCACCATTTTCTCATTCAGAGACATACTGTTGTAAATATTCAGCATCTTTTTGGGAGAATAGAATCAATGGATAAACGTTCATTGAGTGCCTACTCAGTGCCAGGCACGTAGTCTGAGATGGATGGGGCCTTGGGATCACTAAGACCAACCCATCCCCACTACCACACCCCAGACAAGTATTTAGTGCAGTGAGGAGGGGCACCACTAACTCTGAAGCTGCCCAGGTTTGGATCATTTGAAGTGTTAGGGTTTTTTCTCCTTAATCCAAGTTTACATTTCCCTCTTTGTGACTGCATCCTCTAGTTATTGTTCCTGGCTTTGCCCTTTTAGGGACCAATGTAAGAAGAGTATTGGCCCAAGATAGCCTGTTAAGTATTCAAAGTGGGGTGTTCGATACCTCCCCTCCCCCAGGTCCTGACTCTCAAATGACACAGGCTTGCAATTCTTCCATGTTGTCAGCAAAGCCTCTTGTATACAGGTAGAAACATATAATTGTCTGTAAGATTTCATTTTTCACCACCCAATAGTATTTGTATATTACTGAGTTTAAATTAATTTTTTACTAGTTTAATTTCCTTCACTGGTCACATCTGTCAGTAAGCCTTTTCTTTTCTTTCTTTTTTTTTTTTTTTTTGGCAGGGCAATGGGGCTTAAGTGACTTGCCCAAGGTCACACAGCTAGTAAGTGTCAAGTGTCTGAGGCCGGATTTGAACTCAGGAACTCCTGAATCCAGGGCCGGTGCTTTATTCACTGTGCCACCTAGCCGCCCCACAGTAAGCCTTTTCTAAGGACAAAGCCTTCAGGAAACAACTAGTTAAGACTAATGAAGGAGAGTATTCGTTCACTGAGAGCTGTTAAACCAGCATCAAATCAATACTGGCCCTGCTCCTGGGAAGGGGGTGTCAATTCTCCAACCACGTGAAGCCTTCAAGGCCTCCAGGTGGCATCACAGTGGAAAGGCGAGGAGAGAGGGATGGGTGAAGGGCAGAGCTTTTGGCCAATACAAGGAGCCCTGGAATCCGAAGACCTGAAGCCCACATCTCTTATGAGCCAGGGCTCCTCTGGTGCTCTCTTGGCTTCTCTGGCCTCAGTTTCTTCATTTGGAAAATGAAGGTGCTATACTAGAAGTCCCCTCCATCTCTGAGACTATGCTTCCCTGTCCCCATTACAAAGGAAATAGAAGGAGGATAAGGGAAAGCTTTAGACCAGCTCATCCCTAAGCTTTAAAGCCAAATAAAGACAAAGCCACAGGTTGGGCTAAGAATCATCCGGAATCACAGCCATGTAAAGAAAAGAAAGCAGTTTGCCCCTGTCTCTGGTTAGGCTGGTCCTCGGGCTAGGGTACTCTGCAAAGCCTGAGGAGGGTGAGAAGCATTTCACTGATGTTCTGGGACATGGCTTATGAAATTTCTATTAGGCACTGAGCTCAGAACCCTGAAGCATCCTTATCTGGGATGGGGTTCTTCTTGGAAAAGTTGAGTCACATTCTTCAGATCCCTGATGTCTGGGGAACACACTTGACAAGGGCTCTTAGGGGGCTGAAGGGGGGCTGGACCCAGGATGCCTTTTTTCCCCTTGTAATAGGAATAATAATAAATTATAGCATTTATATAGTGTGACTGTGTGCCAGGCACTTTGGTAAGCACTTTATCATCATTGTCTCATTTGATCCTCACAGCAATCTTGGGAGAGAGGTGCTCTTATCATCCCCACTTTATTTGTTGACTTTCTTAGGGTCTACCATAATTGTTTTTAAAATATTTTTTTTCAGTTACCCTTTTGCAAAAAACAAATAAAAAACTATTGGCTAGTCACAGAGGAACAAATGAAATAACACATGTAAAATGCTTTGAAAACCCTAATATGCTATGTAAATGTTAGCAATTTGGGGCATGGTGGCATACATTTAAACAAAGATCAATCTATCAAATAACATTTATGTTCTAAAATATTTATAGCAGCTCTTTTTGTGGTGGCAAAGAACTGGAAATTGAGAGGATGCCGGTCAGTTGGGGAATGGCTGAACAACTTATGTTACTTGTAGCAAACACATTCTAGTTAATAAAAACCCCTCTTTAGCCCAAGAGCCCAGACTCACATGGGGATGATTTGGAAACATTTTGGGAACTCACGGATTATCAAAGTATTTAAATGGCTGTGGGATGATTAAAAGGAGTGTGGATTTGAGCGCGTGTTCAAAAGGGTAGGAAGAGTCATTTCAAGTCTGAGCTTGAGAGCCAGTAGATGACAGTAACTGAATGATTGTGTCATTTACTTGGGCTGACATCCGGGAAGGAAAGAGAATCTCTCCGTCGGAGTCATCGGCACTCTTTTATGTCCCCTTCATTTTGCACTTGGCGTCTCAGTTCACCATTGTCCTTCCTTCCAGGGTGGCCATTTCGAACCGAGCGGTCACGTCCATCTGGACAAGTGGCATAAGGGACAAACAAGACACTCCAGAGGCTTCTGCACAAAGAATCTTGGGTAACCCAGGCTTTTGTCAAGGCTGACTGGCCTGGCCGCCACAGCTGCCCGATTGCCTCCTTCTCCTACCTGCCTGTAGCTGGCGCCTAGGCAGTGTGCAGTTACCTCCCCTCTCATCCAAGAGGACTAATATGTCCCTGTGGCTGCAGGAGGTCGTTAGTATCCAACAGGGAGAACTTGACACAGCCTGACTTCTGCTTTATGAACAAAGCCCCTTCCCCTCCTATAGCTTAGTATTTCCGTGGGTCAATGACAAGGGGTAATAGGGGGGCCGGGGAGTGACTCTATGGTACCAACAGCCAACCAGCCAGAGGTGGGGGCACCCTGGGCCATCCCCGGAGCCATCTCTTCGGCCTCCCGCACCCAGGGGTCAAGGGAGCCAGCGGGAAAGAGCGCCAACCGGCCAATGAACACTCAGGGTCTAGCTCCTCTGTGGGCTGGCAGCCCGCGGAGGGCGCAGGGACACGCGGGGCGCCGCGGCGTTCTCGAGGGTGGTAGGTAGCCTGTCACGGGCCCGCTAACAGAACAGGATAAGCATCTCTGTACAAACTTGACATGTATAAATCGATTACATAAGTGGGCAATGGTGGTCCTTTCAAGTGTGCGCCGTTTGCAGCCCCTTTACAGTCAAATTACCAGCAGCAGTTTACAATTAAGGGAAATAATAATAACTGAATATGCTTTCATCTGCACACACAATTACAATGAGCGGCATGCTTTAATAGGATTGTGAAAAAATCTTCGTTTGACCCATGCAAAAAAGTAAACATTCTTGTTCTGGATACTATATCATTATCACAACAAAGAGAAACTCCTGAAATCCGATGATTCAAACATCTGGAGAATGTTAATCACTTCAAAATGACGGATGTTTTTTATTTCAACTCTTGACAGACACACTCCTTTCATAGATAGATGATTATTTACATAAATTACATCATCAATGTGAAAAAATCAGAATAACTTCAAAGGATAAAATGCTTAATTAAAAAGAGACTTGTATTTCTATTTCTCCCCCCTCCCCACCAACTACTTTTAAGAAAGGACAGGAAAAATACCTTTTCCTTGACAAAGCTGAGTAATCCTTCTGTCAGTTTATACATTTGTAGAAGTTGCCATTTCCAGTTTCTGCCTGCACAAGTTGATCAGTCAGTCAATCACCTTTTAGAATAAGTGAGACCCAATGTATTTACACGTTGAAATCTCCTTAATTGCATCATTTCACTTGCTCATAGAAATATTAGTCTGCCATGGTAGCCCAATACCCCCACAAATGTGGGTAATTTGGAAGGGCCCAGGTAGTAAGTGGCTGGTTGGAGAAGGGGTCACACACACACACACACACACACACACACACACACACACTTCTGGGCTAGCTTCCTCTAATTAACCTTTGTCTGCATGGAAAAAAACCAAACTTTGAAAGTTGACCAGCTGAACTAGGCTAATAGTTTAGCAGATCCCATTTCATTTAACCCCTGGGGCATGAGGAAGGGAGTCTAAACCCAAGGAGAGCCCTAGTGAAAGGAAGGAGAAGTCTCTCCTGGGCAGAAACTTCATCCCAGCCCCCCACACCACCCCTCCTCAGTCCTTGGGCTGGAAGGGCCTGGGAGGCTGCATCGCTTCAGGGGAGCCTCTGACTGGTGGCGTGCTGCCTGATGTGGGCTGCTATGCCCAGGCCAATTGGGCCGGTCTGCTGTAATTTCCTCCTGCACTCAGAGCTGCTCTGCAGGCTGACCTTAGCCAATTTGTCTTCGTTCCTGGAAGAAATGTCACCCAAAAGGAAGCTATTAAGTCAAGAAGGTAATTCTGCCACAGCAGTCCACTGTATAAACAGGACTTGACCTCAGGTAATTTATTGCTGGGCCCTAACAAAGAGACTTAAGAGATAGGAGAAAGAGGTGGAGCTCAGCCTGAATCTGCTGGCAGGAGGGGGCTTACGGGCAGGACCCCTGGTGGCTTCCCCAGGAGTCAGGGGCAATGGCCACAAATGTGTTTTCTAATGAAAGTAAAAGTGAGTTGTGGAGGGTAAGAAGTGAAAATGGGAGGTTGCTTATTCAGACTAGGACGGCCAGTCCAGGCTGCCATGAACCCCTTGGACTAGGTGGCCTTCTTTAAATCATCTCTCAGGATACTCATTCCATGTCACTCACTGCCTGGTGTCCCAAGGATCCAGCCCAGGGCTCTGTGTGGAGCCCTCAGATGGTGGCACAGTGGTTACAGGGCTGGGTGCGGAGTCAGGAAGACCCAGGTTCAAATCTAGCCTCAGAGACTGGCTGGCTGTGGGACCCTGGACAATCACCTCACCTCTGCCTGACTCAGTTTCCTCAAGTGTGAAATGGGGATAACAATAGTACTTTCCTCTCAGGGTTGTTAGGAGGGTCAAATGAGATCATCTTTGAGAAGTTCTCTGCAAACCCTAGTGTGCTATTGACATGCCAGATGGCTGGGCCTGTCCTCTTCTCAGGACATCAACAATGAATGTGGTCACCTTCTCTCTGCCCCTTAGAACCTTAGGGAGACTCTTCAGGAGCTCAGTGACTCATCCCTCAGGCTCCCACCGCCTGTGAGTGTCAAAGGCTGGGTGGGAAACTGTAGTCACTGCTCCACACTGCCTCTCATTATGATATCACTTTTGTTCATTGTGTGAAGATGATTCCAACGGGAGCCTAATTAATGCTTATTGAGTGGGATGTCTCTCCTGTGCTCAGCGCCGGTCTAAGCCCTGAAGACACAAAGAGGAGTTGGAGACAAGTCCTCTTCTCCTTCTCTGTGCCGTTAGAATGAATGGACAGAGTTGGAAGAACAGGACTCCGATTGCGTCTGTGCTCCTTCCAGGGCAGCAGCCTGGGCCAGCAGAAAGCCTGCTGGATGGGGATCAGATGGGGGGCTCACATCCCCTTCTGCCATAGAACCTCCTATAAAGTGAAGGGGCTGGATGAGGCAGGGGCTGGAGGCGCTTCCAGCTTTGCATCCAGGGTCCTCTGGGTCTTGCCTGATGCCCCACCTTTTGCTCACTGTCCTCTGTCTCCCCACATTGCTTTGCATTGGCTTGTCTGTATTCATGCTGTTCAGTCTCATCTGACTCGGGGTTTTCTTGGCAGAGATACTGGAGGGAGGGTTTTGCCATTTCCTTCTCCAGCTCATTTTATAGATGAGGAAACTGAGGCAAACAGGATCAAGTGACTGGCCCAGGGTCACACAGCCAGCCAGTGTCTGAGGCTGGATTTGAACTCAGGTAGACTCATCCTCCTGACTCCAGGCCTGACTCCACTGCAGTGCCCCTTGGCTACCCCTTCTGCACACAGATTGTGTCCTAAAGTCCTTACTGGAGAGTGGAAACCCCAGGAGAGCAGACTGGGTTTTGTTTGTCTTCCTAGCTCCGGCTCTCAGCTTAATAGTGCTCACTGAGCTGAACGAAGTGGGATTCTCTGACAGCCCCAGGGTGACTGCGGGACTGCTCTGAGCTCCTTTGCTGACTTTTCCCCTGCCGCAGCGTACAACAAAATCCAGTAAGTAGGACCTCTTTCAGGGCCGAAGGAGAAAACCGGCCTTGGTGTAAGTGCTCATCTTCATTCTAGTCACCACAATCCAGGAAGGACGCTGAGGAAGGACAGTGAAGAGGCAGTGCCTGCAGGAGGACTCGTACAGCCAGGAGCCACCAGCATGGTCAGGGGCCAGATAGCCTCTCCAGATGAATCCTACCCTTTTGGTCTGACCAGGACAGAGCATGATGGGACCAGCACCCCCTTAGGCCCCGACTCCGGGCTTTCTTGGCTGGGGGGTCTCCCAGAAGCACCACAGCTTTTCCAGAGGAGCTGAGATTCAGCTGTACACCCCTGCCTTGAACTTGGGAAGCAGATGGGGGGGGGGGAGAGAGGTGAAGTAAGGGGATAGAGTGCTGGGTTTCAATTCACTAAGACCTGGGTTCAAATCCCGCCTCAGATGTTTAGCAGTTGTATGACCCTGGCTGTGTTATGCAGCCCCTCTGGGACTTCGTTTTCTCATCAGTTAAAAGACGGGGTTGGAGGTCGTGATTTGTTAGTTCTCTTCCCAATGTATGATCCCCTGATCCAAAGAAGATGGGAAAAGGAAATCCAAAGAATGATTGAGGTGAGAGAGGGAGAGAGAGAGAGAGAGAGGGAGAGAGAGGAGGAAAGGAAGCAGGAGGGGACAGGAGGGGAGGGGAGGAGAGGAAAAAACGTCTGTTTTTCACACCACCTGAAAAAAAAAGGCTCCTATTTCTGCCAGGTCGTGTGAGATGCACATTCTGGAATGACCTCTGGATCTGAATCAGGAGTCCTAGCCCTGCCATTGAGTCGCTGTGTTACTCTGAACGAGTTAATTAACCTCTCTGAGCCTCAGTTTCCTCCTCTGTAAAGTAGGGATCATGTTACCTACCTGCCTCTCCCCAAGAACTATGAGGATGAATGGGATACCTGCACATCTCTGTAGACATGGCAGATGAGCCAGCGCTCATCAGAGATGAAGTTTCTCATTCCTCTGAAATACTGAGACTCGCTGGCCCTTGCCCCTTTGCCCTCCTTGCCCCCTTGATCCCCTTACTGCCCTCATCCCCTTTCCCTGCCCTCCTTGCCCCCTAGTCCTCCTTGCCAACCTTGCTCCCCTTCCCCCTTGCCCTCATTACCCCCACTTCCAAGTTAGTCACAAATGGCTTTCTCTTCCAAGGTCCAGGCTCTCCTCTCCATTGCCTCGGAGCCTGGGATGGGGGTGGGAGAAAGGAAAAGGGGAATGATCACCAGGGAAGCCCGTGACCCCTTCTCCCTGGTGCTCCCGGCACCGCCAGGTTCCCAGAGGCCAGCTGGCTTCCTCGCTCCAGGTTCAGTAGGGAGCTTCATGCCTCGCAGACCACCCACAGCCAGTGGAAGGCCTGCTAGCGTTGAAAACCTGTCAGCTGGAGCTGACAAAGAGGCTGCTGGGTTCGATTTTAATTCCAGGAACATTTTCCTAAATTTCTGAACAGAGCCTGGTCTGGTGATGACAGTGGGAGACCAGAAGTAACAGTTTATGGGGTTGTTTCCTGATGCTTCCATTAGCTTTTTAAACTTTGTCTTCGGGGTAATGCTTCATATAACTTTGGGCTTTCTGTTGCCTCAGTTTGTCCAGTCCAGGAAATGGGACCAGTTCACCAGAGGAGAGGTCAGAGACAAACAGGCGTGTAGCATTCCAGTTGATAAAGTGCTTTGAGATCCTAAGAGGAAAGTTCTAAGAAGGGATCAGAAAAAGATGATGAGGCGTTTCTAAATTGGAAGTGACAACCCGTATTTAGTGCCTGGGAATCAGGAGACGGCAATGAGAGCAGGAAGCCTTGGGCTTCTTCTAACAGATGGTTTAGTTTTCACCGAGCGACAACGGAAAAGAACAGAACTCAATGAGGGAGAGGTGAGGCGTCTTTGAAAAGGTCTGTGACTCCCCAGTCGGCCAATTCCACGGGAAAGCCTCTTTGCTGCAGGGTAGGATGGCTGGATGGAGGCTCTGTGGTACGAAACAAAGCAACTTGGCCTGGTGTGACTCCGAAGGGAGCTGCCATCGACACCCTGGCCCGTTCTTGGGCAACTGTTGCCACAGTCAGTCACCGTAGCTAACATTTGCAGAGAGCCTCCTGCTCACAAGGAGCCGCCCACTGTGGTTTCAGGAAGAGCAGGTCACCAGAGTATCCTCACATCCCCCTTCCCATAGGGGTTAGATGGTAGGTTTTAGCAGAGCACTGATGAAATGCCTCATGGGCAGGGAGGAAAGATGCAGACTACATCATTGTAGATTCAAAAATGGTTACGTGGGGGCAGCTAGGTGGCACAGTGGTTAAAGCACCGGCTTTGGATTCAGGAGGACCTGAGTTCAAATCCAGCCTCAGACACTTGACACTTACCAGCTATGTGACCCTGGGCAAGTCACTTAACCCCCAGTGCCTTAAAAAAAAAAATGGTTACGTGGCCAGATCCAAAGAAGTTGGCTACCAGTGGGCTGATGTCAGTTTGGAAGGAAGTCACTACTGGATTGCCTCACCCCTGCACAATTCACAACATTTATCTGTGACTTAGACTGAGGCATAATCACAAAAATGATAAAATTTGAAGATGTCTCAAAGCTGAGGGGGATAACAAGCACATTCGATAATAGTTGGGATTATAACTTAGCGTGATAAACCACTGGACTGAATCTGTAATGTGAAATTTGAGAGGAGTAAATGTATACTGGGGTTAACAATTCAACTTTTCAAATAAAACAATTGGGGAGTGAGAACTAGACAACAATTTATATGAAAAAGATCCAGGGAGATGAGTGGACCTCAAGCTTCATATGAGTCAGTCGTGCAACCTTGGCGCCCAGCAAAGCAAAGAGATGCCAGGCCACACTGAGAGCCCTCTAACTTTTAGGGAGAGAAGGCAACATGGCCCAAGGGAGTAAGTGTTGGGTTGGGAGTCAAAGACCCCATTTCAAACCCTGACTTTGCTGCTTCCTACCAGTGTGACTTTGGGCCAGTCAGATACGAGGTTGAAACAAGTGACTTCTGAGGTCCTTCTCACCTCTGAGTTTATGATAGTGAAAATAACAATCACCCTAATAACATCCATTTGTATGGTGTGTTAAGGTTTTCAGAGATCCACGCAATTATCCACATTTTACCTACCTTATTTTGCCTCATTTGATCTGCGATCCTCACAGTAAGAAGGTGACAGCCCTGTCATACTCAGTCTTGACCAGACCCCATCCCGCGTCTATGTTCAATTCTGCATGCCAAGTTTTATTAAGAACACAGAACAGCTGGGAAGATGGCAGTCAGAATCTGGAAGAGCCTCAGGGTCACTAGGAAAATTGCTTGGGAGCACTGGGAATTTTGGGTCTAGAAGAGAAAATGCTGGGGGTGGGAATGGGGACAGGGAGGAGGTGTGATAGCTTCTTCAGACAATAATAATAGTAGCTATTATTTTGTGTAATGATTTAAGTATTATAGAGAGCTTTGCCTATGTTATTTCCTTTGGTCCTCACCATGCCCAAGGAGGTAGGTGCTATTATCCCCATTTTTACAGAGGAGGAAACTGAGGCAGACAGAAGTGACTCATGCAAGGTTACATATCTCGTAACGTCTGAAGTTGGATTTGAAGTCGGGTCTTCCTGACTCCAAGCCCAGCAGTCTGTGCACTGAGTCACCAGTTGCTTAGTTGAAGGACTATAGGTTAGGGATTAGATTAACTATAGGTTAGGGATTAGAATTGTTCTGCTTGGCCCCAGAGAACAGAACTAGGAACAGTGAGCTGAGGTGACCATTGAGTCCAGATTCCCTTTTTTATTAATGAGGAAACTGAGGGACAAAGAAGAGATAGGACGGAACCAGATGGAACACCAAAGGTCATATAACCCAGACTCATGGTACAGATGAGAAAACTGAGACCTGGACAGGTGGGAGTGACTCACCTTAGGTAAAGCAGGGCAGAGCCGATCCCACTTCATTTGAACCCACTTCATTTGCTCCAAAATCTTTCTCTTGTGCTCCATTGCCATCATCTTTGTCCCCACCACCGTCTCTATCATCGCTACCCTCGCACTGCGTTGATGAATCATGGTGCGCCGCCAGAGTGCTGGGAAGCAGGCATGAGCAAGCACCAATGGAAGCTTGCTAATGCAAGCCGCACCGTTTCATACATTGTTTCATGCCTTCATACCTTCAAATCCTGTGGCAAAGCCTCGTTAAAGTGTTGGACTAAAAGGTGGCCAAGGCCCTTCCAGATCTGCCAGTCATAGGTTCTGTGGGACCTCTCTCCTTTTTGGTTTCCAGTCGTAGCGACTCTGGGAGGATCCTGGATTGGAGCCTGCAGGGGACCTCAGAGGTCACTGAGACTGACCTCCTTGTCTTGTAGATGAGTAACTGAGGTGGAGAAGTGAGGTGGCTGTTGTGGAAGCAGGCAGCAGAGCCAGGGGATGAGCCCCGCTTGCTTTCAGTCTGTGACCACGAAGTGCTGAGGGTGCCAGAAAGGCCAGGCCCCCCAGAAGTGTCCATCCTGACAGGGGGCGGCACGTGCACACAACTAGGGATGCAACACTAGCTAGCTATGTGACCCTGGGCTAGTCACTGCTGTTTGTCTCAGTTTCCTCAACTGTAAAATGGCGTACCTTGACAGTATGCTATTATTACTGATAATATCACCTTGGAGGATTATCGCAGAGATCAAGCGAAATAATCATTGTAAAGTGCTGAGCGCACTACCTGGCCCACAATACATTAATGCTTATTCCCTTTCCCAGGCTCCCCTATATCATAATTGTTAAACTGGCTTTTTTAAACCCAAGTCTCAGACTTTGTCTTGTCCATATTTAATGTAATTTGTTGGCTAAATCCCAGCAGATCTTTTTGGGGCTCGGTGTGCATAACCAACCAATCGACAAGGAAGTTTATGAAGCATAATTATGCCTGTTGACAAGTGGTATGGACAGTACTGTGCTGGAACCAGCTCAAACCAGTTTTCAGTGTGCTCGTTTACACCTCTGAAATTGGTAGCCGCCAATAGAACGCGATTGTTTTCTTAATAGTCTAGACTTCAGAAAGTGATGGAGAAAATGTGACGCCGCAAATTCAACTTCAAAGTGTGTCTCGAATTTATTTTTCTTCCCCTGCAAGCTGCTTGTCAAACACTGGCCAACACGCCCAAATGTGGGCACAGAGACCATTGCTGACATTCTGAAGAGAGGATTTGGAAAGAAAACAGGACAGTAAAGAGTGGAAGCTGCTATGGGGCAGCCCTGACTGTCAGTATGGAGATGGTGCTCTAGAAAGGATGATTGGGAAGTCAGGCACTGGGTTTTCTCCTCCATATGTACAGGAGGATCACCGAGGCCTGTTCCAGCTTGTGACCCAGGATTCTTTGCTGAGATGAAAGAAGACGGTCCCATTCTATGATTGAGACACAGAGGCTAAACAGACTTGGGCACTGGGAATTGCTTAGATCCTAGCTTCTTAAACTGTGGGGACACATAACTGAATGTGGGGGTAGCAAAACGTTTGGCAACAGTAAAAGGTTACATATACCTATATGCCTGGGGTCATGTAAACATTTCTTGGGCAAAAAGGGGTTGCTAATGGAAGAGATTTAAGAAGCCCTGGTCTAGATGATAAGTAATTCCCAGCAGGAAGAAGACCGGCCACATGACTACCATTTTACCCCTTTGAGGTCTTTCCCACTCCCCTGGCCTTGAGATTAATGGATTATAAATGCCTTGAGGGCACTTATGTGATTGTTTTTAAATCTTAGAATATCCAGTAGTTGCCATAGTGGCGATCGACAAACCTTTATTAAGCACCTACTAGGTGCAAGATGGCAAAGACGAAAGTGAGGTAGTTACAGCCCTTAAGGAGCTTACATTTCAATAGGAAAGATAGTAGATAGATAATAGAGATGATTAATCACAGAGATGATAGAGAGACAGACAGACAGATGCATACATACATACATATACACATGCATGCATACACACATGCGTGCACACACATGCGTACATACATGCACACACATGCGTGCATACATACATGCATACACACGTGCATGCAGGGTTCATTTGGTTGGGGAGAGGACCAGTCGTTGAGGCAATCAGGTAAGGCCTCCTATAAAAGGTGGCCCTTGGGCTAGGTTTTGGAAGGACATTCCAAGAGGTGGAAGAAAGGCGGGGGTGCCTCCCAGGCAGAGCAAACAGTTTGTGAAAAGGTGCAGGGACGGGAAATGGAGATCTATGCTTGAGGAACCCTGGAAGGCCAGTCGACCTGACCTTTAGAGCCCGTGCAATGCTCTATGTACTCTATGTAGAGAATGGCATTGAGGACTGGTGTTCAGAGGACCTGAGTAATAAAACGTGGAGAGAACAGCTATTTCAAAAATGTTTGTGGAATGGACTTGAAGAAAGAATCCTCTCCATCTCCCATCTACAAAAGGAACCCAATGGAAGACTTTCTGAGTTTCTTCTCTGTAACCCCTCTAGCCAATAAGTTCTGGAGCTCCCCCAGACCCTACAGGGGAAGGGGTTGAACTTTTCTGAGCCCTATCACAGATACTGTTGGTTGGTCAACAACTCGGTGTTGTTAATTCGGAGCTATTTTATATCCATCGCCTCTGATGGACTCTCAGTTACTGGAGGAAATGATGTGCTAGAACACCCACGTCAAACAGGGGCCACTACCTCGAACACAAAGATACTGCAGATTGACTTAGTTTTGAAATGTAATGTGATCTGTGTTTATTGTATTTCTTATTTTGCTAAATATTTCCCTATTGCATTTAGTCTAGTACCAGAGCTCTCAGGCATACATGGCCTGTGAGCCACGTGGTTAACACCTTGGGGCTGGTCCAGTGATCAACGGCCTAGGCCTCTAGATTCTTGATTTTGGTCCTGGCTTCATCCCCATGGAACCACCATCAAATCCCTTCATCTTCCTGGGTCTCAGCAAGACCCTGCTTATGAGAACATTAACGCCAGGCCTTAACAGTTATTTGAGGATGAAATGAGAGAACAGGAAGGAAAGGGCTTTGAAAAGAATAAAGCACTGCCCAGATGGGAAATGGGATTGCCAGGAGCTCCCATATTCTGTTCTTAGTAGAAGGCAGTACTGGACTCTGGGTCAAAGGACCCATGTACCACCCTTGTGCTGGCACTCACTGGCAGTAGGATCTTGGGTGAGTCATTGCTCATCCGTCACAAGGGCAGGATTGCCAGCTAGGCAGCAAAGTACATTGACTAGAACACTGGGTCTGGAGTCAAGTAACTCAACATCTCTAACCTCCAATATCCTCGTCTGTAAGATGAGGATGATGAATAAGACCTCACTGGGTCATTGTGAGGGTCCGATGAGAGTTCATGTCTGCACCTATGTGCATATGTGTGTATATATATATACATAGTTTGTGTACGTGCATGTACACATACACATTTCCTTGTGTGTATGTGTATGCTTATGTAGAGGTTGTGTATGGAGTTATCCGTGTGTGTTATACACATATGTGTGCATATGTCATGTGTATGTGTGTCTTCATACACATGAAATCTCATTGGACCCTCACAACAACCCAGCAAAGTCTTGTGTGTCTTTGCAAACTTTAGAGTTTTGTAATAAGTGCTCGCTGTTGTTATTATCCCTTGCACTCCCCTACCTCGGACCACTGGGGGATTGGAACAGGGCAGGAAGATGGATGTGAGCTGTGATGGTTGTTTTAGGACACTGGCACAGTAAATGCTGCTGGAAGGGGAAGGCCATGGGGTGGGAGCTTTGACCAATGGTCTTGGAGTCAGAAAGATCCGAGCTTCCTCCCCCACACATTTATTAACCCTGGGACATTGGACAGAGTCCATCGAGTCTCGGCCTCAGTGTCCTCATCTGTCAAATGAAGGGTTGAGCTGGATGCTCTATGGGGCCCCACCCAGGCCCAGCGTCGTAGCTTGGAAGAGTGAGGCCCAGAGCCAACTGCTTTCTCTCTCTCCAAATCCCAGAAGCTGCCATCCCCACAGCCAATGGCGCTCCGTCTTCCCCTCCTACCTAGCATCAGGAATCCTTGCTGGATGATGGATTAAAGATCTGCATGGAGGAGGGGCTGGGAGATCTGTGTCCTGGAGCTTGCCAAAGCAAAGAAAGGCCCAGATGACGCAATGTTGGCTCTGCTGGATCTGAGCGCTCTGGGGCCCTCCCGGGCCACTTTGCGCCAATGGCTCAGTCAGCATCACACCCAGGAATCTTTCCACATGCACCAGGGAACTGGTTGCAGACCTCTTGGCCCGCAGCCCCTGGGAGCCCCAACAGGCTCTGTGTGCACTCAAGCATCAAAGCAGTTCTCAAGATGGGCGGGCAGGGAAGGGGAGAGCGGCAAACTAACATGGGGCTGAAAGTTGATTCCAGGAGCAGATCCTGTTCCCGGGCTCCGTCTGTTTCCCTGGGATCCCTCTTCAGGGAGCAGGGAGGGGGAGCACCCAGGCCTGGCTGACTCCAATCCCGGGTCTGGCCTCTGCTTTAGCTCGTGGTCCAAAGAAAGACTTCCTCGATATTACCCAGGCACCTCCAATCTGTTTGAAAAGCTCATTGACTCCACCAGGGAGACTAGCCATCATTCAGCTGTGAACTCCCGGCTGTTTCCTATCATTATGGAAGGGGGGGGCCGGTTCTGGCTCTCCCAGACTTACTCTTTTGTTTGTTTGCTTTGGAGCAGGGAGACAGGGGGAGTTGTTTGCCTTTTCCTGCCTGAGGCTGCTCTCTGCCTCTGGCCACCTCATGGAATCCATCTGTCTCTTCCCCAGAGGTGTCAGCTCTTCAAGGGGGAGCTTCTTGGTCCTGAATCCCCAGGGTTTGGCTTCCCATCTGATGGGCCAGAGCTGCTCCAGCCCCATTTCTGGGAGGGAGCTGCTGACCTCACCCAGCTCTTTGGACAGGTTCCTGCTCTAAGCTAATGATTGCTGAGAAGATGAAATGGAATTTTGGAAAAAACTAGCATTAAAACAAACAAGGCAGATTCTCTCCTTCCTAGAAGAGTCAGCTAGCTCTGGGATGAGATCATGGGTCTAGAACTGGAAGGACAATAAACCTGGAGCTGGGAAGGAGAAGGAAGCCGTCTACCTCAAGCCTGTCATTCGAGATGAGGAAGCTGACCCATGAGAAGTGCAGGGACTTGGCCAAGGTCACACAGGTAACCAGCAGCAGAACGGGGGCTTGACCACATGTCTTACAGCCCCAGCAGCAGAGCAGGCATTCAGAACGTGGGGACAAGGGACTGTTTAAGGAATACTTGGGCAAATTGTATTTCAATCAAATTGGTTTCCTTTAAATCCCATGTCTTCTAGTTTACACATTTTAAAGCAGACTGCCCACGGACATCACAACCCGCACAAAAAGGAAGAACCCAGGAGGCAGAAAGCCTGGCTTCCAACTCTGGTGCATAACTCCTGCCCAATCTCAGCAGACATTTCTACCTATTGTGTGCCAGGCATTGTGCTAAGCACTGAGGATACAGAGAAAGGCAAAAGACAGCCCCTGCTCTCAAGGAGCTTACAGTCGAACGAGGGGGACAACAAGCAGACAGCTACGTATACATAAGATATAAATTGGGGGTGACCAACAGAGGGAAGGGGCTCGCACTGAGGTGACTTGGGAATGGCTTCCTGGATACGGGGGGATTTGAGCATTCCAGGCACGGAGGGCAGTCAGAGAAGATGGCCAGACTATGGACCATCTTGAACACGGAGGAACAGCTAGGAAGCCACTGCTACTGGATCAGAGACTGAGGGGGTGAGTCATGTTCAGGAAGACTGGACAAGGAGAAGGGCCGGCTGTGAATGTCAAACAGAGTCTGCTTTTGTCTTTGGTCCTGGAGGTACTGGGGAGCCACCAGAGCCTATCGAACAAGGGAGCGATCCGATCAGAACTTCATTTTAGGAAAATCGCTCTGGTGGCCGATGGACCAGAGTGGGGGGAACCATCAGGAGCTCAGTTTGGGACAGGTGGAGGTGAAAATGTCTTTAGGCCATCCAGTTTGTGATGGCCAGTGGACAGTTGGAGATGGGAGACTGCAGGTCAGTAAAGAGGCTAGCGTTGGATAAGTAGACCTGAGACTCATCAGCATAGAGATGATAATTAAGAGTAATGCTCAGGGGCGGCCAGGTGGTGCAGTGGATAGAGCACCAGCCCTGGAGTCAGGAGGACCTGAGTTCAAATCCGGCCTCAGACACTTGACATTTACTAGCTGTGTGGCCCTGGGCAAGTCATTTAACCCTCATTGCTCCACAAAAAATAAAATAAATAAACAAACAAATAAATTTTACAAAGAGTAATACGGGCAGCTAGATGGTGCAGTGCATAGAGCGCCGGCCCTGGAGTCAGGAGGACCTGAGTTCAAATCTGGCCTCAGACACTTAACACTTACTAGCTGTGTGACCCTGAACAAGTCACTTAACCCCAATTGCCTCACTTAAAAAAAATGCTAGCTAACATTAATTAGACTCTTGCTATGTATCAGGAGCTATGCACAAATATCAGTATTCTCTTATGTGATTCTCACAACCTTGAGAGGTAGGTGCTGTTATTCTTCCCATTTTAGAGTGGAAGAAAATGAGATAAATAGAATTTTGCTCCAGACAAGTGACTTGCTCAAGGTTACACACCCAACTAATCAGTGTCTGAGGCTCCAGGCCCAGCACTCTATCCCCTGAGCCTCTGAGCTGCCTCAAATGGAAAAAAAAGGCTAATTGGAATCACAAGCACTGGTGAGATCACCCAGTGAAATTGTATGGAGGGAAAAGAGAGCCCAGAACAGAGCCCTGTGGGACACCTGGACAAAGATCTGTCAAAGAACCCTGAGCAGGAGAGGTCAGATATGGAGGAGGAGATGTAGGTGAGGGTGGGGTCCCCCAAACCTCAAGAAAAGATGGCACCAAGGAGAAAAGAATGGCTGCGCAGTAGCAGAGGCAGCAGGGAGGGGAAACAGGATGGGGACAAGACAGGCCAGTTAAGAGCTCATTGGGCACTTGGAAGGAAGAGTTTCAGGTGAACAATGGGGACTAAAGCCGGAGAGCTGAGAGGGTGAGAGGAACAGAAATGAAGATGGCAGATGGCTACCTCAAGGAGACCCCCCCCCAAAGGGAGCAGAGCTAGGGGAAGACCCCTAGCAGAGACCTGTGGATCCAATGAGGGATTTCTGAGGATGAAAGAGACCCAGGCATGTTTGAAGGCAATAGTGAAGGCGAGATGGAGAGACTGAAGAAAAGTGAGAGGATGGGAAAGATGGAGGAGCAATCTGCTGGGGGTGGGAGGATGGAGAGTTATCATGGGATCACACGTGCAGGAGAGAGTTTCTCCTGGGCAAGGAACAGGGTCACCTCTTCTGGTGGTGGGAGTGAAGGAAGAGAGGGCTATCACACTGGGTGATGGCTGATGATGAGAGGAGAAGGGGGACTTCTTGAAGAATGGCTTGAATTGGTTTTATGAGATATGAAGCAATGTTCTCAGCTGACAGAGTGGGGGCAGGGGAACCATGGGAGAGTTGAGAAGACCTGTTCTGGAGAGTGGGAGAGGGAGTCAGTTAAGGAGGCGTGAAATAGTAACAGCAGCTGACATTGCTATAGCACCTACTGTGTGCCAGGTACTGGACAATGATGGTCTCATTGATCCTTATGACAACCCTGGGAGATTGGTGCTGGTATAATCCCCAATTTACAGCAGGTAAGTGACTTGTGGAGGATTGCGCAGTCACTAAGTGTCTGAGGTCATATTTGAACTCAGGTCTTCCTGGCTCCAGGCCCAGTGCTCTATCCACTGAGCCACCAAGCTGCCTTGTCTTTGTGAGGGTCCAGTCAAGCTTAGGCAACATAAATTTGTAGTGGGTCCAGTGAGCTCACAGCCCACATCCTGGACTGAGGTTTAGCTGGGCAAGATTGGCGAGAGAATAAGGGATCAAAGGATTCATGAGGAGAGAGAGGTGGAGGAGGCAGGAGGGAGGGATAATCTTCCTATCCTCTGCAGGCTGGGAGGGACCCTCACGAGTGGGCAGAAGCCAGCCCGGGAGTGGAGCTCTTGCCTCAGTGGGATGACTCTAGACGGCAGGAATATGGCGACCTTAGGAAATCATCATCACGGTGGAACCAGAGGCAGTCACTTAACATCTCTGAGTTGCAAAATCATAATGACCCCTGCCCGATGACCTCCACAGCAAATAAGGGCTGCCCTTGACTTCCCAGGTAGCTCTCCAAAGCTCTGCGTCATCCAAGAGGCACTGATCTGCCCCTGTTTGATTCTTCCCGGAGATCTGACCATCCTCATGGGGCTTGTGATCAAGGTGGCCCTGGATTGGGCTAAGGGAAGAAAGAAGCCCCAGCAAGTGTAGAGGGAGCACATGCCCCAGCATGGCAGGATGGGAAATCTCAGGGCAGAAGCGTCTTCCCTGTCACCCTGGGTATCCTGGGCACACTGTCTGCACATAGCAGCTGAGCCAGGAGTCCTGTAGCGTGTTCGCTAAAGCGGAAGGGTGAGTCGGGCTGTCTCTTGTAACTATCTGCATCCTGAGTAAATGGGAGTCTACAGCTTTGGGCACAAGCATTCCCTTCAACTCGGTCATCACAGCCGCTTGCCCAGATTGCTCCAAGAACCAATTAGTTCTACTCCAGGAGAAAAGCTCACAGCTATTAGAAGCAGAGAAGGGCAGCGGGCAACTTCAAAAGAGGTTTTCACATTAAAAATTTGTAACAATTCAATTATTTGATTATATTCCATGCTAGGGAACAATGTGAACACTAAGCAATGGCAGAGCGTATGAGACTTGAAAAGCCACAAGACCAAACATTTTACAAAGGTAATATAGTCCGCATGTATTCAATAATTGTAATTTTACTCCCAAATCTTCAACAGTGAATCTGGAAATTATAATGCAATCCACAACAGAGCTTTCAGTCAGGTTTACCCTGACCCTTCGAGGATGTCACCTCACCACGGTGCCTGTAGATTTGTGTCATGCCCCATACCTGGGGCAGCACCCACCAAGGTGCCACCTCACGTATGGGGGACACAGGACTCATCCAGGGCCTGCAAAAAGCCGGAGCTCCCCAGGGACTTTTCTGTCTCAGGTAATTACACAGAAGCCAACTTACTCTCTGGCAGAGATGGGGAATGATCCGAGTCTGTGGCATATTTGTGCTCATTCTACTGAAGGGCTATCAGCACCTCCTTTCTGAAAGGTCCTTTGCACTAGGGGACAGCATCCTGGAGCAGTTCTTTACCTCTTTGTCTCATGGACCCCTCTCAGGATAATGTTGTCAATGCATCAAACAAAACACTTGGCCTTACAAAGGAAACCAATTCTACTGAAATAAGATAATTACATTTTTTAAAAAATTTAGGGGCAGCTAGGTGGTGCAGTTGACAGAGCACTGGCCCTGAATTCAGGAGGACCTGAGTTCAAATCTGGACTCAGATATTTAACACTTACTAGCTGTGTGACCCTTGGCAAGTCACTTAACCCCAAATGCCTCACCAAAAAAAATATTATTTATTTTATTTTTAATTTGTGGAATAAAACAAACATTTTCATAATGTAATATAATTAAAAGATGATTGCAGATGAAAATGGAAATCTATTATGTACAACTTGCTATTCCTTTCAAATATATAATAAAGTTATCATATACATTTCCTTTTTTCCCCCTTCCCCACCCCCTACCTTAGAGATGGCTCATGGACTTCAGGTTAAAGATCTTTGTCCTAAAGGAACTTCAACTAGCTCTAGTGTCAATCTTATTTTAGGCCATCTTATTTTTTTAATGTTTATTAAATATATTCATGTTTATCAAATGTTTATGAAATGGGTTTTTTCTGGAGCCTTTATTCATTCTACTATAAGAACACAGCATGTGCAATTTTAGTTTTTGTCTTCAAAAATAATTCTGTTAATTTTGAGTAATTAAATATATAAACAAAAGTCATAAACTAGGGACAGGGATACTTTATAACATATTACAAAGCTTACAAATAGTATTCTGTGTCTAGCTAGGGATTTACATTGTAAACATATACATGTCTATATTTATTCATTAGTATTACAGAAAGAACAATGTTTTAAAAGCTTGACTTCAGAGTATTACAAACATGGATGAGAAAGGAACCATTATAATTAGTTCTTTTTAATAGATAGTATAGCAGATACAGTCCTGGATTTGGAGTCAAGAAGAGTGGAGTTCAAATGTGGCCTCAAACACTAGCTATGCAATGTTTCAGGCCATTCTAAAGACTTTCCTGGGAGCACCAGAGGTTAAGTGACTTGCACAGGGTCACACATCCAGGGGAGTGCAGAAACAAGACTCAAACCCAAGATTTTCTGACTGAGCCTGGCTCTCTAACCCCCAGTCTGTCCTGCCTCTCTTGGCTCTCTTGAAGACTGTGAGGTATTCTGCATTTAGCAATCTGCCTTGGTGGAGGGAGATCATGACAACTCTAGATAATACCAGAAACAAACCCTCAGGTCATGAGGTCTAGCTGAGCTTGCAGTAGTCACGGAAAGTCCAAAGTTAACACCCTGTTCCACATCCTCATTATGATGGTGTGAATTGACCTGGGTCATCTGGAACCTCAGCTCTAGATGCGTCTCTCAACCTGGAAGGGCTTTGAGGCCAGGCTCAGTGATGGACCATCCCCTGAGAAGCCATCAGACTGGTCAGGAGACATCCATTAACAGGAGACTGGCCCCCAGGATTGATGCTACTTCTGTGTCTCAGTCATTTAAGACTAGAGACGGGGGTGAGGGGGTGATCTATGTTATTGAAGGTGGTGTTCACACCAACAAGATAATCGTGGCTTCTTTGAAGAACTGGGGCAGCTATAGAGTTTACTCCAGCAGTGGAAAAGCATGGACTCTGGGGCCAAGTCAGGAGGAAGCCAGAAGAGCCTCTGGTACAAAGTCACCTCCTTCATTAGAGACACACTCCTTGAGGCCAGGGGCTCCATGGGGTTCCTTTGCTTTTCTTGGAATCCTCAGCACTCTGCACAGTGCCCAGCTCATGCCCGGCTCATGCGAAATACAGTCCTCAGGAAAGGTTTGTCAACTGACTACCAAAGACCAGTAAACAGGGGTGACCCTAACAGATGAGAATTTGTTTTCTCTAATGAGAAAAAAAAAACCTAAGAAAGTGAAGATGCCCCGAAAAGAAGTGAGGAAGGAAAAAGGGGCAGCCCCTGACTTCCTCTTGCAGCCAATGTAAACAGGAATCAGGCTCTTCTTTGGCCCCGGGACGGGCAGGGGAGTTCTAGATTTAAAACCTGACTCCAACTCTGGAGGAGTCTGTGCCTTTGTCTTTGCACACAAGGTCTAGATGGAGACAACCCAAGATTGGCCCCAATGGACTCGACTTGTGTCCATTGAGTAGCAATTAACTGGCCGGGGTTGCTCAATGATTGATCAATCAGGGGATGACTGCTGTTGAGGCTCTTTCCAGCTCAAAGTCCTAGGAATGGAAGGCTGTCTAGTCACCTGATTTCTATATTTTCATGAAAAGCTGGGGGGCAGGGGGTGGGGAGGACCGCCTGGCCTGGGATCCCATCATAATTAGGACAGCAGTTCTTTGAGCTGAAGACCCCTTTACATTCTTCAGAATCATGAGCTCCCTAAAGCTTTTAAGTGGGTTATAGCTATTGACCATATTAGAAATGGAAACATCTTAGTATTATTATGAAAGTACTTTTGACTCCCCCAAAAGTGTCTTGGGGTCCCCAGGACTCCCAGACCACATTTCAAGACCCTCTGCCAGGAAACTCCTGATAAGAAAATGCCCCTTACCAATGTAAAGTCCCTATGCTCTGACACTGGTGACCTGTGAGAGGTTTTGTACCCCTCCCGGGGCCCCAGAGGTATAGTGTGCAGCCTAGGGCACAAGCCTGTATATGCCCAGGTGCCAGTGGAGACAACCTGTAAGGCCCAGCCCAGGCTCTCTAACCACTTGCCTCTTAGCCACTTAGCAAACCAAACTGGCATCTAGGAAGCCTGGTAAAGTGGCAAACATACTGGTGGTGACTGCGATGAAATGGCAAGTTGGGGGTGGGGTTAAAAACACCTTGAAAAGAATCCCAGAGAGAAAAATAAAATGATCACACAGGAAGAACCTGCTTCTTTGTCTGACCCTGAGCAGACCTCAGTCAACACGGCCAACACAGAGATGCAGAGGTGGGGGAAGCTCCAGGTCCCTCAGTATGATTCCCCAGAGACACCCAAACTACCCTTTCAGAGAGGACCGATCTCAAGCAACTCGTCTATAGTCCTTATATTAGTTGAATTATTGCACCCCACCCAGATTTCATCACGCAAGTGTAGACCCAATTCCTTTGTGGATCATGGGGTCACTGAGATGGGAAAACCACAATTATAACGGTACCTCTGCAATGCCAAGCAGAGCTGGGCACGTCACTTCCTCTCCTGTTAAAAGGGAAATTGAGGATGGTGACCCCCACACCCTCGTGGTTTGGTAGAGCCTGGAGAGCTTCGCCCGGCAGCCAGATGGTCCGGCCTGGAACATATGTGCATTCAATCAATATTTTTGTATGATGTTTCAGGCTCTTCAAATAACGTGCAGAATCACAATAATCAAGGGCTTTGGCAGAGAGCCTCTGTGGCTCTAGGTGGGGCCCAAAGCAAATGAGGGTCATTTGGGGGCCCTTGAGTACAGAGCTAAAAATACACTTCGTCATCTCCAATTTCAGTCGTGGTCCAGAAACACAAGCGTCTTCTCCACGGGCACTTAATCTGAGCGCTTGGCCGGATGCAGAAAGGACCTGCAACATGAAGGCGGCCAACCTCAACCTCAAAACAAGACTGCTGAGGCTCGTATCCAACATGAAGGACTCCAGCAAGAGGGGGGAGAGGTCTCTGCATTTGGAGCCAGAGCCACTGGGCTAGTGGAGAGGACTCTGGCCTGGGGGCAAAGCCTGTCTCAGACCCTTACCCTCTGTGGGCAAGTCATTTAACCGCTCCGTGCCTCAGTTTCCTGATATGTAAAAGAAGAGGGGTGGGCCCGATAGCCTTCTGCTTTCTATTCCAGCTCCCCATCGATAATGCTACTCTCTAGAAGAGTAAACCTGGAAAAGATACTCACCGCCTGGGGCTTCCTCACAGGACGCTTGAGGGTGGAACAGCAACATTCCTACACCAGGACGATGGGAAGCGTCTGTGTGTTCATCCGAGATCCCTTTGGACATCGATTAAGCTCCTCTTCCCTCCAAGCTCAGAGGCAGAAGGTCAGCTTCAAGAGCAAATGGGCTTTGGAGTCAGGATGACGTGGGTGCGAGTTCTTCTTCTGCCACTTTGATTCAGTGGGATCGCTGCCTCTGTCATCCAGGATTCCCAATTTTCTGTTTGCTTTCTGCAGCGGGACGCCCCGCTGGCTTTCACTGCACTGAATTCCTTGTCACCCACCTCGTCCTCCTCGGACCCCTCAGTTCTCCTCCTGGGGCAGCCAGGAAGACGACCTCCCAGTCCTGGCTCCTGGTGAACCTGCCCAGGGTCGGGAGGATCCTCTGGCTTGGGAAGATGGACCAGCCATCTTCCAGAGTTTGAAGATTGCCTTGGTTCTGGGTCACAGTCATGGCTCACGGGCCCATCACAGAGACTCAGCATCTCGGGGGAACCTCCCCAGGCATGATGGCCAACCCGCAGCCAAACCACGATCTCCTCTTCTGCCTAGCAATATTTGTTTTACAACCTCCAATGAATGGGAACGGATGACAGTAACGGGGAGGGAATACGCCTATATTAAGCACCTGCCCTGTGCTAAGCACGCCACAAATACTTTCTCATTTGACCCTCACAGCAATCCTGTGAAGTGAATGCTATTATTACCCCCATTTTATAGCTGAGGAAAATGAGGCAGAGATTAAGTGACTTACCCAGGGTCATACGGTTAGTGTCTGAGGCGGAATTTGAACTCGTCCTCCTGACTTTAAGCCTGGCACTCTATCCACTAGCTGCCTCATAGCTACCCTATCACTCTCACTTCTGCTGTGGCCAGTAGCACCTAGCACAGGATTTGCAGAAAACTTGAAGGTTGTCATTGTGCTTTAATATTTACAAATGACTTTCCTCACCACCCTTCCATGAGGGGCCAGTGCGGTGTTATTGTACACATTTTACAGATGAGAAAACTGAGGCTCAGGGGGTTCAGTGATTTGTCCATATTCACTCATTCCCCAAGGGAGCGAATCGGTAAGTCGGGGCACGCTGCAGAGCCCAAGACTGCCTAGAGTAGCTTCCTAAGAAGGATGGGTAGTCCCACTGAAGATGTCCGTCATCCCCTGAGTGGTGCTGATACAGACACTCATGCTGAGGATGATACGACCGTCATACCTTTACTGCACCAGCCACTGGAGTCCACTATTAGGTGCCTCTTATTAGCCACTGAACGTGGGAATGGGGCAGGTTTATAATGACAATCACTGGGCACCTCTGTTTTAGAATGGCCCGAGGCAAGCCTAGTGTCACTTCAAGCTCAGCTAGAAGAGGCCTCAAAGCTTTGCACAAATTATTTGCAACACACTGATTTTCAGTCAGTTATTCAGTCAATAAGCACTTATTAAGTATGCCCTTACTCTGGGCCAGCCACTGGCTTTTCAGGAGTTTCATTTCTGACCTTCAATTTAATTTGAGACCCTCCATAAAAAATCCATTCATCCAAAGCAACCAGCACATTGACCTTATCTGACAAAGTACAATATTCTGCCCCCACAGTCTCATGGCTACATGATAAAGGGAGGGAGCTCTTCTCTGCTGCTACGTGAGTGAGGACAGTCACTCTTGATCTGTCCTGAGCGGGGAGTAGGGGATGAAAAACCCATATGGACCACTATACTTAGCTGGTCTAACTGCTTCATATCCGACCCTGGCTCTCTTCTTGTCCAATGCCCAGCTGGTGTAATGGAATAGAGCCTGGGACTGGAGTCAGGAAGATCAGAGTTCTAATTAGACCTCAGACACTCACTAGCTGTTTGACCCTGGGCTAGTCACTTAACCTCTCTGTTCACCTGTTTCCTAAGTTATAGAATGGGGACAATAATAGCATATTTTCCCCAAGGCACATAGTAGGTATTTAATATAATGTTTATTTCATTCCTTTCATGTTTTCTGCAGTGAATCATAATCAAATTAATATTCCCATTTCTATGGGAAAGGGTCGATTAGTTCCCTTGCACTCCATTCACCCTCCAGGACTGCTCAAGGTAGCTCTGCCTGACTCCCACCCTCCCCCATCAGAATATTGTCTCTTTCAAGATAGGGACTGCCTCGCTTTGATCTTTGTATCTATGATGCTGAGCTCAGTTCTTAGAACAGAGCAAATGCTTAATAAATCCTATCCTATCCTATCCTGTCCTGCCCTGTCCTACCCTAGCCTAGCCTAGCCCATCCTCCCTCCATCCGTTCCTCCCTCCCTCCTTCTGCGCCTCTCTCCCTCCCTTCCTTCCTTCCTTCCTTTTTCCATTTATTTGGTTGTTAATTAAGAAGACTCAACACCCCTTATTATAAAGTAAATCAAAATAAATAAAATTCAAAGTCCTCATTGAACTGGAATCACCATGGGGCAGAGATAATTGAATGAAGAGAATATCCACATTCTGGTGCCTTTCCCACCTCTTTTTTTTCCATCCCCAATTCACCTTGTTAACATCAGTCTTCCTGATTTATTGGTCATGTAAAAACACTTTAGCCAGGAAAGGGGAGAAAGCAAACGAGTGTAAATCTCCCCCGGGCGGTTCCATAGAGTACAAGACAAACCCAAAGGGCTCCCTCTGTCAGGCTGGAGCTCAGGCGCCTGAGAGACAACTGGCTTGAGAGTTCATCCAAAGGTATACTGGAGCTCCTACCCGAGATGAGGCAAGAGAGTCCTTAGAAGAAGGAGGAGGCTGTGTCTGTGCTGCCCATGGGCAGCTGCTGCCACAGGAATCTTGGCCTCAGGATGAACACGCTGAGCATTGAAGAAGAGCTGACGGTCTCTGCAGCTGTCATCCTTGGGTTTGTCATATGTGAGCCCTTGGCCTGCTCCTCTTTATAATGTGGCGATTGGGATGAATCTCCCAACTTGACTAGAGAAGACTGGGCTGGCATAGATGTTATCATCAATGGCAACGGACATTTCTATAATGAATGAATTTTAAAAGCTTTTATAAAGCACCTACTATGTGCCAAGCACTATGCCAAGCAATGAGAATACAAGGGTCCAAGAGAGAGTCTCTCCTGGCAGGGAGCCCCCATTCCCCTGGAGGAGATGGCTTATAAGGGAGGGTTTAGCTGAAAGGAAAGAACGAGGAACCCACTCACTTGAGCCTCATAACAAGCCAGGCACAGTGGAATGAACGTCAGGTTTAGAGTTAACAGAGTCCCGGGTTCAAGTTCTGGCTCTGTTGCTTACTGACCTGTGGGTATGAGACGTGGCACCTGTCTCTGCAGGTGCGATAACCACAGTTACCGAAAACCCAGAAAAGTCATCACCCCCCCATTTTTGGTGCCGATGAATGATTCAACATCAGACACAGACGCTGCCCCAGCAGGGGAAATATCCTGAAAGAATACATATTGCTATGTATTTTGCTGACGCCCTCTAAAGACCAGGGGGCTTTTCCTCTGATTTGCAGCTCAAAACTCCCTTCTTTACCACCCCCCCCATTAGAATGTGAGGTCCTGGGGCAGCTAGGTGGCGCAGTGGATAAAGCACCGGCCCTGAATTCAGGAGTACATGAGTTCAAATCTGGCCAGACACTTGACACTTACTAGCTGTGTGACCCTGAGCAAGTCACTTAACCCCCATTGCCCTGAAAAAAAAAAAAAAAACACAACAAACAAACAAAGAATGTGAGGTCCTGGGGAGCAGGCTGTCCTTTACTTTTCTGTCTTCCCAGCCCTGAGCACCAAGCTCTGGCCATAGTAAGCACTAATAAATCGTCATTAATTCATTGCAAAGGACTCTGGAGTCTGCACAGTTATAGACAAGATAGGACTTGGGAATCTGCCTTTTCAAAACTCAGTTGCTGTTTTGTTTCTACCCACATTCTAATGAATCTCACTAGTGAGCCTCCACGTGAATACAATTGACGGGAGTTCACATTTCCTTTAGACATAATTGTGATGGTTTCCCATCAAAGCCCAACATAGACAATTGTGCATTATTTTTCAGGCTCGTGTTGCCATAGCTGAAAATAAATATACTTTTTTGCACACTCATTTCATTTTTGTCTTTGTATTCCCCAGTGCCCAGAATAGTGTCTGGCACAGAATAGGTGCTTAAGGAATGTATGCTGATTGATTTTCATGCTTGCTACACCCACTGGACCTGATGTTTCCAATGTCTTCAGCACCTGGATGTTTTGGGCTCTTGAAGATGTTTCCCCTAACTTTTCAAAGGCTCCAAGGGAATTATAATTTACTTTTACTAGTGAGAGGTAAGTAACACAATGGCCTATTACTTCTACCTGCCAGGCTGGGGGGAGTGGGGGAAGGGGCTGGATACACACCTTTTTGGGGGGTTCTTTTAGATTTTTGTTAGGTAAGGTGGTGCCTGCTAGAGTGGCAGTTGTTATTTCAGTTATTTTATTCTGAACTTTCAAATGCCTCAAATGCATTTTCATATACATGGAGAAGCATAAGAAGAGGACTGTGCATGAAACTGCAGATCTCTGTGATATGTATCTTACTTTTCTTTCCAGGTATGTAATAAATTCAACCTTCAACCTGTCCTGCTTGTCTGGGCTATTTTCTGACCTTGTTTCTGCATTTTTTTTTTAAAAAGATTCTTTAATCCCCCTTCCTTCCTTCCTTCCTTCCTTCCTTCCTTCCTTCCTTCCTTCCTTCCTTCCTTCCTTCCTTCCTTCCTTCCTTCCTTCCTTCCTTCCTTCCTTCCTTCCTTCCTCCCTCCCTCCTATTTCTATCCATATTTGCTCTCCCATCCCCAAACCCCTTTGGAGAAAACAAAGCCCTTTTAATAAATGGACAAAGTCAAGCAAAATTACACCCCCATGATGGCTATACCTGAACTTGTACACCACATTCTGCATTCTAAGTACAACCCTCTCTGCCAATACACAGGAACATGTTTTCATCAACCATCTTCTAGAATTATAGCCGGTCACTCCACTGGTCAGACAAGTCTTTCGATGCTGTTTGTCTTTTCAATTTTGTTATTGTATAAATTCTTCTCCTGTTTAGACTTTCTTTCCCCTGCATCACTTCTTGCAGGTTTTCCCAGGTTTCTCTGAAACCATCTACTTGGTCATTTTTCTCTTTCTGTTCATCTGCCATAATTGATTTAGCTGTTCTGATCTATGAGCACCACCTTCATTTCTGGCTCTTTGCCACTACAAGAAGAGATGCTCTAAATCAGCTGTGTCCAACTCAAATGGAGATGGGGTCCACTACACCACACGTAGGGATCCTTCTTCTTGTTGTTGTTGACCAGCATATATCGACTTAGAAAACCACAAATTAACATCATCTATATTCTATTATATGCTGACTAGATAGCACCACAGTGCACAGAGCACCAGAACTGGAATCAGGAAACCTCTTCTTCCTGAGATCCAATGTGGCCTTAGACACTAGCTGTGTGACTCTGGGCAAGTCACTTCACCCTGTTTATCTCAGCTTCCTCATTTGTAAAATGAGCTGGAGAAGCAAATGGGAAAGCACTGCACTATATTTTCCAAGAAAATTCCAATGATGTCCAATGATGTGAAATGACTGAACAACAAAAACAAATGCTCTATTATATTTTTATTTATTTTGCCAAATATTTCCAAATGACAGTTTAATCTGATTTCTCCCCTCCCTGCACCCAGGCATCTTTTCTAAATATTTTTACACATATTGGAGCCTTTTCTCTTTTTTTGGTACATAGTAATCACTATATGAATGTTAACTACTAACATCATTTACATAAGTGCTTGAAATTTTGAAAACACGAATTTTATTTCATTTTGTCTTCTCAACAGCTGGGGGAGTTAGGTGCTGTTATTTCCCTCATTTTACAGGTGAGGAATCTCATTCTTATAGAGGTTAAGGGACTCACCCAGGGTCATTCAGTAAGTTTCTGAGGCAATGTTTGAACTAAAGTTTCCCAGATTCTATGCCTCTATGTTGTGCGACCTAGCTGCCTACAGAGAAAAATGAGCACAAGGGATAGTAAAACGATGTGGGTAGTTTAAAAATATATTTAAATTATTTAAAGCAATTAATTTTTTATTTAAAAAGAAGCTCCCAAGTCAATGAGAAAATATTGCAAGTAGCCTGAGGGTAAGGGGGAAATAATTCAAGTATCTTGGAGGCACAGTCAGGATAACACAGGTTTGGCAGCTTCTACATTAAAGGATCATAGGATTTGGAATATGATATTCGGGGTGGGGGCAAAGGAACTGGGATTATAACCAAGAATCACCTACTTGGCAAAATTGAGTATAATCCACCAGGGGAAAATGGGCATTCAATGAAAGAGAGGACTTTTGGACATTCTTAATGAAAAGATCAGCGTTGAATAGAAAATTTGACTTTCAAATGCAAAACTCAAGAGAAGCATAAAAAGGTAACCATGAAAAGGAAATCATAAGGGATTTAATAAAGTCAAATTGTTCCTATTCCTCCAAAAGAAGATAATATGTGTAATTGTCTCATTATTAGGGCAGTTGGAAGTTGTCTATATATAGACAGAGGGCACAGGGGTGGGATGGTTGAATATGAAGGGGTGATATCTAAAAATACAATTAAGGTTTGAGAGAGGAACGCACTGGAAGAAAGGGAAAGAGAGAGGTAGAACAGGGTAAATTATCTCACACAAAAGAGGCAAGAAAAAGCTTTGGGGGGAGCATAGGGGATATAAGAGGTGTGAGTGAACCTTACTCTCATCAGAATTGTTTCAAAGAAGGAATATGATCCTAGATAATCTCAAAGGACTATTGATGAAACATACTATCCATCTCCAAGGAAAGAATTGATATTGATGGAACAGACCAAAGCATGCTATTTTTCACATTCTTACATTTTTTTTTAGTAAGGCAACTGGGGTTAAGTGACTTGCCTAGGGTCACACAGCTAGTAAATGTCAAGTGTCTGAGGCCGGATTTGAACTCAGGTCCTCCTGAATCCAGGGCTGGTGTTCTATCCACTACACCCCCTAGCTGCCCCTCATTCTTACATTTTTTATGATTAAGTTTGCTTGTACAAAGTGACAAGTATAGTGATGTTTTACATGATTATATATGTATGGCCCATATCAGATTGTTTGCTGCCTCGGGGAGAGGGGAGGGGAGGGGAGGGAGTATTCTCTAATACTATTCTACTATATCATGGAAATGTTTGTTTCATTTAAGTTCAGGATAAAATAAATACTTTTAAAAAACAAAGAGGGAATAACATACATACTCAATTGGTTATAGATCTTAATCTATCTTACCTTGCAGGGAAGTAGGAGTAGAAGGGTTAAGGAGTGATGGAAAGAAGGGCAGATTTGGGCAGGGAGTAGTCAGAAGCAAAACACTTTTGAGAAGGGGCATGGTGAAAGGAGAGAAAAATAGAATAAACAGGGGAGGAGAAGGATGGAGGGAAATATAGTTAGCAATAGTTTGTGAGAAAAAATTTGAAGCAAGTCTCTCTGAATATAAACCATTCCCCAATTTGATAAATGACTAAAAGATATGAACAGCTTTCAGATGAAGTAATCAAAACTATCTATGGCCATATGGAACAAATGTTTGAACTCACTATTGATTGCAGAGATGCAAATCAAAACAATTCTGGGGTGCTACCTCATACCTCATAGGACAGAAGAGTAAAATGACAAGTATTGGAGGGGATGGGGGAAAATGAGACATTCTTGCCTTGTTGGAGTTATAAACTGATTCTGACCATTCTGTAGAGCAATTTGGAACTCTGCCCAAAGGGATATAAAACCATGCATACTCTTTGACCTAGCAATACCACAACTAGTTCTACATCCAAAACAGAAAAAAACAAAGTACCTATGTGCACAAAAATATTTATAGCAGCTCTTTTCTGGTGGCAAAGAATAGGAAATTGAGGGGATGCCCATCAACTGGGAAATGGCTGAACATGTTGTGGTATGTGATTGTGATGAAATACTATTGTGCTATGAGAAATGATAAGCAGGATGTTCTCAGAAAAACTTGGAAAGGCTTATATGAGCTGACACAAAGTGAAATGTATTGTGTACGAAGTAACAGCTATACTGTAAGAATGACTTAGCTATCAGCGATACAAGGACCCAAGAGAACTCTACAAGATTTATGATGAAAAATGCTATCCAGGGGCAGCTAAGTGGTGCAGTGCATAGAGCACTGGCCCTGGATTCAGGAGAACCTGAGTTCAAATCTGGCCTCAGACACTTGACACTTACAAGCTGTGTGACCCTGGGCAAGTCACTTAACCCTCATTGCCCTGCAAAACAAACAAACAAACAAACAAACAAAAAAACCCTGAAAAATGCTATCCATCCCACACCTAGATCTCAATAAAAATGGCTCTTTCAGTATTACTGTATGACTATGTTATGAAAAAATGAGTGAATGGATGTAGAGGGGGATAAAAACAGCATTTATTAAGTGCTTGCTATGTACAAAGTACTGTGCCAAGCATTAAGGACTCATGTAGAAGAGGAAGTCTCTTGTTCCAAGTGGGGAGAGAGCACATATGGAAGGTGTCAGTGGCAAGTAGGTGGAAAGGTAAATATCAATGTTATTGATTAATTAAAGGGTAGTCAATTATGGAATCAACGTAGATGGCCATATATCTTCTTTAATATCATCTCCACTGATAGAATCAGATCAGTTTCTGATGTTGAACTGTTGGGCGGGACCGAGAACTTTGGAGGTAAGAATTTTGCTTTTGGGGTCACGGCACCTGGAGGAGCCATTATCCGTCTTCATCTGCCCAGGATTGCTTCTCAGGATGAAGATCTCTCAAGGAGTAAAGAGAAGGAGGGTAGGGAGTCATTAGGAAGTGAGAGTGATGTAAGAAAATGAAAACATCAACAAGATGAAATAAGGGTGAGTGCCAGGCATAGCCCCATGGGGAGAGGCATAGGCTATGACATAGGGCCAAGGGAGAATAGCCCAGGAGAAGGGGCAGAAAGGATTTCATCAGAGGGAGGAAGTCCTAGTGAAAGAGAGAACCTGCTCATGTCCAAAGAGGGAGGGAAAACTAGTGGACGGGACACATTGGTGCCCAAATAACGATGAGAGAACTAGATGGATGAATGGGGGAAAGAGTGCCACTTTCTGTAAGCACTTAGAAGACAAGCTCTGTGTTAAGCACCAGGGATACATAAACAAGCCGACCAGCTAGGCCATGCCCTTGAGGATATTACATTTTAATGGGGGAAGAGAACATTCAAAAAGGGAACAGATGTGGGAATTGAAGCAGGGAGAGGCTGGAGCGTATGAGTGATGTCTTTTGGCTTAGGGAAGGCTGGGGAGTCCACACTGGGCCAGAGAGCAGCCAAATAAGGTGAAACCTCACCAACAAGACACTGGGATTCTAGAGGCTTTCATCCAAGTTCAGACTGGAGAAGGCCAAGGCCAACATGCAGGCAGTGTGGCTTGCAAATGATTAGCGAGTGCACAACGCGCCCGGGATTGGGACTTGGAAAAGGCCGAGTTGCCTAGGATGAGAGCACATGGATGAGTTGCTATCTGTGCCATTGAAGGGAATATCCACGTCGAGGGAAGAGGGACAATGGTTGTTCTTTCAGCACTTAGCACGGCGCCAGGCACATGGTAGGTGCTTACTCAATGTTTGTGATTGATTGATTAGCCCCAGACAGCAGAGCCAGGGGCAATGGTGGCAGCTTCACAGAGGCAGATTTGGATCTGATGGCAGGAAACATCTGTATAATGAGAGATATTCAGAGGATATAAGCTGACTGGTGAGGAGGTCATTCTCCTTCCTTGGATGTCTTTAAGCAAAATCCTAATGACCACTTGCCAAGGAAGCTCTAGAAAGGATTGTCGTATTGGTAAAGCTTAGCCCGGAGTAGCCTCTAGTTCATTCCCATCCTCCCATGGAGGTCTCTAGGTATGTGAACTTGACCTTACAAAGTGACCTCTTATCTTAGCCATTTAAAATTGCCAAGAAAAACGTTGTGGAAAAAGTCCAGTCCCATGTAGCTTAGGGAATGAGCCTCAAAAAAGCATAGATACAATCAATAACCCATAAACACACATCCACAAACACAAGAGCTTGTGTCCCAAGAGAGATCAGCTCAGTAACAGCTGATGATCAAATCAGGCTGGGCTCAGAAAGGTTTGAACTCTAGAAAATGAAGCCCAGCAAGGAAAGAACTGCTGACCCAAGTGTGAACCTTCCAGCCTCTGTCTCGGAGGGCAAGTTAATGCAGAGAATTTCATTAAAGCGCTAAGTGGAGGTGTCTGATTCTCAAGCTGGGCAATGATGCTAGGGAATAAGGAATGCTGGCAACAGCTTCCGTACTGTGGGACTAGGAGGCCTGAGCTCTCCATGACAAGAAAATAAACAGCAAAAGCAAAACCAGAATAACTGAAACTCTTCTGTTGCCTCCTGAGCTTGTTGCCCAGACATTGGGTTCAAATAATGATTTGTTCAGTGAAAGAGCACTAAAATCCTGTGAGATCTTGAGTTACAGCAATCAAGCAGTTACAACTGACCAGGAAGATGGTCAGTACCAAAAGTGAGTGACCCGGCCTTGGATGTGGGGGTCATGTCCAAAGAGAGGTACTCTCTGTATCACCCCATGCAAGCGGATTGGCACTGAGGGTGTCACTGACAAAATAACTTTCTTTAGAAGGAAAATTGTACAGAGAACGGCCCTCGGTTCCACATCTGCCAAGGACATGTAGATGGGTGATGAGGAAAGATCATGGGGTCATAGAGAGCAAGCTGGACAGACCTATTGGAGGCCGGCATTAGGCTTTTTCTGGACCGAAGACCTCTTGGGAGAATTAGCAGCCTGAAGGCAAATTCTGAATCCCATGGAAAGAGCACCAGTGTTATCTTACCTAGTGTTGGCATGATCAGAGACATGACACAGCATCCCAGAACATGACAGGTGGAAGAGACCTGAGCATCCTCTAGCCTGAGTCGTATGTGAAGAATCCACGCTACAACATGCCTGACAAGTGGCCCTCCAGCTCTTGCAGGAATATATCCAATGCCTGAATGGAGACAGAACTCAGGATTCCTAGAGGCAGCCCAGGTCACCCTTGGAGAGCTTGACTATTAAAACTTATTTTTCCTCTGACATCAAGCCTAAATTGTCAACCCATCGCTCCTTGTCTTGCCTTCCAGGGTTGGGCAGTGAGGTGGTGCAGTGCATAGAGCTCTGGCCCTGAAGTTGGTAGGAGATGAGTTCAAATCTGACCTCAGTCACTTACTAGCTGTATGACCCTGGGCAAGCCACTTAACCCCAATTGCCTTAAATATCTAGGGCCATCTCCAGTCATCATGATATGGATCTTGCCACTGGACCCAGATGGCTCTGGAGGAGACAGTGAGGCTGATGACCTTGCACAGCCCTGCCTCACTTAAATCCAATTCACTGCAAATCATGATATCATCCTCTTCAAGAATGGAGGACAGGGCAGCTAGGTGGCGTAATGGATAAAGCACCAGCCCTGGATTGAGGAGGACCTGAGTTCAAATCCAGCCTCACACCCTTGACACTTAACTAGCTGTGTGACCCTGGGCAAGTCACTTAACCCTCATTGCCCTGCAAAACAAAACAAAACAAAACAAACAAACAAAAAGAATGAAGGACAAACAACCACAACAGTCCTCCAGGATCAAAGAGAACAAGCCTCATTTTTGTTGCCCCAAATGGGCCCTCAGATCCTCGTGCAAGCCTGTCATGGCTTCCACCCATCTTCTCTTCCCGAGGCCTCACCCCTGGACACTCCACTCACTGCCTTTCCTCCACCATCTTGACTCCACCCTCCCCAGCTGCCCCAGCTATTGCTCATATGGCACAACTCCAAGGCTCTTCACCATTGGCGCTGCCTTCCTCCGGAGAAGCCAAAGACCCTCCGTCTTACCAATATCATTCAGAAAGATGCTGCACTGCAGATGTGGCCTCCCAGGACAGAGCAGCAGGGGTCTTGCCTCCTTCTGGCAGGAAGCTATGGTTCTTGAAGCAAGCTGAGCTTTCTTGGCTTTCATATTTCATTGCTGACTCATGGGAGTCATCACCTTGAATCTACATGGGCTATTACCAAACGCATCAGAATTCTTTTCCTAAAGCGTTTTTCTCATCTTCTCCTGAGACGTGTCTAGGGCAGAGGAAGCAATGCCTATGCCCTAGGGATGATGATCTTGCAATGAGAATTCTATGTAGTTCGGGCTTAGGGCATGACGTTATTATGGTGGACATTGATAGGTATCACACTACTTGCATGGATGCTGCAGGGCTTTACAGACCACACACTCTATCATCGTTATCATCCTCATCGCTAACATTTATATAGTGCTCACTAGGTGCCAGGTACTGTGCTCAGCACTTTACAAATATTAGCTTACCGAATCCTCATAACAGCCCTGGGAAATAAGTACTTTTATTACCAGACCAGGAAATTTTATAGACAAGGAAACTGAGGCAGAGAAAAGTGAAGTGCTTTGACTAGTCAGATACCTAGTGAGTGTCTAGGGCTGGATTTGAATTCAGGTCTTCCTGACTCCAGGCTCAGTGCCCTATCCACTCTGCCACTCAGCCTGAAGATCAGACATTCTAAACATCCCTACAAGCCTGGTTCTGTGTCTCAAATGCAGGCACCAAAAGGAGGGCTGGAGGAAGGTCCAATAAAGAGCAACAAGTGGTTTGGATAAAGGAAGTATCACTTATTGCTTCCTTCTGCAATCTAGTTTTTACAGATGTTCTATAGCCAATGGAATGAGCTTTTAGTCAAATAAATACCACATCTGCACTGGCTCAGGGATTGAGAGGCTGCAATATTTGGCCTTTCTAAAGAAAAATTGCAGGGAATCAAGTTCAGTCATATGAACCATAAATCTGCAGTGCTGCAAAAACAAACCATCCATTTTTATGGATCTATGAGGATTTTTCATATTCATTTATTTCTAGTTCTGAGCTAAAGCCCAAAACAAAGCAAAACAAAAGAAAACACAACAAAGAAACAAAAAAGTCCATTACGTTCATTTCCATTTCTTTTTGAAAGGGGTAGCTTTAACATAAAACACATGTCATTTTCATCAATGACCAATTTTAGAACATTCAATTCAATAAATTCAACATGTCCAATGGAGTGGCTCAGTTCTACAAGAATGATCTCTACATAATGAGGTCTATTCTTTGGGCCACAATTTAGGAGGGACATTGACAAGCTGGAGAGTCATCTGAAGAAGGCTACCAAGATGCTGATGCCCTGACCTTTGTGTCTAGTCATGTGAGGATTGTGGGGAATTGGTTATCCTTTTCTGGGTGTCCCTCCTCTTAGAAAGGCTTCAAGCAGAAGCTGAATGTCCACTTGTCATGGGTCTTACTATGGAGATTACTTTCTGGTGGACATTAGCTTAGGCAGCTCCTGAAGTCCTGTAATTGAACGAAGGTAGACTGAGGCACCAAGCTTGGGAAGTGACATAAAATGTTGGTAGTGATGAAAAATAGAATCAATGACCAAATGGAATCAGAATTCATTGGATTTTTTCACCCAATTCTAAACCATCCTGCTATTCATGCCAGAATTTTTAAAACTGAGAATGAATTTAGATGGGTGAGGAAAGGAGAGCATTTATTTCACTTTATTAGGAAAAAGAGAAGGAAAACTGGGCAACAAATACGGCTGCCATCTTTAGAAAATTCCTGAAAATGGCTTGGTGTTCACAGTCCACAGTGCTCAGAGTATCATGGGATTCAGTCCATCAGGAAGTGGTAACTTGGACTCTTCAAAGGGAGCGAGGTCCTCTCTTACTATGTCTCCAACTATCCATTTTATTGAACATCAATTCCTCTTGGCCATTTATTTTGGTTCTATCCTATTCTGTCAAAGGATTATTCTTCTTAGCAGAAAAAAAAGCCCAAGCAAGTAGAAATTGAGCCCTTTCTTCATCGTTTGTTATCATACTGTATTTCCTATTCAAATTACAGTGTTGGGGCAGCTAGGTGGTTCAGTGAATAGAGCATTGGCCCTGGAATCAAGAGGACCTGAGTTCAAATCTCACCTCAGACACTTACTAGCTGTGTGACCCTGGGTCACAGTCACTTAGCCCCAATTGCCTTAAACATCTGGGGCCATCTCCAGTCATCCTGATATATATTTTGCCACTGGACCCAGATGGCTCAGGAGGAGGGTGAGCCTGGTGACCTTGCACAGCCCTGCCTCACTTCAATCCAATCCATGGCAAGTCATGACATCTGTCATGCCCCTCTTTGAGACTGAAGGACAAACTATGTCTCCCTATTGCTTCTAGGTCAAATATGAAATGCCCTTTTTTACACTTAAAAGTCCTTCACAAGCTCTCTCCTTTGTGCCTTTCCAGTCTTATTCTTTATTGCCCTCTACCACTCTCCAGTCCAGCAATACTGGGCCCCTTTGTTCTCCTCACACACACCATCTCCCACCTCCCTGTTTTTGCACTGGCATATCCTCCTGCTTAGAATGATCCCCTCCCCGACCTTTTAAAATCCCTGGCTTCTTTCCGGGCTTAGATCCAGGGTCACCTTCCACATGATCCAGGGTCATCTCCCACATTTTCTTATCACCTCAGCCACTAATGTCTTCCTTCCCCTAGAGTCTTTGGGTTCACTTTGTATATAGAACCCATCCGTATTTGATCTCCCTGTTCAAATGAGAGGCCCTCCCCCAAGGGCAGGGACTCTTTCCTCTTTGTCTTTGTAATCTTCCAGCTTGGGACAGTGCCTGGCACAGAGCAGCCTAGCAAGTGCTGATAGGCACTGATTGATTGACTGCTGGGTTGATCATTGCCCCCATAGAGCCTGAGCAGTGAAGCTCTCCCATCTTCAATTCCCCGCTTCCACCCTTTCTGGTCACCCTCAAGCTCATTGACACCCTTCACAAAATGTGGAGCCCACAATGGAACCCGGCATTCAAGAGGTGACATGACCAGCCCAGAGCAGAGCAATGCCACCGAACCCCAGGCTCCCCTCATCTTCTAAAATGGCTGGCAGAGCTCATAGCAGAACTCAAGAAGGTTTAACATTTGTTGCTATGAAATCTTAGGTTACTTTATTTGATCCAAATTTCTAGCCTGTTATATTTTTGTATCTATGTATGTATGCATTGTACATATATACACATAGAATATGCATCACATGTATAATATATCATATATATAGTATATAGGCTATCATCTCTATATCATATGTATCATCAAATATGTTAGCCATCCCTAGTAGTTTTATTTCATATATAAATGTAACCCTTATTCCAATTCTGTGTTTATCCAAGTCATTTATAAAATCGCTAAATAGCACAGGACCAAACAGATGCTGGAAGCATATGACTACAGACGTTGTTACATGTTAACAATAATAGTCAGCATTTATATGGTGCCTACTGTGTTCAAAGTTGCTTTATAAAATTATTTTATTTGATCCTCAGAACAATCCTGTAAGGCAGATGCTATTATTTCCCCCATTTCACAGTTGAAGAAACTGAGGCAGAGGTTAAGTGACTTGCCCAGGGTCACATAGCTAGTAAGTATCCAAGGTTGGATTTCAACTCAGATCTTATGCCTAGCTGTCTGAGGTGATAGACTCAATATATAGACATACGTGTGACATGATCTAAGATATTATATATTATAAATATACACTAGCATATCACATGCCTATGTATATACACACATCTATACATGTATATGGGATTGGGAAATTATTTTGGCTGGAATATGCATATTTGTTCCAAAAGTTCTGTTTTCCTTTTTCACCCTCTAATTAGTAGAGGGAAGGGAGGGAGAGCAAATCAATTTTTGTAAATGGGGAAAAAAAGTTTAATAAATGAAGACTATCCTCCACCATAGCAGAATAACTTCTAGGAAAACGGGCTTGTTTGAAGTCAAATTTCTACCAGTATGCACTAAGATTGTAAAACTCCGGCCGGCCAAGCCAACCTGCCCCCACTTCTCTGCAAAGTTGCAGGACAATGGGTGTGGCGACCAGTATATAATCTCAGACTTTTTCTTAATATGTCAGCTCATTTTGCTGAACTGTGGTGTCTTTTCTTCTTGGCTATATAGAAAGGATAATTCTATGAAAAGGGCTAGGGGCGGCTAGGTGGTGCAGTGGATAGAGCACTGGCCCTGGAGTCAGGAGTACCTGAGTTCAAATCCGGCCTCAGACACTTAACACTTACTAGCTGTGTGACCCTGGGCAAGTCACTTAACCCCAATTGCCTCACTAAAAAAAAAAAAAAAGAAAAGGGCTGGTAAAATACATTGAGATGTGAAGGTGATGTAAATAAGAGATATCGATAAAATTTACTTAAAAAATTCAGACAAGATCTGGCTTTCCCTGACCTATTTTGCTTAGTGTCCAAAGTTCTGGGTGAGAGTTGAGCACTGTCCTCTTAGAAATGTCTCAGGTAAGAGGAGGGGGGAGGGCGGGTCTGTTCTTTAGTGAAAGCATTCATTTGAATAGTGCATTTTATTGCATTTTCACTCTCAGTGGCAGCACTGGGCACCATTTGCACATTTTGATCCCTTTATAACAAAACCCCCAGACAATGGTACCCTAAATTTAGAGCCAGAAGGAGGTTCAGAGGCCATCTTCTCCTCTTTGATGGATGAGGAAACAGAAGCTCAGGAAGACTGTGACTCACCCAAGGTCACATAGATAGTGATTGTCAGTGAATCACCAAATCAATGGCTTAGTATGATTGAGGACTTAAATAATGTAATGCGGTGGATAGAGCACAGGGCCCGAAGTCGAGAAGACCTGAGTTCAAATCTGACCTCAGATACTTACTGTTTGTGTGACCTCGGGCAAGTCACTTAACCTTGTTTGCCTCAATTTTCTCATCTGTAAAATGAGCTGGAGAATGGAATGGCCAACCGCTCCAGCATCTTTGCCCAGAAAAGCCCAAATGGGGACCCAACTGAAGTGACTAAACAAGAAAATAATCAAAGGTTAAAAATGGCTAATAAGCTGAATGGATCAGAATTTCCAAATACTGCCAGCTGGCTCAGAAGCCAGTGGTCCTCTCTCTGCATCGTTGAGGCAGATTTGCCAACACAGCCATCAGCAGCCTGACCTGCCCTTCTACTGACATCATCTCCCTCTGGGGTCATGAATCCTGCTCTGATCGCAAAAGAGGCCCTCAAAACTTTGGTTCTTAGGCCATTGGGAAGGGAGGGAGCCAGGGGAAAGAGGTCAGTGGGAGGTGCCAGGCAAAGTTCATGAACATGATCCTCTCTGGCCCCCGCTGGAATTGAGAAGAAATCCATACACCCACAGCCTGGGGAATTCAGAAAAAGACTGGTCCTCTGTCAACTTTCTGATTCATTTCTGGATCCAGGACTTAAGGCTGAATGTGCTACCTCTGACCTGGTCAGAGAAACCCAGGGTTTCTTTGGTGGGTGTACTGAAAATACTGACTTTCTTCACTTAGTCCTGCAAAGACCATTTCCCTTTTATGCATGAGGAAAAAGGGGCTTAGGTTGAATGACTTGCCTGTAGTCAGCCAGGAAATAAACAACTGAGTCAGGATTGGAAACCAGGACCCTGTGTATAGCATTTTTGTCTGATGCCCTAAGTGCAAATGTCTGCTTTTCTTTGCTCTTTCTCCCAATGACACTTTATTTAACTTCTTTCTGCCTCTCTCAGCCCCACAAACCCCACTCCCCCGACACACACACTCTCCACACACACTGCCTGGAATGCTCTTCCTTCAACTCTGCCTCTTGGAATCTGCATCTCTAGTCCAGTCTCAAGCCAAACAAAATTCTCTACCTCTGTCTGGTCAGCACATCACATTTTGGCTTTCCTTCTCTCACATTTAATCCACAAATCACTGAAAAATAACATCAGATTGAACAAGTCCCAAAGCCAAAGAGAGCTTTCAGTTAGCACCTTCCTCCAGCCTAAGACTTCCCCAAAATCTAGCTAGAAGATCCACACAGGGAGTATGAGAAACACAGTAGAATCTGGCCTTGCCGCTATGTCTCATATCAAGAATTTAGGCTTGCCACGTGGGCCAAGAGAAGAAGACAAATACTATGGAGAGATATTAGGCTGAGAGAAAAACCCAGAAACCATAGGCTGAGCCTCAGAGAAGATGACAACTTGGTCCCAAGGACTTCAAGAGTTCCTGGAAGAAAGGAATTGTACAGGAAACGAGAGCTACAGACAAAAAGACTTGGAGGGAGAATTGATGATTTGGAGTGGATGGTGGTGAATCTCATCCAAGAAACAGACTACACATTCTGCACCACTAACTGAATGGACCAAAAAGAATTTTTTGTTGCATGTTACAATAATAGTCAGCATTTATATGGTGCCTACTGTGTGCAAAGTTGCTTTATAAAATTATTTTATTTGATCCTCAGAACAATCCTGTAAGGCAGATGCTATTATTTCCCCCATTTCCTCCTTGAGACAAAATATAAAGCCTGAGAACAGAAACAGTGGAGGCTATCTATTCTCCTCTCAAGAACAATCGTGCTGGAAAGCAGCTCAAAGAGGGCTAGACCAGGAATCATGTGACCTCAAAACCATGACCAGAAGAAACATCTGGATACCATGCCAAGAAAATACATGTGAAAACATCCCAGTTCTGTTAGCACCAGAGCAGCAGGGACTGGACCTGAGGTTTCATGGATACAGAGGGTTCCTAGCAGAAATTCCCTCTGCCAAGTATAGACTGGTCACTCCTTTGTAACTTATACCCTTAGAGAGTTATATAGACCAGAGGAGTCAAACTCAAAGAGAAAGATATCCCTAAGGGCCATAGATAGACTTGGAAAACCACAGATCAGCATGATGTATACTGTATTGTAATTTTTTTAGTTATTTTGTTAGCTATTTCATAATTACATTTTAACCTGGGGCACACTGGGGAATTTAGGTGGAGTTTGTCACAGTTAGCATTGCAAGATTAAATGACTTTCCCAGGGCCATGCCACCATGATGAATGAGAAGCAAGCCTTTCTAGAACCAGAGTTCAAAATGAAAATGGAATGAAACTACCTCTTACCTCCTGAAATAAACACTCATGTGAAAACTCCTGGGAATATCATTGCCAAATTCACAGATTCCAAGTAAAAAAAAGTACTACAAGGAATCAGAAAGGAAAAGTTCAAGAACCCAGGAAAGGATACCACAGGAACCTCACTCATGTCTGAATCTGAAAAAGAAAGGTTGTGAGTACATGCACATACTCCCAACCGTGTGCACACATGCTCGCGCGCGCACGCGCACACACACACACACACACACACACACACACACACATACATTCACCAACCAGAGTTTAGTATTGACTTGTATCAAACTCAACAGGAAAAGGAGAGAGAATAAAGAGAGGGCAGCCATGTTTGAAAGACAGGTTAAAGTTACTGTTAGAGAGAGAAGACTCAAAAGTAAATCAACTTCAGCTTCAGAGGTAGCATTGAAAAGGGAGATTTAAAAGGAAAAAAAAGAAAAAGTAAGAAGCAGTTCTTGAAGTCTGCGCAAGGGGAATATAGGAGGGTCAGGGAAATCAAAGACAATTGCTCCAATTCTAGCTCACTAGCTTTGATGATGCTCTTTTTACACAACTTCCTTCTCTTCAGAAAGAGACAAGGTAAAGGAAAAGAGGAAAACATTCTGGAATAAGATGGCACAAAATACATCATTAACAATTATAACCATAAGATGAATTTGCCCCCACCCAAAAAAAATGGCAGAGGGAATGATTTAGAAAGCAGAACCCAACAATATGTTGATTTTTTGTTTTGTTTTGTTTTTCGGGCAATGACGGTTAAGTGACTTGCCCAGGGTCATACAGCTAGAAAGTGACAAGTGTTTGAGGCCACGTTTGAACTCAGGTCCTCCTGAATCCAGGGCCGGTGCTTTATCCACTGCTCCACCTAGCTGCCCCAACAATATGTTGTTTACCCCCAAAAAATCACACTTGAAAAATAAATGTTAAAACAAAGAACTGATCCATAAAAATAAGAACTTGATTTTTCTGGGAAAAACTAATGAAAAAGATAAACCATTGGCTGGTTTAATTAAGAAAAAAGAGAGGGATTCAAAACAAATTATGAAGAAATAAAGGAATTTCTCAGAAGATAGTTTGCCAAATTGTATGCCAACAAAAAGTTAAATGGAATGGATGGATGTTTACAGAAATATAAAATATGCACATTAGTAGAGGATGAAATGGGTAATTTAGATAATAATATTCTCAGGAAAAGAAATTGAAGAGGGGGAAGGGATATAGTGCTATATTCTTAACAAGCACATTATATGAAATATACAAAGAAGAATTCATTCCAAGATTACATACAATCTTTGCCAAAATAAGAAAAGAAGGAATCCTACTACATGCCTTCTTTAACTCAAATATGGTCTTCATACCTAAGCTAGAAGGAGAGAAAGAGAGAGAGAGAGAGAGAGAGAAACACTATTGAGCATTATACCTAATGGATAATGAAGCAAAAATATGCAATAAAACATTGGCAAAGAGGCAACAGCAACAAATAAAAAATTATACACTATGGCCAGCTTTGACTTATGACACAAATGCATGGTGAATTCAACATAAGGAAAACTACAAACATAAAAAACAATTTAAAAAATCACATAGTTTTATAATAAATTAAAAGAAAACTTGAAAAAAAACCTATAACATCCATTTTGGTTAAAAACACAAAAAGGCATTGCGAGAACCTTAGCAATTCCACTAAAATTAACTGAAAATTAATAACTTCAACAAAGTACCAAGATATGACATAAAAGTCACATAAATCATCAGCTTTTCAGTATATTAATCAATAAAACCCACCAGGAAGATATAGAAATTCCATTCAAGATAACTAGAGTATAATTTGGAAGTCTACTCATCAATACGCCACAAGAATTCCATAAATATAACCACAAAATACTCTTTAGGGAAGTATATACCTTAATAATTAGACAAATATTTATTAATTGCTTACATTTTGGCCATGCAAATATAATTAATTTATTATTATTTAAATAACTAATAATTAGAGAAAATAAAATTGAAACAATTGTAGTCCTACCTCACACTTATCAGACTGGCAAAGATGCCAGAATGAGAAAATGGCATTTCTGGAATAAGGGGAATCTGGGAGATCAGGCATATTAATGCACCATTGGTGTAGCTATGAGCACGGTCCAATCATTCAGGAAAACAATTTAACCCTAACCCCAAATTTGCTCAGCTGGATATACCCAGTAACAGCACTACTAGGCTTACACCCCCAAAGAGACCAAGACAAGAAGAAGCAATGGCAGTGCTTTTTGCTATAGTGAAGATCTGAAAGCAAACTGAGTGTCCAACAACCAGGGAATAGGTAAACAAAATATGGCGCAGGAATCAAAGGGGATATTTTTGCACCATAAGAAATGATAAAAGATTCGGATTTAGAAAAATCTGGGAAGATAAATATGAACTAACTCAGAGACATGAGCAGAATATGAGAACAATCTTAGAATAACACTAACATTACAAAGAAAAACCCATTTGAAAAGCTTCAGAACTCTGAGGAACGCAGTGACCAGTCAGGACTTTGGAGAGCCATTGATTGAGCAGGCTACCCACCACCTGACAAAAAAGAGGAGGCTCAAGGTGCTGATTGAGGCATACATTTTCAGGCATGGATAAATGTGTAACTTTGTTTTGCTTGACTATGCTTCCTTGTTAACAAAATTTTTGTTATAGTTTTTTTGATTGGGGGATTTGGGAGGAATGGGCAATACTGATGATAGTGAAGGTTTGGTTTTTTTCAGGGCAATGAGGGTTTTTGGTGAGGCAATTGGGGTTAAGTGACTTGCCCAGGGTCACACAGCTAGTAAGTGTCAAGTGTCTGAGGCCGGATTTGAACTCAGGTCCTCCTGAATCCAGGACCGGTGCTTTATCCACTGTGCCGCCTAGCTGCCCCCATAGTGAAGCATTTTTTAAAAAGAAAAGAAACAAAAGGAAAAATACAGTCAAACTGCTGTTCCCCACCCCCACTCTAGCCCATCCCTGCTTCTTTTCCTCCCAGTCTCTCCATTCCTACTACCTCGTATTCTAAAAACATAGGTCTCGTGGTATTTTAAAAAAATGAACAGTGTAAGGTTAAGTGGAGACAGAGACAAGGATAGCTTGGAAAATAACATGTTCATTTTTTAAAATATAATTTTGAAAAGAGTTGCAATCTGTACATATTGGAAGTGCAATATGAAATCCTATTTTTCTGTTCTTTGTATATGGAAATGCATTGGAAATGTTCTTTGAGAATGACTTTTTAAAAAAAGAATCAAACCGTCTAAATGGGGTCTCTCTTAATACTTCCTCTGGTTATTGGTGCTTTCCTACCACCTTTGTGTTTATATGTAGATATTATGTATTTTCTTATTTGTGTATGTATTATCTTCTTCCCCTCCCCACCCACAAGTACTTGAGGGCAGATAGTTTCATTTTTTGCTTTTGTATTTTCTGGGCTAGGCATAGGGGTGGGCATATAATAAATATTTAATTTTATTTTTGTGGAATTCAACTGAACGCTTTTATAAAAATACATTTTATTTGTATCTTTTGTTTTTGCATAGCCCATATTTCCCAATATGTTCCTGTCCCCATCCCTCTTGAGAGCCCTCTCAGAAAAAAGAATTAAAAGAGGAAAAAAAATCATTTCAAAAGCCTGCCATTGGTGCAGTGTCCCACCTCTACAGTTCACTATCATTGCAAAGAAAGGTGCCTCCTCACACCTCTTCTTTTAGGCTGAGACTTTTCTGCACTGAGAGTCTGGAGCTTTGTTGGGCTTTAGATGGCTCAACAAATTCTTGTTGGTGGCTATTTCCCACAGTCAGGTTGTTGGGCTACTCTGATAGGCTTATTTTTTTTTTCATTTGCCCACACTTATCCCTAAAGGTAAGAAAATGTCCCCAACCAAGTCAGCAGAAGACAATTGTGGCCTGAGTGGCTTTCTAAACCTGAGTGCTTCTCATTCACCCGTTGTTGTGTTATTCCTTCTTGACAATAAAGAAGAACATTTGCATGCAGATCAACAGCTCTTGTGTTCCATTTCCAGAGTTAGTGATGTGCACACCTCTTGAGTCAAATGCAGAATTCCCATTAGTGGGGATAGAAATTAGCCTTGTGGAAGAAAGCATCCCAAGTGGAGTCCCTGCTGACTGCCTACTATTCATGACTTAGAATTATAAGAAAGGAGCCCTGGGCTCAGCAGCCTTGGCACGAGGAGAGACCTCAGGGGCCAATATCGAAAGCTCTCTGTCTCACTTTCTTTATTCGTTCATCTGTCTTTGTCAATCTCTTTCTATGTGTGTCTCTTTTTCCGCTTCTGCCTGATTGTCTGTTTCTGTCTCAGCTCCACCTCTCTCTCTCTCTCTCTCTCTCTCTCTCTCTCTCTCTCTCTCTCTCTCTCTCTCTCTCTCTCTCTTTGTCTCTCCGGGTATCATTTCTCTTTCTCTCTCCTTCATTTCTCCCCTTTGCCTCTCCCTTGTTCTGCAGCTGAATAGTCTGTCCACTTCAGCCGATTTCTCTTTAGGACCAAATGATGACAGCAGATTCCAGGGATCTCTTCATGAATTAGACACTCACGGAGCCATTGTCCACGGGGAGGCAATTCTTTTTATGAAATCCCCCAGCTGGCAACTCGGCTAGAACAGAAGCTTATTTACATAGTACTTTACATGTAATTTTCATGCTATTAATATAATGTCAAAACATAAGAGCAACTGCTGTCCCCCACCCCCACTCCAGCCCTTCTCCCAGGGTCCTTCATCCCCATTGCCTCATTTAAAAACAGAGCTTAGAGACGTGAATGAGCGTTCCAAGCACCACACTTGAAATACAATCTTACAAATAATTTAAAATAAAACTTTCTCTGTTCTCTCTCTCTTCTACATGTTTCTTAATCTCTTACTATCATATTCGGGTCAGAAGAAATAGGAAAACGGGGATTCTCACTGTTAAAGGGGCACCACACACATATCCTGACACAGAATCTTGTTGCTTCTGCCTTTCCAACATCTGTTGTCTCCCTCCCATTCTCTTCACTCCCACAGGCACCAGCCTAGCCCAGACCTCATCATCTTTCATCTGGTCTGTTGCAATAGACCTGAGTTGGTCTTTGGGGCTTCAGTCTCTTCTCACTCCGATTCACCCTCCACACAGCTGACAAAGTGATTTTCCTAAAGCATACGTGGGAATCTCTCTGTATATATGTTGGTGGGAGAGTGTGTCATCAATGGGTTTTTTTGTTTGTTTCTTTGGTTGGTGGGGAGGATGTTCTTCCTGCATGACCTTAGTACATACTGGTTTCTAAAAGCATGGCTGACTCAACGAATCTGAATTGACATCATGGTGAAAAGGACACTCTAGTAGAAATGCATGAGCTACAACACTAGAAAGACACTTCCTCCAATCCCACAGCATGGTGTGGAGTAGGGATGCTCTGGGAACTCAGCTCCTCAGCAGGAGAAGGAGCCGGGATAAGCACCTCAGAGCATGTCTTATGGCTGGATGATCTTCATAGAGGCTCAAGAGACCCCTTGCTGGTGGAGAAGCTGCTTTTGTTAGACTGAGTCAGTGGGATTTTGCTTTGTTTGGTTTCACACAGCCGGCAAACACTAACTCCAGCACCATCTTGTATGCTCTGCACTTTTCACTGCAAATGGCATTTAAAATTTAATTTGTAGAATTTGTTTTAAATTTTATTAAAAATTTAGCTTCCTTTGAACTGATTCCTTTTGTGTTTGCACTTGTGGCCAGAGTTAAGTTGTGGGGGGGAAAGCTTGACAAGAAATAATTTCAATAGTTATCATCTCTTAGTAAAATCCAACCCAGAGAGCTGGTCTGCAGTCCCCAAAGGCTCTGCCAGTAAAACTAATGCTACAGGGGACAGCTAGGTGGTGCAGTGGATAAAGGGCCCTGGATTCAGGAGGACCTGAGTTCAAATGCAACCTCAGACACTTGACACTTACTAGCTGTGTGACCCTGGGCAAGTCACTTAACTCTCATTGCCCTGCAAAACAACAACAACAACAACAACACACCACAAAAACAAAACAAAACAAAAAAAACAAAAAGCCCTCCAAACGGAGGAGCAGCTGGAGCAGGAGACTGGGCCTCCTCAGAGACCATCCTAAAGGATCTGGACTTGAAGAGGCTGGGCTAGTGAGGAATGGATTCTCTTTTCTTTTTTGGTCATGGAAACTCCAGAGCCAGGTCCTCAAGCAAGGGGGAGTCAAGGAGTGCTTCTGTGGAAGCCCTGCCCCCACAAACTAGATCCTACTGTCGCAATACTATGCAAGCACAGCCCGGCATCCCTGAGAAGAAGAACTGCTGCTACTGCCACCGATCATACTGTGAAGCCTGTAAAGAGCCTTCAGTTTCTTCACTGGTAAAATGAGAGGCCCTGACGTGTTCTCCGAGGTTCCTTCCCAGCCTAGATCCGTAAGCCTACAGTAACGAGGAAGCTGTTCTTGGCGCCAGGAGGGCCTAGATTCAAGTCCTGCTTCTGATGTGCGCTGACCGTATGACCCTGGGCCAGTCGCCTCATTTCCCAGGGTCCTAGACAATTCTCCAAGACCACGGGTTGTACAGAAGTTGCTGACCTATCTTGGCAGGGTCCCCCCTTCTTAGTGAAGACCCGATGAAGTGCCAGTACAAAATGTCCGTTTGGCATCCCAGGTCCCTCATAACCCAGCTCCCTCCTACCCCTCCAGGCTTCACCTTCGCTACTACGGACTTTTTAATCCGTGATTATGGCCTCCTGCTTGTGCCTTCCACACGACCCTCCATCTCCTACCTCCGGGCCTTTCCCTGGCTATGCCCCGTGCCTGGACAACCCTCCCTCCTCTCTCGTCCCTTCTTCTCCGGCTTCCTTCCTGTTCCAACTACAATCTTGCCTCCTACAAGAGGCTAGTGCCTCCCTCCCATCTTCTCCAATGTACGAGGTGCGTGGCTTGTTTGGTCAGAGCCGTCGGTGAGCTCTGTCTCCCATTAGTCTGGACGCTCCTGGAGGGCAAGTCTGTCTTTTACCCTTCTTTGTATCCCCAGCACGTGATTACTTTTTAGTGACTGACTCACTGACCGATGCAGTAACCCCACCTGAGAGAAGCGGTGTGAATCCTGGAGGCCCTCCCTCCCCTTTGGGATTTTGGCCCAGTACCCATCCGCCCTCCCCTTAACATAGACAGCAAGTGAACGAATCAGGATTCAAACCCAGGTCTCGATTCTGACCCCAGACTGTGGCTTTCTGCAGAAAGTGATGAGGAATGCCAAGACCACTCGGGCAGGAGAAGGAAGCCCCTGTCTGACAATGGACAGAAGCCTAAGGAGCTGAGCCCCTGAGCTGCAAGAGGGGAGGGATGTGGGCGGGAAAACGTTGGTGGAAGCTGAGCCAGCCTTTGCTCCTGTGCGCATCTGAAGGCGGCCCTGCTGGAGGGAAGCTCAGGGACTGGGAGCGTTTCTGCACGCGGGGCAGCCCTCCGTGTGGCCAGATCACTGTTTAAGCGGATGCATCAAGGCCATTCCTCACAGAGCAGCTTGGATCCCAGCGCCTACGGCCCAAACCCCCGAGGAAATCCCATTTCTCTTCGAAGAAGAGGCTCTGAGATACACAAACAAACACGCGGTGAATGAAGCGATGAGCTCAGGAGACTCAGGAGACCATGGCCGGGAGCAGGATCTGCCTGCTTCCTTTCTCCTGTCTAGAAAAGTCAAGTCGCTGTCCTAGGAGTCAAATCAAAACATTTGAGATGCAGTGCGTTAGCTTGGGGAGAAGCTGATGGCAAGGAAGATGCCAGCATCCTTTTGTCTTTAATAAAAGCCAGTCGAGCAGCAGGATCCAAAAGCCAGGGACACAATGCCCAACTTCAGTAAGTCAGGCCAAGCGCAAAATCAACCAGATAGGAAGTTACAGCTGTAACTAGGGTGGGACAGCGGGGCTTCTCCCCAGGCACTAATATGGGAAGATGCACACCAGAGAGCTTCTTCTGTAGGTCCACACACCTAAGAGAGTAGAGGAAGGTGGGCCCCAGAAAAGGGCAGTGAGGAAAGGACTTAGGTCAGAGGATGGGGGAAGAAGGGGAAGGGAGAGTCACCCCTTGTTCTAGAGGGACTGGACCTGCCAAGGTCCTGCGTGCTGTCAGTCTCCAGCCAAGCACCCCTGCCCTCCTCAGCTCTACTGCTGCTATTGCCCTCACTGCTGTGAGATTAAAATTGGATATTAGATCATAAATCTCCCCTACTTAACCTTTCCCTTAATTTATCTCCCAGACTAGTAAATGGAAGAAGCTTCTGGTTTTCTAGATAGAGCTTTTATTGTATGGTAGTCACAAGGTGATGTTGATTAGAAGGATAGGAAAGTAGAAATACAATACAAATCGTCTTAAATCTAAGCTTAGTCTATATTCCGTATAAAACTCACCAAAAGCGGAGGGCCACCTTTGGGGCGAGAGACCTAGTCAAGCCCGTGCTGTTAACCGAGAGCCGGGCGAGTCAAACTCCAGTCCGCATCTGTCTGTGCAGCACAGCCAGGAGACCAGCGGAGCAGGAAAAAAGAAAGGCCCCACTTCCGTTCTCTCCTTGCCTTTTAAGCTCGCACCCCGGAAGTCGAGTGCTCAGCAGGCAATCTGGTGTGCGGTCGCAGGCGGACTGGTGTGCGTAGCTCATGCTGTTGGTCTCCTCCCCGAAAGGGTGGTCCTAAAAAAGACTGGCGTCTGTCCATTATCTAACCGACTGTTAAAACTTTTTTCCACACTGCTACCCCCCTGATTTTGCCCCACTTAAAACTATTCCTTGTTACGCCTCTGGGCTGGAAGAGTGTGAAACCTGCAGCATCACACGATGTAACTGTTCGTGCTCTCCTAAAATCTCCCCGGACTTATGTTCATTTGTTTTCTTGTGTGCTGTTGCCTCCCCCATAGAATACAAGCTCCTTGTGGGCTCAGAGGGTTACTTTTGTTGTTCTGAATCCCCCCTCCCCTGACCCTTCCTGTTCGATGATTGGATGGTTCAAGGTTGACAGCTGGGATGTGGGCTTTGATTCGATTTTATGAAGCTAAGGCAGCTGCATCCCCAAAATGATGGAGGCCTCATAGCCAGAGAATGCATCATTCTTCTGCCAGCAGCAAACTCGGTGTAAATAAAAGCTGCAAGCCTTTGGCTTGGAGCTTTGCCCTTTGCCCTTAAATAGACCTCAGTGTCCAGAGCCCGCACTCGCACTGTATCGCACCCCATCGCACCACCCAACAGGATTCCTCCTCCAAGCCTCGCTCCCACCCCACTTCCCCTCTGGCTGACCTCCAGAGCCAGAGGAGCAGTCGGGGGTGAGAGAGGGGACACTGCAGAGGAGGAGGAAGAGGAGGAGGGGAGGAAGAGGAGGGGAAAGGGAGGAGGAGGGCACTGAGAGGCTGACGAACTGAATCTTGGTCCTTTAACCCGTAAGTCCCACTAAGGACAGTTGGAGAGCAGCCTTGGGAAGGAGCAGCTGGAGGGGGCTTGAAGGAACCAGGGCCCTATGCCCCTTTCTCACTGATGACCCCAAATGGTCATTTTGGTCCTTAGAAACTTCCAGTTTCTACTGTTACCCATTGCCTCTTTTGACTTGCCCTTTCTCCCCTCTATCCACTCCTTTCTTTTCTCTCTTTGATGGATAAAAAACTGGCCTTAGAAAAGGATGCTGAGTTCGAGTTCTGGCCCTGACATGTAGTGACTGTGTGACCCTGGATAAGTCACTAAGCCTCTCAGTGCTTAGAGAAAACACTTTTTATTCCATGGAATTCCTCAGGTATCCTGGCACCATACTTGGTAGGCAAAGCATACACTGACTGACCAATAACATTGAACTAAATGCCTATATCATAAAATATTTAGCATTTACATAGCACTTTAAAGTTTGGAAAGCACATTACAAATATTGTCTTACTTAATCTTCACAATTACCCTTGGAAGGAAAGTGCTATTATTACCGCCATTTTACAGATAAGGAAACTGAGGCAAACATTGCTAGTAAGTGCTTGAGGCTGGATTTTAACTCAGGTCCTCCTGACTCCAGAGTGAGTGCTGCCTAGCAACTAGAGTGGTCAAGTAACTCTGACCCCCCCAATCCGAGTACAACACAAGAAACATTGGGGTGAAGACTAACACTAGCTGATGTTTCCAGAGTGCTTTATATTCATTAGCTCATTTAAGCTTCACAACAATCCTGTATTGCTTGTAAGGTATGATTATTATGGCCATTTTAAAGACAAAGGATCTGAAGCTAAGAGACCATAAGTAGTTTGACTAGAATCACCCAACTAATAAATTTGGGAGTAAGGATTTGAATCCAACTCTTCCTGACTCTGAGGTCATACTACATATCTGACAGAGGCAGTTGGGTGGCACAGTGGATATCTCACTGTCCCTCAAGTCAGGGGGACCTGAGTTCAAATGTCACCTCAGACATCTACTAGCTGCATGACGCTGGGCAAGTCATTTAACCCCAATTGCCTTAAACATCAGGGCCCGTCTCCAGTTGTCCTGATGTATAGATTGCCACTGGACCCAGATGGCTGTGTAGGAGAGTGAGGCTGGTGACCCTGCACAGCCCTCCCTGACTCAAATCCAAGACATTGCAAGTCATGACATCTCCTCCTGATGTCACGGTCCTCTTCAAGAATGAAGTACAAAGAACAAACAACTCAACGACATATCTGACAATGGCATTGTTAAGCTTGGAGAGGAGGAATTCCCTCCCAGCACCAGTTGTTGAATCTTCTGCACCCAAATATTCTGAGATCATGAAGTATAGGTCATGTGCCTACTGATAGAGAAGGAAGGGAAGGGAGGAAACTTTCAGGCTCCCCTCCTCTTACATTTTTTATCAGATAAGGAGTCCAATTTAGGGGGCTCCGACCCCAGAGCTAACTATGAGGCAAGAGAGCAAACAGTGAAAACAAGTGTTCCATTTGGAGTCAAAGGCTCTAGGTTCGAATCTTGACTCTGCCCCTGATTACCACTATGTCCTTGGGCAAATCATTAACCATCTCTGGACCTTTGCTCCTTCAAGTATAAAATAAGAGGGTCTGATCTTGAGTCCATGATCTTTTCATCACTCTCTACAGCAAGGAATCTTGGGGGCAGTGAGGTGGCGCAGTGGGTAAAGCACCGGCCCTGGATTCAGGAGGACCTGAGTTCAGATTTGGCCTCAGACACATGACACTTACTAGCTGTGTGACCCTGGGCAAGTCACTTAACCCCCATTGCCCCACAAAAAAATAGAGCAAGGATTCTTAACATTTGGGGTCATGGTCCCCTTTGGCAGTCTGGCAGAGCCAATGGATGCTTTCTCAGAACCGTGTTTTAAAATGCATAAAATAAAATATGTAGGCTTACAAATGAAGCTGGTTATGTTGAAATATGACTATCAAAAACGTTCAGAGACCTCAGGTTAAGGAAGCCCTTTTCTAGAGAGAGACCCAAGAAACAAGAGAAACACTCTAGGAGGAAGGGTCAAAGCAAATCACTTGTTCTCAGTCTCGAACCTTCCTGCTCAGATGCCAGACCCACCTTTAGCTCTTCCCTCAGGGGGCTGTGACCTCTTGTTTGCAAGCTTTGCCTATGAAGAAGGCACTTTGGAATGACAGAAGTTTGACTCTCTTTCCCCTTATTAAAGCAACATAAACTGCCTCTTCCAATCTAGACCACAAGACTCACCAGGGACCACAATGTTGGATCTAAGCGTCATTGCTCCAGTCAAATGATGGGAACTGCCTCCTCCAATCTAGACCAATCTGGATTCACCAGGGACTTCAATTCTGGATCAAGGGCCATTATACAAAAGGTGAGAAGCCAGCCCCTCCATCCTGTGACCTGTTTAGGGACCATACTCTTACTACTACATCCCCATTCAATCTCTATGCCAGAAAGCATGGAGGGTGGGGCGGAGCTGACCAGACATGCTCTTCGAAAGGTAAAGTGTGATGAGGGAAAAAGAGAATGAATGCTGCTGCCATTGACCCTTCCTAAACCATTGCCATCCCCCCATTTTCTTTTAGTGTGTATTGCAAGGGATAATCCTTCCAGGAGTTAGTTCATTTGTCTGACCAAACCTGACAGTGTCCTGCCAGTGCCTGGTTAGAAGACATGATCAATACAGGCAGAGTTTTCCATCTCCCACACCACATCTCACTGTCTATCTGGCACAAAGACAAACCTAAATATCTGTCATCCTCCTGATTTCCCGCTCATCAGTTCAGGGAGCAAACCATGGATGAAAAAAAATACATGAAGCTCTATTAATTCAAACCAAAGAAATTATACCTCTGAAAGTGAATCACCACTTACCAAAATACCCAGGAATGTGGGATAAAAACCATCAATAAACACCAGATTCCTGCCAGCCACAATATACAGAGTCTTTCAGGGGGAGAGCTCTAGTTATGTCACATGTAAAGAGAAAGGGAGATTATAGCTATCCTCTCACCAGCTGGAGATGTGCGTGTGTGTGTGTGTGTGTGTGTGTGTGTGTGTGCACCCATGTGCACACATGCACGCATGTGATAGAATAGTGAAGGTCCTAAAACCATTTGCGTGTCAGTCCCCTGCCAGCTGATTTCCCAAAATTTCAATTAGTGATGCTGGGGAGGAGTAAGAGAAAATGCAAGGACCCCATCAGACTAGGAAGGACAGTTTAGTTAGAAAGTCAATCAGCCAATCAATTGACAAGCATATGTTAAGCTCCTACTATATATAAAAAGAATGAAATAATCCCTGTTCTCCAGGTGCTCACATTCTAATGGAAGAAATAAGAAATACATATACAAGTATAGCATGTTCTAAAGGTCTTACTGTAGTTTTAAGCTATTAAAGACTCTTTACAGAATAAATACAAAATAAATACAAGATTGAAGAGGAGTACACCAGCATTTGGGGAAACTAGGAAAAGCTTCAGGTGGAAAGTTGTCAATGTGCTTCATCTTGATAGAAGAGAGGGATTTTATGAGGTAGATGTGAAAAGGGAATGCACTGCAGTCATCCAAAATAGCCAGGGCAGGGGCAACTAGGTGGCACAGTGAATAGAGTACTGGCCTTGGAGTCAAGAGGACCTGAGTTCAAATCTGGTCTCAGACACTTAACACTTAGTAGCTGTGTGACCCTAGGCAAGTCACTTAACCCCAATTGCCTCACTAAAAAACAAAACAAAACAAAACAAAATAGCCAGGGCAAAGCTTTATTCCTTTATGGCTTTCTTAATTTTTTTCTGAGATTTGATTATTTACATTCTTTATTTCTTATTCATTAATCTGAATATTTTATATTTCTGTAAGCATTCAATTTTGTCTCTGATTATGTCACTTATTTTATCTCCATTTGTTGTGAATTCTCCCTTTGTTTTTGTTTGTGATACTGGTAATTTGCTTTCCCTCTTTAAAAAAAAAATCTGGATCTTGGTGGCAGGTCTCTGGCTGAGGGTCCTCCTGCACTGCAGGCAGGAAGATGGTGGCCGCAAAGAAGATGAAAAAGTCATTGGAGTCCATCAACTCAAGGCTCCAGCTGGTGATGAAAAGCGGTAAATGTGTGCTAGGCTACAAACAGACTCTGAAAATGATGAGACAAGGCAAAGCCAAATTAGTCATCCTGGCCAACAACTGCCCAGCCTTGAGGAAATCAGAGATTGAATATTACGCTATGTTGGCCAAAACTGGCGTCCATCACTACAGTGGCAACAACATTGAATTGGGTACAGCATGTGGCAAGTACTACAGAGTTTGTACACTGGCTATCATTGATCCAGGTGATTCCGATATCATTAGAAGCATGCCAGAACAGACCAGTGAAAAGTAAACTGTACAAAAGTATTCTTTAATAAACTGGCCAAAGCTTGTTTAAAAAATGATTACTTAATGTTTATTAGATTATAATATAACAATATGTTAATAGCTAATATATTGACTTAATGACTGCCATCCCTTCCCCCTCCCCCCCCCCCAAAAAAAAAGAGCAGATGCTGGTTAATCACATCAATGATTTTTCCCTCCTTTGATTTTGTTAATCTGTCCTTTGATTTTTAGAATTTCTATTTTGGTGCTTTGCTGAGTTTTTTTTAATTTTATTTTAAGTTTTGCTAATTTTTTTTAGTTGCATGACCTCTTTAGTTGCATAGATGAATCCATTCTTTCATTCTTTTGTGGACAAAAGTGATCTCTTTAAGTACTATTTTGGCTAATTCCCCAAAGTTTTGGTGAATTGTCTTATTATTGTTATTTTGCTAGATGTATTGTTTGTCTTTGACCCAACAGTTCTTTTAGGATTAGTTGTGTGTTTTTTAAAATCCTTGCTTCAAAAGTCATTTATTTAAATTTCATTTCATTTTTGTAGGTAAAGGATTTGCTTAATACTTTTACTATTCTGAATTTGTTTGTAAGGTTTTTATTCCCTAATAGTGGTCAATTTTTAAAAGTCGTCATATACAACTAAAGCATATACATAGTCTCTTTGGTTCCCATTCATTAATCACTGGACATCTTTCATACCTAACTTTTTCAAAATTCTATTCAAGTCTTTAATTTTTTCCTTATTTACTTTTTTTTTTATTAGTGAGGCAATTGGGGTTAAATGACTTGCCCAGGGTCACACAGCTAGTAAGTGTTAAGTGTCTGAGGCCGGATTTAAACTCAGGTACTCCTGACTCCAGGGCCAGTGCTCTATCCACTGCACCATCTAGTTGCCCCATTATCCCATTATTTTCTCTTTCTTTTATACATTTCTGCTTCATAATTTATATGCACTCACATTCATAGTTATGATTATAAATTGCATGTTTCTCTCAAACATATTCTTTTATTCTTTACATCTCTTTGCCCCTGTCCGAGTATTTATAAAAAAAGAAGGTTGTAAAAAGAATTATGCTCAACACTAGTGAATCTAAAGTTGAAACAATCTGCTTCTATGGGTTCTTATACTTTCTTTCCTTTTAATCCTCCTTCTAAGTTCACCCTTCAAAGATGGAATTTCTTTTGCTCATTACTAATATCAATACACTTACATTCACTCTCTTAAGCTCCCCTTTCCCTGTTTCCATCTGTTTTACTGTTGATTTTTAATATATTTCTATATCATGTTCTTTCAGTGTATGTCTGTGTTCAACAATTCTTTGTCCGATTCAGATGAAAGTAAGTTCATGTAATGCCTCCAGTCCCCACCCCTTCCTCCATGTATATATAGTCTTTTCATATGGCCCAATTATGTAAGATTCTAAATTCAGTGAGCACCTCCTTGGGTTTTTGTGAGGAGGAAATTAGATAAGATGTACAAAGTGCTTTGTAATCTCAAAACACTCAATATTAGCTATTTTAGCTGTTATGAAAAGTCAAGTATTTTTCCCATGAAAAAGACAACCCTGGCATCTGGTTTCCTTTCTTGAGTTCCTGGTGCAATGCAGAGATCTATGGAGAGAACTCAAGGAAATGAGAAGTATTTATCCAGTATAAGAGAAAATTGAGAAAACACAATACCTGTTTAAATATTTAATGGTCTGTTATGTAGAACAGATATGAGACTTTTTCTTCTTGGTCCATGAGGACAGAACTACGAGGGTCAATGGGTGGGAGTTATACATGTGCAATTGTGCAAAACATATCAGACAAAAAAAAACTTTAGTAAAAGGAACTAACAACTAAAACCAAAATAATATGCTTCCATCTGTATTCAGACACCATCAGTTCTCTCTCTGTAGATGGATTGCACTTTTCCTAAGTCCTTCAGAGCTGTCTTGGATCATTGCATTGCTGCAAATAACTAAGTCATTTGCAGCAGATCATCTTACAATATTTCTGTTATTTTGTATATAGTTCATTTCACTTTGCATCAGCTCATGTAAGTCTTTCCAGGTTTTTCTGATAGCATCCTGCTCATCTTTTTTTATAGTAAACTACATTTATATAATAATTTAAGGGGAGATTTCCTTACAAAACACCCATGGGTTTGATTATTGCAACAACAATAATAGCTAACATTTATATAGTACCTTTTTACCTGACAAAGAATTTTCTTCGCAATAGCCCAGAAAAGTAAGTACCACCACCACCACCACCAGCAGCACCAGCAGCACCACCATCACTACCACCACCACCGCCATCATCCTTGTCTTACATTGCTCTTGCCTCTGCTTCCAATTTTTCCCCCAGTTACTAATGCTAACAGTATTTCCCTCCATCCTATTCTCTCCCCATGATATTTACTCTATTTTCTATCTTCTTTTACCCTATCCCTCCTCAAAAGTGTTTTGATTCTGACTGCCTCTCCCCCAATCTGCTCTCCCTTCCTTCTCCCCTCCCCCCTTCTCCCCTTCCCCCCCACTTCCCTAAAGGGCAAGATATATTACTATACCCACTTGAGTGTGTCTGTTAGTTCCTCTTTGAGTCAATTCTGATGAGAGTGAGGCTCATTCACTCCCCTGCTCCTCCCCCATCTTCCCCTCTACTCCATAAGCTTTTTCTTGCTTCTTTTATATGAGATACTTTGTCCCATTCCACTTCTCCCTTTCCCTTTCTCCCAGTGCAAGCCTCTCTCTTCTTAATTTTATTTTAAAGATGTTATCATGAGGCAGCTAGGTGACACAGTGGACAAAGCACCTGCCCCGGACCCAGGGGACCCAAGCCCAAATCTGGCCTCAGACATAAGACACTCCCCAACTGCTCAACCCTGGGCATGCCCCCAACCCCAAATGCCCCACAAAAAAAGATAAACAAACAATAAATGCTTTACAGATATCATCTCTTAATAATAAATTCCCACCTGTGCCCTCTGTCCAAATTTATTCCTTTCAGATGCCCTAATACTGAGAAAGTTCTTATGAGTTAGAAGTATCATCTTCCTATATAGGAATGCAAATGGTTTAACCTTTTAAATAAGTTCTTTAATTGATCCTTATATGACATATTCTTTATTACTTTCACCATCCTAATGACCCATTCCAACTTGTCTATGTCTTTCTTTTTTGTTTTGTTTTGTTTTATGTCTTTCTTAAAAGGGAATCCCCCCACCCCCGCCCTGCCAAAAAAGGGAATGCCCAGATATGAAAACAATCACACCACTTATGCTCATACTAAGGCAAACTATAATGGCAAATTATGTACTATTGAGTTCCCCTATTCTGGACTCTATGTTTCTCTTAGAATTTGTTAGCTATGCTGTAGGTCTCTTGCTCTGTTACAGGTTGGATTCAATATTAGCTGGGCCCCTTTTCAACATTGTAAACCTGTGCTTAATAACTGATTGACCAAGATTATTGATTCAGCCTAAATAATGTGATCTTTTTGGCCACTATCTCCCACAGTTAGTGCCTACTGATTGAACAGACAGTTCATTAAACCTCCAGATCTTATTTTTTTTTACAATACCTATTGTCTAACCATCAGTTTCCTCTTCTTAGATTCATAAAGGTGATTATTTTGAAGCCAAAGATAAAACATCACATTATACCCATCATCATATTCTTCAATTTAGCCTATAGTTCTAGCTTTTCAGAACATGTGAAGATGCTGACTTCATCACCCAGCATGTTAGCCATCCTTACAGTATTGTTTTCTCTGCAAATTGACAAGAAACACTTTCATTCAAGTGACTCTATTAGAGCCTAAACAAGTGTTCAAGGCTTCTCAGAAGAACCATCTCTTAAGAAGGAAGTCAACTCCCCAGTAGGGCATTTCTTTGGAAATCTCTCTTTGTTCTGCAAAGGTGGTTTTGAGGAACATTATGTATCACAAATACTTGTTGTCATTGTGGGAAGGAAAACTGGAATTACTTCCAGCCCCACTCACTGACTTAAAAGGGAGAGCTATGGAAACCAAACAATGTTTGAACCTGATGGCATTTGCACCAAAGACTGGACAAAATGAGCACATTGGCTGAGACATAAAGGCAATGTCAGTGCTTCCAAAAGGGTGTAAGTTGAGCCAGATGGAGAAACCTAATGGTTCTAAGCAGCCCATCCAACTTTGCCCCTGAATTTTATGGTATAGACTTGTCTTCTTTAGCAACTTGCTAAAGAAAACCATACAGGGAACGAAAGATCAAAAATTGGATTCCATTCAATCCTGTGAAGGAAGCTTGAGTTACTGAGCATCATGATCAGGCTAGAACTCTTTAAGGGAAACTGTTTTGTTTTTTGTTCTACAAAGTACCCCCAGGATGTTTTGACTTTGTTTTTAAAACAACAAGATTGTTGTTTAAGAAAGAAAACAAAAATCTTGATTTTAATCATCCTAAAAGCAATAACAACAAATCCATATTCTCAAACAGCACTATTGGAAGCCATTTTGGCTAGATTTTCATCATTGCTCTTTCTGCCACTTCTGTCTTTTACAAATGAGAAAATCAGAAATCCCTTGGGACTGGTGCAAAACATTAACTAACCCCTTATCAGGCTCCTAGAAGGGGAAAACAGTCATTATTTGTGCAGGGAAGTTAAGACTAGATTTGTTTGCCCACCATAACCCCCAGGCCAAAAGAGTGAGGCACCAACTACTGGATATTTAATGCTCTTATTTTGCATCAGGTTGTGTTGCCAAGACAGAGGTAAAACTCACCTCACTTCTGTCAGAGGAATAGTTTATTCCTAATTCAAAGGCTCAACGGTGGGTTCCCCCAGCACAGGCGCATCCAAATAAGAATATTGGCTTCTTTATAGCCAAGGGATAGGAGTGTGAATCCTAGAACTACCAATTACTAGTTCTGTAATACTAAGTAAGTCACTTCCCTCCCTGGTCCTCAGTTTCCTCTTCTTGTAATTTAGTTCAAGTCAACTGAACAAGAATTTATTAAGTTACCATTCTATGCCAGTCACTGTGCTGGACAAAAATGAAGGGTCCCTGCCCTTTATATCCTTCTAGAAGAGAAATACTATGTACACAGAGCAATGTATATTTTATATATATTTGCATATACATATATATATCACAGATGCATATATACATGTGCATATGTGAAGTAATGAATTAACTATTGTCTCAGAAATATGTGTGTGTATTTACCAAGTAAATGCAAAGTTACTGGGGAAGAACACATACCATTTGGGGGGTGAGGAATCGTTTCATGTAGGATTTGGGTCATGAACTAAACTTTGACTGGATCTAGAGACTGCTCAGATGGGGAGAAGGGGCAGAAAGGGGGGATTTTGTTTACAGGAAGTGACAATCAGGTCAGTTTGGCTGGAGTCTGGGGAGTTTGATGGAGAGAATGGGGAATCGGTCTGGAAGGCTGGGCCAAATGAAGATGGGGAAGGGCCTAAAATGTTCAGCAAAAGAGTTTGTATTTCAGCCGTGGAAGCTTCTTGACTATGGGGCTGACTTGATCAAAGGAACAGGTAGGACAAAATGGCCTCTAAATTCATCCACAAGTTGTTGATCCTGGGATAGCAAGAAGTTCCTTAAAATTCTGTAAAAAGACACCGAGCAATATTAAGTCCAATTTAAGTCACTTCTACTTTTATAGAAAATGCAAAAACAACCATAGCCGTGTTTCCATGTGGTGCTTGCAGAGAGAAAAGAGGAGGAGCTGGAAATTCACTAGAAAACCAGGAAGGCATCATGGGTCCCCATTTTGAGGCTTCAGCATTTTCTTCACCTTCTTGGAAAGTGCTAATGAATCATAACTCCTGACTCCTTTTTTCAAGTTATTTTACCTTTGCAGTGATGAGAAGTCAGAAAGGTCTGGCTTTAATGGATTTTTAAAATGTCAGTCTTCTCCAATGAAACTTGGGTCTGGGGGTGGGGAGCAAAGGGATGGAGGGCAGAAATGAAATTCGATTTCTGGATTGGCCAAGAGGAGGCAGCTGTGACAGCTCTCTCATAGGAACGAAGAATGGCCAATGGCATCTGACCTGAGGCTGGCCTTCTCTACAGAAAACAAACAGGCTGATGCATGAAAAAGCATGCCAGTGCAGCCAGGAAGTTGGGGCTACTGGCTGCCCAGCAGACCTGGGGCTTCAGTCACAAGTAAGCAGAATGGGAGGCTCTTGTCACAAAGCTCTGACAGTAACAGTAGCTTCTTTCAATGGGTGGCTTCCCTGAGGCAAAATAAAGGGGCCTGCTGTGGCAATGAGGTGGATAAATGGGGCAATGGCAAAACAAAACCCTTTTTTTTCCAAAAGGAGAAGAAAAAGAAAAAAAGTGGTCTATTTGCCTGGATGCTGCATGAATGATGAGCTGGTGAGGGACCTGTCTTTCAGTTACGTTGTGTAGACACAGCTAATGATAACACATGGAAGCTCTGGGATCATTCAAGACCAGCTTCAACATGGGAGAATACAAGGAAATCCACAGTTAGCACTTCATTCCCCTAGCATAAATCCTGAGAGAATTGTGGGTAAAACTGGCTTTCCCTCTGATCTGACACCTTCGTCTTGCCTTCTGAATGTAATCAATGGAGTGTTCACTTAAATGAATAAAGACCCTCTCCCTGCTGAACCTCAGCTAGGCTTCTGTTTACCAGATGGCAAAGGGGGCAATATGGCGCTGAAACATATGTTCCAAATCCCATTGTCAAGACTTCATAAAATGATCATCTTCTAAGCAGCCCGTCTTGGTCCAGATGTGTTGGTCTGATGGTTCATGATATGTTAAAAAAAAATTGAAAAGTTCCACGGCCAGAAACCATCCTCGGCTCTTCTCCCTGTAAGTGTGGAGGCTTCAGGAGCTGTCTTGGACTTGAGATTCCATGATCAGCACTGGATTAATCAATTAATCAACCAGCATCTATTTATTGCCAACTATATGCCAGACACTACACTAACCATTGGGAAAACAAAGAAAAGAGTAATAAAGCCCCTACCCTCAAGGAGATTTCATTGTAATGGGAAAAATAATAGGCACAGAGTGTCTATAGTTACATGATGATCATTGCTAATAAGAGATTACATTTATATAGCACTTACTATTTGCAGACACTATGCTAAGTGCTTTACAATTATCTCCTTCAATCCTCAAAACAATCATGGGAGGTAGGAGCTATTATTTTCCCCATTTTACATATGAGGAAACTGAGGCAAACAGAGGTGAAGTAACTGGCCCAGAGTTACACAGCTAGCAAATTTCTGAGGCTGAATTTGAACTCCAGGTCCATAGCACAGAAGAGACAAAAGGTAACCTTAGAGGCAGATGTCCTAGCTTCTTGGGCTACCAGAAATGGTCTCATGCAAAAGATGTTTGAGTTGAGTCTTGAAGCCAACCCAGGATTCCTAGGTATAGAGGTGGAGAGGGAGATAACAGGGGCCAGACCATACAAGAAGAGGGATGCTTTAGCTAGGCCATAAAGTACATGGAAGGGAGGAATGTGTATGTGTGGGTTAGCATCTTGTATGAATCGGTGTGGTGGCACTATGGATAGGGTGAAGGGCTTAGCAAGCCCTAAGTTCAAACCCTGACACAAGAGAGGTTGCCTGAAATGAAATCATTGAGTCAATTATTCCTATACTAATACAGTCAGGTGAACTCCAAATTTTCATGTAAGGAGGTAAAAATGACCTATAAGCATTATCAAGACTTCAGAGGAAGGAATGTAGTAGTGGGAGGACATACTCTGTTCAAAATAAATTAACCTATTAAACAGGAAGGGAGAAATGAACTCTATTTTTTTGCATTATCAACTACTTATTTTTCTTCTTGTCCACTTGCCCCCCTCATTAGAAAAAGAAAAAAGAGAAAAAATCCTAATAACAAATATGCATATGGAGACAGAGTAAATTCCCTTACTGGCCATGTCCCAAAATACATCTTTCTTCATCTCTGTCAAGAGGTGGGTAGCATCCTTTTTTGCTGGTCCTCTAGAATTATGTTAGATCATGATGTGAATTGGAATCCTTACATCTTTCAAAATGCTTTATTTTTGCAGGGTTGATAATGTGATGAAATAATGGGATTTAGCAGATACTCAAAGACCCACCTGGAGATTAATCTATACTGATTGAATCAAGTGAGAGTGATTGACTGCTGATTAAGCCTACTTCAAGTTAATTGGATTGTAATCACACCTGGCTATCCCTTAAGAAGGTATTGTTCTCAGAAACTAGACTGTGAACTCAACTTGAGAACACCTTCAAAGCCAATGGATTTGGATGACGCCAACCAATCAGCTTGAAGCAGTGTGTAAGGACCGCCTCTGTTCCAGATCTATAAAAAGCTTCCACAAACAGCTTGCTAGGGAGTTCCTGATTAAAGCAGGCTTGTGGAGGAAGACTTGAGGAAGAACCCAACCAGGCTGGAACTCTAGGCTAGATTTTAAACATCACAATACCAGGGTACAGATCTTTGCAGGTTTCTTTGAAATAATTTCTTTCTTCAAAGCACAACAGTAACAACCTTTGTGTAAGAAAATATGCCTCCATGAAGGAGACTAGGAGCTCAAGGGTAGATGCTCAGTCAATAGTATTTGTATGATTCTAAAATGGAAGAACAATAGTAGTAGCAATGTGCTATGGAAGTGTCCTGTAGCCCACCTGGTCAGAGGAGAGACACATATGATGCATTCTAATGCAAGTTACAAAATTGGCAAAGACATAAGCCCTGATAGGGCTGAAAGGTTTCAACCACTTGAACATCAGCAAGAATTCTAGTTAAATTAGAAACAGACCATCTGATTGAATTCACAATTTGTCAAACATTTCATCTCTCAAGTGAGTTACTCTCAACTTCATTCTGACTAAGAAAGATGAACAGACTGGAAATGTGGAAGCAAAGGAAAATGTGAGAGAAAATAACCATGTCATCTTGAATTTCATAATATTGAAGAAAAAGAATGTTGGGTCAAGACAGGCATATAGCCTAGGTTTGGGAAAAGCAGATTTCAAAAACCACAGAGAAATGATAGCTAAGAACCCCTGGACAAACAACTTCAAAGAGAACAGAAGTAGTGTGGCATTTGAGAAAGATCTCTGGCTAGGGATGCAAGAGAAACCTAGGTTTAAATCCTAGTTTTAACATGTACTAGCCTATGAACCTCTCAAATCACTCAACCTTTCCTTGTGTCAGCTTCTTTACCTGTGAAATTGGGATATAGTATTTGCATTACCAACCTCCCAAGGACTTGTGAAGAATGTGCTTTATGAATTCTAAAGTGATCTATAAAGATTATTGTCCCCTATCTTGAGTTATGCCAAATCTGTAGGAATCCATTCTGACAACCCAATCTGAATAAAGATGAAGATGTATGTTGCATTTGATTGAATTGCACCCTGATTCTTGTCAGGGAGGTTCCATAGATTTAAGCATCTCTGTCTTAGAGATGAAGATGGTCCCACAGCTTGTAGGAATCAGAGGCAGGATCCCAAGCTAGATCTTTCAGTTTTGGTTCATCTCTGGAGAAAATCTAAGGGAGGAAGAAAAGAAAACTGATAACTGGGAGGATAAGAAGGTGGAACTTGAGCTGTCTTGAAGGAAGTTAAGGATTCCAGGAAGTAGGGAAGAGAAAGATATCCCTGTCATGGGGAACAGCATGGGCAAGAACATGGTGATGGGAGTTTGAATGTCATGTACAGGGAACAAGAAGGCTAGTCTGGCTGGAATACATAGTACGATAGAGGAGTGTTTAAATTGGTCTAGAAAGATAAATGGAAAACAGATTGTGAAGGCTTTAAGTGCCAAACAGGGAAGTTTCTATTTTATTCCACAGGAAATTGGGGGCCTCTGAAGTGTCTTGAGCAGGGCATTGGCATGGTTCAACCTGCTGCTTTTGAATATCAGTTTGGCAGCTGGAAGGAAGATGGACTGGAGAGCGAGAGAGCTGAGGCCGTAGTAGTCCAGAGAAAAGAGGGGGAGCCAAGAAAAATCCGGCTGGTTGTGGGGGTGGAGAAAAGGGACTAAAGGGAAGGCTACCAGAGAGAATCAATCAGCCTTGGCACCTGATGGAAGATGAAGCTGAGGAAGGATCTGATGTGGTGACTCTGGGTGAATTGGGGTGATTTACCTGATACAAACCGTGTAGATAGTGATCGAAGGTTTGCCAAGCACTTAACATGTTATTGTAGTTGTTCCTCATCCCAGCCCTATGAGGCAGGGGCTATTAATAGAAAAGTTGGGAGAAGGAGAGGGAAAGGGAATGACTCTGATATGCCCGTAAGACTTTAAGGTGGAGCTGTCCAGCAGGCAGTTGGTGACATGGAAGTGTAGCACAGGCAAGAAGGGGAGGACTAGATCAACCAATCAATCGATCAATAAACATTTATTAAGTATCTGCTATGTGCCAGGCAATGTGCTATGTGCTGAGGATGCAAAAATAGGTAAAACACAGTGCCTGCCTTCAAGGAGCTCATAATCTAATGGGGGAGATAATAGGCAAACACACATATGCAAAGCAAGCTTTATACAGGATAAATAGGAAATAAATAAAGATGGTTGGGAAAGGTCTCCTGTGGAAAGTGAGATTTTAGTTGGGACTTAAAGGAAACCAGGGAGGTCAGCAGTTGGAGTGGAGGCGGAAGAGTGTTTCAGGCATGGAGGACAGAGCGTTTGGAGCCATCTATATAGAGATAATGGTTGAACTGATGGGAGACGGATGATTAAATCACCAAGATGGAGTGTAAGGAGACAAGAAAAACTCCTTGATGGAGACTCAGGTACAGGTATGAATTGGAGGGAAGAAGTCTATGTCTGCCAAAAGAGGCTGAGAAGGTGTGGTCAGACAGGGAGGAGGAGAATGAAGAAAAAGCAGTCTGAAAACCTCAGGAGCACTGATTCTCCAGAAGGGAGGCAGGGACAAGGTGAAAGAGGGCAGAGAAAAGGGCAGTGGATTGAACCATTAGGCTTACTGGCAACCAGAAAAAAAACTGTTTCAGCAGCAAGACAGGCTTGGAAGCCAGATTGCCAAGAGCTGAGAAGGAAATAGTCTTTGAACTTGAATGAGTCCATTAGGCTGAGACTTCTTGAAGACGACAGGGACTGGATTTGTCTTTTCTTCGTATCCCAGCCCCTAGCCCAGTGCCTGGTGCAGAGTTGATGCTTGATGGCCAAATGCTTCTTGACTGGACTTGAAAAGTCAAAAGGGGAATCGTATCTACTGTTAGGAGAACACGGAGCAAGGAAACTCCTAGAAATGTCCAATGAGCTTGGTTCTAGCGGCCAATGAATTCTGCCCCAGGGAACAGAAAGATCTTGTGGAGAGGATTATAGAACAATTCGCAGTGCTTCTGAGGAACCATGGAGAAAGGGAGATGTGGAGTCTAGAAACGGGAAAATGTCCCAATCTCCAAATAGGGGGAGACAATTAATTTTGGCAACAATGAACTAATCATCTAATGTCATTCTGTGGTTGAATTCTTGAATGAATTATTAACCAGATGATCTATGAGCACCTTTATCAATGGTGAAGTAATTGGAGACCCTGCAGCAATTTCCTAGAAACAAATCACATAAAACTCACCTCATTTCCATTTTTAGCAGGTTTAGAAAGCTGTTAGAGCAATCAAGATAATCAATTTGTGATTTCTTAACCTGGCTTCTCCATCCAGTGGGGGCAGATCTCTGTTTCTCTGTCTCTGTTTCCTTCCCTCTCCCTTTCCTCTCCTTCCTCTCCCTCTCCCATTTTGTCTCTCTGTCTCTGTCTCTGTCTCTGTCTCTTCCCATTTAGATATGTGTGTGTATCCAGACACACTCACTCACTTCAGATGGACAATGAATTGGGTCCAGAACTGAACAAGAAGTGAGCAGATGAGTTTGCATTTGGGGATTGTGTCGCACTCTCAAAGACTATATGATTTCCCAGAGACAGCACAGTTACTATGTGACTCTAGGCAAGACATGGAACTTAGCAGTGCTTCCACACATATCCTTAGGGTTAAGATGCAAAGCAGATATCAGTTTCTGTTGGTAGAGACTTTCTTCTTTGGGATTTCCCATAGACTAATGAAACCACAGGTTTGGTCCAAAAGAGGGGACAACAATAATAGTGACAGTCCTTTCTGTTTATCCTTACACACTCACAGGCTGTGTCATTGGGTCTAGTTCTAATTGCTCAGGATCCCTTTAGCCTTTTCTACGGAATCAGCAAGATAGGCTGGCACCAGATGAATCACAGCATTCAGATGTCTTATCTGATTTAAAAAATAGTAGAAAATGCTGTTTCATCTTTTCATGAATTATCTTGTAATAGGGTTTCCTTGTCATTGTCGGAGTCTGAAAGTAAAGTAGAAAATGGTATGTGCTAGACAGCTTGTTGATGGTGGTGGTATTTATAGAAATATTTTAAAGTGAAAAAATCTTTCACCTTTATAACAGTGTAGTAGATGCTTAATAAATGCTTATTGACTATCTGTAAGGTAGATGCTGCTATTCCCATTTTACAGCTAGTCAACCACAAAATATTCATGACATACCTATTATGTGCTAGGGACTATGCTAAATGCTGAGGAAAGAAAGAAAAGGGAAAAAAGTCTAAAGGAAATCCCACCTCAATCTTCATAATTACTATAGTCTTCTGAGTAGTTTAACACCCACCAGTCCCTCCCTGCTCCAATACATCAGTTACCAAAAGGATCTTCCAAAAGCCAATGACTGACAACGGCACTCTCCTCCTCAATATACTCTAGCTGTTCCTTAGAACTTAAGGCTAAGATCAAATAGAAAACCCTCTATTTCACTTTGAAAGCCCCTAGACACCTACCCCTCCAAATTTTCTGCTCCTCTCCCACTTTACTGCCTTTCTGATGCTCTTTGGTCTTTATTCATTTATTTTAAATTTATTTTATTTTTAATATGTAGAATAAAATAAGCATTTCCATAACAGTATAATAAAAAGGTGAAACTACAGATCTACTCTGTACAACTTGCTGTTCCTTTTAAATATACCACAGAGTTTTCATGTAAATTTCTTTTTCCCCTTTTTGTTCTCTTTCCCCCAACCACCCCCCAGACATGGCCACCATTCCTCCTGCTTCTCACCCATGACATGTCTACCAGCTGAACCCTGTGTCCTGACCTTTCCGGTTTCCTTCGAGACTCAGCTGAAACCCACCATCTGTAATGGGGCAAATCCATTCAATTTCTTGCATTTGGAGAGTGGCCCAGGAAAAAGTAGTTTCAACCAAATCCCAGAACAGGAACATCTGGGGTGTCTGGGAGAAAGAGGAGAACCTCATGATCCCCATCCCTGGACCAGAGGATGGCTTTACTCACATCAATGATTAGGCTCTTCCTTAGCATCTTCACAGTGTCCCCATGGTAATGGCGGCCATCAGCAATGGCTGAGGCCAAGTTAGACTTGCTAAAGGACATAGGCTCCAGGACATTCCATGGAGCTCAGCAGGAAGATCTCCTCTGCTTCAGGGAGATTCATGAGCATCCACAGAGGACAGAGAAGGGCTCTCAGCAGAGACTTCTTTAGCCCATGTAATCCCAGCCTGAGCCCACCTTCCTATTGATTTGTATGTGCTCATGGGAAAGCATGCCTTGGGTCAGTGAAACATTTTGTACCAACTATTCTCTTTTTATATTAATACACATTTTTACTTAATGCTTTGAGTTCCAAATTGTATCCCTCCTTCCCCACTTCCTTTGGCTTTAAGCCGTCAGCTATATGTGCTAAGTGTTCTTACTATGTCACCCTCACGAATTCCCAATTGGGTACTTTATTTGTTTATATCAATTGCTGATCATTGGAGGGAAGCACACTGCTGGGGGTTTAAGAAAGACACCCCCAGTTCCTCAGGGTTTGCCTCTAGAACCCTGAGGGGATGATAGCAGTCCTGTCAGGTCAGAGGTTGACAAACCAAGTCCCCAAGGACCAAACTGCCACCTTTTCTGTGCATCCCCATGTTTTCAATCAAGTTTTATTCTATTCTAAAATGTAGAAACCGTTCTTTCCTCCAAGGCTGTCTAAAAACAGGTGGGCTGGATTTGGTCCTTGGGCCAAAGTTTCTGACTTCTGTGTGATGGACATCAAGTATGGGTTGGGAGAGGAGCCCTGGAGACTCTGGCACAGTGTAGATGCTGCTTTCCTGCATCTTGGAAGTCCCTCAAACACTTGCATCCAGTTGGTTTTCTTGGGATCCTCTAGGTTTAGGAAAGGAGATGTCACTGGATGGGTTTCAAGACAGAGAGAAACTCTGAGAAGCAAAGGATACTTTGCTTGGAGATCTTCCCTATGGGCTACAGATATCTTTGTGGCACCATCAAAGAACTAATAATTGTCAGACACCAAAGGAACAAAATGCTCTTTGTTAAAAGAAAATGCTAATATTGACTTCAAGTACAAACTTCAGAACTGCTTATCTACCCTTGTGTGAGTTGTTTTCTCTGGGATCAGCACCTTTTATAGAAGGCTGCTATGATAATTTCTGGTAAATACTAATTTGTGAAGATGTACTAAGAAAAGAAAAAGGAATACAGAAAGGCAAGCTTTGATTAAAATAGCTGTGACCTGAGTAGAGACAGGAATTTTAGGTAGAAAGTTTCCTCACCTGTAACACTGGGATAATAATAGCAACTCCCTCACAGGGCTGTTGTGGGGACCAAATGAGGTAATATTTGTAAAGCCCTCGGCACACAGGAAGCAATTAATAAATGCTTGTTCCCTTTCCTTTCAGTCATGGGTTAATGGAAGACTGTTGAGGTCATCTATTTAAATTCTCTCATTTTACAGTTGAGGAAACTGAGGCCCAGAGAACTTTTGTGACCTGCTCAATGTCAAACCAGAAAGAAGCAGCTGACGGAAAATTCCAACCCAGGATCTCTGACTCAAAATTAGTGCTCTTCCAGCTGTATCTTGATGTCTTTCTACCTCCCAAGCCTTTGTGATAGACAAAGGGGAGATCTGGGTCCCCATTTGTATGAATAAGGAATCTCATGAGGGAGTCACATGCATGGGAATTTGCACAATTCAAAGTGATAAGGGTCATTGATTTCAGCTGATGGGAATTTATTGCTCAGTTTCACTCACGTCTAAATTTTCATGACCACATTTGGAGTTTTCTTGGAAAAGATGCTGGACTATCTGGCCATTGCTTTCTTCAGCTCATTTTATAGATGAGGAAACTGAGGCAAACAGGTTGAAGTCACTTGCCCAGGGTCACACAGCTAGGAAGTATCTGAGGTTTGATTTGAACTCAGGTCTTTCTGACTCCAGACTCAGTACTTTATCTACTGTACCACTTAGGTGCAGTGTGAATTCTAATAATTTGACCACATCTAGGAGTTCATTATTCACACTAAGTGGAACCTAGCTATAATGTGCAAAAAGTGCTTTAGAAACCATCATGCTATACATAAGCTTCTATTATTATTGTTGTAGTAGTAGTTATTAGAATTATTCACTGTCCCTTTAAACAACCCATTTCCATGCAACAAGAACACCTTCTGCATTTAAAATCTTACACTAAATGTTAGGGTCACTAAGATGAAATTGGACATAATTCCTAGGAGGGTTGGTTGGAAGTTATCCTTTGTTCTTGATGAGGACAAAAATGTCATCACTATGTCAGGGTAAAGGCGAAATGTGTCCAACTGTGGCTGATCAGACCAATATGAGCTTAGAAGGCTCTACCACAGGTGGGGCACTAATAGTCATATGAACATTTGGAGTAAAGAAGTTTCTAAATTTACACATCTCACATTTGAGTTTCTGCAATTCTGCTTCAGTCAGAGCACAGCACCTTCTCTGATGAGGGTATGCCATGCTGGACAGTCCTGTGCCAGTGTCTCCCATGTCTCACAATCAAAGTTTTTCCCCCATGTTAGTCATGTTGTGAAGGAAGACACAGACCAACCTCATCATCTATGTGTATATCCCTGGAAAGTTCACTGCCAAGGTAAGTGAACTTATGCAGTTTATTCAAAATCTCTCCAGTTTCTGTAATTAATGGTTCCATGTATGGATGGCATGGTACTGGGTGGTGGAGAATCTGTTTTCTCAGTGTTAACTGTCAGGAAAAAATTAGCAGAAGAGAATCCATTTTCAGTTGCATCTTAGCCTCAGGGGTGGCATTGAGAGCACCATCATCTGTAAACAAGAAGTCATGCACCAACTCACCCTCCATTTTAGTCTTGGCTTGTAGCCTCATCAAGTTAAATACTTTGCCATCAGCACAGTAGCTGCCCCTGACACCATTTTCATCTTTGTTGAAGGCTCCTGACACCATCACCGAGAAGATCATGCTCAAAAGCATGCAGATAAGCACACAGCCCTGCTTTACTCCATGGGTGACTGGGAAAGCATGAGAGCATCTTCTATTATCCACGATACAGGCAAGCACACAATCATGAAATTAACATATAATACTGACGAACTTCTCTAGGCAACCATATTTTGCCATGATCTTGCACAAGTCCTCGTGACTGACAGTATCAAAGGCCTTGGCCATATTGATGACTGTTATGTACAGCCCTCTGTTCTATTCTGTCATTTCTCTTGTTAAGTAGCAAACACGTTTTGACCATTCCTCAGCCATTTCTGAAGCCACACTGGCTCTTGGGCAGATGACAATCTTCTAGGTGAAGGATCAGACTATTACAGGGGACTCTGGAAAGAACATTGCCAGCAATGACTAAGAGAGAGACTCCACCTCCACCCCACCCTTCCATGATTATCACAGTACAGCCTAGTTCCTTTTCCTTTATAGAGATGGAGGAGACATCCTTGAATTCCTGGGGGATATATAAGCCTCATCTTGCCTGGAAATTTTCAGTTAGCTTGTAAATCTCACCTAGAACAGAATTAGCACCAGGCATTTTCCCACATAAGAGGGGTCTATTGACATTCAAAACCTTTTCTTCAGTTGGAAATTTGACTAGAGAGAGATTGACTTCACCCTGAGATATATGGTCAGTAGCTTCAGCATGGATTAATGATGGTGTTCTGAGAATGCTATGGAAGAATTCAGCCCATCTCTCCAGGATCATGTCTTTATCACTAATCAATGTGGCTCCATCAGTGCTGAGTAGTTGAGAGGCACCATAGTCCTTATCCCATAGAGAGCCTTTAGGGTATTATAAAAGCACTTTGGTTCATTACCATCAGTGTCAAACTGAATTAAAAAAAAATCCTAGTATTTTTCTCCAATTACACGTCAAGATAATTTTAACATTTATTTTTACAAGATTTTGAGCTCCAAATTATTCTCCCTCCTCTCCCCTCTTCTTCAAATTGTAGGCTGGGAAGGAGCTCAGCTGAAACTATATAGTCCATAGTCCTGGGCTTAGGGCTAAAGACAGATTTGGGAATTGTTTCCAAAAAGGAGGAGGATATAAGGAGAAAAGAGGACCCAGGAGCAGGGCTGCGGCCATGCCTTCATTAGCAGATAAGATGACAGCTATGAGGGTATAGAGTCACAGAATCCTGGAGAAAGAAGAACTTTCAGAAGAATGCTCTGATGAGTTTGTGGTGTTCGACGCTGCAGAGCAATGAAGAGTGACGAGACTTGGACAATGGCCATGGGATTGGGTGATAAGGGAATGTGGAGAGAGCAGTTTCAGTTGAGTGATGGGGATGGAAACCAGGTTGTAAGTGACCATTGGGAGTGGGTGGAATGGGGAAGAAGATAGTGTCAGTGATTTCTCCCTGGATTTCTTGCAGAGAAGTACCGTAGAGACAGAAGGAGAAAAGGGTGGAGCTGAATCTCCAAGCGCCAGAGGATACAGGGAGGAATTCAGTCATGTTCTGTCTTTTAATCTATCCTATATATCAGTGGAGTCAAGCTCAAATAAAAGTGGGGGCCATTAATCTCTACAGAAGGATCCCTGAGGGCCACAGATTGGCAGTTTTAAAATGTGGTGTTATCTATGTTTTATTGTATTTTTACTTATTCTGTTAAATATTTCCCAATTACATTTTAATCTGGTTCCAGCTGCACTTGGGAGTGCTGTGGGCCCCATGTAGTCAGTGGCCTGTATCTTTGACCCTTGTGATGCACATTATAAAATATATACAAAAATAGAAATTCAAAAGGGTTGAGATAAATATGACCATACTTTCAGAATAATTTCTCACTCATGGTGTCATAAAACCTGTTTTGCTCTGACTAAAGGTAGCAATTTGTGACTGGGAGCAGTGGTACTGAATATGTATCGTTATTTTTGAAAATCTTGGTTTATGGCAATTCAAAAGTCTGGTCCCCAGGTCAGTTGCGTTCAATACTCTGCTTTAATAGGCAACATAGTTGAAAGAGAGACCTCTCCAAGACACAGAGCCAACAGGAATATGGAGCACTCACTGTCCCTGCTAAATCCTGATGCTCCATCAAATTCATCAATCAATCATACAAAGATTGCTGTTAAAATTCAGCCAATTTCCATTTTCTATCTAATATAAAGCCATTGTTCTTAGAAAGAAACAAGAAGGTATCAAATATTTCTGTTTTTTACAAATGAGTTTAAACCCTGCGAAGGTCTTCATTTGGAAGATTTTTAAGCAGATTAAAAATTGTTTCCAAGTTTTCTAAGTGTATAGATATGAGAATTTTTATAGGGACATACATTGCTTTTGGCAACAAAAGCGTCATTTGTCAATGTCTTGCTTATCATCACGGCTTCCCATCATTGGCTAATATCTAATGGCACACTGCGTGCTTAGGTTGAGGTTTATGGTTAATGACAGTGAATGTAAATCAAAGTTGGGGTACCTGACTTTTTTCACATTAGATTCGGTCATTGTGGTTTTCCCCTCATAATGAGGCTGAAAAGAAGCTCACATTGGGAGGAAGAGAGTGTCAGCCCCGGCATTTCTTTTTGTTTTCTTGTGCTTATATTCTTAGCATCATCTTCAATCTGAGATTTCTTTGTAAGACTTTTTAAGCTAATTGTCCATTTTGTGGAGATGATTTTAGTTGAAACTTGATAATGCAATCAGTAAATCCACTAAAATAAATGTACATAAACAATAATATATTGAAATATGCTGAAAGCAGAGTAACAAGTAAGGGTCCCCCCTCCCCCTTCCTTTAAGCCATTTATACGATACCTCAATACCATGTGTGACAAGGACTGTTGCCATATAGTCAGTTTTTAATCCAAATATTAAATATTAGTAAAACTTCATTTCTTAATTTAGATAAAAATAAATACAACTGGAAGCTCTAATAGTTTATTCTCACAGTGGATCATCTTGCTCACTCCCCAAGAGTGTGTACACTGAACTTTGGCAACCACTGACTTAGAAAACAGCAATCTGAGTATCTGTTCTTGACAAACACTTCTAGAGCACAAGAGGACTGGGATTATTTTAAAGTATTGTTCAGGGGAACAGGGAACAGGAAAGCCTTGGCAGTTGGATGAAAGGTGATGAATTATCACTCTTGTTATTAGGAAAACCTACAGGGAGGAAACTCATTTTAGGATCCCCCACTCCTTTCACAACCCAGGCTTTCTTTTGGAAACCACCCCCCATCACCCCCATGGTCCACTTGCCTCATTTCCTTACATAGTTGCCTATGTCTCTGGACCACTGAAGATTTTACCTCAATCCCCATCAAAACAAACCTATTCTGCGTCTTTTCTTTCAAGGTCCTTGTTTGCAAGGTTATGTTGACTAATCTGTTCAATTAACCTGGTTGCAAATGAGCTAATGTGTTAGCCCAGTCTGACAGTGTGTATAAAATATTATGTTTTGAATTATTCATTATATCTGTTTTATATATTCAAATATAATAGTACACATATGTATATTTGTTTTGAATGAGGCTTTTTTTCCTCCTTAAATATATCTTAACTCAAAATATTAATTAGCAGTGGGAATTTCAGTCAGCTAAGCTGAGTACTGTTAAACACATTTTTTTTTGCCCATCTTTCTCTTGTTCTCAAATATAATCCAAAAGGATCTGTCTGCTCCACCAGCAAAGAACTGGTGTCACTTTTCTCAGTGCGCTAAAAACTGTACAGTGTCCCCCGTAAGGTACATTTGAGAAGCTCAGAGAATCCTCTGAGTACCTGCCAGGATCAGAAGGCCTTTGTGCTGGGCTTGGAAGAGATCTCAATAGATCTTACAGATGAGGAAACTGAGGTCAGAGGAATTGAAATGACTTGCCCAAAGTCATGCTGCAGGTAGTATCAGAGGCAAGATTTGAACCCAGGTCCTCTGCCACCCAGGCCATGCTTGTTTGCCTGTGAATACTTGCCTGTAGGTGACTTCTAGCCACCCACAAAGAGTTATTATGCATAGAATCTATACAGAGCACTGTTCCAGGTGCTGAAGGAGAGAGAAAGTCTAGATGTGACCTGGCTCCTGTCCTCATGGGGTTTACCAAAGGAATGAGTGAGAATTTACACCGTGCTCACCCAGTACTCCAAATGCTGTTGGGACTATTCTAGGAAAAGCCATTTAGTCCATACCGGGTGTTCTAGCCCTCCGAACCTGTGATTTGGTGAGGGAAGAGGGAAAGAGCATATCTTTGTCAAGGTTCCTATCTTGTTTTTAATGGTAGCCTTTCCTTCTTCCTCCCTTTCTTCTTTTCCTCCTCCTTTTCTCCTTCCTCCCTTCTTCCCTTCTTTCCTCCCTCCCTCCCTTCTTCCCTCCCTTCCTCCCTCCCTTCCTCCCTCCCTTCCTTCCTTCCCTTCTCTCTCTCTTCCTTTCTTTTTACTGTTTTAGAAATGACTACATTAATAAAAATGTAATAGCATTCAGAGAACCCATATTGCAAAGAAATTTATGCCTTTGACACTGTGTATAAAATTCATTATTACTTTGAACTTTTGTGATTTTGCTAGAATATGGTGGTGCTACAATGTAAAATATTTAAAAGTCCAAAGTTCATACTTGCCTCCCCACCCACCCACCCACCCTTTTCAAATCCCTGCTCAGGAGCCACTTTGTACATGAGTCCTTTCCTCCCTCTCCCTCCTCACCCACCTCCAAGGGCCAGTCTAGTGTTCTCTCCCTCTTGATATTATTTTGAATGACTTCATGTGTGTTTTGTACTTTCTTACCTCTGTGCATGTTGCATTTCCTTAATAGAATGTAGGTTTCTTGAGGACAGGCAATTTTCAATGTTCATTGATGTATTTGAAACACATCTTGCACAGAATTGGAGTGGATTAACTATTGCTTTGAATGTGGAAAAGATGGTGGCTTGGCTATCTCTCTCTCATTCTCTCTCTGTGTTTATCATCTATCTATCATTCACACAACACAGAACTGCCGACCTGCACCGACGGGGGGTGGGGGGGGGCAATCAGCTTGGACCTCTATCTGCTCCCTCTAATCCAGCAAATGGGCGTCCAGTCTCCAGTCTCAGCTACAGTCCTGCCTTCTGCAAGAAGCCAAGCTTCTCTCATGTGATTAGCTTCCCTCTGGGATGATCTTGATACTCCCTGTGCTAGCTTATGTGTACGGGGTTGTGTATGCCCATTAAGACCCTCACTGGACCGTCAGTTCCTTGATGCCTCAGGGATTCTCTTCGCCTTACCCTCAGCACTCAGCACAAAGCCTGGCACATAGGAGGCACTACACAAATGCTTGTTCATTTGTTGATGTCAAGGGAGAGGCGGCCTATTTGCCACCCCACCCCTCTCTCCGTCCATCTAGCTGCCTGTCTAGCTGTACACACACACACACACACACACACACACACACACACACACACACACACACACACACACACACAGCCTTTAGGGCAGATAAAAACCCGAGTGAGAATTCGATACTTTAATTATCTTCTTCCCATACAAATCAAGGACATCAGAGAACAGTTTCTAGGATCCTCTACAGGATGGGAATGAGACGTGATTTTGTGCGGAACTAGCCACGGCGGGGGAAGAAGCATCACATACAGCCTAGAGAGCGTCCTTTGGTGGCCTGTGGGTATGGGACTCCAGCGCAGGTGACTGATCTATTTTTACAGCCTCGACATGGAGACACTCACTGCAAAGGAGGCTGGGTGTGGAGTTAGAAAGGCCCGGATTCGTTTCTCTTTTTGGCGCTTGAGAACAATGTTACGGGAGAGAATCCCGCTACCTCGTGAGCCTCGGTTTTCTCTTTTGTAACACGAAGAGACTGAACGCGATGCCTTCGGTCTTTTCTAAATCTGTGACCCTGCGAGCTGAGCCTCGGGGAACTCTGTGAATCCAATCTGCTACAATATCTATGTGGGCCGTCATTTGCCACCGTGCAAGTCGCAGACGCTTGCACTTGAGGCAGCTTGGGATGGTCACTTTCCTCTGTACTGAATGATTATCAATCCAAGTGGATTCATTGTATCTTTCTTGAAGTCAAGAATTGCCCAGAGAAGACAATCAGAACCGTCCCTCCAAAGAAGACAGCTATCAACGACCCCTCCAACAAAGACATGCGGCCCCAACATCTTCACAATCCGAAGTTCGTTCACGTCCGATCCTTCACCTCCCTTTGCTCGGTGCTCAAGAGCAGCCCCTCTAAAAGTGTCTGAATCTGGGCCTCTATTCTACGGCTTTCTGCAGGCCAAGACCAGGAGCCCCTGGGTACTGGGAGCAGGAGGGGAGGGAGGTGGAGAACACATGGGCTCGGTTTCTAATGCTCTAATGCTAATTTTGATTTCTAATGCTCGTGATCAATTAAGCCAACCACTTTCGGAGTTCCGGCCTGCCACAAATGATCTAACCCGCTCCACGGGGATAAAACACTTTAAAAGCTTCTAATTCCCACAGAGTGTTTTGATTATTTTATACAAACTAAACTCAAACAGCAAGAAATTTCACAAGGGAAATTCTTGTGTGGTTTAAGGCCACATAATCTGTTTGAGCCCTTGTCTTTGCCTTGAGTTAAAGCCGAGCTCATTAAACTTGAAACAATAAACGCAGACCTTAACGTTGCTGGGTAGAATTCAATTCAGGCTTTTGGCAAGCTCCCCGGTCCAATAGCGCGCACAGCATGCATGTGAGCTTAGCCAGAGACGCAGGACATGCAGGTGGTGGAGGCAGGGCCGGGCTGGGAAGGAACAACAGGTATCGTCTTCCTGTGTCCTTTGTGCTCTGTCTGTCTGTCTTTGTATGTCACTCTCTATCTCTCTTTCACTTTGTCTCTCTCTTTGTGTCTCTCTCTTTCTCCATGTCTCTGTCTCCCTATCTCTCTTTTCCTCTCTCTGTTTCTGTCGCTGTCTCTCTATCTCTCTGCTTCTGTCTGTCTCTGTCTGTCTACATCTCTCTCCTCCCCTCCTCCATTTGCCAAATCTGGTCAGCTCTGCCCTACATAACTTATAATTTAAACTGGAACCTGCTCTCCCCGCTGGAAGGAGTCAAAGGCGGCTCCACGCCTTGGGTCCCCTTCTGGCCCTGTCCTGAGAAGCCCTGGATTCAAATCCATCTCTCTGTCACTGAGAGACCACTGTAATGTGGTCGCAGCTCTCTGGGACTCAGTTTCCCCATTTGCAAAGTGACAAAGTTGGGTTCAATAGTCGCTCTTCAATTCTCATCCAAGTCAATGGTCTAGAACATGAACCCCTGGGATTGTATCTGCTGGAAAGTCCTCAGAGAGGCTTTGGCCGTGAAGGGCCAGTAAAATCCAGCCTCTTGCTACATGATTGGACATCCTCAAGCTCTTTACTCTCTCAGAGCCTCAGTTTCTTCATTTCTTCCCAGCCCTGAATCTGGGATCATGGCCGGGAAACTCTCTCCACTGACGTAAACGAAAACCTCATCTGTGACTCACAGCCCTGAAAACTCCAGATCTACTACCCATGGTAGGTCAGGGATAGGACTTGAACCCGGGCCTGCCTGACTCTGCAGCAATTCTCTATCCTCCTGACAGAGGACAGAGGGATGATGGGCTCAAGATGCAGAAAGAGGCCAGTTTGGGGCAGGGCTGATGTGGAAACTGGGGCAGCTAGGGGGAGCCACAGTGCATAGAGTGCTAGACCCAGAGTCAGCAAGACCTGAACTCTTACCTGGCCTCAGACACTTCCGAGCTGTGTGACCCTGGGCAAGTCACTTGACCATGCCTCGGTTTCCTCATCTGGAGAAGGAAATGGCAAGTCAGACACAACTGAAATGACTGAACAGCAGCAATGTGGGAATTTGTTTTCCTGACTGTGCTTGCTCGTTTCAAGCTTTTTGTCCTTTATTTGAGTGGGTGTAGGAATGCAAAGGTGAGAGGTAAAGAAACTAAATGCTTGTTAATTATAAAGAACTTTAATTTATAAAAAGATATCATTATCCAGCAGGAAATAAAAATATAAAAAAGACAGCCCAGGATAAGATTTATATATTTGGAGGGACAAGTTTCCTCCAAATTTAATTGGATGGGAGAAGGGTTTTATATGGAAAGAAAGGGAGGAAGACAGGAGACAGAGGAGTTCGTTATTTTAACATTTTGTTTGTTTTTTATTGTTTTTTTTTGTTGGGCAATTGGGGTTAAGTGACTAGCCCAGGGTCACACAGCTAGTAAGTGTTAAGTGTCTGAGGCTGGATTTGAACTCAGGTCCTCCTGAATCCAGGGCCAGTGCTCTATCCACTGCGCCACCTAGCTGCCTGAGTTCATTATTTTTAAACTGGCCTTGCTCTTTTGAATATAAAAGGTCACTTTTTATCACCTCCCTGTGTGTGCTTGCTAAGGTGGAAGGAGACTGGTCTGAAATCAGGCTAACGTAAGGCAAGAGTGGGTTGGAGGTCTCAGAAAGCACATGGCAGGAACAAGGGGGGAGTAAGAGGAAGGCTGAGGACCCTGTGAGGCCCGAGAGTCCTTTGGATAATGACAGTTCAGCATGGGACGGGAGCTTTCGCTCAGGATCTCTCCAAAATGTCATCAGAATGCACGACTCAATCAAATACGCACAGCCATAGTCTGAACAGGAAGGGAATAAGGATGCTGGGGGATCCCAAGGAAATCGCCAAAGCACCAGCAGCAAAGGTTTCTCTTAAAAAGGGACATCAAAAATCACTGGGGCAGGCCCCGGCTGAGCCATTTCTAACTATTTTGAGAGATGAAGGCTATTATCACCCATGCAAAATTCTTAAAAGGTTTTTCTCTAAAGGCAGAGAACTATGTGCATCAGAAGACCCCTTACTTATTTCAAAATCTAAAAGCCATTTTACCACCTAAAATACATTTGTTTGCTTTTAAAAATGTATTTTTTTTTTTTGGTGAGGCAATTGGGGTTAAGTGACTTACCCAGGGTCACACAGCTAGTAAGTATTAAGTGTCTGAGACCAGATTTGAACTCAGGTCCTCCTGAATCCAGTGCTGGTGCTCTATCCACTGTACCACCTAGCTGCCCCCAAAATGTATTTATTTTATTCTGAACTTAAGAAATAAAACAAGCATTTACATTACAGAATAGAATAGAAAAAAAAGATGATTGTACATGAAATTGCAAATCCATTGTGTATGACTTGCTATGCCTTTAAGCTATATAACAAAGTTATCATGTAACTTAACAAAATGGTTTTCCTCCCACCCTCAGTCAAGAATGTCGTCACAATGGGATTGACATGACGTCAGTTTTCCAAAGAGACCATCCTTCATCTCAGACACATGGAGACAAGTTATTTTCAAGGCAGCAAACAAACTGATTTCACTGCTAACTAGATGGGAAATTAAATCTCCTTCAAATGGTTTGGAAGCATAACTGTTAGTTAAAAGTCGCCCATTGTCCAAATATCTAAGGGAAGAGTTAGAATGAGGGTGTTTGTCTACAAGGCAAAGTCAGAGAATGATGGCCCCTTATGTTTCAAAATGGTGACCCCCCCCCTTCCCACACTCCCTGGCCAATGGGTTCCTGACTACTTGGGGCTCTAAGCATTCCCTGTAACACGTGTGAATTGATAACACAAAATAAATGCCTACACTGCATTGACACTGGAATGCACTTATTAAAAGCTACATACAAATTCACTGATTCATAAAAGCTAAAATGACACAGTGCTTACTAGGTTCCAAGCACTGTCCTAAGGAAGCACTTTACAATTACTATCTCATTTGCTCCTTACAAGAACCCTGGAAGGGAGATGCTGTTATTGTCCCCTTTTCACAGAACAGGAAACTGAGGGCATCACACAGCTGATGCCCAGGTCATAGATGCTGCCCTGTGACACCTCTGGTATCTTCTTGCACATAGCCACCACCTTGTGGGAGCACTTGGAAACTCTTGCCTATTGCACTGGCCTCTGAATTTGGCTTCTTGGTTCAGGTCTTTTCCCCCTCTAATCCATCTTCCACATAGCTACCAAAGTGATAATCCTACAATCCAGACCTGAATGTGTGATTCCCCGACCTTCTTTTATTTCCCTTTCCTCTAGGTCAAAACTCATTTTTCCCTTTTTTTGTGGAGCAATGGGGGTGACTTGCCCAGGGTCACACAGCTAGTAAGTGTCAAGTGTCTGAGGGCAGATTTGAACTCAGGTTCTCCTGAATCCAGGACTGGTGCTTTATCCACTGTGCCACCTAGCTGCCCCAAAACTCAATTTTTGATATTTGACTCTCAAAGCCAAGAACCCTCTGGCCGCCACACACCCCTTCAGGATTATTGCATGTGACTCTCTTTGACACACCCTACAGTCTCCTCAAATCAACCTGCATGCTGCCGCATGTCACCCACACCTGGGGTGCACTCGCTTCTCGTGTCTACCTGGAAGAGTCCCCAGCTTCTTCCAATACTCAGCGCAAGTGCCACGGCCTTCCTGAGGGATTTCTTGACTATAACCCACCCCTTAACTGCTCCCCCCCACCTCCAGAAATCATTTCGGTTCTGCTTTTTTTTCTGGTATTTACTCAACTGGGCATATATCGTTTCCTCAAATAAGCCATAAGCTCCTGGGGATAAGGACTATTTTGTTATTTTTATCTTTGCATCCTCAGATCCAAAGAAAGACACCATCCAATAGATGTTCAGTCATTTCAGTTGTGCCTGACTCTTCATGACCCCATCTGAGGTTTTCTTGGCAAAGATACCAGAATGGTTTGCTATTTCCTTCTCTGGCTCATTTTACAGATGAGGAAACTGAGGCAGAGTCAAGTGACTTGCCCAGGGTCACACAACTATTAAGTGTCTGATATGAGATTGGATCTCAGGTCTTCCTGACTCCTGGCACTCTATACACTGTACCACTTATATGCCATGGTAGGCATATAACAAATGTTTGTTGTTGAATGAACAAATGCATTTTAACAAAATCACACACTGCTTTGTATTATCATTTAATTGCTTCATATATTTGTTATGTCTAAGTCTTGTTCCTCTGATGATATTATAAACTCTTCCCCCAGAGAACAATTTATATGATGACAACAGTATTAAAACAATTTTGAAAGACAAGTCTGATCAATCCATAATAAACTAGGATTCCAGAGGTCCCACGATGAAACCCATTGACCACTTCCTCTTGACAGAGAGGGGATAGACTCACAATGAAGAATGGTGCGAGAGAACACACACATACACACACACACGCGCGCGCGCGCGCGCGCGCGCGGGAACTTTTTTTTCACACGACTATGCATATTTTCCCCCAGTAGGTGAAAGAAGAAGGAGGAAGGACAAAGGGAGGGGGTATGCTTGTTATTTTTTTAAAAGAGAAATGACTATAAGCTCTTTGAGATCAGGAACGATATGTTATATCCCTTTTGTTTCTCTCACGGTGCATAGCAGAGTGTTGGACTGATAGGAGGTGAGAGATATTTTAGAACGATTGTGATGATGCTGCTGAACATGGAGAAAGGTTGATGATCAAAGTGGATACACAGCCAAGCTGGAATTCTGTAAGACCTGGTCTTAAGTCCTGCTTCCCACACTTATGGGCTCAGGTACTTGGCCAAGCCTCTGACCTGATCAGTGCTCAGGCAGCTTTCGAAGACTAGAAATCAGAAAATTGAATGGTCATCTGCATGGACACTCCTCCAAGAGTTTGGTCAGCCAATGAAATCACAGTGTGCTGAGCAGCAATAATAATGCTTTGAATTGATAGTCCACTTTGGGACTCCAAGTACCTTCAAACACAGTCCCATTTTCTCCTTACAGCCCTTCTCCCCTGGGAAGAAATAAACAAGCAGCACTGATGGTTATAGAGCCTTTTCAGGGTGAAAAGTGCTTTAGATACATCATCTTCATCCTCCCAGTTATCCCAGGAGTTGGATCACCCTCATTTTATAGATGAGGAGACAGAAGCTAGAGATGAAGTGACTTCTTCGATTCTCCCAGGGGGTTTGTGATCGAGCCAGCACCTGAGCCCCAAACTTCTGATTGCAAAAGCTGCCGTTGGTCCATCTGTGGCATGAGAAGGCAACAGTTCACTGAGTGATGAAGGACAAGTTTCAAACTGCTTTTTCTTTTGTAAAAATGTATTTGCTATGGATATATGTGTGATATTGGCAATGATGTATATAAGATATATGTTTTATATGTACACACACACACACACACATACACACACACACACACACACATATATATATATATATATATATAATATGTGATAAAATATGTATATGTGTGTGTTTAGCAATGGAAGGGATCTTGGGGATTTTGCCAAAATACGAAAAATCAGCAAAATTACAAAAGAATTTGTTTTTGATTTTGTTAGTGCTTTTCACCATAATCAGGCAATAAAAATGTCTTTTCTTAACTTGTAGCAAGATGGCTGCCCAAGGAGTCAATCAGTTCACTCCCGTCCAACCACTCCTCTTAAAACTTAAAAATGGCGCCACACCCAATTATAAGCAAGAAATACAATGAGAAACGACAGTGGCTTTATCCATGTCCGAGCTCCAACGTGAAAAGGCCAACTAAAAACCCAAAGGCTATAGGCAAGGGGACCCACAAGAAAAGCCAGCACCAGTACAGGAAAGCAAACTGACAGATTCTCAGCTTGACCAGAGACATGGAAGCCCGCCAAGCTCTTATCAAGAGTAGACACTCCCTGAGAAAACCCCAGGGAGGCTGGAAAATCACAGCATGGACCTTGGGAGCCATAGAGAGCCCCAGTGATCGCTGACAGTCTTCACATCAGGACACTCCAGGCTTAGGGGTTCCGAGCCTCTTAGAATTTTTTTCCTGAGGCCCTGAGGGCCTAGCACTCTCGACCTCAAAAATCCAAGGGAGAAGTCCTTACCCTAGGAAGTGGAGGTCAGCACAGAAACCCAAATCAAAACCAAGCAAGGCTACCTACTCCTGCCTAAAAGCACAGCAGTGGTTAGAATTTGGCTCTGATAAAAAACAACAAAACAACAATTCAGGAACTGAGCCTGCAGGGATAAATAAAGCAAAGGAGATACAGACTTCTATAAAGAATTATAATAGGATTGTAGACATGGCCAATTTGGGAATTGGTTTTGTCTAACTGTGCTTCTTTGTTATAAAGGTTTAGTTTTTCTTATTTTTCCAAATTAAGGAGTTGGAGGGAGAAAAATTAAATTCCCAATAGTTGACAAAAATAATTTTAGAAGAATTATAATAGATCCAGAGATTCCTAAAAAGCAACTCAGATGAGAGTAACTTCATAACACATATAAGCACAGATTCAAAGGAAAAATTTTATTTACTTCAAAGATTAAATGAATACCTAAAAGAAATGAGACATTTAAAGAGGCAGAATGTCCAGGACTAATGCCTTTTATTCCTTCATCTCTATTATTGACAAAAACATTGACCAGCACAGAGCCAAGGAGCAATTCCTAAGGCACTCCAGGAGGGGATGGATTACATGAGGCACTCCACTTCCAAGCTGATAAGGACCAATGCATGTTGATATGGGGGGCCTAGCCACTCCACCCAATCCACTGACTGGCACTCTTGTCTAGCCCTCATCTCTCCATCTAGCTCAGAAGGATCGCCAGAAAGACTCTGTCAGAGGTTTTGGTGAAATCTGCATAAACTCTTCCTACACTTAGGGCATCATCCCTCTTTGAGGTTATCCTTTAGGACTGATCATGGCGTGATTCTCCTTTATTTAGGATTTAGAATGGATCATCTTCCAACTCAGAGATTCTGGGATTCTGGGACAATGGTCTAGTGGCTGCTCAAGGATGGTAGATATGCCCAGTTCCAGAGCTTTAGGAGTCTAAGATGGCTATATTCAAATGCATCCGTGTAATCATCAGAATAATGAACAAATCCCTTTGAAAATGGGGCCGATATCAACTGCTTGCATAAGTCCTGCAGGAAGAGGAAGCACAAGGTGGCCATTGAAAACCTATCATCATTTTGGACAAGTGATAGGCAATGGTTAGGACAGCCGGGAGACTCCGACAGCCGCCCCTTGATTGGGCTCCTTTGCCAGCTGTCTTCGATGCCTGCACTTTATTAACCTTTTCAACTTTTTGCCCCCTGAAAATTCCTCTGGGGATGGTGGAGTTCCTGAGCTTAAGTCCATCTCTTGGGCTGAGCCATTACCAAGTCAAATGGCCCATCTAGAGGAAATTGAAGAGGGGAGAAAGTGGAGGCAGAACTGGGGAAAAGTAGGAGGGTAAAAAGAGAAAGGAAAACTAGAGTGATGTGGAGGAAAACAAAGGAAGGAAGAGACAGAAAGTAGATGATGAATAAAGAGAGGGAGGAGAAAAGTCTTCTAGAGTTCCCCCTCCTAACTGATATCGGCAACCCAGAATGCTTTGCTTTTCTCTTCCTCATTCTACCACCAGCTCACAGTAGGATCTTTGTGTGTGTGTGTGGGGGGGGCAATGAGTGTTAAGTAACTTGCCCAGAGTCACACAGCTACTATTAAGTGTCTGAGGCTGGATTTGAACTCAGGTCCTCCTGAATCCAAGGCTGGTGCATTATCCACTGTGCCACCTAGCTGCCCCACAGTATGATCTTAAGAAAAGTGATAGTTCACTTCCTTATTCCTCTTCCTCACATGGAAAATAAATTCGGTAGACTTTAAAATTTTTTTAAAAAACACATAGAAATGAACAGAACCTAAAAATCCTGGATATTAGAGCCTAGGATTACAAGGAATGGAATGGACATTTTAAACATTTAGGGACAATGGAGGCAGTATAGAGAGAGGTATCATAGAGTAGTGGATAGCAAGTTGTCTAAAAAGCCAGGAAGACATGGGTTCGAGTTTCACCTCTAACGCCGACTGAATATGGGATCATGAGCAAGTTGCTTTACTTCTTGGTGCCTCTCAGGGAGCTCTCTAAGGCCAAAGAAATCACAAGGTAATTTTTTTTTAATCACCTTATTAAAGACAGCATAGAATGATGGATTTAGTTAGGCTTTCAGTAAAAAAGAACTTGTTTCAGATCCTGTCTCTAGCTCATGGTATCTGTGCAACTCCATGCAAGGCATTTAACCCTCAGAGCCTGAGGCAGCTTTCTGACCTACTAGATGCATCTTTCCTGGTGGGAATGGGCAATCTGAAGACCCCGCTGGATTTCATGACAGGCTGCCATATCTCACTGCCAACCCATGGATTTTGCAGTCTGTGAATATCTCAGAACTTGGGAGTTGGAAGGGACCATAAGAAACCTTTAGTTCAAACACACACACACACACACACACACACACACACACCTTACACACTGGGTCTGGGGCTGTTCAGCCTCTGCTCAAAGACTTCCAAGGAGGAGCAGCCCAATCCCTGCCAGGGAAGCTCTCATTGTTAGGAAGGTTTTCCTCACTCCAAGCCTCAATTTGCTTCTTTGCTTCTGTCTCCTCCTCCCCTCCTCCTCCTCCTCTCCTCTTCTCCTCCTCTACCTCCTCCTCCTCTTCTTCCTCTCCTCCTCCTCCTCTCCCTCCTCCTCCCCTCTTCCTCCTCCTCTCCTCTTCTCCTCCTCTCCCTCCTCCTCCTCTTCTTCCTCTCCTCTTCCTCCTCCCCTCCTCCTCTCCCTCCTCCTCTTCCTCCTCCTCCTCCACCTTTTTATTCTTCCCAAGCTAAGGCCACTGTCCTCCATTCTAGTAGCTTGTGCAATCGCTATCCCCTGAATGAATGAAGAGGACATTCTTCCCTTCAGTCACAATGGTTCTTTATTCATGGCCTTTTCAAGATGACACATTCTACCTGATCAATGATCCTTTGGTGAAATTCCACAGCCAACAATGCGCCTCACAACCTACAAAGCACCTCACTACTTGTCAGGCCTCATCTACAATATTCCTTGTCATAGTGTTTGATAGAAAAACTTCCCAGCTTGGATGAAAACAGTTAATTGGTGAATCCAAGTCTCGACCTCCCAAACAAAGTCCTAGGATAATGTTTCCTACTTTGTCTACAAGAAGAACACTCCAAATAGAAACATAATGAGAACCAGGCTATTTTTGAAGCATGGGAAAGTGGGTGGGGTTCCACTGAAATAGTTGTGCTTGACAGTGACTAAGGGCATCACGATTGTCGTCCTTCTTACAATGGATGGAAGATCGGCCGTGGGCTTCACAAAGGTCTCTGACCCATCCTGTCTGTGTGACCGCTGGGAATCTACTTAGCCACTCGAAGCCCTAGCAGACAATGCTCTGATGTTCTAAGTTACGAGTGAGCTGCTGGTCTGTCTTGGTGGGGTCTGTGTCAGCCAGTCATCTAGCATCCATGAAGAAAGCAAAGAGAGTTGGGAGGTGGAGGTGCAGAGGGGGATGGTTTTAAGGATGGGGCATAGCTAATGCAAACGCCCTGAGTAGGGAGATGGAGAGGATTCCCCAGGGTCCCACAGAGGCAGGATCTGCACCCAGATCTCCCTCACTCAGAGGCAGGACTCTGTCTTCTAGGCCAGATTGACTTCCTTGTGATTTATTTCACTTTTTCTGGGGGAAGGATCTAGCACACGGACAGACATGATGGGTCTACCTCCCACTCATCTCAGTTGGTTTTGTTGAAGAGCGATTGCCAACAGTCCCGAGTATGCTTCTTCTTCCAAAGCCCCGGGGGTTACCTATTCTGGACATGCATAGATTAACTCCCTGTTGTGATTAGTGACAATATCTGAAGTTGATCCTGGAGCGTCCCCAGAGCAGGCACAGATTTTGCTGTCATCTACCTTATGTCTGTGTCTTCCGAGACTGATTCTTTCCACAAAGCAGCTCAGTGCACTGATAAAACCATAGACCTGAACCAATAACAAAAGCAATAAAACCCATAAGAGATGTGGGTAACCGGCCCTCAAAGGCCTTCCTATAGGTGCAAAAGCACAGGGACCACTCTCCCTGGGACTGCCCAGAAGAGGAAGAATCCCACAATGCAATGCTGATCTCCCCAGCATTCTCCATGACCTCTTCAGGTTTTTCCTGGCCTTGAAGAATTGTGTATTTCTAGGTAATAATGAGATCAGCTTAATTGCATCATTAAGGTAGGAGAGACCCTGATCTCCTGCTGCCTGCAGAGCCTGATTGGAATTTTAAAATATTATTTTCGCTTCATTCAACCCAAATTAAATAAACTCACCAAACCAGATGACATTTGCTATAGGGTTTAGAGGTTAAGAACATCCTGGTGCCCAGGGTGTCAGCTAGGAGCTGTATGGAGGTGGTGAAAGAGGAGGTGTTTTCAAACCCCATGATAATTACTTTCAGGGGAACACCTGATTAGCACACTTTAAACACATCCCCGCCAAGATCTCCCCCTGAAATAGATTGTACTCACATCTCAAGGGTTCCCTCCCTTTGTCGATACCTCAAATAAAGGTACTTAATATTATGTCAAGATCCCCCAATCACTAATTAACATAAATAATCTACAACCGATGAATGCTCTTACTCATTTGTTTACGTTCTCAGACATTATTTTGGAGGGTCATATGGTTTTCTCCGGATTTCTCCACCTAGGGAAGGCAGGAAGCTGCCCTGCTTCTGACTCCGGCATCCCAACTCGGCTCAAGATGAAACAGCCTCAGAAATGGGCGAAGGCAGGGAGGGCCGGACGGTTTGAGTTTGGCCCCCCTACCCCCAAGATCATGTCTGGGGAGAGAATATTTCTTGCACATGTAAGGAGGCTTCAGAAGCAGCTCATAGTCTCCCTAATTAAAGGTCTAGAAATGAACTTGAGGGTGGGCAGGGGTCGGTCTAGAGGCACCAGAGGCCACCCACCAGGGAGAATCCAGCTGCACATATTTACAGCTGGTCCCAACACAGGGCAGAGATTTTTTTTTTAAGGGAGACATCCTTTTTCTTAGAAATATCGCTTCGAAAGCACTTGGGCTTTTTTTGTTGAAGGAAAGAAGGAATGCATGTATGTATGTATCTATATTCCCCAGAATAAAAATGAAATTAGTCACAAGGAAGTCGTATATACACACAAACATACATACAAACACATATATGTGTGTGTGCATCCACATACATTTGTATACATACACATTACATATAAGTATTGTACGTATATGTACATGTACATAAATACACATACACCTTAAAAGATAGCATGGCATAGTCAGGAAGCCCTGAGTTCTAGTCTCGACATAGATGCATACTGGCTCGATGCCTTGGGCTGAGTCACTGAAGCATTCAGCATCCCCTAGCAGCTGCTAAGGCTCCGAGTGACCAATGATTCACCAGTCTGCTCTGCGTGAGTACAGAGTACATCTTTTGATATAAAAATGCATGTGTGCACATATATATGCATACACAAGTCCATTCTACAAGTATGAGAATTGGCATCAATCACCTCTGGAAAAGGCCAATCCATCGAGGACCCTTAGCGTCGATCCCACACTCCAGGATTTCCCAGTATCCGCTCTAGCCACCCCTCCCAGGAAGCTCTTTTCTCCGCATTCTCCCAGATCTGGCATAGTACTGGCTTGGGAACTCTACGTCTTTGCTTTATCTTCATCGATCAGTAAGTCTGGCCTCCTTTGGACAGCCCATGTGCACTCTCTGGTGCCCCCCACCCCTGCCCCACTCAGTCACTGTGAATCTGGAACTTCTTTATTAACATATGTTGAGAGCTCAGTTCATGCGGACGTTGGCCACAAAACACCCACAGAGGATTTTTTGATTCTTCTTCTGTATCTCAGTCATATCGTAGGCTCCATCTAGAGGAAAACACATTCTGGGGGAAACTCGGTGGTGCAGTAGATAGATAGAGCATTGGTTCTCAAGGCAGGAGGACCTGAGTTCACATCTCACCTCAGACACACATTAGCTGTGTGACTCTGGGCAAGTCACTTAACCCAATTGCCTTAAACATCCAGGACCGTCTCCTTGTCCTGATATAGATCTTGCCACTGGACCCATATGCCTCTGGAGGAGAAGGTGAGGCTGGTGACTTTGCACTGCCCTCCCTCACTTCAATCCAATTCAGTGCAAGTCATGGTCCTCTTCAAGAACGACAGACAGACAACAAGTTAAGTGTTTCTGCCACTCGTCATGCTTCCCTTCATAGCAGGACAGGGAGACTCATGATGTCATTGGTATAGGGAACTCCCAGGGGACGAAGCTCTCTCTACCCATGCAGGTTGGCACTTTCCCTTCCCCTTAGTAGCCCCAGACAGCTACCAACAGCCTGACTCTCCCAGGGCCACAGAGCCAGCATGTGTCAGAAGCACAGCAGTGACTCCACGCTGCTCCTTCCTTCTTGCTAGCCCTCCCGTAGGGCACAGAAGCGCGTGCCTACCTGTGCAGGTGTGCCTGTGCACTTAGATGTCGCCCCTTTTTAAGACACGACTTAATTGCACACGTGTGTGGATGGGAACCATCGCCTTCTCTTCATTTCTGACCTTTTTAGTCACTTTGGGGGCTGTTCCGCTTCTGTTGCTTTACTAGGCGCACAGTCGTCCTGATCCTCCTCATTCAAGATTCATTGTTTCTTGCTGCCCAATACGATGTCGTCACATGTAGACACCCCGGCTTGCCCAGCTCTTCCCCAATGGGGGGGCGCCCCTTTGGTTTCTAGTTTTTTGCTCCCACAAAAATGCTGCTCTGAATATTTCTTGACATCTATGATCTTTCTTTCCTTCTCTAGTCTTAGGATCATAGACTCAGAGCAGGAAGGGACCTCTTTGATTTGAAAGATTCTGAAAGGGAGAGATTACTGGAGGGAGTGGTAACGGTGTCTGCCACGGGCTGGCGGATCTCAATCAAACTGCTCTGGCTGAGATCCTGAGCATGGATTCACGGAGCTTAGGAGTAGAGGGGGGTGTAAGGCACTGAAAAGCAGGTGGGAAGGCATGGAAACCCAGTTATCCACTTCAGTGGATACTTTGTCCAAGGTAGAGCCTTGGAAAGAGGAAAGCAGAGGAAAGAAAAGGATTTCTCTACTTATCTGTCTGTGGCATTAATAATTATTTGTGGAATTTAATATACACACGTATTGGGTAAAGAAGGGAACATGGCACGGTAGACAGAAGGTTGGCCTGGGATCTGGAAAGATTGGTCTGGCCATCTGTGTCTCTCCATCGTTCTATTTCTCTGTCTCTGTGTCTCTGTCTCTGGATCTCTCTGTCTCTCTCTCCCTCTCCCTCCTACTCTCCCCCTACTTACCTTTCTACCTGAAGAAATAACCATGATCTAAAACAGACATAAGACATCTAAAACAACAATAAGAAAACTATGTTCCTTAAAAATTGAAAAGTGGGTCCCTTGAAAGCATCAAAGACGAGGCTAGGGGGATTGTGTTTCACATGTCATTCAGCGGGCTGGGGGGAGGCTAATGGGGAAGCAAGGACCCTCTTCACACAAGCTCCTAGAAGAAGGAGACATGAGGGTCAAGGAACAGAGTTCAGGGGATTAGGGTTATTAGACCCGAGACAGGATGCTAAGGTCAGGAGATAATCTGGGCAGTTAAACTGACGCCCACCTGGGAAGCTGGACTGCCTGAGGTAGAGGGAGATTGGCAGGGCCTCAAGGGGGGAGAATGATGTGTAAAAGGCTGGTTCCTGGGAAGAGGCCGGGATGAGAGAGGGAGAAGGGAAGCAGAGGAAACGAGGGGGTGGGAAGCAGGAAGGGTGGGGAGGTGAGCCAGGAGACAGTTCCATGGGAATCCAAACGCCCGGGTCTCTGCCAAGGCCTGAGTACCCGGAGGAGGATCCAGTCAGGAGAACGAGGCCAGGCCCTTCCAACTGGGATGCTGTGCATCCCTCCTATTGGGATGGATCCAGGACAACTTCTCTGGTGGGTTCTGCCTTGTCTTCTTTTTTAATAAGAAAAAAACCCATTTAGTGCCAACTTCTCTGTTCCATAAACATCTCTCTGCCCCTGACAGCCCTGATCACAGCCTTTCATCCTGACAGCTGCCTCCTCTTTGGAGCCTGGGGTGATTCACTCGCACACATGAGTGGGGCGCCCTTGGAGCCCGGGCACTAGGGAGAGGGGCCAAGGATGGGCTGGCGCTGGACCCACAGTGGGAGGGGAGGGAAAGTGTCATTAGGTCCTCCAAGGGATGAGAAGGGATGAGGACCCCAAACCCCACAAGACTGTTCTTGGAGCCCAAGGAGACCTCAGAGTACTTCTGGGAAGCTGAGGCATAGAGAGGTTCGAGGCTGTCACTTTTGCCCTAACACCTGACACTTAATAAGGGCAGAATGGTGGAGCAGTGAATGGAATCAGGAAGAGTCAAGTTCAAATTCAGCCTTAGACACTTAGTAGCTGTGTGACCCTGGGCAAGTCACATAACCTCTGTTTGCCTCAATTCCCTCATCTGTAAAATAGGGTGAGTTAGTAATCTTTATACCTCAGTAGGATTTTCATGAGGCTCAAGGGAACTACGGTGCTATGCAATCCTTCAGAGATTTTCATGTTCTTTTTATATGTCGGTGCTTTTTGCTCCAGGGACCTCCAGTTTCCCAAGGAAGCCAGCTCCAGGACCCCCCAGAATCACCCCAACATCTTGAGGGTGGAATTTTCGGTTGTGGCTGCGGGACAGGGTTGAATCAGCAAAGTGGAACTGGTCCATCCTGGGGAAAGAAGTCTCTCCCAGGGACTTGGGAATATGGGCCCAAGTTGTTCTCAGTCAGGAAGCAGAAGGATGGGAAAATCCTTCCCAACCAGGAGCCAATCCGATGTCCCTTCTTCTGGCCGCAGCTGTTTGTTCATTGGCTTCACAGAAAAGCACAGTGGGAAGTATCGGTACAGTGAGTGAAAAGGGTGCTGGCTTGGAAGCCAGAGACCTGGGTTCAAATCTTGTCTACCACATTTACAACGCCAGGTCCCTCATCTGTAAACTGAGTAATTGTACTGACCGATCTTGGTCCTGAATAATGAAACCTCCCTGTGTCCTCTCAGTGGACAGGTGGAAAGATTCTGTGGGGGAAGGGAGGCACCACAAGCCCTGGACAGTCCGTTTCGACTCGGGACATGGGATCTTAAGGAGTGACAAAGAGACAAATTTAGGCCTGATGGGAAGACAATCGATGGGCATTCATTAACTGCCTACTGTGTACCATGTACTGAGCTAAGTGCTGAGGATACAAATAAAGGCGAAAGAAGCTCACAGCCCAGTGGAAAGGTGGGGGAGAGAAGGAGGAACCACTGGCTAAGAACTGTTTTGTTGTATTCTTGCTGCATCTGACTTCTTGTGACTCCACTGGGGGCCATTTCCTTCTCCAGCTCATTTTACAGATGAGGAAACTGAGGCAAGACTTGTCCAGGTCACTAAGCAGGTCATTATCTGAAGGCAGATTTGAACTCAGGTCCTCCAGACTGCAGGCCCAGTGCTCTCTCCACTGCTCCACCTACCTGCCGAAGAATGATACACAAAACAAGACAGAGTGTCCATTAGAGGGGATCTCAGAGAGAAGGCCCCAGCAGGAAGGGGGATTGCCATACCTTTCTCGTCCGGGTGGTCCAGAGGGCTCCGGGGGCCCTCTCAGTTCTCCCATGCTATGATTCTGGGCTAGCACAGCCCAGACCTGGGTTTTGTAGCTGATAAAAAGAAGATGCCTACAAACCTCCCCCTCCAGCCCAGGTCTTTAGCTAGAAAAGCTCACTTTGTTCTAGCACAAGATTATTTTCATCTCAGGAAAAAAGCAAAGGGTATCTTGGTCTGGTTTGGTTTGGTCTGGTTTGGTCTGGTTTGGTTTAGTTTGGTTTGTTCTGGTCTGGTTTGGTCTGCTTTGTTTTATTTTGTTTTGTTTTGTTTTGTTTTGGTCTGGTTTGGTCTGGTCTGGTCTGATCTAGTCTGGTCTGGTCTGTTTTGTTCTGGTCTGGTTTGGTCTTGTCTGGTTTGGTCTGGTTTGGTTTAGTTTGGTTTGTTCTGGTCTGGTTTGGTCTGCTTTGTTTTATTTTGTTTTGTTTTGTTTTGTTTTGGTCTGGTTTGGTCTGGTCTGGTCTGATCTAGTCTGGTCTGGTCTGTTTTGTTCTGGTCTGGTTTGGTCTTGTCTGGTTTGGTCTGGTTTGTTTTGGTTTGTTTTGGTCTTGTCTGGTTTGGTCTGGTCTGGTTTGGTCTGGTCTGATCTAGTCTGGTCTGGTTTGTTTTGGTTTGGTCTGGTTTGGTCTGGTTTGTTTTGGTTTGGTTTGGTCTGGTCTGGTTTGTTTTGTTTTGGTCTGGTTTGGTGTCCTTCTGAGCTATGGGTGGAGCTGGGGAGCATCATCCTGTGTGCCCCCTCCACACAGGGATTTACTGTTTGGCAGAGTTAGCCCCTGTGCCTCTGGGGGCCGGATTCTCTGCCCCACCAGGGACACGTGATCCTTCCCCCATTCTGTCTATCATTCCCATTGGACTTTCCAACTAGTATGGTATCCAACTCTGTCCAATATTATTGTAATACCTAAGCAACCCTGTGAACAAAAGGGCCCCAGTTACCAGACAAAAGTGGTTTATGGTTTGCACAATTAGCTCTTCATGGACCCCATCTTTCCTGGTTCTTTACAGTGGTTGGTGCTGGGCAGGGCCAATGGCCACCTTTTCCCTACATTCACTCTACTCAGAGTTTGTTCCTAACTTGTGCTCTTATTTCCAGAACTTTCTTTTTTGCCATTGCAACACAGCAAATGCCCATTTGTAACAAGCTGTGATCTTGATAGCTTTAGTTGTGCTTTGACTTAAGTGATTCCTGGGGAACATAACTCCTTACAGTAGGAGTCTGATGGGACTTCATCATTCTGCAACCATTAGTTCCACTCTTGTTACCAGTCGGTTTACCCTCTTCTGAATTTCTCCTCTCTTGGAAAAGGGAAATGTCTGGAGAAATGTGTTTTGGATTGAGATTTTCCCAAGAAATTCTTTGGTTAAAAGCTCATACCAAATGTGTGGCCTTGGGAACACCACTGAACTGCTCTGGTCCTCAGTTTCCCCATCTATAAAATAAGGGGCTTGGACTAACTAGCCTCAAAGGACCATTCTCTATATTTGGCTGTGTTAGGAATTGGGGGTGAGGATTTTTGACACAAAGGAACAAGATTTATAGAATTTTGAATTAGAAGGAACCTTGGAAAGTATGGCATCTTGGAAAAGCATCTCCATGAAGATGGGAGAATTCAGGGAGTTGTCCCAAGTCACAAAGCCAGGGGTCCCCGAGATGAGTGAGGTTTGAGTACAGTCACTGAGCCCCCAGCTCCTTACTCTTCCTCACTGTCTCTCTCTACTGCTCATGTTGTATGGAAGAAATAGAGGAGCTGCTCGGAGAGGTCATTCCCTCCAGGGATGAAGACAGGGTGCCCATCCTGTCCATGGGGCTCTTGCACACATCCTCCCTGCTTCTCCACAGTGAGCCCAGCCAACAATATGGGGAGCTTCCTCAGCTTCTTGGAAGACAAGGACACCCAGGAGTCATTAGGGATTAACCCTCAGCTTCTCAGGGAGTGGTTTTGCCTTTCAGTCCAGACCTGTGATTCCACCATTGCACACAACTAACTTCCCAACATCAAAACTCAGCTCAGCTGAACAGCATCAGAGAGCCAGCCCAGTCCAGGTCAGTGACTTGCCCAGGGTCACAGGGCAGCTAGCATGAAGTTGGAGGCAGGGCTTGAACCCCAGTTCTTTCTGCTTACTCCTTTCCACCTCAAAAAATCTCACAAACTAAGGAATTATAATTTGGCCCACCCTTCACAACCTCCTCATAACAAACCCAAAGTGCTCTAAGGAAGCACGTATTCAATTAAAACAAAGTCCATTGTGGAGACAGATGCTTCTGAAGAACGTGGGGGCTCCTGGGAAAGTAGGGAAATCAGCAGAAAGTGGGGACCCAAGCCACACGAAGGGATCATGAAGTTACAAAGTCTCCGCTAATCAATGACAAATTTCATACTTGTTGCTACAATTACAAAGATAATAGTTCCTCTATGTCAGGGCCTGGGCTCGTGCAGCTGGAGGGAGCTTTGAAATCCAGAATTTCAGGGAACAGAAATTAATAGGAGGTCATTTCTACCAGAGAAATTTTAGGGGCCCATCCTCTCTAATCATCATTAAAACCTAAATCTGCAGGAGAAGAGGCACTTTGCTGATTGTCAAGTGGAAGCTATTATTCGTTTGATGAAGCTCTTGGCACCAGGCCATTGATTCTGCTCCAGCCTGCTGCTCTCCCTCCTTCATCTCGAGCAATCAAGGTTGTTTCTGCCTGCCAGCAGCTATTTATAGAGTGAACAAAAAAAAATAAGCACACCAAAAAAAATCAAAGCTGATATGTTCTCCTGCTTGAAAAACAACTTCCAAACTTTGTGAGGAAAGATCAGCTTTTCTGGTCGCCAGCCTTGGTCCTGTATCTGCCTGCCTCTTCCACTGCAAAGAACAGGGCCATCTCTCTCCCTTTCCAACACCAGGCAGGGGGCTTGGCAAGGGCCACGTCTTTGGGGACGATGCTCTGATGTTCTTGGATTGTGATGATGCTGGATGCCGGCTGGCCACGGGGGGGGGGGGGGGGTCGGTGATTATATCCTCATACTTCTCCAATTTCTTCAGTGGAAATGGGACTCCCAGATTTTTCTCTTTGGGATTTTTGTAAAAGAAGCCAAAATAAACCGTCCACTTCTCCTCCTTCCCCTACCCCTTAAAAGAGAAAATCGCCTCAGTAAAAGGGCAAGATGTGGGTTCAGGAGAGGCCAGGACAGAGGAGAAGTGCATCATTCAAAAGTTAGTTCACATCAAATACTCCATAGGGGAGCATCTGGGTCAAAGTGAATAACCTTGCAGACATTCATTAATTCAACAGCATTTATTTAAGACCTACTATGCATAAGGCATCCCATTAAGCATTGGAAAAAAACCAAAACCAAAACAAAACGAAATGAAAAACATTTGTCTCCCTCTGCAAAGAACCTTGCACAAGTCACTTAAGTTATCTCAGCCTCTGTTTCCTTATCTGTAAAATGGGGGGAGGGTTAATAATAGCATTTACTTGAAAAGCTTACTATGAGGCTCAAGTGAGATGTCTGTAAAGCACTTTGTAAACCTTAAAGTGTCATGCAAGGATGAGTTATTAATTACAATTATTTTATTTTGCTGGGAGAGGTATTACATTAATAAGAAAAGTGGACACTCACAAGCAGTCTTTGAATTATAGGCATCCTTAGGTGTTTTGGCTCTCCGTGATTTGAAGAGATCAGTAGTAGATTTATTGAACTGCTCCCTAAATATCTTCATTTCTCAGAGCAGGAAGTATGCCCCAAGACAGAAGCCATTCAGGATCTTGTCTTTACTAATCCTCTAAAGGCGGAAACATAAAAAAATGTCTCCCCTTCCAAAAGGATGCTGGACATTGAAAGTCCTTATTTCTGCTGATACCTCCCCCTGCATGTGTGACCTGGAAGATTTCCGTGATTTGTAAGGAAAAATCCAGCTTCGGAAAATGCCCCCAAAGCATCCCAAGGTAATGCGAAGGAGCATTCCCCAATGCCCAGTTTTGTCGAACGTCTTCTCAAATCTTGCTTCTTCAAACATAAGGCAATTTATTTCCAAGCAAAGAAATTCTGGTATGAAATAGTGATGATCCTTAGGGAAGGCTTAGCTATCCTATAAAATGGGAAAAGGTGTGAGATGGCAGTAGCACCTTAGGCAAGAGTTTAATGGGCATCGACAGTGGTAAAGACTTTTAGCTTCAAAGAAAGCCCCAGTGGAGAGCCAGAGGAGTCCCCCTGGAATTGATGGATTTTAGAGGCTGCTTAGTCCAATCTCCTCATTTTATAGATTAGGAAACTGAGGACGAGAGAGGTAAAGTGAGTTCTCTTACTCCCATTAGCTTTTAGACAATTCTAAATCCCACTCCAGAGCAACTGGGTGGGGAAGGGAGAGTAGGTGAGAGAAGATAGGTGATTCAATGAAAACTCACACTAGAAGATTCAAACATTTTTTGAACATTTTTTACAATCTGTAGTTTAGTGGCATCAATTTCCCATCCTACTAGGGCACCCACAAAACCATTACCTAGTTTTAATGTAAATCAGCACATTTATTAAGCACCTATGCGCCAAGCCCCACAGTAGGTCCTGGGGCTACAAAAACAAAGTAAAGTAAGTTTTACTCTCAAGGAGTTTCCATTCTAACCAGGGATAAAATTGGCATGATGATGATAATGAATGTGAAATATAAAAGAATAAAGATAGGATTACTAGTTGTCCTATTCCTATCTGTACCCCACAAAAAAAGAAAAATGAGATGATGTCAACAATAAGTGCAAATAGCATTTATATAACCCTATAAAACTCACAAAGTATATACAAAGTAATTTCAGGAAGTAGGGAGAACTAATAGCCCAGGGTAGGGACAATAAGGATAGAAACCAGCATTGATTAAACACCTGCTGTATGCCAGGGGCTATGGTAGCAATTTACAAGCATAATCTCATTTGATCCTCATAATGACCCTGGGAGGCAGGTGATATTATTATCATTTCCATTTGGCGGATAAGGAAACTGAGACAGAGGTTAAGTGACTTTTCCAGGGTCACACAGATGGTGTCTGAGGCTGGATCTAAGTGCCAGCATCCTAAATGAGTCTGAGGATCGAATGGGGGTTTTGCTCCTAAGCACCCTTATTTACATAGTTAAATGTGAAAGAGAAAGAAGAACCCAACTTGGTATACACCCTGTGTTTAAAACCAGCTTCTTCATGGAAGGATGCAGCCCTGGCTTTTTGCCTTCCAGGATAGATGGACTCAATCTGGAGCTCCACGTTCTAGCACACACACACACTGCAGGCAGGGACTTGCCGGCAAGGACTTGGGCATTTCGATCATGAGACAACTTGTGAATCAGGGCTAGACCAGGGCACCCATAATTGGCCATCTGGAAGACGACAGACACACAGCAGAATCACTGGAACATCACATGTGCTGTGATGACATTTATCCACTCTGGTTTTCCCTCTGGCTGCCATGCCAAACCCTGGACACCAAAATGACTAAGGTCGGGGAGTAAATACCCATCATTAACTTTCCAGTGGTTTAATAATTGTGCCTCTTCCTGAGGATGGGATTAAGCCACATACAATAGCCCAACCCAGGCCAGCTGATTTTCTGGCCATCAGAGTAAGGAGAAAGAAGAGAGAGAAAAAGCAGAAAAGGGAAAGAGAAGAGACAAGAGGTAAGGTGAAGGAGAGAAAGAAGAGTGAGGATACAAAGCAGAAAAGAGAAAGAGAAGAAACTGTCTAAAGGGCTTCTATATGGAAGAAGGATCAGGTTTGGCCCCAAAAGACAGGGGCAGTTGTGAAGAGGAAGAATTCGGCTAGGTATATACACAGAGAGAGAGAGACACAGTCTTGCAACCAGAGATAATTTGGAAGACTTCAGGAAAGGTCGGTCTCACTCAGGCAAAAGGGAGGCACAGCACATAGCAGCACAGTGTGAAGGAGGTCGGGGCAAGTTAACAGGAAACTGTGGGTCACAGCCGAGCACCTGAGGCCCCTGGATTCTGCCTCAACAAGCTGGTGATGTAGCAGGCCAGTGGTGAAACCCAACAGTACCAGCCTAGAGGGCAGGCTGCCAGCTAGAGGGCCACCCACAGGACAGGCGTGACCATGCCTGGCAATCCCAGCATGCCAGGAGAAAGCCCAGGGTGGTGAGAAATCCACAAGTCATAGAGGCCTCAGTGTAGAAAGCCAGTGACACAGCCCCTATACCCCAGCACAAGAAGTTTGAAACAGACCCTGGTGTACCTAAAACAGACATCAACTTAAGCTGCAATATGAGTAAGAAACACAAAAAGAGCTCTTACCATTGAGAGCTTCTGTGTTGACAGGGAAGAGGCAAACACAAACTCATATGAGGACAATACTCTCAAATTGCCTACATGTGAAGCCTCAAGAGGGAAGATGAATTGGTCTCAAGAACAAAAAGCTTTCTTGGAAGAGCTCAAAAAGTATTTTAAAAATCAACTGAGAGAGGTAGAAGAAAAATGGGGAGAGAAATGAAAGCAACACAAGAAAATTATGAAAAAAAGAATCAGCAGCTTAGAAAAGGAAGCACAAAGATTGACTGAAGAAAACACTTCCTTAAAAATTCATGGAAAAAGGTGCATAATCTCACTGAAGAAAACAATGCCTTAAAAATTAAAATTGGACAGTTGGAAGATAATGACACCATGAGACAATAGGAATCAATCAAACAGAATGAAAAGAATGAAAAAATAGAAGAAAATGTGACATACCTCATTGGAAAGAAAACTGACCTGGAAAACAGATCCAGGAGAGATCATTTGAGAATTATTGGACTGCCTAAAAACCATGATCAGATAAAGAGCCTAGACACCATATTCCAGGAAATTATCAAGGAGAACTGCCCTGATATTATAGAATCAGAGGATAAAATCATCATTGAAAGAATCCACCAGGGTAACTAGGTGGCACAGTGGATAGAGCGCTGGCCCTGGAGTCAGGAGGACCTGGGTTCAAATCTGGCCTCAGACACTTAACATTTACTGGCTGTGTGACACTGGGAAAGTCACTTCACCCCAACTGCCTCACCAAAAACCAAAAAACCAAAAAAAAAAAAAAAACCCCACAAAAAAGAACAACAACAACAAACAAAGAAAGAATAAGAAAGAATCCACCAATCACTTCCCCAAAGAGACCCCAAAAGGAAAACTCTGAGGAATATTGTGGCCAAATTCCAGAATTATCAGGTAAAGGAGAAAATACTCCAACCAACCAGAAAGAAGCAATATCATGGAGCCACAGACAGGATTGCTCAGGACTTGGCAGCTTCAACATTAAAGGATCACAAAGCTTAGAATATGATATTCCAGAAGGCAAAGGAGCTTGGATTTCAGCCAAGAATCTATTACCCAGCAAAACTGATCATTCTCTTTCAGAGGAAAAGATGAACATTCAATGAAATAGGGAATTTTCAAGGATTCCTGATAAAAAGACCAGAACTGAACACAAAATTCGATCTTAACATACAAGACTCAAGAGAAGTTTAAAAAGGTAAACAGGGGGAAAAAGTTACTCAATAAGGTTAAACTGTTTACATCCCTACACAAGAAAATAATACTTATAGCTCCTGAGAAGTATATGTGTATTTGGGCAGAGAGAAGGATTATACACAGAGGGTATAAATATAAATTGTCAATGATGTGATGATATAAAGAAAATTAAGGGGTTTATGGGGAGAAGAGGAAAGGGGAGGTGGAATGGGGTGAATTACATCATATGAAGAGGTGCACAAAACCTATTACAATAGAGGGAAAGAAGGGAGGGGTGAAAATTGTTTCAACCTTACTCTCACTAGATTTGACTCAAACAGGGAATTACATATACATTCATTTGGATGAAGAAACTTAACTTATTCTTTAGGGAAGTAAAAGGGGAAGGGAAATGGGGGAACTGATAGAAGGGAGGGTAGAAGAAAGGGAGAAAAGGGTAAAGAAAAGGGAGTGGGTATTAAAAGGGAGGGCAGATTGGGGGAGGCAGGGGTAAGAAGCAAAACACTGGTGAAGAGGAATTGGGTGAAAGAAGGGGTGGAGTACAAAAGGGGGTAAATAGAATGTAGGAAAATAGACAGCTAGTAATAATAACTGTGAATGTGAACGGGATGAACTCTGCCAAAAAATGGAAGTGAATAGCAGAGTGAATTAAAAACCAGAATCCTACAATATGCTGTTTACAAGAAATACATTGGAAGGAGACAGATACACACAGAGTAAAGGTAAAAGGTTGGCGCAGAATATATTATGCTTCAGCTAAAGTAAAAAAAAAAAGCAGGGGTAGCAATCCTTATCTCAGACAAACAAAGGCAAAAATAGATCTAATTAAAAGAGTTAAGGAAGGAAACTACATCTTGCTAAAAGGTACTTTAGATAATGAGGTAATATTAATACTAAACATGTATGCACCAAATGGTATAGCATCCAAATTCTTAGAGAAAAAGTTAAATGAGTTACAAGAGGAAATAGACAGCAAAACTATACTAGTGGGGGATCCGACTCTTCAACTCTCAGAATTAGATAAATCTAGCCACAAAATAAATAAGAAGGAAGTTAAAGAGGTGAATATAATGTTAGAGACGTTATACATGATAGATGTCTGGAGAAAATTGAAGGGGGATGCAAAGGAATATACCTTTTTCTCAGTAGTACATGGCACATATTCAAAAATTGACCATGTATTAGGGCACAAAAACCTCATAGTCAAATGTAGAAAGGCAGAAATAGTAAATTCACCCTTCTCAGATCATGATGCAATAAAAATTACATGTAATAAAGAACCATGGAAAGGTAGATTGAAAATTAATTGGAAACTAAATAATTTCATTCTAAAGAATAAGTGGGTCAAACAACAAATCATAAAAACAATTGATAACTTCATCCGAGACAATGACAATAATGAGACAACATACCAAAATCTGTGACATGCAGCCAAAGCAGTACTTAGGGGAAATTTTATATCTCTAACTGCTTACATCAATTAAAAAAAGAGGAGATCAATGAATTGGGCATGCAACTTAAAAAGCTAGAAAAAGAACAAATTAAAAATCCCCAATTAAATACTAAATTAGAAATCCTGAAAAATAAAGGAGAAATTAATAAAATTGAAAGCAAGAAAACTATAGAATTAATCAATAAAGCTAACAGCTGGTTTTATAAAAAACAATAAAATAGATAAGCTATTGGTTAATTTGATTTAAAAAAAAAGAAAGAAGAAAACCAAATTACCAGTATCAAAAATGAAAGGGGTGATTTTACTACCAATGAAGTGGAAATTAGAGCAATAATTAGGAACTATTTTGCCCGACTGCATGCCAATAAATTTGACAATCTAAATGAAATAGATAAATATTTACGAAAATACAAACTGCCCAGGTTAACTGAAGAGAAAATAAAATCCTTAAATAAACCCATATTAGAAAAAGAAATTGAACAAGCCATTAATGAACTCCCTAAGAAAAAATCTCCAGGACCAGATGAGTTTACAAGTGAATTCAACCAAAGATTTAAAGAACAATTCCAATATTATACAAATTATTTGGAAAAATAGGTGAAGAAGGAGCTCTACCAAATTCCTATTATGACACAAATATGGTGATGATACCAAAACCAGGCAGAGCAAAAACAGAGAAAGAAAATTATAGAACAATTTCTCTAATGAATAGTGATGCAAAAATTTTAAATAAAATATTAGCAAGGAGATTACAGCAAGTGATCACCAGGATGATACACTATGACCAGGTGGGATTTATACCAGTAATGAAGGGCTGGTTCAACATTAGGAAAACTATTAACATAATCAACCACATCAATAAGAAAACTAACCAAAATCATATGATTATCTCAATAGATGCAGAGAATACAGCACCTATTCCTAGTAAAAACATTAGAGAGCTTAGGAACAGGTGGAGCTTTCCTTAAAATAATAAGCAGTATTTAACTAAAACCATCAGCAAGCATTATATGTAATAGAGATAAGTTAGAGGCCTTCCCAATAAGATCAGGGGTGAAACAGGGATGTCCATTATCACCTCTATTATTCAATATTGCACTAGAAATGTTAGCTTTAGCAATCAGAGAAGAAAAAGGAATTAAAGGAATTATAATAGGCAAGGAGGAAACAAAACTTTCACTCTTTGCAGGTGATATGATGGTATACTTAGAGGATCCTAGAGAATCAGCTAAAAATTACTTAAAACAATTAACAACTTTAGCAAAGTGGCAGGATATAAAATAAATCATAAAACAGAAATCATCAGCATTTCTATACATGACCAACAAAGTCCAGCAGCAAAAGATAGAAAGAGAAATTTCATTTAAAGTAATGGTAGACAACATAAAATACTCGGGAGTCTACTTGCCAAGACAAACCAAGGAATTCTATGAACACAATTACAAAACACTTTTCACAAAAATCAAATCAGATCTAAATAATTGGAAAAATATCAATTGCTCATGGGTAGGCTGAGCTAATATAATAAAAATGACAATTCTACTTAAATTGACCTATTCAGTGCCATACCAATCAGACTACCTAAAAATTATTTTATAGAGCTAGAAAAAATAATAACAAGATGCATCTGGAAAAACAAAAGGTCAAGAATATCAAGGGAACTAATAAAAACAATGCACAGGAAGGTGGGTTAGCTGTACCAGATCTGAAGCTCTACTATAAAGCAGCAGTCATCAAAACTATTAGTACCGGCTAAGAAACAGAGTGGAGGATCAATGGAATAGGCTAGGCACAGGAGACACAGTAGTAAAGGACATTAGTAATGTACTGTTTGATAAACCCAAAGACCGAAGCTTCTGGGATAGGAACTCAGTATTTGACAAAAACTGCTGGGAAAACTGGAAGATAGTATGGCAGAAATTAGGCATAGACCAACAGCTTACAATTTATACTAAAATAAGGTCAAAATGGATACATGATTTAGACAGAAGAGGTGATACCATAGGTAAATTAGGAGAGAAAGGAATAGTCTACCTTTCAGATCTTTGGAAAGGAGAACAGTTTATGACCAAACAAGAGATAGAGAATATTATGAAATGCAAAATGTGGGATTTTGATTACATTAAATTAAAATGTTTTTGTACAAACAAAAGCAAAGTATCCAAAATTAGAAGAGAGGCAGAAAGCTGGGAAACAATGTTTATAGCCAGTACTTCTGATGAAGGCCTCATTTCTAAAATATAGTGGGAACTAAATCAAATTTATAAGAATCCCAGTCATTCCCCAATTGAGAAATGGTCAAAGGATATGAACAGGTTGTTTTTTGATGAAGAAATCAAAGCTATCTATTGCCATATGAAAAAATGCTCTAAATCACTATTGATTGTAGAAATGCAAATTAAAACAACTCTGAGGTACCATGTCACACCTATCAGATTGGCTAATGTGACAAAAAAAAGAAAATAATAAATGTTGGAGAAGCTGTGGAAAAATTGGAACACTAATGCATTGTTGGTGGAGCTGTGAACTGATTAAACCATTCTGGAGAGTAATTTGGAATTATGCCCAAAGGGCTATAAAGCTGTGTATATCCTTGGACCCAGCAATAGCACTATTGGGTCTTTTTCCCAAAGAGACCATAGAAAAAGGTAAAGGACCCACATGTACAAAAATATCTATAGCTGCTCTTTTTGTGGTAGCAAGGAATTGGAAATTGAGGGGTTGCCCATCAATTGGGGAATGGCTGAACAAGTTGTGGTATATGAATGTAACAGAATTCTATTATACTGTAAGAAATGATGAGCAGGAGGAGTTCAAAGAAAGCTGGAAGGACTTGCATGAACTAATGATGAGCAGGGCAGCTAGGTGGCGCAGTGGATAGAACACTGGCCCTGAAGTCAGGAGGAACTGAGTTCAAATCTGACCTCAGACACTTGACACTTACTAGCTGTGTGACCCTGGGCAAGTCACTTAACCCCAATTACCTCACCAAAATAAATAAATGAATGAACTAATGATGAGTGAGATGAGCAGAACCAGAAGAACATTATACACAGTATCAACAACATTGTGTGTTGATCAACTGTGATAGACTTGATTCTTCTCAGCAATACAACAGTACAAGATAGTTCCAAAGGACTCATGATGGAAAAGGCTCTCCAAATCCAGAAAAAAAAAGAACTGTGGAATATGGATGCAGATTGAACCATACTTTTTTTTGGTGCTGTTTTTTTTTCTTTTTTGAGGTTTTTCCTTTTTGCTCTGATTCTTCTCTCATAACATGACTAATGCAGAAATATGTTTAATGTTTATATATATATATATACATATATATACATATATATAAACTATATCAGATTACCTGCTATCTAGGGGAGGGGGGAGGGAGGGGAGGGAGAAGAATTTGAAACTAGAAATCTTATAAAAACAAATGTTGAAAGCTAAAAATTAAATAAATAAATAAAATTTAAAAAATATATTTAACTCTAGGGAACCTCTGGTCCTCTAACTGCAAGTCAATCAATATATTGTCATTGGATTTCTTAAGCACCTTCTAAGTACCAGAGCTAAGGTAAAGGTTGGGGACACAGAGGGGGAACAAGGGTCCCTGCCCAGCTGCCCATAAATAGACTCACACAAACCCAGTCTGTCTCTGTGCACACACAAGATGCTCCCCTCAGGTTCCCCCTTCTGCAGGTCCTTCCCAGAGTCTCCTACTAGTGCCCACTCTCTGGGCTGACCCCTGCCTTTATACCTCCTGCCTCTTACACAAGCTGACAAGCTGTCTTCACGGTGCCCCCTCCCACTGGAATGGGACTGTGCTGTTGCCCTACTGTGTACCTCAGGTGCTTAGCACCGCAGCTGGCGCACAGTAGGTGCCAAAGTATGCTTGGAGCAGGTTGGGTCAATCTTCGAGAAGGAAGGGCACTAAGAGCTGGCAGAGTGGGGAGCCTGGGGGCTTGAGGGCACACAGAAAGGGCTCCTTGGCCATGAGTCATCCCCATACAGGCTGCTTTCCAAGGGGCCCTTTTGCGAAATGGTTGTTTCCTCACCTGCTGCCTCACCTCGGACCACTCTGAAGGAGCCAGGCGCTATTAGTGTCTCATCAAATGCAGTTGGTGGCAAGTCACAGATGGAGCAGAAGGAAAACAAGGCCTGGCGAGGGAGAGGCCTCTCCTCCTTGCTGCGCGCTCCGTGGCTGTCCACCAGCCCGACACGAAAAGCCAGGCCCTGCTGATGAAGACCAGCTTCCTGGAAGGGCCAATTAGGCTTCTCTCTTCCAGAAACTGACTCAGAAATCCCGGCGTGACCTTTGCATAAGGCTCCGGTGAATGGCGCCCTGGAAGACTTCCACCAGAGAGTAATCCTAGCTGGACTCGAAAGAGCCTGCCGCAATTAGATTGATTATGAATTTAGGGCGGGGGCAGGGGGCGGGGGCCTGTTTGCAGAAATGAAGGAAATGCTCTGGAAGCCAGGCCCACGTGGTGTTACCTGCACACTCCTGGTCAGAGGGAACATCCCCTGGGAGCTCTGGATGCCTAAGAACTGGGCTAAAACTACAAGGAAGAAAGCAATTCTGTGTCGTCTATATGCTTCTCCATATAAGTGCATGTGGGCATACAGCACATATGTGTACATATACACTAGAGCGTTCTGCCAAGGGATCAGATGATAATCCATTTGGAGTCTAGCTTTATTTAAAAATAAGTAGCCTCACTAGGTCATACTTCAAATAACCCTGCAGCCAAACATGCTGGAAAAGAAAACTGAAAGACAACATTCACAAGCAGAGCTGCACTGAATCGCCTTCAAAATCCCGGCAGCTCTGAAAGACAAGGGCTTGGAGACCACAGCACTATGCACAAAGGGTCAGAGAGATCAGGAATGCACCAGGGTATGGACTCAGCCAGAAGCAGTTGGAAGGTCATAGACTTAGAGCTGGGAAGGCTCATCTGCCCCTCATTTCACAGATGAGGAAATAGAAGCCCAGAGGGCTTGTGACTCGCCCAAGGTCATCTAGGCAGTGACCTGGCACTTGAACAAAGGTCACTGCTCTTCTTCTTTCAGAGTCAGAGCCTCTGCTGGGGAAAGTGGAGTTTGTCAAAAGCACAATTGTGTCTCGGGGAGATTCTCCGCCATCATCCTCATTACAAATACTTTGCCAAAAATCTGCCCCAACGGAATGACTAAGTAGGTTTCTGGTACAGAGCTCTATTTGGAACCAAAGTATTTGTGTTTTAATTTTGTCTCTACTTCTGGCTTCCTGGGTGACCTTAGGAAAGTCACTTAGCATCTTACAAGTACAGAAAGGAACATCCACCCCTAGAGAGATGTGGCTGTGTGTATGTATGTGTATATAGAAACACATCTATGTCCATCCACATGTGTATCAATAATATATACAAATACATTAACATGGGGATTATTTAATTCTGTCTGTCTGCTTGACATATAGGAGTCACTGAAATGCATGCTCGTGGGTGTCTGTGTACACGTATACCCACATATAAACACACACACACACACACACACACACATATATATATATATAGAGAGAGAGAGAGAGAGAGAGAGAGAGAGAGAGAACATATACACATATGTACACACACACAGCAGGCACTTAATAGGCACCCACTTTGTTTTCAACATTCTACTAGGCTTTGGAGATGGATGGGCAACAGTAATCCTTGTCTTCAGCGCCCTCCAAAGCTCCTTGTAGCTCAGGATCTCAGATCCCTTCACTACTGGAGAGCCCCTTGAGTGACCGCTGTGCTCTGATTGGTGCTTATTGACCTTTGAGTGGCTGGCACAAACTGCCTGAGGGGAAACCTGAAGGGGAGGTACACACCTCGAGGAAGTGCAGAGGTATTCCTCACAAAGGGTCCTGGGGAAGGGAGTGGGCTGGGGAAGGAGAACGACCTTCTACCCTGGGGAGGGAAGTGGGAGGCATTACAAGGACAGTAGCAAGGGAAAAAATGTAAATTGACAACCCCCTCATTGATTTGGCGGGTCCTATGAAGCTCAGATAATTTATGCAAAGCCCTCCAAGATCCTTGGCCAGGAAGCCTTAGGAATACTTGCAGTAATGACAGCTCCATTGTCCTAGCAGTGGGTGACTCTGCCTGAGAACCCTGCTCGCTGCTTCATTGAGGCCAACATGGTCGCTGGGGCTGCCCCCGAGAGAGCCATAGGCTCCAGAGGTCCCTGGATCCCATCAGGATGACGCCACTGGGTCATTAGGAAACTCTTGTCCTAATTATTCTTAACATGGGATAAATTTCTGCCTTGGGTATCAGGTAGTAAAAAGTGGGGCATCTTTCCAGACATTTTCTTGTCTTTGAAAGGGATTAATGAGCTGTCTCCAAGCCCTCATTCCCAGCATGTGAGCAAAGAAAGCTTGCCACCTGTCTCCAGGGTATGGGTTTCACAGTCACGTTCTCGGAATAGAGGCATCGAGAAATGACTTTTATGTGCGGAGGTGGGGGAGAGGAGGGGAGCCTTGTGGGCACTTCAGTGGAATAAGAAACACAGGAAGCTCCGGCTAGCTTTATTTACTGCCACCCAGACTTCTGACCACCCTCTCTCACAATATGGCCTTTGCACGAGTCTTTCAAATAGTCTCTGCCTTAATTTTCCCTTCATTGAAATGGGATCAATTGACTTAGGTAGGTAATAGTAATGGAGTGGTAAAAGCATTAAATTTGAAATCAGGACCTGGGTTCAAGTCCCACTTTAAACATTCATCAGATGTGTGACTGAGTAAGTCACAACCTATTTTAAAATGAAGGATTTTGACCACATGACCCCTGAAGTATCTTCCATGACTAAAGAAAGCCATGATCCTCATTTCATGGGATTCTGGAGATGAATATGTTTGTTAGGATGCTTTGAGGTCCCAACCTGAAAGGCAATTCTAAAGGGCTGGAATGGTTGCTCCCCGGGTTCTATTGAATTCAATCTACATCAGTTCCTACAAGCCTTCCCAGGTTTCTCTGAAACTGTCCCTTTCATTTTTTCTTACATCAAAAAAATATCCTGCTACATTTGCAACACCCCCTGCCATCACAAAGAGGTAAAAGACTCAATATGCAGAATAAGACATGCCTTTTCAGACTTGGCCAATCTAGGCATCTGTTTTTCATTTGTTACAAAGGTTTTCTTTTTTCTCTGGAAACCAAAATAGGTAGAAGGGATAAGCTGCACCCTTTCCATTTCTATTGTTGTATCATTGTATATATTGTTTTCTTGGCTCTGCTCACTTCACTTTGCATCTGTTCATGTCCGTCTTTCTGTGCTTCTCTGGAGTCTTCTCATTTCTTACAGCAAGATTTTTTGTTCTATAGAATTAATTTTGTATGAATTTTATTTCATCAAGTTCTATAAAATATCATTTTGATAGTTGATTAGAATAGCATTAAACATGTAGATTAACTTTAATATTGTCATTTTATAGCATTGATATTCCTCTAGCAATTTAAGTTGTTGACATAATTTCTCTGAGTACTTTGTCATCAAATCTGTAAAAACATTGAGTGTACTTTGGAAAATTGACTCCCAAATATTTTGTGCATTTCGTAGGTATTTGGAATAAGATTTCCCTTTCTATTGTTCCCTTTTGAATTTTGTTATTAATCCATAGGAATTTTCTTGAATTTTCTGGGTTTATTTTGTAGGCTATAATGTTGCTGAAGCTCTTAATTATCTTAATGAGCACTTTAGCCTATTCCTTAGGATTTTCTAATCCATCATATTGCCAGAAAATAGAGAGAAAAAAATGTTCTCTTTGCCTAGATTTACACTTTGAATTCCTTCTGTACTATTCCTAAAGTCCTCAGGAAAGGTAGGTTTTCTGAAAGATAAAAGGCAATTCCTCTCTCTTTCCTATGCCAATGTTTGACCACTTGCAGATGTCTCCCCATCCTTTCTTCCATTTATTTTGTTTTGCTTCTTTGTTTTATTGGTCTATTTTCCACTGCACTTCAGTCCTAGAAATCTCAATTTAGGAGGAAAGCTGTATAGCCCAATGAGTAGTGTTCTGAATGCTCAACCACAGAGCTCAGGACCACCCCCTACACAGCTGGCACATCCTACATCTGTATCTAGGTCAACATTCCCAACCTGGACGTTGACCACTCCTATGGACTATATGTCCCACTGGGATGGCATAGAATTCTCAGAATCTTGACCAGTGCCCAGTGATGGTGGTCTCCAAGTGCTCATTCTCTTCACATGAAACATTATGACATCTCTGTCTGCATCTCTAATCTTGGGCACATACTTCAGTTCCTCCTTTATTCCTGCCCCAGCCTCCTTCGGCTCCACAGGTGTTTCAAGAAATCCCATCAATTACTAGACTTTCTTTGCTCATGATCAAGATGGGGAGAGCTTCTTTAATTTCATTCTATCCTTTATTTCCTTTTCCTCCACTCAATCATTTCCCCTTTGTTCCAGCCTCCCTCCAAAATGTATTCTCTGATAGAGGAGCATTGCTTTTCATTTGGGGAATGCTAATTAAATTATTTCTCCTTCTCTTCTCATGCTTCCTTTAGTTCCACTTCAACCTTTAGCACCTCAGATCCTTGTGTCTCTTGATGATCCCTTTCTGGTCTTACATTTAATCCTTGATCATATTTTGTTTGAAATAATAGCTTTGTGTTATGCCAGATACCAAAGACAATTGATTCCATGGCTTAGTCTTTTCTTGATAACTATATATTTCTCATATTTCTCTCATGTGAATTCTCTGTTCATATTGAGATTCTTTTGGAAGAATGACTCAAATTCCAGTCTTTTGTTGAAAGTCCTTTTTTAAAAAAGATAAAAATTAGTCTTCTAACTATGTTTCCCTTATCTTTTACTCATATGTAAGACTTTACATTTATCCTCACTGAGTTTGGGCTTAGTAAATCTCCTGGAACAGAGTAAGCACTTTATAATATTTATTCCCTTCCCCTCTCCCTTCAGTCTAATGCCCTATACTGTCATGGTCCTTTGAGATCCTAATTCTGTGATCCAATCTGAAAGTTCTCCCTTCCATCTTTGGGTCATCTACCATCGAAATCTTTATCAAAGCCATCGGTGAAAATGTTAAATCACCCAAAGCCAAGCAATATACTAGTAGAGACCCCCTTCTAAATGATGACATTGAACCATTGAACCACAACTACTCTGAGTCCATCCAGCCAACCAGTTCTGAATCTATCTGCTTATAGTATTGTCTAATCCAAATCTCTCCATCTTATCCACAAGGAGTATGACCTATTTTATCAAGAGTTTTGTTAAAAGTTATATTGAGAGCATTCTCCTCAGACCTAGCTTAATAACTCTGTCAAAAAAGGAAATGACCTGTTCTTGATGACACTGCTGCTGGGTCTTTGTAGTCATATATTTCCCTATTTTATTTCCCTATGTAGACATTCACCACCAATTTTTTTAATGATCCAGTTAGAATTTTCCCAGAAATCAAAGTAAAAAAATCACTCTTCCATATTTTGTCATTTTTCTTGTCTTCTTCTTTTTTGAAACCCAGATCAACATTTGTCTGTCTCCAATCTTGTGGTATGTCTCCTATTTTCCACATTCTTTCAAATATAACTGACACTAAGAAATCACATCTGCTGATTTTTTTTAGTGCATGAGGATATAGCTCATTTGTACCAGATGACTTGAATTCATCAAGAGTAGCAAGGAGTACCCTCCACTCTCCACACTTATCATGGGTATCAAGTTCCTCTTATTCACTTTCGTTCTTTCATTTCCAATATATGTTCATTCTCCTTGGCAGAAAAAAACAGACACAAAACAAGAACTGAGCAGCTCAGTCTTCTCTTTTTTTGTTATCATCGTCTCATCTATTTGATTACAAGTCCTAACCTTTTTCCTCCTTTCCCTTCAACAAGAAATACTGTTCCAAGGGACGACCGATCACCTCAACTTTCAGTATACACAGTGAATGCAAGGGAAATTAATTGCCTCTTATGTTCTAAAATTTCTTGCAAAGGATGAGGAGGTACAGGAATTTTACAGAGAGCTTGATGGGATTCCCCAAACCAAGACACTAATCTCATGGTACTCACTCACTTCAAAGCAGAGATGGTATTATAGGCCATGCCTGACTCAGGCTGGTCTGGCACATCAGGTTCAGAGATGAAATACCAGGTAACTATTCACAAAGTGAGATTTACATAGACATGGCAGAGAAAGGATGCTCATGAAGGGCTTAGCACTGAGTCCCTGACCCAGGGGCCTCTGTATTGGTAATGCTGGCCTGCTGGTCAGAACCCTCAAAGACAGTTGCCTGTGTGGGATAGAGCCTCAGTATACAATGCATCTACTATGTCTCACCCCTGGATGTCAAGGTCTTTGAGAGTCTCTTACTGGACCTTCTCCCCACTTAAATGACTTAAGAGCTGTTACCTTGGGATTCAAGGAGCTTGGAGCAGGCAATATGAGAGGGAGTAAAGAAAAATGAAATGCAAATACAGAAAAACAAAATGGAACAAAAAGGCAATCTGTCTCCTGAAGGCATGACCTACTGTGGATAGGAAAGAGGAACAGGGCACTCCACTGCCCATGCTGGTGCCCACTGTCATACACACTCCATTGCCTTTAGCCCCTGGAGTGGACATCCTCAGGAGGGTCTGGGCTTCCCCTTTGAAGAGGGCTTTGGGGAGACTCTGTGTGAGCATATTCAAACAGACACTCCTTGGGGATATAGTATAGACTAGATGGTGAGTGAGGTCCCATCTAAACCTCGTGTTCTGTGGTTCTGTGAAAGCAGAATCAAGCTGGAGTAACAGAATGACTTGTCATCAGAATAAGATTCAAAAGAAGTCAGCAAGTGCCCACAGGCAAATGATGCTGTGGGAATCCTGATTACATGAAAGACATTTTTACTGTGATTCATAAGCCCAAGACGCAAGAGCATGTCATAAGCTTGAAGAGTTGGGCAATTGATTATTTATTTTGGAAGAAATATCTGGAGGGAAAAAATAAACAAAACAAGCAGAAATGGGAACTCTTGGCTGCCCTTCGTAGTAATACCAGTAAGCAGGCCAAGGATCAGAAGCATTCATGTATTATGTAGGAATTAAATGGTTGCTAGAGTCAATAAGATTTTGTGGCCAAAGAAACATTTTGAGGCTAGGAATGAGCCAAGTCAGATCCTGGACAGATTGGAGTATGGACAAGAGTGAAAATGCAGAGTTGAACTGGGGCAGAGAAAACTTTGCCCAGAATTCTTTCCCTGATACCAGGAAGGTAATTCCAGTGTCCTCAGAAGTCTCACACTTGTCTGAAATCTGTACCAAGAGAAGATTTTCTGTGTGCAGACAGCACCAGGTGACCTTGCCCAGTCAAGGGAGTGTGTTCTTAGTGCCCCCTTCCGATTTTCCTATGCCTTTCTCCAAGTACCAAGAGCTCCATCCTGAACTCTGTCCCTCTCCCTCTTGATCACCCAGGGTCCATCATTCCTTCTCCTGAATGGTCCCCACCCCACACCCCATGCTCTGAAGTTACCTCTTTCCCAATCAACATCATATCATCTAATCAATAAAATAGTGTATAAACCATGGTCTAATGATGCATTGCATGATAAAAAACAGCTAGCATTACATAGCCTTTTAAGGCTCACAAAACACTTTTTATATGTTACCTTGTTTAATACTTGCATCCAGGAATTGACAAGGGATAGGGGTAAGAAGTGGATAGATGGATAGATTAGATGATAGATTATAGATAGATGCTATATGGGCATGTCTTAAGTATCTACCATGTTCCAGGCACTTTGCTAAGCACTGATATAAAGATATAGATTGACAGACAGATGCATGGACAGACAGATGGATGGATGCATAGGTGGATGGATGGATGGATGGATGGATGGATGGATGGATGGATGGATGGATGGATGGATGGATGGATGGATGGATGGATGGACAGTATAAACCAAGGGATACCCAAACTGAGAGAGTACCAGGAAGGTTTGGGGGTCAGGAAAGTCCTCCTTCCTGTAAGAGATGCCACCTGTGCTGAGCTATGAAGCAAGGTAGGGGCTTCAGCAGGTTCAGGAGAAGGGAGACTAGCTGCAGAAAGACTGAGAGATAGAAGGATTGTCATCAGCAAGCGAGCTTTACTCACACAAACCCTATGTGGTGAAAAGCTAGCAGACCAGTTTGGTTGGTTCCATGGTGTTTCTGTCTCCACCAAGCCTCAAGTGCAAAGCAATCAGATTAAACCAATTTATATTCAGGTGCAACGACTAATGGCCCTAATTCTCCCAATCCCTGGTAGACTAATGGCAAAAGTCAACATTTAACCCTGGGCTCCCAGGTTTCCCACCAATTACACTACTTGCTTCTACTCCACCATCATCATGCTCCTAGGAGAAGCCCATCACCAAGAAACTCATCATCTAAGAGATTCCATCAGCTTTGATACCATGTCTAGTTAATGCCTTCAGAAGCATTTGCCTCTCTTATTGGAGGACTGGAGAGCAGAGCAAAACACTCCTCCCAAAGTATCCATATCAAGTAGCCATGGAGGACTTTAGACTTAACATGCCCAAGACTGAACAAATGTGACAATGTGTATAAAGTACTTTATCAGCCTTAAAATGTCACATGAAAGGCAGCTCTTACTACAATTCCTGACCCACAAAATGCCCCTTGCCCGATCTTTATATTCTTCTCAATAGTGATATCAATAGTAGCAATAACTGATATCTGCACAATGCTTTAAAGTTTACAAAATCCTTGATATACCAGCATCCTCCAGGTGACCCAGAATGGCAGCTTTGGAATCTTCTCCTTACATCCAACCATCACACCTGGACATTTCATGTCTCCTCCCCCCATTCCATTCCCATAGCAACAACCCTAGTTCAAGTCTCTATCTCTTCTCAACTAGACTCTTACAATCATCTTCTTACTGGTCTCCTTTCCTTTAGTCTTTGCCTTTCTTAATCCTTCATATACATGCCAAAATAATCCAAAAGCACAGGTCTGACAGTATCACTTCACCATTCCAAAGTCCTCAGTGGCTCCTTATTAGCTACCCCTGATCCTGATATTCAAAGGTCTCCATGATGCGGTCCTGCTTCTGCTCCCAACATATCTCTCACTCTCAATTTTCCTGCACTCTATACTGCAGCCAAAGAGAATCCATCACTAGCAGCGAGAGGTGGCATTTCTGCAGAGTGTTAAGGTTTGAAAAGTGCTTGACAAATATTATCTCATTTGATCACCATGACACTGGGAGGTGGGTGCTATTATTATTCCCACTTTACAAAGAGGAAAGCGAAGCAGACTGATCTTAGTGACTTGTTTTAGGTCACATAGCTAGTACATGTCTAAGATAGAATTTGAACTCATATCTTTCTGTCTCCAAGTCCAACACATTATCCACTGCAACACCACCCAACTGCCTGAAGAATTGCTGCCTGTCCTCTATTTTTGTATTCATGCTTCCAGCAGTTTTCTTCACTGCAGGAATAAGTAGACGGATCTTGCTATACCAGCCAATAGCCTGACCACATCTACAGTACTGTGCTAGACTCTGGGCATGAGAGTCTAGGATGGATGTTGGTAAACTGGAGAGAGCCCAAGGGGAGACCACCAGGATAGTGAAGGGCCTTGCACCCGGGCCACATGAGAGTGGCTTGGAGGAAGTAGGGTTATGGAGCCTAGAAAGATCACTCAGCAGAGGCCAGTGTTCCCATCTTCAAGCATCTACCACATTGTCATGGGGAAGAGAGCTCAGACCAAGAGCAGGAGGTCAAAGGCATGAGGCCACTGCCCAGAGGGGGGATCTTTCAGGTCTCCAGCTCTTGGAGGTCTTTGAGGAGAATATAAAGGGACACATTGAGCATGTGGCAGCAGATGTTCCCCAGATTTGTGCTGTACTGCCTCCCAGGAAGTGCCTTCCCACTCTCTATTCTGTGATGCCTCCCTCATCTGGGCGTGGCCTCCCTCATCTGGGCATGGCCTCCCTCATCTGGGCGTGGCCTCCTCTAGGTAGTTTTCCTTGAAGCTACTCTTCTCACAGCCACTTAAAAGTCAGATAATAGTCCTTGCCTGGACCTCTCCTCTGCAACTAACACTTTCTTTGTATCTTGGCTCACCAGATTAGTTTGTGACTGAGAACAGGGAGCAGGTTTTATATCTCTATCTCCAGCCCAGAGCCCACTGCCTCATAGGGAGCAAGTTTTTCAGTGAATGGACCATATACATTATAGGATCCATAGCTGGAAAGGTCCTTTGAGGTCTTCATTCTATAGCTATTGGTTAGACTACATTAAATGATTAAAAAAAACCCACCATGTTGATTTGCTTAACAAATATCCATAAAGTTGTTTTTAAAAGAAAGCCAGAGGGACAGATAGGTGGTGAAGTGGATAGAGCACCAGCCCTGGATTCAGGAGGACCTGAGTTCAAATCTGGCCTCAGACCCTTGACACTTATTATCTGTGTGACTCTGGGCAAGTCACTTAACCCCAATTGCCTCACCAAAATAGATAAAAGAAAAGAAAGTCAGAAATGGAGCCCAAACAACACAGGTAAATGACCAGATGTCATGGCCCCATCCCCTTGTTTCAGACAAGCCCTATGTTGGCCAGGCCAGGGCAGCTAGGTGGTCCAGTGGATAGAACAATGTCCTTGAAGTCAGGAAGACCTGATTTCAAATCTAACCTCAGGCATTTACTAGTTGTGTGACCCTGGACAAGTCAGTTAACCTCAATTGCCTTTAAAAAAACATCTGGGGCCTGATATTATCTTGCCACTGGACTCAGATGGCTCTGGAGGAGAGAGTGAGATTGGTGACTTTACACAGCCCTTCCTCACTAAAATCCAATTCAGTGCAAGTCATGACATCCCCCCCACCCCAATGTCATGGTCCCCTTTGAGAAGGAAGGACAAACAACAATGATGGCTGGGCCAAGTCAGAGAGAGAAAGCTGGGGATGCTCCCTTTCTAAGGTTGCTGTGCCTGTGCCCACAAGCAGGCAGCCTGTTACAAAGCTGTGCTTTGAGGTGTTTTCCCCTGAACCTGGATGTTCAGATGTATAAATTAGTTTACCCCTCAGAAAGACACAGCTTCCTGGTTTTTGGGTGAAAGGAGGGCTTCTAAAGGCTTATTAATAGAACTTCAAAAGATGAGCTGGGCATCAGATCACTATTAAAAACAATATTTTGACTATTTAAGTGTAAACGAATCAGAAGCAGATGGATTGAATTTCCTCCAAACTGCACATGCTCAAAGTCCACAGTCTAAGGAACTCGTGAAAGCTGTTTTGGATTTCAGCGAGCCCCTAACACGGGAGAACAGCATCTGGCTGCTCAGTGCACTCCAGGGCCCGGCCTGATTTGCCCATCCCTACTCCTCCACTTCCTCCTCACCTTCTCTTCACACACTAATCCACCGAAAGAGGAAACGGCTCATTCCAACCAGAGGAGACAATGAAAAGAGATTTGGAAATGCTATTTGGAAACCACAATGGGAAAGGGAAAGACATTTCTCAGCCCTCGTGGTAAAATCTTTCTTTGGGGTTTGTTCACTAGTTAAAGAATAAGGATGCAATTCTAAGACAACTGGTCTGTCTGGTCGCCTCAGTCAAAACTCATCTGAAATGATTTTTGGAATCACGTAAATGGTTTAACTTTCATCTATTAAACTCTTCCTCTACTTTGGATCTATCTTGTACTTACTCATTACACAGGTGAGGGACACTGATCTGGACCAATGAGGAACGAACTTCATGCTAATGAGCTTTAGCACTTGGATTACATATGCTTTACATCAATTCATCATTCTTAAAACATTATTGATGTTTAGAAGAGATGGGTCTATATGGGAAGACATATATCCATATACAGAATAAATATAAGGTAGTTTAGGGAGAGAGGGCACTAGTACTCTGAGTCTGAGGAAGGAAAGGCTGGAGGGGTGGTGATTGGGGAGGAATGAGAAATATCAGTTTGTACTCAGAACAACTACCACAGTCAGAACACTTGTGTGATTTTCCCCCCTTTAGTCAGTCAGCACTGCAAATGGTAGGAGTGACTGGAGCTTGGAACAGCTTAGTTGGTGATATGGCTAGCGGTACAAAAGATGATAACAGTGTAGAGCTTAATTAGTTTACCAACAGGAAAAGACAGGGAAAGGGAGGGAGAGTGACTAGTGCAAGAGAAAAGGCCCTGGAGAGAACTGAGGAGTCAAAGGAGTGAAGACCACGGTGCAAATGAAGGGGAGGGTCATGCAAGGAAAACAGTTGGGTAAAGGGATTCTGAATTCCTGAACATGGATATGGACGTGGACATTTGTGGGTGATAGCGAGATAAAGGCTCTGACCATCAAAGATATGAGATGAGATGGAGGAAACAGCTCATGGGAGGAGAGTAGATTGAGGAGTTGAGGAGTTAGTTTGAGACAGTCACTGTGTTTGTTTAGTGTTTGTTTAGATCCCCAGGTATGAGGGCAGAAGTTAGGGAGGAGAGAAAATTTGTAATCCAGGTATCAGACTCATTGAGGAAGAAAGGGGAGTGGCCTGGAGATTATAGACAACAGCTACCAGCATTTTATTAGATTGTCTACAAGAATATCAAGAACCTCAAAAGAAGAGTGACCCCCGTGGGGGAAAACCCAGAAGTGTGATGGGAGCAAAATGTATTTCAACTCCCCCACCTCAAGCACTGAGCTAGAGGGAATGAGGGAAGTTCTGTCAAGTACTGGGCAGGTTGTCCAGGGAGGCTGTGTCATGTTGGGGCGGGGAGCTAGATTTCACTAAGAGCTAGTAGAAGGAAGAGGTGGGCAATGAAAACAGGATGAAAGGAACTTTGTTCCCTACACCAGTGGCATTCCAGACGGCCCAGAGGAAATGCTAAGTGGCGTTGGGTTGAGACTTTGGGGGAGAAGGGCTGAGGGGGGTGGGAATAAGGAACCAAGGGATGGCAAGGGAGAGAAGAGGTTTGGAATCTAACCTGTGAAGGGTTTGATCAGGAATGAGAATGTTCATCACTGGCTGCAGGCAAGGGAGACAGCAGGGAAACGTTCCGATGGTCAGACTCCAGGAGGCTGCACTTGACAAGTCCTCTTCCATCCAAAGGCAGAGATGAAGCAGGAAATGGTGCATCTGGAGGTGGAGGTTGAAGGCTCGCAGCAGGAAGATGAATCCCCATTGCCCACTCCCCTTCCTCTTCCTCAATCCTCAAAGGAAAATGCAGCAGAAGGTGGGCGCCCTGAAGGCAAAGGGAAGGTCGCTCTTCTTTGCACTGGAGGCTCTCCACACGCCAGTTGGGAGACTGAGCTGGCAGAAAGAGGTGAGAGTTGGCTAGGCTGATTCATCAGTGTCCGTTGATGTTGAATAGAATTACAGAGGAATGAGCTGTGTTTTGTGAAGACTTTCAGATGCTCCTGCTTGTGGGTTACGTTGTGCTCACTGCCAATAGAACGAGAACAACGAAGATGTTCCTCATTTAAATCTAGACGTATTCTCCCAGGGCACTTCTTGAGCAGTTGCTGAAGGTGGAATTGGATGAGGAAAGGAGAGTGAGCAGGATTGTAAGGTTCATGCAATGACACCGAGCTTCTCCCTAAAGTGAATCCTGTTAATACTGACTTCTTACGGTGTGATTGTGCACATCAGAGTCCAGGAACACCACAGTCATCTTGCAGGGAATACTCTCCTAGGCATGGAGGCAGGAAAACCTGAATTAAAATTCTGCCTTAGTCCCTTCCTAGCTATAGGGGCCAATTCCCTGAACTCCAGTAACCTCAGTTTCCTCTGCAAAATAGTAGCAGACACTTCACAGGATTTGATGTGATAAAAAAAGAAAAAAGCCCTTGCAATGAATATCCATCGTCAGACAAAACATGTTTCCACATCGCCCATGTCTTATTCTGCATATAAAATCTTTCGTTTTTCTGTCAGGAGTTGGTTAGCAAAGCTTATCACCATTAATCTAGAATCATGGTATATCATTGCATTGGTCAGAGTGCTTAAGTTTTAAGAAACTACTTATCTTTTCAATTCTGTAGTGTTTAGATAAATTGTTCTCCTGGTTCTCTGCTTACTGGCTTAGATTTCTTCCTTTGAAAACTACCTGTTCATGTCCTTTGATTATTTCTCAATTGTGGAATAATAGCTCTTATTCTTATACATTTGAATCAATTCATTATATATTTTGGAAATGAGCCCTGTGTCAGAGAAACTCACTGCAAAGAATATCCCCTAATTATTTCTCTTCTGATTTTAATTGCATTGGTTTTATTTGTGGAAAAACTAAATTTTATGTAACCAAGTTGTCCATTTTGTCCTCTGTAATCCTTCAAACTTTTGTTTGCTCATGAAATTATTCTCTCTCCATAGTTCTAAAAGGTAACTTCTTCCTTGTTCTGCTAAAATGTTTATAATGTAACCTTCTATATCTAAGCCATTCATCTGTTTGAAACTTATCCTGGTACATAGTGTGAAGTATTGGTCTAAACCTAATTTCTGACAAATTTTGACTTAATTTTTTCAGAACATTTTCGTTAGATAGTGAATGAATTCTTACTCCAGTAGCTGGGGTCTTTGGGGTTTTTGAAACTAGATCACTCGGTTCATTTGTTTTTGCACACTGTATCCATGATTTGTTCTCCTGACTGCTCTCTAAGGGTGGTTGGTTGTGAGTATAAACATGAAATGATCTTTATAAAATGCTTTGCAAACCTCAAAGCACTGCATCTGTTTGTCTATATCTATCTCTCTGTCAGTTTTTATTACTCTTCTCATCTCCAATACCCAATTCCACATCACTCTGCCTTTGCCTTGTCCTTCCCTCATGCCAAAATGCAACTCCTTCCCACTTTTAATTTATTAAATCCCCTTCTTCCTTTGAGACACAGCTCAAGAAGTGCCTTCTACATGCAGCCTTTTCCCTGACCTCCCCAGCCACTGGTGGCCTCCATCCCAAATTCCTTTATACTTAACTACTTTGTACTTATTTGAGGCACCTGGTCAGACAGGGTTTAGACTGTAGGATACAGATTCTACTTCAGATTCTCCTTAGTTGGGTGACTTTGGGCAAGTCACTTAAATTCTGTGTCTGTTTCCTCATCTGTAAAATGTGGATAGTAATAACAGCTCTCTCACAAGACTATTTATCGTGACAATTCAATCAGTTGGCTTGTATTAAGTATTTTACATGCAGCTAGGTGGCGCCGTAGTGAATAGAGCCCAGGTGCTGGAGCCAAGAAGACTCATCTTCCTGAGTTCGAATCTGACCTCAGACACTTACTAGCTGTGTGACCCTGAGAAAGTCACTTAACCTTGTTTACCTAAGTTTTCTCATCTTTAAAATGACCTGGAGAAAGCAATGGCAAACTGCTTCAGTATCTTTGCCAAGAAAAACCCCAACATAGGGTCATGAAGACTCAGACACAAATGAAATGACTGAACAACAACAAAACAACAATGGCAGAAAGATCAGTCAGAGGATCTAGCAATGTTACCTTGGGCAAATCACTTCTCTGAGCCTCAATTTCCTCTTCTGTAAAATGATGAAGTTGGACTAAATGAATGAAAATAAGGTTTCTTCCAGCTCTGAATTGATGATCCTATGAGATCTCAACTTAAGCGGGACCATTCCTGCTTCCATATTTGGGAAGTTTTTTCATGTGAATCCATTCCCTATGAAAAGGTAAGTGTATATAAATGTCCACAGGACTCCAGCTTCTCCTGGGTATTGCTCATGCTTTCTTAGATTACTTATTTTCATTCGTCAAAAGGAAAGTGCAAGATGTTCCTTGGGGTTCCAACTAGAAGACCTCTTATCCATCTCATCCATTCCTTCCCAGCTCCAGCCATGTTTCTGGATACCCCATGAAGAGCATTCATTAAGAATAAGCCCTCCTGGGCTAACCTTATCTTGGGTTGGAGGGGAAAAATCAGGTAAAAATTTAAAAACAACCCCATGACTTTTTGGCTACTTCTGCAGTAAGAAACCACAGATATTGTGTAGGATTGTTTGAGCCCCAGGAGAGAACTAAAACACAGTGTTTGTATGCATGGATACTGTCAAGCTTTAAAAGCAACACACTGGAGGTGGACCTGTAACCACCAAGCTGAAAGGTTGGATTTCAGGCTTTATTGGGTATGAGGGTGATTCATAATGATACTGATATATATATATAGCATGTTCTCGTCAACCTGGGAATTCTGGGATTATCCTAGGAGAAATGAAGGGGAAGATGCATGTCTCTACATTTCTTGGATGAGAACACAAACCTACTGGGACCTCAAGAGCTGGTGGTTGTGTGCGCCAAATCTCTGCTTTCCATATGCACTGTTTGCCATCACACAGTCTTCAGAAAGGTGTTGCCAAAAGCCATTTCTGTCATGTTTCGAGCCAGAGACTGTCTAAAGAAGAAGTTGTTGTGTGGGAAAGAGCTGCTAGGAATATGCTGCTATTCACACCACAGAAAGCTCACATGATCTTCACCATCCATAACTTGTACCAATCATCCCTCTCTGTGGGGCTGTGCAGTATTTTTTTGTCAACATCTGGACCTTTAATACAAGAACAACAGTGCAAAACAAACATCAATGACATGTAGGATTGTGATACTACGGTCAGCTGCCCACCTCAGCAGCCACCACCCCTCCCCCACCCCCGCCCCGGACCATTGAAAAAACTTTTCTATTACAAAGAACAGAATGAAGAAATGCAATTTCGGAAAAGTACTTTTAATCATCTTAAAGTCTACAGAAGATGAGGGGGTGGGGGGAGTCTCACTTTATGGCTCAGGATGGTTCAAAAAGATGGGAAGAGCAGCTGGACCAGACCAAGTATACCCAGAGGAGGTCAGTGCTGAAGGCAGCACCAATCTGAGGAATGGAGACAACAAAATGGTGCTTTTATTAAAATAGGGAACTGCTGCTGGAGAAATGCCTTCTACTGAGCCCATCAGCTCTTTCCAAGGGACTGACAGTCTTCAAGTTAACTTAGTGCATGAGAGTTTAAGTGATTTGTCCAAGGACAAACAGCCAGTTTGTGTCAGAATCTGGACTTGAACCCAGGACTTCCTGACTATAAGGCTAATTCTCTCTTCACTGCTACATTATCCAGTTAAGTCACATGGACCTTACCATTACCCAAAAAATGTAACTAGGTAAATATTAATAACTATTGAACCATATGTCTACCTTCTCATGTCAGGAAAACTTAGATGAGATTAATCACTACATATATTGAGGACATTCTTAATGAGGACTGGCTGTTATTGACAAAGGTCAATAGCAGACATTGAGCCTTCTGTACCTTGTGGTGCCCAGACCGAGGCCCACTATGCTATTTCTCAGCAATCTTTGTGTTATATAAATGGATGTGTCAACCCTTCCTATTTTCGAATTGGATATTCGAAAGCAACAGAGGGACTAGGACAGATTTCTGGCGTGGTCTGTGCAAACAGAACAGAGTTCCTTCCAAATTGGCGTCAGTTCGAATTCCACCTAATTCTAACTCGACTAGATCATCTCACCCACATCCCTCCAGCCTTTTCAGGAACAAGAGGCTCTGGTATAAAGTTTGCCAAGACCTAGTTGACCAAATCCTGGTTCCAGAAAATCTATGATGAAATACACATTCTTCCATTTACTAGAGCCATGGGGGGCTAAGAAGGTAAAATGTCACATCCATTGCTGCATGGGACCATCACGGTGGGCTGACTGTTTTCTTAACTGCTTTTCTTTGTTACAAAGGAGGACTCAATATGGAGGATGGCAGAGAGACGCAAAGTAAAGTATCTTCTTTAAGGTCATTGCCATTGATGAAACCATGTCAGTTTCTGATTGGACATGGCTTCCCCTACTCTCTCTTTTACTCACTCTCTCTCTCTGTGACCCAAACACAAACATGTTCAGATTTTATCTCTCCATAAAAAACCCATAACAAATTCCCCCAATCTATTGTCCTTTACTGTATTTGGCATCACTGTGTCACTTCTCAAAGAATTGACCTGCACTGTGTAATTTCTATTGAAGTTTGTCAGTTGCCTATGACTCTACTCCCTCACTTCCCACTTTCTTCTACCCCTTGTCTATATATAATGTTTCTGATGACCTCTTACTCACAGAATCCAATAGTTGGGGCTTTTTCCCATTCCCTCCTGCTTAACGCCCACTTCTTCATGGGCTCTGGTGACACCGGTGCTAACTGGCTCTCCTTCTACCTTTCTTATTACTGCTTCTCGAGCTCCATTTCCTGATGAGAAATGTGGGGGTGGGAAGGGGCCTCAGATTTTAATCTAGTCTAACCTGTGTCTACCCAGGTTCCAGGTAACAATATTCCCACTGACCATGTAGCTTTTAAGTGGAAATCTAGTGAGGAAGAAGCTCTCGCTCCCTGGGACGATCCTTTCCAATACGAAACTTTTTTCCTCCTCACATCAAGTCAAAATCTCCTGCTCCTCCACTTCTACCCATTGCTTTTGTTTCTTCCTTCTGAGGAAGAGGGATAGGTACAACTCCTCTACCATATGGCAACCCTTCAAATCTTCGGGACAGTTATCATGTCTACCCTGTCTTCTTTTCTCCTGTATTCAAGCCATCCTCATATGACATGATGTCTTACCTTCTCACCACCCTGGTTATCTCCATCTGATTGGATCCTGTTTTAGCAATATTCTTCCCCTGTTATATGGAGCCTTTCCAAGAATTTCTCCTTGCCCTCTTCACATGCTACATTCTCTCTTTTAACAATATTATTCATACCCTTTGTTTCACCTCTACTTGAATGACTTTTAAATCTCTAGCCTAATTCTTCCCTCCTGAATATCTCCAACTTATATCTCCAGTTTATATCTCCAACTAGCTACAGGATATCACCACTCATGTAGCTCACTAGAACCTCAAATTTAACCCATCCAAAACTGAAATCATTATCTCCATCCCCTCCCGGTCCTATTCATAACTTCACAATTTCTGCCTGTGATATCACAATTATTATCTTCAATAAGAGTTAGGTTGGCCTCGGTTTCTTCATTAATAAATTAGGAATTCTAATATTCAAGAATGAGAACAGCAGAGGATAAAGTGAGGTTATATACTGAAAATACTAAGAAAAATCTAAAATGCTATATTATGTCAGCTACTATTATTTTTATTGAAATACTATTTGATTCTTCCCTTGACCTAATTTCATACATCCAATCACATACCATCTTAATCAATTCAGCATCACAAAGTCTCTGAGCAGTATTCTCTCTATTTCCACTGTTATAAGCCCTCATTATTGCAATAGCCCTTTAAAGATTTACCTGCCCCCATTTTTCCTCTCCCCTCTAATTCACATGTCCTCCTTCTACCAGAAAAATCTTCCTTATGCATGAATAAAAGCAGAGCCTAGATAGAAGGTTTGCATTGCCTAGAATACTTAGTCCCAATTGAAAGTAAGAAAAACATTGAACTAATAAATAAAAGTAGAATCTGGTTTTATGAAAAATAAATAAGATAGTCAATTACTAATTTGATAAAAAAGGGAAGAAGAAAACAAAATTATTCATATCAAAAAATTAAAGGGGTGAACTCACCACCAATGTAAAGGAAATTAAAACAATTTTATAAGTTATTTTGCCCAATTATATGCCAATAAATTTGACAATCTAAATTAAATGGATGCATATCTACAAACATATAAATTACCCAGATTAAAAGAAGAAAAAATAAAATACTTCAATCTTAAAAAATAAAAGAAATTGAACTTCCTAAGAAAAAAAAATCCCTAGGACCAGATGGATTCACAAGTGAATTCTACTAAACATTTAAAAATCAATTAATTCCAACACTTTGTAAACTATTTGGGAAAATAGGTGAATAAGAAGTCCTAACAAATTCCTTTTATGAGACAAATATGGTGCTGATACCCAAACCAGGAAGAGTCAAAACAGAGAAAGAAAATTATAAACCAATTTCCCTAATGAATATCAATGCAAAAATTCTAAATAAAATGTTAGCAAAGATTACAATATAATATCACAGGGATCATACACTAAAGCTAGTTGGGATTTATACCAGAAATGCATGGCTGGTTCAATATTAGGAAAACTATCAGCATAACTGACATCAATAACAAAACCAACAGAAATCACAATTATCTCAATAGATGCAAAAAAAGCCTTTGACAAAATATAGCGCCAATTCCTAGTAAAAACATTAGAGAACATTAGGAATAAAGGGAGCTTACTTAAGTGATAAGGAATATTTATCTAAAACCATAAGCAAGCATTATCAGTAATGAGAATAAGTTAGAAAGCTTCCCAATACATTCACGAGTAAAGCAAGAATGTCCATTATCACTTCTATTATTTAATATCATACTAGAAATATCAACTATAGCAATAAGAGAAGAAAAAGAAATTAAAGGAATTACAATAGGCAATGAGAAAACAAAACCATCACAATGTTCATATATGATGTACTTAGAAAATCTTAGGGAATCAACTAAAAATTACTTGAAATTAGTAACAACTTTAGCAAAGTTGCAGGACATAAAATAAACCCATATAAATCTTCAATAATCCTTCATATCACCAACAACATCCAGAAACAACAGATAGAAAGAGAAATTCCATTTAAAATAACTGTAGGGGCAGCTAGGTGGCACAGTGGATAAAGCACTGGCCTTGGATTCAGGAGGACCTGAGTTCAAATCCAGCCTCAGACACTTGACCCTAGCTGTGTGACCCTGGGCAAGTCACTTAACCCTCATTGCCCTGTAAAAAAGCCAAACAAAAAAAACCAAACAAATAAAATAACTGTAGACAATATAAAATACTTGGGAGTCTACCTGCTAAGACAAACCCAGGACTTATATGACCACAATTATAAAATACTTTTCACACAAATAAAGTCAGATCTAAACAATTGGAAAAATACTAATTTTAAAAAATAATTTTGAAAATAATAATTTAAACATACTAAAATTCTAACTGGCTCATGCACGGGCCAAGCTAATGTAATAAAAATGACAATCTTACCTAAATTGATCTGTTTATTTAGTATCATACCAATCAAATTATAAAAAAAAAAAATTATAGAGTTAGAAAAAAATAGTAGCAAAATTTATCCGGAAGAACAAAAACTCAAGGATATCAAGAGAATCAATGAAAAAAATGTGAAAGAAGGTGATCTAGCAGTACTGGATCTCAAACTGTATAATTAAGTGGTAATTATCAAAATAATCTGGTACTGGCTAAGAAATAGAGTGGTGGATCAGTGAAATAAAAGAGGTATGAATTACACTATAGTAAATGACTATAGTAATCTAGTACATGATAAACCCAGAGATCCAAGCTTTTGGAACAAAAACTCATTTTTTTTTGACAAAAACTGCTGGGAAAACTGGGAAACAATATGACAAAACCTAAGTATAGACCAACATCTCACACCATACTTGTAAAGATAGTTTCCAGTGTTTATTTTTGTAAGATTTTGAGCTCCAAATTTTTTTCCTATCCTTCTTTTCCTCCCCCTTCTCAAAGCCTACAAGAAATTTATTATAAGTTATACATTACAATCATGTTAAACATATTTCCACATTTGTCATGTTGTGAGAGAAGAAGCATAACAAAATGGAAAAATTCACAAGAAAGAAGAAACATTCAAACAAAGAAACAAAAAATCAAGTGGAAATAGTATGCTTCAGGCTCCATAGTTCTTTTTCTGGTTGTAGATAGCATTTCCCATCATGAGTCTTTTGGAATTGTCTTAGATCATTGTATTTCTGAGAAGAGCTAAGTCTTTCACAGTTAATCATCATACAATGTTGCTGTTACTGTGTAAAATGTTCTCCTGGTTCTGCTCACTTCACTCAGCTTCAGTTCATGTAAGTCTTTCCAGGTTTTCTGAAATCTGCCTGCTCATCATTTCTTAGAGCACAATAGTTTTCCAATACATTCATATCCACATCTCATTCAGCCATTCTCCAATTGATAGGTATCACCTCAATTTCCAATTCTTTGTCATAACAAAAATAGCAGCTACAAATATTTTTGTACATGTGGGTCCTTTTCCCTTTTTATGATCTCTTTGGGATATACACCTAATGGTGGCATTGCTGGGTCAAAGGGTATGCACAGTTTTATAGCCATTTGAGCACAGTTCCAAAATGCTCTCCAGAATGGTTGGATCAGTTCACAATTCCACCAACAATGTGTTCCAATTTTCCCACATCTTCTCCAACATTTATCATTTTATGTCATTTTTGCCAATCTGATAAGTTTAAGGTGGTACCTCAGAGTAGTTTTATTTTGCATTTCTCTAATCAATAGTGATTGAGAACATTTTTTTCATATGGCTTTAGATATTTAATTTCTTCATCTGATAACTGCCTATTCATATCTTTTGACCACTTATCAACTGAGGAATGACTTGCATTCCTACAAATTTGATTTAGTTCTTTATATATTTGAGAAATGAGGCCTTTATTAGAAGCACTGGCTATAAGAATTGTTTTCTAGATTTCTGCTTTCTTTTTAATCTTGGTTGCATTGGTTTTGTTTGTGCAAAAACCTTTTAATTTAATGTAATCAAAATAATCCATTTTGCATTTCATAATGTTTTCTATCTCATCTTTGGTCATAAATTCTTTCCCTCTCCATAGATCTGACAGATAAAATATTTCTTCCTCTTCTAATTTGCCTATGGTTTCACCCTTTATGTCTAAATCCTGTACCCATTCTGACCTTATTTGGGTATACTGTGTGAGTTGTTGGTTTATGCCTAGTTTCTGCCATACCATTTTCCAGTTTTCCCAGCAATTTTTGTCAAATAGATAGTGTTTGGGTTTATCAAACAGTAGATTACTATATTTATTTACTACTGTGTTTTATGTGGCTAACTTATTCCACTAATCCATCACTCTATTCCTTAATTGGTACCAAATCATTTTGATGGTTGCTGCTTTATAATATAGTTTTGAATATGGTACAGCTAGGCCACCTTCCTTTGCATTTTCATTAATTCCTTTGTTATTCTTGACCTTTTGTTCTTCCAGATGAATTTTGTCATTAATTTTTCTAGCTCTATAAAATGATTTTTGGTAGTTTGACTGGCATGGCACTGAATAAGTAAATTAATTTAGGTAGAATTGTCATTTTTATTATATTAGCTTGGCCTACCCATTAGCAATTGATATTTTTCCATTTGTTTAGATCTCATTTTATTCATATGAAAAGTGTTTTGTAACTGTTGAACTAGACAATTTTGTCCCCCAAATACACAGGCTCTCTCACCTCCATCTTTTTGCTCAAGTAATTTCCCCACTTCTGAAACACAATCCCCTCCTCTCCTTCTGAATTCCCACTTTGCCTTTAATATCCAATTTAATTAAGTCTTTACCAGGAAGTCAATGACAACATTGCATAATGGATAGAGCACTGAGTTTGGAGTCAGAAAGACTTGGGTTAAACTCTGGTCTGAGATATTTACTAAGCTGTGGATTTGGGCTATTCATCGAATGTGCCTATGCCTGTTTCCTTAACTGAAAATGAGAAAACTGGACTTAGTATTCTCCAAAATCCCTTCCAGTTCAATGTCTATGATACCATATAGTTCTTCCCATCTCCCCTCACCTCCCACAGTTGTTCATTAGCCCTTGAGAGCAGCACAGTACCCCCTATTCCTGTGCCACTGCTTCAATATAGCGTATAATAGTTATCAGGATTAGTGTTCAAAGACTCTACTTTGGGGTTCTTGAGCACAAGGACAATGTTTTATCTAATCTTCCTATCTCTCTGGGGTCTAAATCAAAGCTTGGTTCACAGTAAGCACTTAATAATTATTCTGCAGTGTATTGTGTTGTTGCATTGTTTTGCCTTCCATTGTGTCAAATGCCTTGCAATTCTGCCCACTAACTTCCTTCTCTTCCTCTATGAGTCCTAAGTACAATACAGGTGCCAACTCACCTGTGAAGCCTTCTCTGACTCAAGTAAAAGTGGGCTCTTTGCCTGGATTCCTCCTTGGTCATCTCAATGCACCTTTGCATCTTGCCTCTTTGTGTTCTTGTTGCCCCCTCCACCCCCATTATAGCTGCAGCTCCTAGACTGCCCTGATTTGATTGTTTTTATCTTTTCTGCACATAGCAAACACGTATAATAAAGGCTTGTTAAACTGAAGTGAGGCCTTGAGAGGAAGCAAAGACAGCAGAGACCTATAAAACAAGAGAAATGCCTCTGAGACATGTTTTTAATGGAAGAACTCCCTATTTAGATCCATCTCCTCTTTGCCCTCCTACATGTTGGTTTCTCCTTTATTTTGCTCTAAGTGAATAAGATACCTCCCGGTATCTCGTTACAATCTATTTTCAGCACCAATATCACATCCCCTGAATTCTCCTGTCTTCCTGTCACCAGCTTCTGCTGGCTTAAAGCCAGATCAATATTGACCAAGAGGGAGAAATAGCCCTGAGGATAATCGTTGTCTCCACATTACTTAACAACGTCAATCATTCCCTCTCCAAATGGTTCACGAGCAAATCTCCTGGAAGTTGCATGTCACACTGCGTGGTAACTGATCCAATCTGCTGCCTCCCTCCTGCGGCTCTGGGCCTGACGCCTGCACTCACTAAAGGTTACTTAGCCAAGCATTTCCAGCCCTACATTTGAGAAATGGTTTGTCTCTGAGACACCTTTCTCTTTTCAGGACTGGAGCTGTTGAATAAAAAATGCACAAGGAGTATTTTCAGGGAATTGTTACAGGTAAAAGATATTTCCATTTCTCCCTAAGCTTCTCTTTTTGAAGATGTAAAATATTTCTTTCTCTTATGGTTTACTTCATATGTCTTTTTAAGACTGGGATCATAGACCTACAGCCGGAAGGGACCAAAGAGGTCTGCACTCTGGTCTAGCTCCATCATTGTGCAGATGACAAAACTGAGGCTAAGCAAGGCTTGAAATTATTCCTCCAAGGTCATGCTAGACCAGGGTAGAATTTAAGAACAGGGCTTGTGACTCTAAGTTGCACAGTCTCTGGGTATACCTTACTGGATATTGAGCGGAGCACATTTTGTGTGGAAAGGGACCTTGGAACCCTGGAAGATGCACTGAAGAGTCCCAGGCCATTACACAGAACTTCAGAACCTCAGAATTAGGAAGTACTTCAAAAATTCCCCCAGCCCAACCTGCACAAGAACAGGAACCTGCTCTGGTATGTACCCAGAAAGGGGCCCTTCCCTTTGAATGGAGACCACCAGTGAGGGGAGGGCCATAGCAGCCTGAAGTAGCCCCTTCTACTGGTGGGTCACTGCAGTGACAAGGGAGCTTTGCCTGATGTTAAATATGAAGCTGACCTCTTCCCCAAATAGGGCAAGTCTAATGCCTTGCCCATGGCCACCCTTCCATGTCTGAAAACTGCCATCACGTCCTCTCCTGAGGCTTCCTTCTTCTGGTCCTCCCAGGACACAAGCTCAAGCCCTTCCCTACCCGGTTACCTACTAGCTTACCTAGGTGCTTTCTAAAATGAGGTGGAGCCCCACACTCCAGGCAAGGTCTGATGGGGTGGAGGATGCTGGGAGCAACACCTCTCTCTTCCTGCAAGCTCTGCCTCTCTCAGTGGAGTCCAAGATCCCATGAATGCCGTCGCCTCCCACCACTCACTACGTCCACTAGCCCTTAGAGCACCAACTTCCCTGCCACACCCAGCTCAGCTGCTGCCACAAAACACCTTCCTTGATTCTTCTGCCTGTTAGTTCTTTCCTTCCCTCATTCACTAGGGACAAGTTTTATTACTGATGATTGAATGTAAGCTCCTTGAGGTCAGGGGCTATCTCCCCTTTGTATTAGTATCCTGCAGGCCTAGCCCAGTGCCCGATACACAATTGGCACCTAGTAGGTGCTGTTCATTGTTTTAGTCAGCAGGTCCCTAAAAACCTCAGCTCTGGTTTAACCCAATAGCTGACTATGCATTTCCTTCTCTCTCTTGGATTGCCCGGCTGCCATTAATGGAACAGCTGTTGTTGTTGATGACGACGACGACAATGATGACGACAATGACGCTGATGACAACGACGACAATGGTGATGGCGACAATGACGCCGATGATGACGACGACGACGGCGACGATGACGCCAATGACGATGATGGCGATAATGACGCCGATGACGATGACGACGATGACGACGACGATGATGGCGACAATGACGCCGATGACGCCGATGACGATGATGATGACGATGCCGATGACGGCAACAATGACGCTGATGACGATGACGACGCCGATGACGATGACGACGACGATGATGGCGACAATGACGCCGATGACGACAACGACGACGATGATGGCGACAATGACGCCGATGATGCCGATGACGGCGACAATGACGCCGATGACGATGATGACGACGATGACGATGATGACAACGATGATGACGACGATGATGGTGACAATGACGCCGATGATGACGACGACGACAATGATGTTGCTGTTGTTTTGGAAAGGCTATTCGCACCATTCAAGGTCCCAACAAGTCGCTTCACCCACTTGGTGCCTGACAATGTCCAGAGAGGGATTATGTAGAGACCTTGGGGTTTGTGGTTATTTAGGATTTTTTAAAAGTAGGTTTCTGCCTGAAGACGATCCAACGCTCTAAAAAACCAACCCATGTTCTGAAGTGGCCGATGGCTCCCCTCATTGAGCTGAGTGCCCTATCCACACGGAAAGTTCTGGAAGCTCAAACGGCCCGAATGACTTTCAAAGACACTTGACCTGGAGTCTAAAGGCCTGGTCACATGCTACCTATAGCACCTTGAGCAAGTGATTGGACCTTCCTGGGCCTTGGAAAGCCGGATAATATGGCCGCTCAGGTCCCTCCCCACTTGAAAGCTCAAACCCGGGAGGCAGGGATGGCACAACTTAGAGTATTTGCCAGTTCCCAAGTCCATAGGATTTGCCAACTTGTATCTCTCCTAAAGAATTAAGACTAGATGTACATTGGTTCAAGTTTGCCAAAGACAACGTTATTCCAAGTTTCCAACATTAAAAAGCATTAGACTTTCAGTGCGTTACCTCTGAGCCACAGTGTGGTAGACTGCATTGAATGGTGCCATTACCCTCAGCTGAAGTTAACTTGGACACGTTCTGATTGTGAGGTCTGGGCCAATCCTTTCACCTCAGTGTCCCAACCACCTCAGTAAGATTGAAAATCAGCAAAGGCTCAGAGTTCTGCAATGGAGGGAGGAGTTTCTTCATTCAGATTCCCAATACAGCTCTAGACATCTCTGACCTGAAATCATTAACAGTGGCGGAGTTTAAATAGTGAATAATAGGACTGATTTCCTCATCCAAGTTACCTCCCCATCTATATATGAGCAGTGAGTCACAGAAAGGATCCGAAAAACAATTTGGTTTTCAATGGCTTATGAAAGGCAAGTCAAAATACCCATTACACAGATAAGGAAACTGAGGAGCTGATAGAGACTTCATGACTATAAAGCTGAGAAGAGCATAAGGTGGAATTAAAACCCCAGGATCCCAACACCAACTCTCCTTCAGTCAGGGTCTACATCTGTACAATGACTAGAATCCCATTTCCTCTATTTCTCTCACAGGGCCCAGGTGGAAGAATGGGGGTAATGTTGTTCCAAAAAGTTAAAAGCCTTATAAAACTACCATACATTATTCCTCTCATTATTATCCAGATACCAAAGAAGCAATCCCCAAAAGGAAGCTGGGTGCTGTTTGGCCTGTGGCGTGTGGCGTGTGGCGTGTGTCACACAGATGGACTCTCCCCATGGTTCTCATTCATTGGATAGCTCACAAACCTGCTGAATGTGGCGGTTTGGACCCTGAGTTATATGGAGGATTGCAGATCTTGCCACTACCGGGCCAAGTCTATGAGGAGCCCTTAGTAAAATTTCTCTAGGCAGCCAATCAATTATTGAGGCCAAAAAACAAGGTTCCCTGTCAATGAAAAGGCCTTTTAAAATAGGAATTTTCAAGATAATTGTCTCACTTCTCCCCCTTTGGCTCAGGAAGCCAGGCTGGAGTGGGTCTGGTAATCCTCAACTTGATTAGCTCATTACAGAAAAGCCAGCTTTGACCTTCTAACTGAACTGCCGCCATCCCTTCTGAAAAAGAAAATGGAAAACCAGGGGTTGGAGAATGACCCCGGAGCCCCCCCTTTCCCGAGGACACCAAGTCTCTCTTCTCGTTCAATGGGGCAGCAACTTCTCAGTCAGCAGAGCACTCGGCTGTGTCTGTCTCCCTCTCCTTCCCTTTCTCTGATGCCGCTCACTCTCAAGGTTCCTCCTATCTCTCCTCTTCCTTCTTTTCCTCCTCTAGCTCTTTCTCCGGATCTTCATCAACCTTCTCTCCCCCAAGCTAAGGTCTCCCCCAGGCCTCTCTTCTGGAATTCTAGGTCTTCTTCTCGCTTTGGCAATCCCATCCACGCCCTCCTCAATCAATCAAGCAGAATGGACTGAGGACCCACCAGGTGTCAGGCATTCTAGGGAAACCAACACGCACTGAAGGAGCTTCCAGTGTCGCTGGCAGAAGTGACACGGGCATGAACAAGTCTATGCCAAAGGGACACAAGCTAATTTGGGACTAGGGACTAAGAAGCTGGGGGGAGCAACAAAACCTTCACATAAAGGCAGCCCTTGAATGGAAGTTCGAAAGAAGCCCGGGATTGGGAGCGGCAGTGCGAAGGAGGGAGTGAATTCCAGGCCTGAAGGAGAGAGCCCTGGGAAGGGAAATGGTGTGTGGGGGTGGGAGCCCCTATTAGCCTCCAGGTAGGGCAGGAAGGCCAACGTGGTTGGGCCATCACGTTTCTGGAGGTGAGCAGCACATACAAAACAGGAGAAAGCCTGCCAAGGCCAACCTGGGTTTCCATTTGATCCTGGAGATGATAAGTGACCTTAGAGGGGAATGCAGAGCTGATGTGGCTAGACTTTATTTCCTTTGGAGATGACTCTACTATATAGAGTTCTACAGAAGGTGTTAAATAAGTGTTTCTTGAATTTAACTTAATGAAGGTGAGATACTGGGAGCTGAGCAGCATCGTGGGGCTAAATGTTGAACAACTAACCGGCTCTCAAAAAAAAAAGTGCACCTGGCCACTTTTCAGTTTAATCCACATCATTAACATTTTCTGAATCACTTTCCCAAGTCCAGATAGGCAGCAAAGGGGTAAAGCAGGCCCTGATATATAGTCATCTCCATGTGCCACGGTGCCGGTCAGAGTGGCGGCCAGCAGAGCCTGGATCTGAGGGTTAGTCCTAAGCCATGGAGCTGCCCTCCAGCTCTTGGACCCTCAGACTCAGAGTCACACCCTGTGGTGTGGCTATCACCCGAGCATCGGCCAACCAGGAAATGAGCAGACACCATGGGAGGAGGGCCCTGGGCAGCGACTGCTTTTCATACGCTGTGGGTATAAACTATTTTTAAATTGACTAGCCTAATTTGGAGGGCTAATCTGACTGGAGGACTAATCTGGGGACTTTTGACTATTTGGCTATCTGACTTCGTTCATTTAATGTGGGCCATTTATAAAGTTCCACCACACTGCTCCATTCCCAAGTTAATAAGCAAAGTATTAAGAAGCCTCTTAACCAAATAATCCAAGCAGAGTTTATTTATGAGATACTATTTAAAATTAGGAATACAGGGAAATAAAGTACAACCTGACTGCTTTCCTGCGGGCTCTTTCCCACCTGCTGAACTTCTTGAATACAATAAGGGCCTTGGTCGCCTCCGGCCTCGTTACACTTTCCCTGGTTTGTATTAAGGCCTGTAACCTTGTCAGCCCCGTCTCTCCTTTTCCTAACCGAACTCTCCTCCGTCCTTGTCCTCGCTCCCCTCTAGTCAGCCCCCCTCCTCTAGTCCTCCTTCTCTAGTCCGCTTAGTCCATCCTCACTCCTTCTTTCAGTCTGTCCTCTCCTCCTGTCTCACTCCCAGGTCTATGTATACCTTTTCTTCTCTCCACTCAAATCTCGGGGCTTCCTTCGCCCCCACAGACCAAGCTAATCCGCCAGCCAGAGCTGCAGCTGGTGTGTGTGTGTGTGTGTGTGTGTGTGTGTGTGTGTGTGTGTGTGTGTGTGCACTCTCGAGCCTCATGCCTCAGCACAGGCTATCTGGAATCTTTGGATAGCTCCGCTCAGGTTGGAGGGAGCTGGGGCTTTTTTTTTCCCCCAGCTGTCTGACCTGGCGTCTTGTATAGCCCACGGGGCTTTTTCGCTCAGCTGAAGCTGAGGAGGAGGGGGAGAGACCCTGAGGGCCTAAGGCTTTCTAATCTCAGCCTAAAGGTAGGGTCCCCAAATCAAAATAAATTTCCACATGGGTCATCTAGAAATTGTCCAGTGACCAGTAAGGTTTCCCTAATGACATCTGCCTTCTAGGGCATTCCTGAGGCCATAAGAGCCAGGCAGTGCACCACTGGGGGCCTCCTGCAGAGTTCTCAGTGACCCCCAGGGTACCTGCTAATGAGGTACCAATGGACCCCCAGATGAGGCTGAACACATATATGTTTAATTGAATTGAACTCATCATAAGGTCAAAGGATCATGTGTATGCAGAGACCTTGGAGGTCAGCTAATCCAACCCCTTCCTTGCATGTGAGGAGACATTAACTGTTTCACCAAATGTCACACAGGCAGTAAGTGGGACCTGACTTTGAATTTTGCCCCAGATGCCACTAGCTGTGTGACCCTGGACAAGTCACTCAGCCTCTATCTGCCTCAGTTTCCTTATCTCTAAAATGGGGATAATAAGAGCACGTACCTTCCAGAGGTGTTGTGAGGCTCCAGTGAGATAACATTTGTGGAGATATATAAAGCCCAAAGCACTAATAAATCTTTGTTGTTATTATCATCATTATTTAGCGCTGTAAGGGACCTGCAGAGGGATCTAGACACAAGCTCTGGGAATTACATAGAAAGAGCAGGAAAGAACTTCAAATCTAGTTCAAGCCCTTCAATTTACAGAAGAGGAAATTGAGGCCCCAGGGCTCCATCGAGGGTGGGATTAGGACCCTGCTCCTCTGACTCCAGCTCCAAGGTTTCCTTCTTGTGTCACTTTGCCGTGCTAGAATTCGCACTCAGGGCTTCCCACTCCCAATTCCCACAACCCCTTCCCACAGCACCGCCCTGTAGCCCTTCCTCTCCAGAAAAGGAATGTGTTTCTCCCAGGACAAGAACAAGAACTAAAAATATTGGAACTGTGAGAAAATAATTATGAACAATCAAGTTCTTGGGGGCCCGGGGATCAGTCCTTTCTCTGCCTCCCCCCCCCACCCCGCCCCTCCAGAAAGTCAGTTCTCCTTGAGAAATTTCATCAAATCTCATCTGGGACAAATCCAAGGGGACAAAAGGAATATAGAGCCATTCTTTTTCTAGATTACTGAAGGATTGATGGGATTAAACCACACCTAGATATTGGACTTTGCCTCGAGCACCTTGGGTGAGGGGTTTTGTGTTCTTCTGCCTGATGTCGTCCATAGAGTTCATTTTAATATAGACCACCTTCAAGTCATGTCAACCAATATATCTAAGTAATGCCAAACAATTAGATTTGCTTGATGTGTTATGACCCAATTAGCCTTGATCGATGTATAATGACCCACCTCTATCAAAGGAGGATGAAAACCCTTGAAAACACATGCAAGGGGGAGCCATTACATACAGCAGAAGCAGCGGCAGCAGAGGCGGCAGCAGAGACAGAGCTGCACGGCCAGAGACCATGAGAAGTTAGGGAGGCATGTACATGGTCAATCCTTTACTGGTATAATAGTGATAAATCAATAACGAGCTTACCCCAAACTAGGTTCTATAGTAGTTTGTCAATGTCACAGTACCATAACCCTCCCCCCGCAGCTCCCAGATCTCCCTCAAGAGTCAATCTCAAAAGCTTAGTCCATGCATCTCTAGCATCCAACTGGTGAGGCTGAGAAACAAAGCCCTTTAGAAATCCATTTGGGAATCCCTAGCAAAGACTCATCCACAACAGAACTAAGCCTGCCCCAGGGGGCTGTAGGTATCATTCGTTCAAGTTCTAGCTCACTCTTGGTTAAGATCTAGCTTTTCCAGGTTCTAAGGGATTCCTGTCACTTGGCCAGGCACAGATCAAGTGATTTCTGGACTGTAGAATGTCATTATTATCCCTATTTCATAGATGGGGAAACTGAGGCTGAGAGAGCATTAGGGACTTGCCCAAAGTCACACAGCTAAGGAGGTGTCTGGAGCAGGATTCAAACCTAGGTCCGGCTGATTCCAGATCCAGTGCTCTGCTCACTGGAGCCCACCTTGCTTTGCTGAATCAATATGGATTCTCATCTTCTTCTTCCCAAACACTCGGTAAATAGTACTGTTATGACCTCTCCTTTCCAGTTGAAAGGCATGTAAAGTATTTTAAGGTCTTTTCTCCCCAATGGGTTAATCTGAATCCTGGCAAAGGGTTCCCACCCTAAGGAGATAGAACACAGCCCAGCAGAGCACCCCAAGAGCAGACAGGTGGCTGGAGCGGCAGAGCAGCTGGGCCACAGCCAAGTGTGCAGGGCTCTCAACTTTCAAAGCCACAGACTCATGGAGCTCCCAGCACGAGGGCACCTCGGAGCCTCCGAGTCCCACCTAAGCCTCAGTGGGAGTCTCTGCTCCAACAGCCCCATGGAGGAGTCATCCAGCCTTGGCTGAAAGACCCGAAGGGGGAGGGGGCCCTGTCTGTCCACCAAGCCATACTCATGGCAGCCCCTTCTATTGGACTAGAGCTCTACTGGAGAAGAAGCTTGTGTTCCTCCACCCCACAGCTGTCTGCCCACCACTTCCCTCTTCAGGGCTTTGTTCTGCCGCCAAGCGGAGCGTGTCCAATCACTCCTCCAGGTGCCTGTTCTTCAGTGCTTGAAGATGGCGGTGTCCCACACTCTTGTGTCTGCTTGGCTAGTCTACTGCATTTCCCTCTCCATTCCCTTACCGTGATTCGGGCAGCTGGGAGGCATAGAGGCTGCGGGGCTGAACCAGGAGTCAACTCTGGCTGCCCCTCATCCCTGGAACACTTCCCCTCCTCCATCCCAGCCACTGACCTCCTTGGCTTCATTTAAGTCCCAACTAAAATCCCACAAGAATCCTCCCCCAACCTTTCTGAATTCTAGTGCTTTCCCCCTTCTAATTATTTCCTATCTATCCTTTCTACAGCTTCCTTTTATGTATTCGTTTGCTTGTTGCATCCCCCCCCTCCCATTAGACTGTAAATTCTTGAGGGCAGAGACTGTCTTTTGCCTCTGTTTGTATCCCTGGAACCTAACTTGCTGTTCTTTTCGGAACATAGTAGGCTCTTAGTAATTATTGACTGACTGACTGACTGACTGACTGACTGACTGACTGACTGACTGACTGACTGACTGACAAGTCTTTCACAGGCTCATATCTCCAGTTCCTTCAACAGATATTCCAACAATACAAAATGATCTTGACAGGACCTTTACCATCCTCCTTGTTCTCCTCTGGACGTTCAAGTTTATCAATGTGGGGGGTGGGGTGAGTTCTGTGCCTGTGGTTTCATTGATTTCAGGCAACTCACAGATGAGAAATCTCTCTCTGTCAATGCAAATCAGTAACTATTCTTCAATTTAGTATTTTAGAGTTGCCTGGGATACTGAAATATCAAATGATCTGCCCAGGATATCGTATGCATATGGTGTTGTGTCAGATCCAAGTCCTGCAACCATATCTTCTAAGTCATGTTCTCTATCCAGTATATCATAGTATCTTTCTGAGCTTGCCAATGAAAGCCTGGCACCCAAATCCAAATGTGAAAGCCCAGATATGGTCTGCCCACAACAGATCACAGTGAGACACCCCTCAAGTTATGCACGTAGGGTCTTCCTTAAGTCAACCTTAAATTAGCTTTCTTGGCTGCTAATTCATCCTCTTAACTCAGATTGCACCTATGACATGCCTGGATCCATTTCACATGGACTAGTCAATAAATATTGACAACATGACTACTATGTGCCAGAAAACAAAAGACAGATTAGGAGCTTACATTCAAATGGGGGGAGACAACACAAAAAAAGAAGTTGAGAGTGGGGCAGGGTGAGGAGAAGGTACCTGCTTTCATGCTTAAGGAGGTGAGAAAGGTCACGAGTAAAGTCTGAAGAGGAATGACAATATGGCTAGCCTGGGCACTTCCCTTGTGATGGAACTCTGGGAGGAACCAGCCAATCAGGGGAAGAGGATACTGAAGCAGCTTGTCCTTCAGGCATGAGAAGTCCAGGAGAGGAGTGAACATCTAAGGTAAGGAGCTTGCTGTGGCCTGGTAGAGGAAGTCCAGGGTCAGGAGGAAAGCCTGGTAAAGAACAAAAGAATGAAATGTTGAACAGAAAGATTTCTGAAGCAATCCACTAGAGATCACACTCTCCATTGGCATGAACTCATCGGTTCATCGGTTCGGGTCATCCACAACTAAATGGTCTTCTCGCCTAATTGTTCCCCACCTTTTTTAGTATAAGTACTCCTTTTTAAAATTGAAAATCCATAGGTTTTCACATGATAGGAATTGTACTGTTAGTATCTATTTATTGAGAATATATATATATAGGTGATAATCAAATGCTTGAGCATCTTTGAATTTTCAGTCTCTTCTAATTACTCTAGTCCCCCATCAGGAGTTTCCAGTGCACAAAGTGGACTCCACTAGTCCTTTGTTGTTGTTGTCAATCAGTCATTCAGTCATGTCCATCTCTTCATGATCCTGTGGACCATAGCATGCCAGGCCCTTCTAACTGTCCTTCAAAATATGTACAAGTTCATGTTCATTGTTTCCATGACATTATCTATCTATCTATCTCGTCCTCCTTGGCCCCCTTATCCTTTGGCCCTCAATCTTTCCCGATGTCAGGATCTTCTCCAGTAAGTCCCATCTCCTTATTACATGACTAAAGTATTTAAGCTTCATCTTCAGTATTTACTACTAATCTAGTCTACCTTCTCCCATCACACTCCCTCACCACCAGCCCCATCCCCCATTAGCTACTAAGACTTGTTGATTCTACCTCCACAATATATCTGGAGTCTGCCTCCTTCTCTCTGTTAAACCAGTCACCATGATCTTTTCAAGATTCTTATCACCTCTCAGCTGGAATATTGTGATAGCCTAATACTTGGTCTGACTATTTTCTTTCTCTCCCCTTTTATAATACTTCTTTCATACTATTACCAAAATATTTTCCCTGAGGTGTAGTTTTGATCACCAACCAATCAATCAATAAGCATGCTTTAGGCATCTACTATGTGCCCGGGACTGTGAGAAATGCTGGGGATACAAAAAAGAGGCAAAAGCTAGTCCCTGCCCTGGAGAAGCCCATTCCCCTCCTTCAATAATGCCTATGGAATCAAATGCAAAGTCCTCATCCTCTATTTCAGGTCTTGTACAACTTGGCTCCCACCTGCCTTTCCAATATTGTTTCATGTGATTGCCTTGATGGAGTCTATAATTCGGCTGCCTGGACCAGTGATTTCACCCTGTTCTCTCCTATCTCCATGCAATCTCTCTATGTGCTCATCCTCCATGCTTGGGATACACTACTTCTTCTCATCACCTGCTAAGGTTCTGCTCTGCCTTTGGAGTATAGCTTAGGTGCCACCTGTTCTTCAGAGCCTCCTTTAAACTCTCCTCAAGTTGACACACACTTGTTAAGTGTCTCTCATAAGTCCAAGATCTGGGCATACAAAGAAAGGCCAGAAGTGGTTCCTGTTTTTCAGAAGCTCCCCATCTAATTGGGGCAGAAACATTGAACCCCTTTGCATTAAGGTGACAAACCTGACTGTCCCGAGGTCACCTAGTCAGTGAGGGTCAGAGGCAGGATTTGGGAAACATATGAATTCAGGTCTTCCTGACTTCAAGGCCAGGCTGCTATCCACCCCACCAATTGTTGAGGGGAGGGAGAATGGGGGGAAGAGAGGCAGGCTGGGAGGGAGGGAAGACAGAAAAGGAAAGGAGAACAAATTCTGAATAGCACATTTGAAAAAGAAAGATAGAAATGTGGTCATAAGCTAGCCATTGACCCATCCACCCACCAATTAATAATGAAATTCCAGGTTTGTTCATATTCTATAATCATATAATTTTGCACATATCAAAAATAGAGAATAAACTGCATGTGTCTTTTAGTTTCATTAATTTGGTAAAATAGTTCTAAAATCATGGGGTTCTTAGCTGCGTTGATTAGCTGAGTTTCTAAAGATTAATGGAAATGACTTCTTGTTTATATAAACAGTTTATATATGTAGACTACAATGAATGCTCCATAATTGACTGCAGCACCCTGACCGCAAAACTATAAAATGTATATAGTGAACTCTCTAATTCCCAGTTGAGGGATTTACAAATAGAAATGGAGAGTCATAAAAAAGCCATTCATTTTTCTTAGTCCAAAGCAAACCTTATTTTGGAGAAGAAGAAAAAAAACATCTATAGCCTCTAAAAGTTAATAGAGGAGAAGAAAAAATTACCTTGATTCCTTAATAAAAGCTAAGAAGAATCTTGTGAGATACAAATAAAATTCCATTTACTGTAAGGGGAAAAAATGCCCAACCCTTCTATATTACCAATCGGATTTCACGGTTAAAAGCACAAAATTTAGCATGTCCAACTGAAATGCCTCCAGTATAGATGAGGGTCAAATACAGCCAAGCCCTGCAGAGCTGTCACTGCCTGTGAACTTTCTGTTTCTCTAAAAGCTGCTTTTTCTCTTATAGTCACTTGTAATTGTCATCAGTCAAGCCTAGAATTGTGGTCAAAAGCTACTCGTTTTCCATGCAGGGGAACATTGCCATCTGAAGCTTGAGCTTCAAGGCAATGAAAAAAGTATTGGACTTGGAGTGGGAATATCTGACTTAAAGCCTGGCTTACCACCTGCATGTCCAGGGGTAAGTTACTTAACATCTCCAGGGTCTCAGTTTCTTCATCTGTTAAAAAAAAAGAGGCTCAACTTGATGACCTCAAGATCTTCTGTCTCTAAATCTATGAGCCTGAATTTCTAGATTCGAAAGCTGGAGCCCAGGGTTGACCATCAGTAATGGCCAGGCCCATAGACCCACCAATTTAGAGAGTCCTCGCGGGCCAACCCCTTCATTTGTCAGGAAAGGAAACAAAGCCCTACTCAACACATGCCAAATCAAGTGACTTGCCCAAGGTCACATAGCTAATGTCTAAGTCTGGGTTTGCACTAGATCTTCTTGACTCCAGGCCCAGGTTTCTATCCACTGCACCACCTAGTACTGCCCTCTGGGGAGGAAGCACAATAAATCCAATCTCCCTTTCAGATAACAACTTTTCAAGTATTGCAAGATGGTGAGATGTCTTTCATGTACTCCTCTTCTCTAGCTAGCTAGGTAGCAAAGTGGCCCAGTGGATAGGGAGCTGGGCCTGGAATCAGGAAGTTTGTTGTCCAATTATGTCCAATTCTTTGTGACCCCATTTGGGGTTTTCTTGGCAAAGATACTGGAGGGGTTTGCCATTTCCCAAGGTCAAGTCACCTAATTCTGTTTATCTCACATTCTTCATCAGCCCCCTGGGGTTGTTCTGAGGATCAAATGAGATCATAACTAAAGTGCTTTGCACAGTATCTGACACAGTTAGCTGTAGCCTCCCACTGATGGATTTTTTTATCCTAAATGGGCTTAAGGCCTTGTGCAGCTGAAGGGAGGAAGGCTAAGGGTTGGGTCTTGGCTTTCTTCAAGGAAATCTCTCAGAACAGTCAGGTGAGAAGTGACCTTGAAGGATGACTAAGAGCAATGAAGAGCAGGCTTCTCAGATATGGAGGGAGGGGAGTCCTAGAGAGAGAAAGATTCCTAGAACCCCTGGCACATTCCTGCTCTGAGCCTTCAAGAGCCCTGGGCAAGTCTTTAAGCCTATAAATTATAGAGCCAGTGTGTCAGGAGATGGGGTTTCCTGATTGAGAATTTGAATGAATAGTTCTGATAAAAAGAAAGAAAAGAAAGGAAGACCCCTGAACCAGAAACCTGGGCTCAAGGACTCATTCCCTCTTGCATCTTGGCTTTCTTCTACTATAAAAAGGGGGATAATGGTTCCTGGATACTAACTTCAATCAGAGTCCAGTGGGGACTAAACAAGATGATTCCACTTGGGCTCCAATCACCAATTTCTCAAGTGCAGAGTAGAGGACAATGGTTAGAGAGTCTTTCCTGAAAAAGATGGGGAGGTTTTAGTGGATTGCAAGCCCACTAGAAGGCAATAGGACGTGGCACCTGAAAAAAGAGGTTCTGCATTAGGATGGCCATAACGTCCAGGGACAAAGGAGGTGTTTTGGTCAGCCCACTTCTGGAGTCTTGTCTTGAGTTCAGATGCCACATCTTAGGAAGGACACTGAGAACATGGGAGTCCCATGGAGACTAAACAGAATGGTGAAGGGCTTTGAGTCCATATCCATCTAAAAATGGATTGTAGCCACCGGGGGAAGTTAGCCTGGAGAAATTCAAGGAGGGGCATGCATGACCATCATTGGCAAAGCCTTCAGAGGCATCTTACATGACAGAGGGATCCCACCCAATGTGCTGGGTTCCACAGGACAGAATGAGAAGCGATGGATGTAGCTCACAAGGAGCCAAATTAGGCTTAATGTCAGAAAAAATCCTTAAACAGAATCCATCAGTGAAATGGGTGGCCTTGGGAGCTAGTGAGCTTCCCTTTGCTAGGGGCCTTCAGAGTGAATGATCTGTTGTTGGGCATTGTGCACCAAGTATTCTTGGTCGGGAATTCTAGGTTGAAATCCCCACTCCCGAATTCCAATGTTTACACAGAGCTATGAAGTGTAACATGAATGTAAGATGTGAGAGATATTGTTATTCACTTACAAGATCATCAATCTGGGCCTTGGCAGGACCTCAGACCCCCTCTAGGAAAAGCTGCTCACCTCTGAAGGAGTGGAGAGAGGTTTGACAACAGTGGGGTCTCACATTGGCCAAACATGGGTCTGGTGAAGACCTTGAAGATGTTTAGCCTCAAAAAAACTGAGCTGAACATGAGACAGGTAACTTTGGGCAAGTCATTTAATGTCACTGGACCTTAGTTTTCTCATCTGTAAAATGAAATGTTAGTCTAGTTCACTTCTAAAACCTCTTCCATAGTTAAAACTCAGCATCCTGAGCCCGTTTATCCATCCTGATAATCCTCCTCTGAATATTTTCATGCTTAGCAATAATTGTCCTCCTTTCTAAAAAGGGATGGCCAACATTAAATGTAATACTTCAGGCATGGTGTCTCCAGGACAGAGGACAGCAGACCCACTGCCCTCCTCATTCCCCCACAATCCCTCCCTCATGTCATCTAGCCATACAATTGGTGTCACTGAGCTGGCCATCCACTGACACAGTAGATTCTACCTCGTCCTGGACCTGTACATTTATTATTAATCAAGTCAACAAGCATTTATTGAGCACTTACTATGCACCAGGCACTGTGATAAACACTACCAATTATAATCATCATCAGGATTATTGTTGTTGTTAGAATACAAGTTCCTTGAGATCAGGCACTGCTGTATTTTAGTCATTGTATTCCCAGTGTCTCACACATAGTAAACCCTTGACAAAGGTCTTTTGGTGTCCCTGCCCTTTGGTCCAGGGATTGTCACATGAGACAAATACCTCATGAAAGTTAAAGATTGGAAGAAAGGGCCCAACTGCACCAAAATATTCACATAAATACTCTTTTGTGGGGGAAAAAGAATTGAAAACAAAGTAGATGTCCATCAGCTGGGGGAGTAGTTCACCCAATTGTGGTTTGGGAATAGGATTGAATATTGCATCTGTGAAATGAGGGGTTTGACTAGATGATGGTTTCTTCTATATCTATGATCCAATGATGCACTTCTTAAAAATAAAAACATGATAACTATGTAAAACATGCAGACCTATATGAACTGATGCAATATGAGGTGAGAAGAACCGGAAAAACCTATAAATGATGATAAGACAAATGAAACAAATAGAAATTGATCTGTGTGCAATTATAATACTTAAGCTTGACTCAAAAGAAGAGACCTGAGAATGTACCTTCCTACCTTCTAGGAAAATATGAAAAACTACCAATAGAGTCACCATTGGACCAGACTGATGTGTTGGTGAGTTGTGCTGAATTGCATTTTTTTCTTTCTTCTCTACAATATTAATTATAAGTGTTGACTCTATTAATGTGTAGAGGGAGAGAGATTTTAAAAATGAAGGTGATAGAAAAACAAAAAATAATAAAATGTTTTTAAAGTGCATGTTTATTGAATTGAATTGTTGAATTTTTCTATCCTGTGTGGGATTTTATATTTGTGTCTCTTGAATTTATTTAACCTGTATGGAATTTTAAATCATACAAAATGAAAAGCCTCTTGACAGCAAGGGCTGAGTTGCATTTAAGCATTGTATGGTATTCTGCATGTATTAGGATGACTGTATGTTTCTTTAGGTTTTTGACTTGAATTACTGCTGTTCAATACATGTCGGTTGTTTCAGTCCATCATCCAATCCAACTGAAATGATGATTAACAATGACTCTCTCATCCTTCTGTCTGTATTGCCTGTTCCTTCCATCTTTGTGTCACCAAAAACATGACCTGTGCTTCTCCTGAGTTTTCTTGAATGTGGCTGATAAAAAAGAATATTTTGTTAAAATTAAAATATTTCCATTGCAGTGACCCAATGTCACCAACTTGCAAAAGGGTAATTCTGGTTTATTCTATAACATTTCTCAACATAACTGAGTATTCGGACAAAATTCTGTTTCATTAACCAAACACCAATTAAACATCTGCTTTGTATGTAGGTGCTATGGATAAATATATAAAAGAAAAGGTAATTCCTGACCTCAAGGAAGTTGCTTTTGGGGTGGTGGGAAGATAAAACATGCCCACAATACATATAGCACAAGAGAAATCAAGGTAGGAATGAGGACTAACAATTAGAGGGATCAGAAAATGTTTCCTGTGGGACAGGCCATCTATGCTGAGCCTAGAGAGAGGCAAAGGACTCTCAGGAGATGAAGAGGCTGGTGATGGAAAGCTCAATCTAAGGAATACTGCCCCCGCAAAAGTAAAAGAAAATAGAGAAGTGGAGAAGAGAGGAAAGGAGGGGAGAAAAAGGAAGTGTAGGAGAGGAGAGAGGAAGGAAAGGGAATGGAAGGAAAAAGAAAAGAAAAGAAGAGGGGAGGGGAAGGGAAGGGAGGGCAGGGGAGAGGAGAGTAAGGGCCAGTTAGTTGGGACATGGAGTGAACAAAAGAGAGTAACATGAAATGTGTCTGGAAGTGTAAGGCTGCTCTGGGAAAGAAGATGGCTACTTCTTTCTGTGTGGGAAGAGCCTGGACTGGAGTCAGCAGATCTGGGTTCTAATCCCAAATCTGCTCCTTGCTACTTGGGTATTCAGGGACAATGGATAAATCACTTCATCTCATCTGTAAAATGAGGCCAATTCTCCTCAAAACTCCTGAAAGTTCCTTTGTCTTCCAAATATTTGGTATGATGTCAGGAAAACCCAAACAATACAAGTGTCCCCAAGTAGATAGATCTGCCTCCAGAGTTGGTGGGCTTCTTCTCCTTCAAGATAATAACTCATTAGGTAATAACAGCAGCACAACAGCAGCTATCAGCTCCATGGCACTATTCTCAAGCACTTGAAGGCAAATAGGGGGTGCAGTGGACACTGGAGCTGGGAAGACCTGAGCCTCAGTCACTTACTAGCTATGTAACCTTGGTCGAGTCACTTAACTTTTGTCTGTCTCAGTTTCATCATCTGTAAAGTGGGGATGATACTTGTGCATCATAGGATTCTAGTGAAGATTGAATGATATATGTTCAGAACACTTTGTAACCCTTTAAAGTATTGGACTTCATAAATGCTTATCATCATCATTGTAGTGGTCGTGGTCATCATCAGCAGGTGGAAGACAACTTGTCCTAGTTGGCACCATGAGAATTCTACCTTAGGGATCCACAGACTTTTAAAAAAATTATTATTTCAATCCAATTTTTTCCTTAATAATCTTCTGCCTTTTACTTGACACATTTAAAAGCGTGATTCTGAAGGTTCTCCAAGCTTTCTCTCACTGCCAAAGGGATCCATGCCCCACCGGCCCCAGAGGAAAGAATGGGAGGACAAACGGAGGCGTGATGGAAGGAAACCTTCCCAATAACCAGCAGCTGCTCCCAAAGCAGAGAACAATAGAGTCCCCTCAATGGACATTGCCAAGCAAAAGCAGAATGATCATGCCGTGGTCTGGCATGTTGGCAAAAGGGTTGGTTTGTACAGTATGGGTTGGTATGGGTGGCTGCTGACTTGAATTTCCAATCTGAAATTCAGTGATTCTGAAATGTGTCTTATCTCCCCAACCACACTGAGAGTTCCCTAAGGGGCCACACCTTACTTCATAATTTTATTTGCACAGAAGAAACTATAGAGCTTCTCACTCTGACTATCTTTCAAAAAGACTCAGGTAGCAGGAAGTATAGACAGTAGAAGTGGCCAGATTCAAGGGTTTTTCAGTTGAAGATAGCTAATGGAATTATTTTTACTTTGAATTTAAAAACTTAATTTAGTGGGGGGCAGCTAGGTGGCGCAGTGGATAAAGCACTGGCCCTGGATTCAGGAGGACCTGAGTTCAAATCCAGCCTCAGAAACTTGACACTTACTAACTGTGTGACCCTGGGCAAGTCACTTAACCCTCATTGCCCCCCCACACACACACACACAAAAGAACAACAAAATGAATTTAGTAATACAAAGTGCTATGTCTAATCAGGCATCATGGAGGAGAGAGCCACGCAATTTCTCCAATATTGCTAGCCACCACTGACAAAATTGGGTGGCAGAAGGGGAAGCCTAACTTGGTTTTCTCAATTGATGTTAAAGAATTTTGCCTGCCCTTTCCAAATACTAGCTAGCCTAGGGAAAATTCTTGGCAAATGGTAAAATGCTGTAAAAATCTTAGCTGTGATTCACTCCAGACCACATAGATATACCACTAAAAGAAAATTCATATAACTTAGAGCCAGAAGAGATCTTAGAAGTGAAGGCAGGGGCTTTTATATTTGTCCCTTTGCTTATATATCTAACAGTACTTTAATGTTCATTAAACTGAGTTGAAATCAACTAGGCCAATCCCCTCAGGTTACAAAAGAGGACATTGAGCCCAGAGAGGTAAGTTGAGTTACCCTGAGTTACATGGAGTAAGTGGCAGAGTCAGGATTTTAACCAGATCCTCTGATTCTGAATTCAGCATCTTTTTGCTGTACTACACATTTTCTTGGGTCTTGGCTATTTTTCCGATACAGGTAATTTTAGCAACAAAAGGAGCTCCCAGAGAATGGTTCCATCTCCCGAGGCAGCTCAGTTTGTAGGGAATGTGTAATTTGTAGCCATGGGCAGCTGCCTTGGCACTGAGGGACTCGGTCAGGATCACGCAGTCAGTCCATGTCGGAAGCAAGGCATGAATCCAGTTCTTCTGGGCTCTGGTGCTTTGTCACCTTGCTGCTTTGGGCTTGATTTTTAACCCTAAAAACTGACTTTGGTATGAGTCCCTTCAGCCCTGACCATGCCCCAGCCTGACCAAATACAGGCTCTTGCCCTAGGATGACAGGTAAAAAGGCAGAAGAAATGCTAAGATTAACACCAATAATAAGCACCACTTGCAAGTGGATTGCCCTTCACAGCTCATGAAGCTCTTCATATGCCAAGAGTCTACAACCCTCAGACCATAGAAACCATCTAATCCAGCTCCCGGATGAATCATGACTCAGTGTTCTCTATAATCCCCAATAAATCTTCATCTAGCCTCCACTCAAATACCTGCAGTGACAGGGAACTCACAACCTTCTATGGCCCTGTGACCATTTTAGGACAGCTCCCATTGTTAGACAAGATTTCCTTTTGTTAAAGTGAATCTGACCTCCTGGTAGCTTCCACCTCTGGGGCGTGGTTCTGACCTCTGAGACCAACAGACCAAGTCTAATCCATCTTCCTAATGACAGCCCTTCTAATAGGCTTCCCTGTTGTAACCCAAGCCTTCTCTATTCACTGACCTTCATGTAATATGGGTTGGATCCTCTCATCTCCTGTGCCCCACTGCCAGCTACCAATGATCTCCCTAAAATGTGCTACCGAGAATTAGTCACAATGGTAGGGATAAGGTCTCACCAGGACAAGTACAGAGAGGCTGGTACCACCTTCCTGGGCATACTCTGCTTCTATTAATGCCATCTAATATTACTCCACCTTTCCTGGATTCTTCACCACACTGGCTACTCATGCAGAGCTGACTGAAATTCCAAGATCTTTTTTCCCATGAACTGGTTTCTAGCTCTTTCTCCTCCATCCTTTCCTTCTTCAGTCATCAGAACACATGAAATTAAAATATATGCAAAGTACTTTTAACCTTCTGGAGGACTTTACATGTGTGTTGAATAAATTTCTTCTTATTCGATTCAGGTTTTTGCTGAAATCTGTAGAGACTTCTTTGGAAAATAATTGTGTGATCTGGTGTTTCAGCTTTGCTCCTTCGCTTGGTCTCATCCTCAAAGTTAGTGAGGATGCCATCTATTTCTTCATGCAGGTAGTTAAAGAAAACATTTTCAAGTTCCCTGCCAATTCTAAAACAATGATCTCATCTTGAACAGACCATGGTCAAGTACAGAGCTCTGCAGTACTCCACTAAGGCCTCCTCTCCACATTGGTATTGACCCATTACTCCGTAATCTAGATGTGGTCATTCAGTGACTAAAGCTATCCACGTACCTTGCAATACTGTTGTAGGGGAAAGGCTCTATATGCTTGCAAGACCTTAGAAATGCAATTTGATGTTATTATCATCTATTATCTTGATATCTTTCTAGCAACAACCTGAAAGATGGTTGCACATATCCCACTGACCCCCTTTGTGGGGAGGAGAGGTCAAGTACTTTGCTCATGATCACACAAGTCAAATGATAAAGATGGGACTTGATCTGAGCTGGTCTGACTGTCAGAGCAATAACTAACACTGGTGAATGGGGCATGGCCCCGGGACACCAACACTGGGGAGAAGTAGCAAGGATCTCCCTAGGTGAAGGGGCTTCCTTTCTGCAGTGGCTTCTGTCCCTGTGCTTTGTCATGCAATCTTCTGCTGCCTTCATGCCCCATTGACAAGTAGCATGAGGAAGTGGAAAGAGGGCTAGACTTGGAGTCAGATGCCTTGGGTTTGAATCCCAACTCTTTTACTTCCTCCTTCTATAGCCATGGGTAAGTCACTTTAGCCTCTGTCTTCCCATCTGTAAAATGACAAAGTGGGATTAGATGATCTTTAAAGTCCCTTCCAGCTCTAAGTCTATGACCCAGTGATCCATCGTGGCCCTATTCTGGCAGATCACACGGGGCAGACTCTCCCCTTTCCTGCCATCCTCCATCTTGCCTTGGTTTTGTTCCCATGGAGAACATTCATTTCAGCCTCTTTTAATCCATTGTTCTTTCTTCCGTCCTCTATCTTCTGTCCACACAGCCTCAATAACAAAGATGAACAGCAGACACTTGCCCACAGAAGCCTCCTTCTCTATACCTTGGAAACTCTCTTACTTCCTTGTTTCTTGGCAGTTCCCAAGGGAGTAGCCCGAGGAAGTGATTTTCACTCCAAGCCAAGACCAGTAAATAAAGTACAGGACCCCAAGTCCAACCCAAGACTATATCGACATTGAGCAGCTGCAATCACCCTTGTTTTACACTGACCAGGCTTTGGACATAAGACTTTAAAAGTCACTTTTACAAAATGTCCCTCGTACAATAGCAATCCTTGTTTTCCATCAAAGACATTGCCCATTATAGCCCCTCTCCTACTCCCATGCCCTATGGTCACTTTCAGCAATAGGTAAATAGAGGTTTTGTAATGGCAAATGCAAATGCACTGATGTGAAGATAGACCACACTCATAGAACTTGGTAAACCAGAGTTGGGGTCATCACCAATTAAGGTGATTGTTACCAGGTGCTTTGTGTGAGTATCTGAACATAAAATGTGCACAAGAAATGAAGTCTGTAAATTTTCTGGATTCATCAATCCATCAACAGGCATTTATTAAATGCTTCCAAGTTCCAGATTATGAGGCTACAAAGACAAAGCAAAAATAGTCCTTGCCTCATGGAGCTTACATTCTAATACCACATCATTTGCTTGACTTCTGGATACTCAGTTTTAGTATGTACAGTTGTAATTGGTGGTATGGTTATAATAGTAGTGAAATGTGATCAGAAGGCATTAAATAAAATCTTGAAAGTAACAGCAAGGAGGGGGCAGCTAGGTGGCACAGTGGATAAAGCAATGGCCCTGGATTCAGGAGGACCTGAGTTCAAATCCTGCCTCAGATACTTGACACTTACTAGCTGTGTGACCCTGGGCAAATCACTTAACCCTCATTGCCCTGGGAAAAAAAAGTAACAGCAAGGATAAAAAAGTGACTAACATGTCCATTCCCTTTGACCCAGAAGTTACACAGAACACAAGGTCAAAGGCAAACAGAATTTCCAAGACATTCAAAGAACCACTCTTTGTGGTGGCAAGGAAGTAGAAGCAAAGGAGCTATCCATCTCTTGAGGAATGGCTAAACAAATTGTGGTGCACAAAAGTAATTGAATAAGAAATTATGAATATACAGATTCAGAGAAGTGTGAGAAGACTTATATGAATGCAACATAAAGTGAGCAGACTGTGTGAAAGAAAATACCCACTAATTACAATGAGGTAGATGGAATATATCAACAGGAAATTATGTGCCTGGACTGCATGGTTGCATCTAAGGACCAGATTCACAAAATTCAATCTCATCTCCAGGTTGATCACTGAGTGATGAATTCTTCACTCTTTAGCAATTCTCAAAGACCGTTCACCAAGATGTAGAATAGAAGGGCTCCAGGTTACAATGATAGAAGGCATATCTTCAGCCAATGAAATCATATATCATGGTATGGGTGAAGCAAATACTTCATTTGCAAATATGGAAACTGAGGTCCAGTGAATGGAAGTCACCTGTCCACAATCAGAGAGTTAGTAAATAGTAGAGTCAAGATTTGAACCCAGTCCTTGTGACTCTGGACACAGTGTTCTTTTCACTATAGCCCAATGCCTTCTGATTACTTAAATTTCCCAGGAAGGAAGACGACAGGGCCACATCTCTACCAAACTATGTGAAAGGCAAGGCTTGTGTCCAGGGCTCCCCCATCACCTCCTTCAACACCAGTGCAGTGGAGTGGAGAGCCCTGAATAACTTGGATGCTAGCTCTGGCATTTATGAGATGTGTGACTTGGGGGAGGCAGCTTCCCCTCTCTTCCCCTTCCTTAAACCAAAAGTTCCATGAGATGATGGCTGAGGTCTCTTCCAGTTTTCAATCCAATGCTTTCCATGGCACCAGATGCCCAATTTCTTCCCTCCTATCATGCTTTAAGTGCCTATTCTTGACAACAATCCAAGAGCAGCCATACAATGATCCCAGACTCACATCTGTCTCTAGAAGAGACATTCTAACTCACTCTTTTCATTTCGGGAAATGTGCACCTCCCAAAATAACTCATCCTTCTGTTTATATTAAAGACACAGATGAAATATGAATGGAAGTAAAGTCTGTGGAATCGCAGGTCAGGGATGCTGATTAGAAAAACAAAATCCTTGGATATGTTTACATCCATGGTAAGCCCTCTGGGGCAGGGATATTATTCTTTCTCTGGTATTGCTGGCCATTCATCCAGCACTGTGTACACTTGCGGTGCTACAGAATGAAAAATAATAATTAATACATCATGTCTGCTCCTAATCCCAAAGACCTATCATTATTGGATTCTTTCATTTTACTGAGTGAGTCGGGGGGTTTCTTTTCCAAAAAGCAATTTGCAATTGACCATATATATTCCCAGATCTCTTCTCTCATGTCACTGTCTCTGCTAAAACCCACTTGACTTTGTCTTTTGGAGAAATATCTCCAAGACTGGGACTTCAAAGACTTCAGCTCGGATGAGTGTTGAAATGTTTGGTGTGCTGGCCAAGTTCTTTAACCTTAAAAGGGTGGGACTTGAGCATTTCAGATGGCTCTGAAAGGGAAGAAAACCAAGATTGGTGGGGGAGGGGGAGGGAGACTAACCATGAACCTTCATCTCCCTTCTTGAAACAAGCTCAGGGAAAGGAAGGGCACATTTCTTACTGCGGTCCCAGATTCAGGACCTTGTCCCTGGAAGGCATTCAAGGAGCCACTCCGAAGAGGGAGAGGGAGCTGAACTCGGAGTCAGGGAGGCTAATCTGGCTTCAAACTCCTGCTGGCGCCTCCTAGCTCTATGACCCCAGTCAAGTCACTCAGCATTTGTGCGCTTCAGTTTTCTTAACTTCAATGGGAATGAGATTGTCCCTATCACCTACCTTGCAAGGATGTCATGAATTTCAAATGGTTTAACATGTGTAAGTATTTCACAAGCCTTAAAGTGATATGAGTGTCAGCTATTATTACTGGATGGTTGAATGCCCCAGGCAGTCAAACTATTCATTCCAAAGACAATCCTTCATCATCTATTATGGGAGCCATAATAGATGGAAGAAGAATGGTGCCCTGGGAATCAGTGCTTAGAAGGATCATAGAGTGCATCTAGGCTAGCAGTTCTCAATGGATAGTCTGAGGACACTCAAGAGGGATTTCTTGGGTCAAAACTATTTTCATAGTAAAACAGACAATTTAATTTTGATTATGGTAAAGATTGGTAGGTATAACCCATGTAAACAAAAGGTCTTTGGGGGGGGGGGAGCTCCTGAATCACTTGAAGGTTCTAAAAGGGTCCTGAGACCAAAAAGTTTGAGAAGAGCTGAATTCTAGTCCAATTTCCTTATTTTACAAATGAATAAACAGGGAAGGGAAGGGAAGCGTCCAGGTAATAAGTAGCAGAGCGAGAAATCAAGGCCAGTGTTTGTTTTGGGTTTTTTTTTATACAAAACCCAAACATCTGTCCTTTTGCTGTAGCACGCTACTTCATTATCCTCTCTGCCCTTGGGAACCTTAGAATGTACCTAAGTCCAGGTGATAGAAAGAAGAATGCGACAGAGGCAGGAAAGCTGTGGACCAGGGTCCAGAGTCTGGTGGCAATGGCTGGTTCTGCTTCTTGCTCTCCGTCACCTCAGGCAAATGACTTTACCTGTCTAGGTTGCTTTTTCCTCCTCTATAAAATGGGTTCATCCAACCAGTGAATTTCTGAGGTCCCCCCATTCTTCAGTCTTGACCCACTATCCTCCAAATGGAGGGATCTCTCATTGAGGAAGTCTCAAAGAAGGTGTCTTGGCGGCAGCTGGGACATGCCTGTCATCCCTATCATTCTCTCGCTAAACTTTTATATGCCAGGTACTGTATTTCAGCTGACATCGTTTTTAAAAATCCAGAGAAAATGTGAAAGTCATATTTATTCTCTTTATAAGAGAGATGATTCAATTTTTGTATTTGAAACCTGACCACATACTATGTATCTATTGACTGGTAGATTAAATACAATTTAATTCCACAAACATTTGTCAGATGCCCACTGTGTCACAGGCATGGAGGACAAAATATCTCTCTTCTCCACTGCCCAAGAGCTTCCTTGTTACTAAGGCATTGTTGGGGGCATGGATCCCTTTGGCAGGCTGGCGAAGCCTGTACCCCTCCTCAGAATCATGATTTTAAAGGCACATAGGGTTATAAAGGGAAGTGATTCTAGTGAAATACCAGTGTCAAAATATTTTGTTAATTTCACAAATTGCACCACACTAGGGGGAAATGTGTACAGATCTACAGGGCCAGCCAGGAGAGCACTAACAAATGGTGCAAGTGTGTGTGTGTGTGAGTGTGTGTATGTGTGTGCACGTGTGTGAGTATGTGTGAATATGTATGTGTGGGTGTGTGTTTATGTGTGCAAGTGTGTGAGTATGTGTAAGTGTGTGTATGTGTGTGCAAGTGTGTGAGTGTGTATGTGTGAGTATGTGTTTGTGTGTGTGTGCTGGGGGCGGGGTGGGGGCGGGGTGGGTGAGAGAATCCGGAAAGGCCTTTCAGAGTAGATGAGATCTGATCTGGCCTTCAAAGGAGGCCCATCACCGTCCTCACAGATTTGGGCACCCAGGCCTCCGGCGAGCCTCTCTCCTAGGCTAAGCCTAGACAGTGAAGCGGCCGTGGCAATGAGCCCCGGAGCAGGTGTCGGTCTGGTCCCCACCCCAGCCTGGAAGGAGGCCACTCCGGGCTTCATCGCTTCTGTTGGAGGGTCCTTGCTCTCCACCCCCTCCACCAGGATGCCCTAACAATAGTCCGAGCTGCTTTTGAGGGCCTTCAAGTGCACTTCAGCCCATTCACAGCCCAGGGAAATTATCCCTCCGGGAGAGTGTGAGGGAGAACAAGGGGGAGGGCGGGAAGCGGCAATGCTTCTAGGAAGCTCAGTCCCGGCCCCTTTTTCCTCCTTTGCATCTTTGAGAGAATTGATTGGATGAGGGGAGACCTCGGCACCGAGCGCGAGCTGGGCTGCAGGGGTACCTCTCTTTAGTCTAGCGGGGGCGGCCCAGATGTCAGATGTCAGGCCCGAGCTGATGAAGGGGTCCCTGCCTCGGGCTGTTTATGTAGGACCTACCAGGATTTCCTGCTCCATCATGAAATAATTAGGGGCCCCCACGGCAGGGGAATAATGTTGCCGGTAAGTTGTAACAGCATTACATTAAAAACAAAAACGGACCGGGGCTCTGAGCCCCTCCGAGGCGCCCCGCCCCGGGTTTACAGGCCGCTGTCCCAGGCCTTGTTGTGGCATAACCTTATCTCCGCACGGCACTCTGGGCGCTCTGGTTTGTTGTCAGGACATTCCCCAGACAGTGGGAAGGCTTTCCCCCCTTTTTGTGCTGGGATGGCACGGGTTGGGGCGGGGGAGGGGGAACCGGGGCCTAAACAAACAGGAAAAGGGTCTTTGGCTTTGTTTAGTTTTCTAAATAAGATTCGCCTTTTGCCTCATGAAGCAACAAATTCTACGGATTTCAAGCAATTAAAGGAGGGCCACACAAAGCCGTCCACCTGATCTGCTTTCTTCTCACGGCCTTTTAAAGGGGGAGGTCTTTCCCTCTAAACATGAAATGGGACTAACATCTGCAGGTCATTTCAGTCCTAAACATTCCCTGGTCTGGCTCTGAGCTTGCGGGGACCCAGAAAACAGGACCGTCCTTCGCCCACGCTTGCTTTGCATGTGTCACCGAGGGATATTCAAGGAGAGCGTCCCGATTCATTCCACTCTCGGCCCCCCAGAGCTTCCATGCCGTCTGTCGGTGGATGGGCACACACCTAAGCGTTGGCCGCATCTGATAAGTGCACTTCTCTAGTGGCTCCGAGACTTGGGCTCAGAGCCTGAGACCTGCTAGGTGGAGGTAGCCCCCCCCTCCCCCCCCCCCCACAGATGGACAGCTCCCCCGTAAGGCAGGGTGACAGGGTGACAGAGGCTGACAGCATGAAAACGCTTCCTGACTTGTCCCCAGCTTCCTGGTGCCACCTTGGCCAGTAGTGGGCTCCCCCCTCCCAGGTCTTGTAGCAAAGACTGGACTGCCATTGTCCAGCAAGTGAGAGGGGGATCCCTCTTAGGTATGCCTGGGCCCAGAAAGCTCTTGGGGCTCCTTCCAGCTAGAAATTCTATGATTCTGTGAACTGCCTGGGGAGCTGAGAAATCCTGTTCCCTGTTCACTATTGCTTATTACAGCTAAGATAGGGTAGAGAAAGGGCCTGGATTCTATTTGGAACCAGAGACCCTGGGCTCCAATGCTACCTCTGCAGGTCTGGCACCTGTGTGCCCTTGGGTAGACGGTTCAAACTCTCTGGGTTTCCTTTACTCATCTGCAAAATGACAGGGTTGGATCAGATGCCCTCCGAGGTCCCTCCTACATGGAAATCCAGGGTCCCAGGATCAGGTAGTTCCCCACTCCAATGCCATCCCTGCCCCTTCCACCATGCTGCCCTTGTCCTCCATTGCAGGACGTTGCCCAAGTGGAGGCTGTCTTCCTCTAGTCTAGGTTTGCCTACATTCAGTTGAGGCCAGTGAGACTCCCAGATGATCCATCTGTCCATCCTTGCTCTCAGGACAGGACCCAGTCAAGCAGAAGTGAAGGGCTTAGGGAATCCCATCAACATTCTGATCGATCTGAACGTCTGGGCCAAGAAAAAGCGCCCCCTCTTCATCAGTAAGAGTTGAGAATAAGGAAGGAGGGGGGAGGTTAATTGCCTCAATCCCTCATCCCCAAGTAGGCACAAGGATGAGCTCCCAATTAAAATGAAATAAAAGGGATGCTTTATGTTTCTGTATTTTGAGAAATCTCTTGTCTCCTTTACTAAGTAGGGCCTTCATTGTGCCGCCTAGCTGCAAGGACCCGTGTTCCACTGGGCTTTCTGAGGCCAGAATTGGCCCAAGAGGGGTCTCATGAGTAGGAAGAGCAGGGAAGTCCATGTCCATAGGGCTGAGGGAGAAGATCTGCTCTCTCCTGCTGATGTAAATGGCTAGAAGTGATGCTGACCAGCAGAGAAGGGGAGGAAGGTCCTGTGCTATGTGCTGGGGCTAGAGACTCAGAGAAGCCTACAAAGAAGCCACAATAACAATAATCCAAACACTAGATTTATTAGGAATTTTCAATGACAACCAGTGTTAATGATAACTTGCATTTGTGAAGCATTTGACGCTCACAAGGCACTTGACCCAAGTTAGCAGATCTGCTTCTAAGAGAAGGGGACAACACGTGCAGGAGAGGGCAGCTGCAGGGCTAATGGAAAGGACTGAGACTCTAAGGGGACAGATAGATAGTGACACAAAGCCTTCAGTGTCATTTCCATTGATTAAACCCCATGATTTGAGAGTGCCAAGGACCTTGGCGGAAAGCACATTCTCCTCTCTAAGTGGGAGCTATAGCATCAATACAAGGAGGGATTGAACAGAAATTGCTTCCATGGACAAGAGCTGCAGGTGTGGGGCTGGGAGCAATCAGTCAACAAGGATTTTAGGCTTAGAGATGGGGCCATCTCTGTATGGTAACTGCTTACAGAACCTCGGGACTAGAAAACACACCTCCCCCTGCATCCTGGTGTAGTGAGCAGAACACTGGCCTTGAAGCCAGAGAGATCTGAGTTCCAATTCTGCCTTAGACACTGAGCAAGTCACTTAAGTCTTATCTGTAAAATGAGGAAGTTGGACGAGATAATCTCTAAGGTTCCTTCAGCTGTAAATCTATGGGTCTGTAAGAGTGTGAAATAGAAGCCCTCATTACCACTCCCCTGGACAACCATAAGAGTCTCCAAACCAATCTGTCTCCCTGCTTCCAGACTCTGCAATCCATCCTCCACATGTCTGCTTGTCTTAGTCACTCTCCTGCTCACAGATCATCAGGGACTCCCCATTGCTTTCAGGATGATACAAAATGACTCAATCCATCATGTCAAGTCCTCTGTCCTCTGGTTCCCAGCAGACTCGGCTTTCCATCACTTCTTCCTTCATACTCTACATTCAGACTAACAGAATGATGAAGTGTTCTCCCAAATTGATGTTCCATCCTCCACTCTTCTGCACTTGCACCTGCCTCCTCTCCTCCTCTCAAAAGCCCTACTTCCTCCAAGGTTCAACCCAGATGCCACCTTTTCTGTAGCACATCTTTCTGTATCTCCAAGACTTCACACAGTACCTTGCATCTAGAGACACGTGAAGAGTGTTGGGAACAAAAGGCAGTTCTACCCGAAGACCAGAAGGTCTTGCTTTTTTTCAGTGGAGCAAACTCCTTCCACTGACCCAGATAGAAACTCAGTTTTTGACTCAGAAGATTAGCTCTGAGGAGTTCCTTGAAGCACAGAGATTAGAGAGACAGAATTGAATCTGTTCCCTCCAGATTTGAAGCCCCACTCTCTAGCTGGCACTCTTGACGCTTTCTTTACAAGAGAACAATACAATGCTCTTTTGCCATTTACTTCTCCTTCATGCAGTTATCCAAAGGGCAGGACCTTTTAAGAGCATAAATAGTTCTGCTTTTCAGTTACAACAATGGGGGAATTCACCTTCACATTTTCTTCCTGCCCCTTCTATAGTCTGCTCAAGCTGACTTCAGTAAGGGGCATGGTCTTTGGAGAATGGCCACTTTGAGCTTTGGCTGTGAATTGTATTGATTCCTTCCTTCAAGACTAACTCAGTTGCTGTTTCCAAGCCCTAGACCTGCTAACAAGTGGTACTACTTTAGAAGGACTGAATTCCAGCCAGAATGAATCCTTCAAGAAAAAAATAAACAGGGTGCCAACTTCGAAATAAATTTTCCGCAAACCTGTTTACTAGTTGAGAAAGAAAAGATCTGGGTATTTTAAACTGAACTTTTTTTCATCTTCTTCACCCTTTATAAACAGAATTATACAATTCCTATCCAAACAAAGAATACACATGAGGTAGATGCCAGAGAAAGCATTCTAAATAAAGAAGAGAAAGACAAATAGTCAAATGGTCAAGGAAGCCAGCTTGACAAGCACATGAAAGGTAATAACACATTCTGCAATATGAGATGCCTTAGTTCTGACAGAGCATCAGTCTCTTTCCAGGAGTGGAGAGTTGCAGAATGGCATAATTCAAGAGTCAGAGAGGATTAGGAGGTTGCCTATCCACCTCATGAATTCCTAGTCAAGAATGCTTTCTGCAGCATCCCTGAGAAAAAGGCATTCAATCAATCAACATTTATTAAGTACCTATTATATGCTGGGAACTGTGAAAAAAGAGACAAAGACAGTCCCTGTTCTTGAGAAATATACAATCTAATGAAGAAAAGAAGGTCCAAACAAATATATAAACACAGCCACAACGAGATAGATAGATAGATAGATAGATAGATAGATAGATAGATAGATAGATAGATAGATAGATAGATAGATGATAGATGATAGATGGTAGATGGATGATGAATATATACCTATATATAGGGTAAATATGAGATGATAACGTACCTTGGATTGAAAACCTCCAGGGAGGGGGAACCAGAGCGTTCATATAATCATTTGATATCCAAATCAGAAGGGAGCTCAGGGCTTATCTGGCCCAATTTGTACCTGTCATTTTGTCATTACATCATTCCCAATGGGTGGCCTCCCAGCCTTTGGTGAAAGTTTTAGCAGAAGGCACAGAAATAAGGGAAAGGCATCTATTATTCCCTGAGGCAGCCAGGTCATTCCCCTTGGGGAGAACACTCATTGTTGGGGAATTTTTTCAGCACCAATCCATAAAGTATTTGCATCTAGTAGATGACAGACACTGTGCTAGACAGCTAGGTAGCACAGTAGATGGAATCTTAGAATTGGAGTCAGGAAGATCTGAATTGAAATCCTGCCTTCAAACACTTACTAGCTTCATAGCCCTGGTCAAGTGACTTCACTTCCCTTCACCTAAGTTTCCTCATAATGTTTTCCTCATGACTTTTCCTCAGTTTCCTATAATATAGAGATAATAGCACCTCCCTCCCATGGTTGTGAGCATTAAATGAGATAATATTTATAAAGTGCTTTGCAAATCTTAAAGTGTTAACTAAATGCTAACAATTATTGTTAATAATATTGTCATTTGATGCTAAAGATACATGAACAAAGAATGAAATAATCTTGACTTACAGTGAGCTTACAGCCTAATACAGAAGCTCCTGGCTATTTGTGTGTGTCCTGGATGCTATGGGTAATCAATTTGGTGAAGCCTGTGGGCCCCTGCTCAGAACAACATCTTTAAATGTATAAAATAAAATATATTGAAATATTAATAAAACATTTTTAAAGATCATGGACCTAAAATTAAGATGGAAAAATGCTAAGATCATAGAGCTGGAGTTAGGAAGAACCTCATAAACCTTCTAACCCAACCTTCTTTTACAGATAAGGAAACTGAGGTACAGAGAGCTTAAATGATTTACCCCAAATCTCATAGGTGGTAAGTGGTCGTGGCGGGATTTGAACCCAATTCCTCTGACCCCAGAGCCAGTACCCTCTTCATCATATTAACCATACCAACATTATCTCATATTTTTTCTAATCCATATACTTCACACTCTGGCCAAGTTGGACCGGTATGCTTTACCAGAAAGGATGATGCTGCCCTTTTCTGTTTCTGTGCCTATGCTGATGTTCTTCCACACACCTGAACCATTCCCTCTCCCTTCCTTTCAAGTCCAGCTCAAATGTCACCACCATGCGCAGCCTTCCCTGATCTGTCCAATTGGTCAAGATCCCTCTGATCGCATGTAATACATTGTTTTGTGCCTCTCTGAGGCCCATGCCAGAGAATAGCATATGTAACCGATGGCCATATTTGTGTCAGATCCTCCTACTAAACTGGGACCTCCACGAGCACAGAGCCCATATTTTATCTAAACTTTGAATTCACATCATCACCTTCCACTGAATCTGCCCAAGGCAGTAGTATAATAAAGGTTTGCTCCTAGAACCATGGCACCACAGGCTTACAGCTGGAAGGGCTCTTAGAGGAGAGACCACTAAGTAAACCCCCTTCCTCTTGCTGGTGAAGAAGCTTGGGCCCAGGAAGCTTGGGTGATTCATCCAATGAAATCCAGAGAGTAAACACAAGATGTTGGAGTAGAATCCAGGTTCTCTGACTCCTGAGCCAATGTTCTGTGCACTAAGTTGATATGAATTGTTCTGCATTAAGTTGAACTCTAATAAGCAATAGGGAGCCACTGAAGCTTTTAGAGAGATAGGAAAGATTGGATTAGATCCATGCATGAGCCAGAGAAATCTAGCAGTGATTTAAAGAACAGATTAAGAGGGGGAAGAGAGAGGAGTCAAGAAGATCTCCTGGGAGCTTGTTTAGGAAAGCACTAATGAAAGAAGGCAGGAATGGTGAGGAGAAGAGGGGACAGATGGAAAAGATGTTTAGGAGAGGTAGAATTCACAGTATTTGGTAATTAAATGGATAGGAAAGGGAAGGAGGAGAAAAGAATCAAATAACAATAATACCAAAGTTTTCATGCTAGGACTCAGGGAGATCAATAATTCCACAGCCAGAAAGAGGATAATGAGGGGATAATGAAATCAGTTTGGGCCAGGATAGGTTTCTTCAGGGACGAATATTGAATACATTGAATTGTAAATCAATGACTCCCCTAAATCTCCACTCCTTTTCCTCCCTGGATAACACCCCCACCCATCCACCCCCACACTCACACTCACATACACAGGCAGCATTTTTCCATATTTCAATATTTCCCTCAAACCAAATAGACAAAAATCTGGACTTGAAGTCAAGAAGATCTCAGTCCAAATGTTTTTTCTGGCATTCATGGGCTGAGTGACTCCTAGGCTAGTTACTTAACATCACTGTGCTCTCAGGAAAAACTATAATTTGGAGTTCACTCTAGCAATAAATTCAAAGACTTGGTCTTCCCACCAAAAACAAATGAACACATGGATGGATAGATAGATGGATGGATGGATGGATAAATAGATGGATAGATAGAGAAATGAGTGAGTGAATGAACAAATTGAAACTCTGTTTCTTTTCCACATGAATTGCTAACACACTTGTCATAGTCTATGCTTATATAATTGATTTTCTAACATGTAGAAGGACGTAATTACAGTGAAAATGGGATGCACACAGATCCTGAGATGTCTAGGATCAAGGACCAAGTTGATCCTTAGAGACAGGGCTCCTGAAAACTAGAGATGTTGAATATTGTATTCCTCCCCCTCCTCCTCTGAAGCACTACTCTGAGCTGGTCCTGGCTGTTTCTTCTCCCAAGGCCATGTAGGCTCCTCTGTGGTGTACCCCTAGAGGATGAGACACACCCTGTAACCGCTCTCAGTCAAGGTTCCTAGGCAGTGTAAGGGAAATAAAACACCCCCAATTGCACCACTCTCATCCCCCTGCTGCAATAGGGACAATCCAGGCAGCAATATTTAGCCACTGTTATTGGTTATTGGTCCTGCAAATTTCTTGTTCTGATGCAAAGTCCTGTTACCCCACTCACTACTTATAGCCAAGGGTGTACTGGTAAATGATCAACAACCAATTCTCTTAGGAGCAGAGAGGAAACACTGTTCAGTTTAATCTGCATCATGATCATTTTTCCATCATTTTCTTGTCTAGACAACCAACCAAACAATAAATCAAGCCCTGATGTATAGTGTTTGCTGATTTTCAAGGTGTAAATGCAAACACATTGGTCCAAAGTAACTCCAGCACACCCCCCTGATTACAACAATTGCTCTCAAAAGAATGTGTGCAAAAAATCTACACTTAACCAGTCACATTCACCAAGTTACTAAAATCAAAGGGGAAAATTTAACTCAGCCCAGGAATTTTCCTCTTTCTCCCTCTTCCTCTCCCTCCTTCCTCTTTTTCCCTCCCCGCTCCTCTCCTCCCTTCTTGTCCCTTCCTCTTTCTCTCTCCACCCCTTCTGTCTCTGTGTCTCTTTCCCCCTCTCCTTCTCCCCCCTCTTTCTCTCTCCCTTCATCCCCACAGTGACTTGCTAAGGCTCACCACCAGTGTGTGCCTGATATGAGCCCTGATTTCCAATAAGGTTTCTATTCACTTCACCATTCTGCTTCTAGGATGTGATATAAAAAGAAAAGAAAAGAAACCACCAACCTAAGTAGAGCAAAGGCTCTACTTCTGTGTTGTGTCACAGAAGATCTTCTCAGACTCCACCCACTGGCTCCAACCTGAACATTTAGGGAGGGAGGAAGAGGGAATTTCTGTTCCAAAAATCCTTTCTATGTTGACCAAACCAGTCCTGCTCAAATGAGAGGGTATTTGAGTTACAAATCATTCCAAGGGATATTTTCAGTTATTCCAGTGAAGCCCAGCTCACCATCATCCACTTACTCTACTTTGCTCTGACAGCTAAGACGCACTCAAGATGGCTCCTCTTCTACATCTTGGCTCAGACTTCATTCTTTCCTTACTTCTAATCTCTTGCAGTTTACTGGTCATTTTCCCCTGGCTTTTAAATCTTCCCTTGCCTCCTTCTCCATGACTCAAAATAAGAATCTATCATGAGTTTGGCAGAAGGAGACTAATCCAGACATTTCTATTCATTTTTAATCATTTATCAGATATGTCTTTCTCCCTGAATCTCTGGGCTGTGATATGAAACAAAATGGAAATTCTAGCCTTCCTTATCAGTCCTAAGTAGGATATGCCTATATCATACACACACATGCATGCACACACACAATCCCACGATCTCACCCTTTTAAAAAAATCAAATAATGACCTTTAAAATGAATGCTTTTTATCATTTTATATGATATTTTATTTGGGATGTATTTGCTTCAGTGTGTTATCTGCCTGTGTTTTGCCTTTAGAGGAAAAGAGAAAAGAATTCAGGAACTTCTTTTTACTTTCTCATGTGATAATCTTAAGGAGACCCAGAGGAAAACCTTTTTTTTTTTCCTGAGCACATCTGCATTTTAGCTCTCTTAGTCTGTGCTCTTGTTATATCCTTTTTGTTAAATGGGCCTCCCCTTGAAATGATAGGACACTAGATTTAGTTCTAGAAAGTTCTGGTGTGGTCATCTCATGCAACTCCCTCATATGACAGAAGAATAAACTGAGGCCCAGAAAGATGAAGTGATTTGCATGGCATCATATGAGCAGAAAGTGGCCAAGCTGAGATTCAAAGTGCCCCTTCAGCCCAGATTACACCAATTCACATTGCTCCAAAACTCATCAACCAATCAATCAACAACCATTTATTAAGTGCCCAGGAGGGTCCATGAACTAGGTCGCACACTCAGGATACAAAGACAAAATGACTCGGTCCCAACATTCAGGCAGATTAGATTCTATTGGATAGTGAGATTGTCATGTGTCCTGGGAAAGGCCCACCCTCCTCTTTTCCAGTGAAGGCACCTTTTAGCTGCTCACCATCCCCCGGATTCAGTTCCTAAAGGATCCAAACAACCTGGCTGTGCTGGGCAAGAACACTTTGCAGAATGGTGCAGGAGCCTGGCCTCAGCAGGGCTGGTTTGGGGGAGTGAATAAAGAGCCAGACATAGAGGCAGAAAGATCTGCATTTATTTCCTTTCTGGTGCTAATGGAGTGACCCTGGGCAATACCTTCACCCACTTTCAACTCAATTTGCTTATGTGCAAAATGGTGCTAATAATATTCAAGCTACCTACTTCACATGGTTGTGCCAGTCTCAGTTATCAGTATTCTTTTTTAAAGTAATAAACATTTTGAATTATAGTTTTGAGTTCTAATTTTTATCCCTCCTTCCCTCCCTCCTCTGCCCCCTCCCTGAGGTAGTAAGCAATCAGTTGTGGGTTATACGTGTGCAAAGATAAAATGTAAGAAAGTGAAAATATCATGCTTCAGTCTGTGTTCCATCAATATCAGTTCTTTCTTTGGAGGCAGATAGTATGTTTCATCAATAAACATTTGGGATTGTCTCAGATCATTGCATTGTTGAGAATGGTTAAGCCATTTACAGTTCTTCATCAAACAAAATTGCTGTCTCTGTGTACAACATTCTCTTGGTTCTGCTCACGTCACTATACATCAGTTTGTACAAGTCTTTCCAGGCCTTTCTGAAATCATCCTGCTTGTCATTTCTTATAGCACAATAATATTCTATCACAACTATATACCACATCTTGTTTAGCCATTGTCCAATTGATGGGCATTCCTTCGAGTTAACAGTATTCTTAAGACTGACATCATTACTAGTGTAGTTTGAAAGAAAGCTTGGGGTTGAGTTGTGTATGATGAGGTAATTCTAAAAAACAGAATTGGATAGGAAAAGGTAAAAAGGCACAATTACCTCATAAAAATGGGACATGAAAGGAAGAACTGATACAGAGGAGATAGGTGGGGATGGAGGAGTTGGTGATATTGAAACATTACTCTCATTGGATCTGGGTTAAAGAGGGAACAACATATACATTTAAAAGATTATAAAAGTCTTCTAAACTTATAAAGAAATAAAAGGACTAGGGGACAGAATAAGGGAGGGACTTTTAGAAGAGTGTGTAGAATAAGATTCAGGATGGTAAGGGGAGAGAATATGGGCTAGATGCTCAGAGGGGTGTGTAGAAGAAGAAATAAAAGGGTAAGGAGGAGAAGATAACAAAATAGGGATAGGGTAAAAAGAGAGGACAATAGTGAGTAGAAACAAGATGAAGGGAAATTCACAAATAGCAATTATAATTTTGAATGTTAATGGGATAAAATCACCCATAAAATGGAAATGGATAGTAGAATGGATTAAAAATGGATTAAAAATAAAAAGAACAACATATTGTTTACAAGAAACACATTTAAGGATGATATATACACAAAGTTGAAATGGAGGGGTGGAGTAGAATGTACTATGCTTCAGCTGATACAAAAAAGGCAGAGGTAGCAATCATGATCTCAGACAAAATTAAGGCTAAAATAGATTTAATTAATAGAGATAAACAGGGTAACTACATTTTGATAAAAGGTACTATAAACAATGTAGCAAGATCAATACTGAACCTATATGCACCAAATACTATAACATCTAAATTTTTAAAAGAAAAGTTAAATGAATTACAGGAGGAAATAGATAAGATGACTATAATCTTCCCATTTTAGAACTTGATAAATCTAACCAAAAAAAGAAATAAGAAAGAAGTCAAGGAAATGAATAGAATTTTAGATAAGCTAGCTATGATAGATAGTTGGAAATAATTGAATGGGAATAGAAAGGAATATACCTTTTTCTCAGCAGTTCTTGGTAACTTACAAAGATTGATGATATATTAGGGCATAAACATTTTATAGTTAGAAGCAGAAAAGCAGAAATATTAAAAGTATCTTTTAAAATCACAATGTAATGAAATTATATTTAATAAGGGACCACAAAAACATAGATCAAAAACTAGTTGGAGATTAAGTAACTTGATTTTAAAGAATGAGTGGGTTAAAGAAAAAATCATAGAAATTATCACTAATTTCATTAAAGAGAATGACAATAATAAGACAATATATCAAAACCTATGAGATACAACAAAATCAGTAATCAGAGGAAAATTTATATATCTAAATTCTTACATCAGTAAAATAGAGAAAGAGCAGACTAATGAATTGGGCATGTGGTTTTAAAAAAATAGAAAAAGAACAAACTAAAAATGCCCTATTAAATACTAAACTGGAAATTCTAAAAATTAAAGGTGAGTTAATAAAGTTGAGCATAAAAGCCATTGAATTAATAAATACAACTAGGACTTCATTTTGTGAAAAAAGCAATAAAATAGATAAACCATTGGTTAATTTTATTTTTAAAAAGAAAATAAACAAATCACTAGTATTAAAAATGAAAACAGTGAAAATACCACGAATGAAAATGAAATTAAAGCAATTATAAGGAGTTATTTTATCCAATTATATGCCAATAAATTTTAAAATTTAGGTGAAATAGTAAAATACAAATTGCCTAGATTAGCATAAGAGGAAATAGGATATCTAAGTAGATCTATTTTAGAAAAAGAAATTGAACAGACCATAAATGAGCTTTCTAAGAAAAAAGCATCAGACAATTTTATTATATGTTTAAAGGAAATAGCAAGTTGTACATAATAGATTCACAGTTTTATGTACAATCATCTTTTTCTATTCTACTGTTATAGAAATGTTTCTTTTATTTCTTAAGTTCAGAATAAAATAAATCCATTTTTTAAAAGTTTATAAATGAGTAAATCAATTGATCATTAAGTATTTATTAACTACTAACTATATGCTAACCAGAGCAGTTAGGTATCATACTGCACAGAGTTCTGGGCCTGGAGTCAGGAAGACTCATATTTCTAAGTCAAATCTGGTCTCAGATACTTGTTAGTTGTGTGACCCTGGGCAAGTCACTTCAATCTGTTTGTCTCAGTGTTCTCATGTAAAATGAGCTGAAGAAAGAAATGTCAAACCACTCTAGCATCTCTGTAAGAAAACCCCAAATAGGGTCACAAAGAGTTGGGGAATGACTGAAACAACAGAACGTGTGCCATACATTGGAAATACAAAGAAAAAAAGGAAAACACACGCATAAATACATAGGGTTGTTGGGAGAAGGGAACCAACAACTTTTAAAAAAGTTATCAAATAGATTTTGTATGTCTACATTACATATAAAATATTTATACATATATCTAAGAGAATAATGTTTTTAAAAATAGATAAAATACATAAGGTTACAAAGGAAATCAAGTACATGGAAAAGTAGGTATAAACTATATCTTATATATTGACATTATATATAAAATACGTATGTATATATGTAATATCTCCAAGAATGTTATTAAATACACATATCAAGTGCATAGGATTGCAAAGGAAACTGTGTCTGTTGAAAAAGTTACCAAATTTATGTTAAAACAAATCCACGGACGCTCAGTTGAGAGCCTTTGCTCTCAGTTGTCTCCCAGTTCTGATCTGTGATCATGTAAATGTTTTCACGTCTTCCCTCTTCTCTTCACCTCCCTTCATCAAAGACAACCCAGTCCTTCTCACTCTCCAAGGATTATTGCCTTTGATTCCTGATCTGGGAGAAAGGGCTTTCCTCCAATCCTAATCCCAACCCTGCCACTTCATCTGTGTGACCTTGGGCAAGTAATTTCCCCTTTCTAGAAATCAGTTTCCTTGTAAATAAAACGTGGATGTCATCTGAGCTCCCTTGCAGCTCTAACATCCTGGGATGCTGTGACTTGCCTACGTGATTTCTGTGACTTGTTTCAATGGTTCCAAGGAAGTACAGACAGACCCAACCTTGGTTTGTTCAACTGGCGATAAGTGATCGTCTCCACACATTAGACAGAAACTCTTGGGATTAGCTGGGGGAGAGCTCAGCTTTCCTGTTTCGCTGGTGCCTCCTTTCAGATGGCTCCAGCCATGCAAGACAGTGAAAGGGGAAAAAATGCTGTGTAAGAAAACATTTGCCCAAACATTAAGCAAAGAAAAAACCACCGCTAAGTCAACCCAGACTTTTGGAGGACGGTACAAAGCGTTCCTTGCAGTCCCAGCCGCTCCATCTGTCCTCTTGAGGAAGTTAGTCTGGGGAGCAGACAAATGATGAAAGGCTCGCTCGTCTTCACCTCAGAGTCCCAACGACGTCCTGATTGGCTCATCTTAGTCAAACCAAAGCTTCCCTGACAGAGGGGCCTTGGCAAAGGGCTTCATTTTAGATGGAGCAGCAGCTTGCGCATTGCCCTTGTCTGAGAGAGAGACAGAGACAGAGAGAGATCCATATATATATATATATATATATAGAGAGAGAGAGAGATGCATAGATATAGATATAGATATAGATATAGATATAGATATAGATATAGATATAGATATAGATATAGATATAGATATAGATATAGATATGCCACAAACTACTATAATCTCCCAAAAGAGAGTAGCAAAAGCAACCTTTATGTAGCCCCTCTTCTTTGCCAGGCACTACACTAAGCACTTTACAAATATGATCTCATTTGATCCCCACAACAACCCTGGGAGGGAATGTATATTATCTCCATTTTACAGCTGAGGAAACTGAGGCAGGCAGAGGAGAAGTGAGTTATCCAGGCTCATACAGCTAGTAAATGTCTGGACCAGGAACTAAAGGAAAAAGAGGATGATGCCAATGGGCTGAAAGTAACCACTTAGGAAATCTGAGGGTGCTCTGCTACTGTTGGGCATCAGCTTAGCAAAACAGCTTGTTTCGCTTGAATTCTCACTGTTTCTTTGAGCAATGGAACACGCTTTTCTGTAGGTGAGGAGAGGACCTCTTTATCTAGCTGGCCCTAGATCAGCAGAGCCTCTCGCTTAGCATCTTCCTGCGTTACCCAACATAACATATTTCATGTTTGGAAAAACTGGAGTCCAGGCCTCTGCCTCCCCCCTCACCTTCAGAGTCATGTGTTCTATTTCCTGAGTAGAATGTAAATTCCTTGAGGGCCGAATATCCCACTTTTCTCTTACACGACCAATTCCCAGCACAGCCCCTGGCATGGCCTGAGTGAGTTAATTTATTGAAGAGACATTAGAAATCAACAATTAACCCACTCACTTTACTGAGAAGGAAAGTGAAGGCCAGAGAAGGGAAATGATTTGTCTAAGGTCACACAAATAATAAGACAGACCTCAATCCAAATTCATCCTTCCAGGTCTTTCTGAAATCATCCTGCTTGTCATAGCACAAAAATATTCCATCATCATCCCATACCATAGCTTGTTCAGCCATTCCCCAAAGAATGAGGAATCATTCCTCTGATGTCCAATTCTTAGCCTTCACAAAAAAAGCTGCTAGAAATATTTTTGTACAAATAGGTCTTTTTCTCTTTTGGGGGATATCTTTGAGATATAACCCTAGCAGTGGTATTGCTGGATCAAAGGGTATACACAGTTCTATAGCCCTTTGGCATAGATCCAAATTGCTCTCCAGAATGGTTGGATCTTTGCACAACTCCACCAACGGTGGATTAGTGTCCCAGTTTTCCCACAGCCCCTCCAACATCCAATGTTTTCCTTTTTTATATTTGCCACTCTGATAGGTGTGAGGTGGTACCTCAGATTTGTTTTAATTTGCATTTCTCTGATCAATAATGATCTATAGCATTTTTCATATGACTATAGATAGCTTTGATTTCTTTGTCAAAACTGCCTGTTCATATCCTTTTTTTTTTTTTTGGTTTTTTTTGTTTTGTTTTTGCAGGGCAATGAGGGTTAAGTGACTTGCCCAGGGTCACACAGCTAGTAAGTGTCAAGTGTCTGAGGCTGGATTTGAACTCAGGTACTCCTGAATCCAGAGCCAGTGCTTTACCACTGCGCCATCTAGCTGACCCCCTGTTCATATCCTTTGACCATTTATCAATGGGGAATGACTTGTGCTTTATAAATTTGACTCAGTTCTCTATATATTTAAGAAATGAGGTTTTTTATCAGATATAGTTATTGCAAAAATGCTTTCCCAGTTTTCTGCTTTCCTTATAATTTTGGTTGCATTGGCTTTGTTCGTGCAAAAGCTTTTTAATTTTATATAATTAAAATTATCTATTTTACATTTTATAATGCTCTCTATATTTTCTTTGGTCCTAAATTCTTCTCTTGTCCATAAATCAGACAGATAAACTATTCCATCCTCTCTTAAGTTGCTTATGGTATCACCTTTTATGCGTAAATCATGTACTCATTTTGACCTTTTTTTTTGGGGGGGGGGAGGTAATTGGGGTTAAGTGACTTGCCCAGGGTCACACAGCTAGTAAGTGTTAAGTGTCTGAGGCCGGATTTGGACTCAGGTCCTCCTGACTCCAGGGCCAGTGCTCTATCCACTGCACCACCTAACTGCCCCCTTGACCTTATTTTAATATATGGTATGAGATGTTGGTCTATACTTAGTTTCTGCCATACTGTTTTCCAGTTTTCACAGAAGTTTTTGTCAAATAATGAGTTTTTGTTCCAAAAGCTTGGATCTTTGGGTTTAACATATACTAGATTACTATAGTAATTTACTATAGTGTAATTCATACCTATTCTATTCCATTGATCCACCACTGTTTCTTAGCCAGTACCAGAATGTTTTGATAATTACCACTTTGTAATACAGTTTGAGATACGGTACTGCTAGACCACCTTCTTTCTCATTTTTTCATTGATTCCCTTGATAACCTTGAGATTTTATTCTTCCTGATGAATTATTATTTTTCCTAGCTCTATAAAATATTTTTGATAGCTTAATTGTCATGGTACTAAATAAATAGATTTAGGTAGGATTGTCATTTTTATTATATTGGCTTGGCCTACCCATGAACAATGAACATTTTTGCAGTTGTTTAGATCAGACTTTCTTTGTGTGAAAAGTGTTTGATACTTGTGTTTATCCAAGGAACTTTCTGAAACTCTCCTTCTCCTCTTCACAACTGTGGCCAACCCACCAGCTGCTGCTGCTGCTGCTGCCCTCCCAAGAAAGGGAGCAGCAGGCTGGGTGTTGGGGGTGGGGGGGATGCTTCATGCTATTTCCCTGGCAAAACATCCACAGGTTCTGGGAGCTCATTATTTCAGACAGGACAGCCTCTCCTCTATACACAGTTCCACTCCATCTCCATGTCCCTGAAGGAAATGGATGTCTTAAATCTGACTTGAAGTCCCCCTGGATATCCCATGATAAGTAGTCATTGTGACTGTGGGTTTGGGGGTGTGTGGAGGAAGGGGTGACAGGATGGAGAGAGAGAATTTGGGGGCTAGGAAAATGAAACAATTGATTTTAAAAGTTTATTTTTATTATTTTCAAAAGTAAAAAACAAAAAAAAACCCTGTCAATTTATACATTTCCAAGTAAAATGTGAAATTTCAGAAACATATCATTTCAATTTATATAACTCCTTATGGTAAAAATTCATTTGGTACTCATAGTTTTCACCACTCATCGTGCCTTCTGGAACCAATTAACGATGAGCACTGAGGTACCACTGTATTGGTATCCTTAGTGCTTAGTACCTAGCACATTGTAATTGTTTAATAAATGCTTTTCCTTCCTTCTTTCCTCCCTCCCTACCTCTCTTCTTTGCTTCCTCCCTCCTTCCTTCCTTCTTTCCCCCTCATAGGGTTATTGTAAGGATCAAATGAGATAATGTATATGAAGTGCTTTGCAAACGTTAAAACGCTACATATAAATGGGAGTTACAATTATATCTCATCTTGTAAGAAGGCCAGATGGCACCGAGCCGAAGGCAAGTTACTATCCTGCTATTATTCGTTTATATCTAATAGACCAGAGGCAGCCCAGCATAAAAGATGGCCTCCAAGTCAGGAAGCTCTGAGTTCAAGTACCAGCTCCTGGACAAACCTCTCAGTGCTGAAGGCAGATCTCCAAGACTGAGTTTCAGATATTACTAGAGGGAGCATCCTCATGCTGGAGTCCACCATGCCAGTGTAACCACCAACGAAATGAATACAAACGCCAGGCCCACCTCTCTTTAATATTCCACAGACTATGGCAAAGGAAGGTGAAACGACAGCTTTGTTTCATGAGATGGATCGGGGTCCTGACTCTGTGAGTCCCCTAATGTGTCCGTGGTCCTGCTCCTGTGGAAGATAATAGGAGGGCTGATACATTCTGACCCTGACCCCCATGAGTTCGAATCCTTCTGCTGGGCCCCTGTTTTCACTGCACCCACCTTGGAGACTAGGAGGCTTTGTCATGACAACATCATCAGAAACATTGTTCTCAGGCTGTGTTGGATGGTGCCGTCCTGGGCAACCGTCTGTTTTGTGTTAATGAACCGATTCCCAGAGAGCTGATTGGATAAGTTCTCCAAGACAGTTTGAGGTTAGTATTTGTAGAATGGGAATTTGTCTTCTGTCAGTTCATGAGAGCTAGCCAGCTTTCGATGCATTCTTTTAGCCACCAGATCATGCCTTGCGAGTTACCGGAGGGGAGAGAGGTTTGCAGCCTGCAGTGAAGTGGAATCTGTATTGATCCCTATCAGAGCCCCTTAAGAACAACTTTATGTAACATCTGGTGTAAATAAACGTCTTCCCGGTTGCCTCCACAAAAAGTGCACATGACAACTATTTGTTCAAGAGCCTTTGTCAGCCTCCTGTTGGCCAGGTTCATGCTGACATTGGCTAGAGCCCTCTTGCACCCTAACCATTTCATAGTGTCCACCAAAAAGGCAAATCTTTCAATTACATTTAAAAAACCCAACGACACATTCTTATGATCATTCTTCATTATTGCTTGGTGAAATATCTGCCTATTCCGAGAGTACTAACACAATGTCTTTGCACATGTTATTAGCCACCTTTTAAAAGTACATAATCACAAAATCTCCGAGTTGGAAGTGTCCTCAGAGGCCACTGAATGCCATCCACACCCAGCCAAGAATATTCTTTACAGTATCCCTGAGTGTTCCTTTCATCTTTTCTTGAAGACCCCCTCTGAGGGGCAGTCTGCTGTACTGGGTGATAGCTCTCATTGGCAGGCAGTTCCTTCCTTCCATCTCCCACTGTGCCAAGCAGAACCAGTTTGATCTTTCTTCCGTATGAGAGTCACTTAGATTCCTACTCAGAGTCATCCCATTTCCCCTATGCCTTTTCTTCTCCAGGTGAAACCCTCCTAGTTCCTTGAAGCAGTTCTCATAGAGCATGGCCCTAAGACATCCAGTCAATGCCCTTTCTCTAATGTGGTGCCCGAAAATGAAAGAAACATTGCAGATGTGCTCTAACCAGGGGAGAGGCAGGAGAACCATCACCCGCCTGCTGCTAGACACTACAATACTCTTAAGGTCATCTAAGGCAATGATAATGTAATAATGGCTGATGTTTATATAGCACCTACTGTGAGCCAGGCACTTTGCTAATTGCTTTATAATTATTATCTCTATTAGACAATCTTCCAATGCATTTGGTTAATATCATTCATGCTCAGTCAGATCCAGGACAGTCGGACTATCAGATCTCTAAGATTCCATCCTTTCCGATCTCAGTCTATGAATGTAGGACCCTAACATCTTGTCCACATCCTGATATCGATTACAACATTGCCACTGCCCCTACAAGTCTCCTAGAAATTATAAGCATGTCACGACAGTCCTTTCTCATCTTCCCTACCTCATGATTTATGAAGGACAATGAGAGCAGCTGAGGTGGGGTCCCAGTGACAATGACAACAGCTCCAGCAAGTCTCCACTCTAGGTAGGAGTGCCCCAGAGTCTTCTCTTCCCCCTCTATTCCTCCACTGTTCCCCATGAACAAACACCAGCTATTGTTCCCAGGCTCACTGTGTAAGTTACAGACTTCCCCTGGGACCATGGATTCAGAACATGTCGAATGCCTTCCCGGAAATACTGAGCACTCAGGACACCTGCACATGGTTTCTCCTGCCCAGGCTGTAATCTCCATGAGAGCAGGGTTCCTTTTTGCCTTGTTTTTTTTTTTGGTACCCCCAGCACTTGGCACACGCCCTGGCACTTGGTAAGCACGTGCATGCTTCTTGGCTAACCGTCATATCTGCCAAATCCTCAGCCTGGCACATAAAGCTCTTCACCATGTGCGTCCTCCCTCCCTTTCTGGTGTTTCCTCCTCTGACGCCCCTTCGTGTCCTCTCTGTTCTGGTCTCACTAGGTTCCCAGCCCCGGCCGGTACCTAACACCATGCCTGGAATGTGTCCTCTCTCACCTCTTAGCATCCCACAGAGTCCCCTTCCAAGCACTGGAGGGCTGCCTCCCTCCAAGGCTGTCCCTGACTCAGGCCCCTGGAAGGTATATTAGGTGACCCTGAATATACTTGTATTTGCCGTGATTTTGCACTTGTCCTCCAATAGAATGTAAGCTTCTGGAAGGCAAGAACCATTTGATCTGACTTTTCTGGGACAAAACAAGCCTTTCCACAACACAATGCAATGAAAAGATGCTTGTACGTGAAGCTGCAGGTTCCGGAGCAGGACACGCTATTCTTTTCAGATATACAAGAGTATCTTGTAATTTCTGCTTTGTTCCCTCCTCCCCCCCCCACCCTAGAGATGGCCACCATTGTGCACAAACAGGCATACATGTGTACACACATAGCATTTCTACAGACCTCTATGGATCAGCTCTCTCTCTGGACGCAGACAGCCTCTTTCTTCATACGTCCTTTACGGTTCATTTGGGTACTTATAATAGACAAAATAACTCATTCACTCAAAGTCATTCTCACAACAATATTGCTCTTACTGTATACAATATTCTCTTGGTTCTGCTCATTTTGCTCTTCAGTTGTTCATGCAAGTCTTTCTATGTTTTTCTAAGATCATTGAGCTCATCATTTCGATAACAAGAACTATTTTTAAAACTTTCCTATCCCTAGCACCTCCCCACATGTTTGTGCTGAATGAATACTTGTTAAATTGAAGTGTGTTGTGCCTGTGTCTTAGAATGTGAGCTCCTGGAGGGCATGGATTGCTTTTGTCTCCCTTTGTATCTCTAGGGCTTAACCCAGTGCCTGGGGCAAAGTAAATATTAAACAAATACCCATTAACTAGACTAATTGGATTTATGAAAAATTATGATTATATGAAAAATTATAAGTTTAGAAAAATTATAATTGGGCCGTAAATCCCTTCGTGGTTGCCATTCAAATGTAGAATATTTTTGATGATTGGGCCTGATTTTGGGGCTAATCTGACTGGAGGACTGGGGCTGTTGACTAACTGGCTAATCTGACTGCTATTTAATGTGGGCCGTTTATAAAGTTCCACCATACTGCTCCACTCCCAAATTGATAAGCAAAATATTAAGAAGCCTCTTAACTAAATAATCAAAGCAGAGTTTATTTATGAGATACTGTTGAAAATTAAGAATACAGGGAAATAAAATGTACAACCTGACTGCTTTCCTGCGGTCTCTTTCCCACCTGCTGCGATTAGAACTTCTTGAATACAATAAGGGCCTTAGCCGCCTCCTGCCTCAGGGCACACACATTCCCTGCTCTGCTCCTTTCTTCTAACTCCTCTTAATCTTCACTTTCTCCAACCTGTGCCCGGTGCTGACGCTTCTGTGCTCTCCGCTGCCTCCTGTTCTGTCTGTCTGTCTGCCCCGTCCTCTGCCGCCTTTGTCGTCCCTCTCATCTTGTCCGCCAGCCTTTCCTCCTTGCTCCTAGTCCTGCGTTACTGTTCGTCTTGTCCCCCCTGACAGATCCTTTCTAATCTTGTCAGCCACCGCTTGACCTCTTCTCAGCCTCTCTTCCCCATCCTTGTCTGCACCAAACAGCTCTGTCCTTGTCCGTCCCCCTTGCTGTCTAACTCCCAGGTCTATATATACCTTTTCTTCTCTCCACTCAAATCTTGGGGCTTTCTGCGCCCCCACAGACCAAGCTAATCTGCCAGTCAGGGCTGTGGCTGGGGGGATGCTCAAGCATCACGTGCCTCACCAGAGCCCAGCCTGGACAAGCCGGGTATCTCTTGGATCCCTCTGCTCAGGGCGGAGGGAGCTGGGGGCTTTTTTCCCCCAGCTGTCTGACCTGGCGTCTTGTACAGCCCACGGGGCTTTTTGGCTCAGCTAAAGCTGAGGAGGAGGGGAAGAGACCCTGAGGACCTAAGGCTTTCTAATCTCATCCTAAAGGTAGGGTCCCCAAATCAAAATAAATTTCCACAGTATGGATCAACCAACCAAAAATACCTTGGAAGTGCTAAATAAATGCTTTTTTCATTAATTCGTTCATGTATTCATGCCAACATGGATTATAGAGCAGGAGCTGTGCCTGGTGCTGGGTATACAAAGATAGAAATGAAATGGTGCCTGATCTCAATGGGGAGACAGACAGACAGACACTGACTTAGCCATCAGCTGGTTCCAGGCCCTAGGCTAAGTGCGAGGGAAACAATGGCAAGCTCTGCTCTCAGGACAGATTGTGGGTGCAGAGGGCTCACCACTGGTTTGACCATAGGATGAGGAATTTGGGGGCACTCTGTTAACTCTCCAAAAGTAGGTCCTACCAAAGACGTAGAGAACCATTGTCATTGACCTCTGTGACAACGCTGACAAAATCACAACCCCTTGAAGTGTTGGAATAAGAAGAAAAATATACTTATTTCCTCCACATAAGTGTAAACTCACAGATCTTTGAAGTGTTGGGACACGTATTATTTATATCATGCTTAATAAGTGTGGAGAGGGCCAATACTGTGGCTCATCCAGGTCATATGTGGTCCCGGGAGTGGTCACAGGGCACACCTAGCCAATGTAACTAATCTGGGGGGAGGGGATGTCCCGCTGGGCCCTGGCTCTCTGTCAATGGGGGACATGTCTCCTGTGCTTTTAGTCCTAGAACTCAAAAGGTTTTCCTTTTCCAGCCTGGAGATATGGGGAACTCTGTACTCAAGGCTATTATAAATATTTTCCCTACATGCTATTTTCAATTACCAACTTATTCACAGAAATTCTAGGCCTCTTAAATGTCCTTCACACACACTTACCTTTTTCCATAACAGGTATTTGCTTTATTTAAATAGTGCCTTTTCTCAGAAATGTCTTATTTTAAAGATGTGTATTTTTTTAACTACATTTTCCAAGAAATAATTATAACCAGGAACAGAACTGTTAACTAGCAATTTTGGCACTAGAGCAAGTAGCTTGAAAACACTCCTGGGGCAAACAGCACAAAATGCACCCCAGGCAAGCAGCATAGACCAGGCCCCAAAATCAACCACGTAACTCATGATACAAAAATGAAGAGAAAAAAAATAATTAAGACAAGGTCAATTGGGCTGGAGAAACAAATATTTATAATAAATGCTTGTAACTGCTGAAAAATCCGCATGTTTAATTTTTGATACGTTTAAAATTTCAGTGCTCTGACCCAAAGCCCAGCCAACCTACCCTAGTTATATCTCTGACTAGAAACTTGATTTTTCAAGTCACCCAAAAATGCTAGTAAAAGAGGGGCAACAAATGAGGTGATTTTCTAGTTCATGTCATCAGTAAAATGTTACAGAAACCCTATTCCTAGTTGTCCAATTAACTAAATATATTTAAAGAATAATACTTCGATATTCCAAGGAGAAAAGAACATGAGCCTTGAGGGAATGTTCACGTATTTGCCCTTCCTTCAGTGAAACCCCTTCTGGGAGTCTGTTAGAACATAGACTCAGCGAGCTCTCCATTCGAAGCTTTCACTGTATTTCCAGAACTTTTCTTGATAATAATTTCATTCCCTCCTTTGCCTTCTTTTGGCAGCGACTGATTTGGCAGCGAGCCCAAAACACAGCAAATGACAAATCACTACCAGATGAAGCTTCGAGTTTTACACAGAGCATTTCCTCTAGCCACGGAACACTCAGAGGCCCCGATAAAATTACTCCACCGATTCAGAATCATAGGGAAATTCTGTGTGTGTGTGTGTGTGTGTGTGTGTGTGTGTGTGTGAGTGTGTAGAATTCCTTAAGTTGTGGAATACGATGAATCATGAAGGAAAATCCCATTCATTTTCCATACCAGGAATTAGGAAATGAGGTTAATAATGTATTTCAGAAAATGGCAATAATGACTGGAAACGGGACTGTTCAATAAAGGATGTTATAAAGCAGGCTCCGTGTGTGTGCGTGTGTTTCACATAGTGGGTATTTTAACGACAGCTAGCAAAGCTGTCTTTCCACTTTGGTTCATCAGTCCTCTGGGGCACATGGACGACTGTGCACCTAATTTTGTACAAATCAGATCTGATGAAGTCAAGAGAAGCTAGATATGAAGAGTTAGGACGCATCAAGGCTTATGGCTGCAGAGGAAATTAGAAAACAAAGGGGAAAAAAGAGTTACACAAGGAAACGCCTCCTGTGATCACTCAGGAAATTTGTAAAGGATGGCATGTCATGGGCCCTCTCAGGAGTTAAAGAATGCTTTGCCTCCCTGCCTGCCCCCCCACCCTCTGGGGGAGGGGAGCTCAGCTAAAGAGACTCGCCCTCCTCAAGTTCATTACCATACGTCCCCCAGGCTACATACCGTATTTTGTCAGATAGTTGCAAAGCCGCTCCTTAAGTAGACGCGGAAGGATTTTATGGGAATGTTTATGATGTTTAATGGTTCTGTATACATGTTGAAAATGCCCAGGGTCAATCAAATTTTAAAGCCAACCTCGAATAATGAACATCTGTAAGACGCCCAGCAAAAGGCAGGGACGGGGGGGGGGGGAAGGGGGGAGCTTGTTGGACATCGATCTGCGGGTGTTTAGAAATCAAACCTATTTGCCTTTCTCTTTCCAAGTCGACTTTGTCTTGGGGGGCGGGTCCCCAGGATCAGCCCTTGACAATATGGCAAAGTGAGGCTCACCGCAGCACCGCTCACCAAAGAATTCATGTTCGTTGACCTGGGACTCTGTTTCAATGAGCCTGCTTGCCCTGATCTCCCTGTATCCTGCTCTCTCCCTCCCGTCTCCGTCACCCAGCTCCACTGGGCTTGAATGAGCCCCAGATTTGGAGGCAGAAAACCGGAATGAAATCACAGCTCTCCCACTAGCTCGCTGTTTGGCCAGGAGTGTGCCGGAGCTAGCTCAAACTGACCTGGGGAGCTGGCTGGCAGATTTCATGGGAGTATTTAGCCCCGGAAATCAGCTAACGGGAGAAATCAGGGCTTGTTGGATACTGTGCCGATTGTCTAGGATCCACAAGGTGCTGGAGAAACTCAATAAAGCAGATTAAACTGAAACGTGTACCGTGGGTCCATCTTGTTGTTTTAGAGAGCTCGTTATTAAACTTTTGCCAACACATCCTTGCCCTTAACTGCTCTGCCCCATCTTCCTCATCTGCAGAAGAAAGGCATTGGGCTAGGTGGTCTGTAAGGTCTCTGCTAGTTCTACACCTCTGGTCATTTCAGAAAACAACTTGGGACCTAACTAATCTGAGAAATGGATCCTTTCTAAGGTGATGATAGGAGATCGCTGGAGAGGCACTTAGTGAACATATGTGCCTTTTACTGCGCCCAATTTGGGGTCATTATCACCCATTAGTGACTCTCTAGGTGGGAATCCCAACCTAGGCAGATGAGGGAGTGAGAGAAAGTTATTCAGGTGGTCAGGAGACATGAACAGGCAGTTTTCACAAGAAGAAATTCAAGCTATCTACAGTCATATAAAAAATGTTCCAAATCACGAATAATCAGAGAAATATAAATGAAGGTTCTGCCTAATGCCCAGCAGATGGCAAACATTACCAGAAAAGGAGGAAAACACCAAATGTTGGAGGGGGCTGAGGGAGCAGAGGCTGCTCCATGGCTGACTGGGGTAGGGGTGGGGGGTCGGTCCAGACAGTCTGGAAAACACCTTGGAGCTTGGCCCCCAAAGTCACAAAAGTGCACAAATCCTTTGACCCAGAAGCGTCCCTTGTAGGTCTTTACTCCCAAAGAGAGTTGGGTTTTTTTAAATAAGAAATGTTCCTGTGTGTACACAACTCTTCATCACAGCTCTTTTGGTACTGACCAAGGACTAGAACCAAGAGGCTGCCCAAGGCGGGATGGCTGAACAAACTACATTCTCTGGCTGGGATAGAATACCATCTTACTGTAAGAAAGGATGAAAGACACAAATCCACAGAAAACTGGGCCCACTTACAAGAAGTGACAACATCAACATTGTAAAACTGAACAACTTGGAAAGGCTTCAGAACTTGGATCAATGACACAAGCACCCATGATGCCGAAGACCACGTGCACCACCCACCTCCTGACACGCTGGCCAGGGATAAGATGTACAGGATGAGGGGCACCTTTCTGGACAGGGTTGGGGGGGGTTGTTTTGCTTAAACACACATATTTGTTGCAAGGATTTTGCTACCCTCCCCACCCCTCACCCCCAATAGATGGAAGGGAGAAAAAAAAACAAAAACCAAATGCTTCACAACTAAAAAAATAAGGTTTAATCTCACAAAATCCATGCGGGCCTTTCTGAGCCCCTTTAAGTCATCGTCTGGCGGAGTCTTCAGGCCAGCCCTGCCTTCAAAGGTGTTGGAGAAGCAGAGATTTTTGGCGTTTCATGAGGGCCTTGTAAATCTCACCATCCAGGTCGACTGAACAAGAGCCCCACGGAATTGTCCTGCATTTAATCATCCTTCTTTAGCCTCCAAACGAAAAGGAATGGAGTTGGGCAAGTGGATTGTTTCTTTAATGAGAGGATACTCTGAGGTGGCACCCAATGCCCCTCTATCAAGATTCGGAATCCCCAAGAGGACAGCATTGGCTATGAAGCTCTGGGCAAAAAGGCTTCTCACAGGGGAAAAGTCCCCATGAGATTCACAGCTCATTAGGGTTGGCTGCCATTTCTCTTGGTGCTGGACTTCGGGCTTGAACAGGCAGGCTCCTGTCCAGGTTCTCAGTGCCCCTTAGAGTCAGGAGTGACCAACCTGCAGCTGGACACTTGCTTGTGTCAGTCAGGTCCCAAGGAAGCAGCGTTAATTTTGGAGTCAGTGGGATGTGCCAGCTGCCAGTCATGTGACCTAAGGCAAGCCACTTAATCTGTGTGGGCCTCAGTTTCCTCAACTTCTAAATGAAGGTGTGGGCTATAGCAGGGACCCATGAACTTGGGCAGGACAAAAGTGACCCCTTCCTTGTCACCTGCCTCTAGCATTTGCTTGGAACGAACGATTCTGAGAAGGGAGCGATGGGCTTCAGTCGATTGGCTGCTGGGGGGGGGGGGGTCCAGGACACAGACAAGGCAAAGAGCCTCAGGGTGGAGTGTCACCAAGGTTGCCCCTAGTTCCCAAGGGATGCTCCCAGGCTGATTGCCCCAAATGGAAGCAGCCCGTGGCCCATGACTCTGTCCAGCACCCCTTTTCTACTGGAGGTTTGTGTCCTTTTGCCAAGGTCCCTATCCCATCAGGAAGCTTTGCTTTTCCAGAGCATGACATGGGGGCCAGTGATGGATTTGGGGTCAAAGGATCTGTGTTCAAATTCCAACTCTGTTGTATCCCACTTGTCCCACCTTGGGGACATCATGAGGCCTCTCTGTTTCTCAGTTTCTCCATCTGTATAAAATGAGGAGGGCTGGACTAACTGGCCCCTGGGGTCTATTCCAAACCCATCATCCCACAAGTAGTTCTGGGGAAGAGGTAAAACCCTTTTCCCCATTTGCTGAGAGGTTGGTGGTGATGGACGCTCTTCTCTCTAGCTGTTATCGGAGCTCTTCTCTGACTGATTGAGATGTAACTCAGAAAGCCCTGCTCCGTCCCTGGGGCCGAGCTCCCCAGGCGGGCCCTCTCAGTTTGCAGAGGCTTCATCGCCAACCTTTCCCTCCCTCCTTCCCTCCCTGGCCTGCAGCCACAGGCCTGGTGTGGGCCACCCAAGGCTGAGCCGGAATGAATTCCAGGCCAGTTCCTTTTCGTATCCCCGGCTCATACCCTCGATGGTGGGCCCTGGGAGCTGAGGCAAGGAGCATCCCCAGACCCCCAGAATTCAAGGAATGAGGTGCCAGGGAGCAGGAAGATGGAGGGAGAGAGAACTTCAAAGGGGCCCGTCTAGACGACACTTTCCTGTCTCAGGGAATTGCTGGCAGCCCCCACTCAGATGGAGACAAGAGCGCAGAGAGGCCTGTCAACCCTTATTGAGTCTAGGTAATGGGACAAGGTAATTTCTTCTGATAATGTCACCAAAAAAGGAAACCCTACAGACTAAACCGATTAAGGCCTCGAGGGAGACGTCATCTGAATGAAGTTGTTTGGGTTTTTTTCCCCTATTTTGGGGGTTGGAGGAGGGGAGGTGGAGGTCAATGGTGGGGGGTTGGATATTGGTTTTGAGACTTTTTTTCTACGGGAGGCAGGACTGTGCAATAGCACTTGTTTGAGCACAAACATTGTAGTGACAGGGAGAAATAGAGAGCACTTTTACAAGTTTCCCCAATTAGCTGCTCCTGGACTTTTAAAATTCCAGGGTCCCTACGATCGGAAACCATTTGTCTCTATAAGAGAAAAGTGGTGATTTTTAAAAAGAGGACGACGAGCCTTTTCCCCTTTCTTTTCTTTCCTTCCTTTCTTTCATCCTTTCTTGTTTCTTCCTTCCCTCTTTTCTAACTTTTCTTGAAGTCAGATTTTTATAGATAATTAAGAAACATTGGCTTGTTGATCCTAAATGTTTGTGTGGAGACAACATCTGCTATTAGCAAAAAGGAGAAAAAATTCCTGGTAGTTTTTGGAAGCGGCTTTTCAAGTGTTTGAATGTGTGAGGGGGACTCGACTCACAAGGGGGTTGTTGAATGAGAATAGCGGTCTGCCGGTCACTTGGGAAGCCCCTGAGCTTGTGCTTTGAAAGTGAAATGGATTCGCTAGGCCTGCGCATCTTCCCAGGAAGAGACTGGGCTTTTCTCTTCTCTCCCATGACAAAGACCCCTTGGGGATCAGAGGGTCCCAGCTAGGAAAACCCTGTGGAGCACTGCAGTGGGCTCTGGTGGAGCACTCCCCCAGGGCCTGACTGCTCAGTCCCGCCGCCCTCCCTGCGGCACACCTGGGGCAGGGCGGCGCCAGACACCAGGTTGTCTGGGCATGCCTCTTCTTCCCAGCCTCCTGGCCTGGATGATGGGGGCACCTGGTTCTCTGGTTGGTAACTGTGCCTCTTGCTGTCCAAGCATCTTTTCCCTGATACAATTATCGTGACATCTGCTGAACTTGGAGAGTTTGGAGGAAGCAGCTCCAAGCCAAGAAGGGCTCCTTGGGGAACAAGAAAGATTTTTCAGAAGGGTGTGATGTAACTCAAGCAGGGCTGACTGGGCACCAGAGAACTTGAATTCAAATCTGGCTCAAGGGTCAAGCTTCCCTAATGCTGAGTTTCCATACAGGGAGTCCTCAATACCAACAAAATCACAGGCCTGATTTTTTTGTTTTAATGGGAATAATCATACTCATAACACCCACCTCCTAGGGTTACTGTGAGCCAAAGTTTCTTTGTCTACCTTAAAGGACTCTAGAAATGTCAGCCATTCTCAGAAGACAATTGGAGATGGACTTTGACTCCATACAAGGAAAACTTTCTAACCATTATGATTGTCCAACAATTCAAAGACTTGTGAAGTACTGAGCTCCCCATCATGAGAAATATTAAAACAAACGATGACCACAATTCTCTGGGAGAAAGCAATAGCCAACTGAGAATATCCCTATGCCAACTCCATTGAATCTATAAGATAACGCTAGAAAGCGGGGCAGCTAGGTGGCTCAGTGGATAAAAGCACCGACCCTAGATCCAGGAGGACCTAAGTTCAAATCTGATCTCAGACACTTGACATGCACTAGCTGTGTGACCTCAGGCAAGTCACTTAACCCTCATTGCCCTGAAAAAAGAAAAAAAAAGATAATGCTAGAAAATAGTTTTTACTTGTAAATATTTACACATCATTGAAACAATTTTGTTCACACTTCATTTGTGCTAACAATAACTAAATGGTTTTCCAAATTTAAAAAGAGAAAGGAAAAGAGAAAAAAGTCTTCTTTCCAATTCCAATTAATCACAAATGCAAAATGAATAGCATCTCCATGAGATGTTGCTATATATAAATGTGAGTCAGGCCCTGTCCAGGTGTCTTTAGAACTACGTTCAGTCCACAGTGTTGGGTAGACTAACCCCAATGGGCCATACCCTACTCCCTGATCGTGTGAGAGAGCTTACACAGACACATATGCCTGCACGTGGCTGCTCTCTGAGGTCAATTGGCAGCAGTAGAGAAGCCAATGACTCCTTGTTAGTTAGAGCCTGTTCAGTCAGAAGGGGTTTGCTCAGTAAGAACAAGGTCATAAGCAGCTTCTGGGTCCTTTGCTGCCTCATCAAGAAAAAACAAAACAAAACAAAAAAACCATGTCACACAAATAGAGATCGATGTGGGTCAGTGATGCTTTGTTGCAGGGTGGCCAGAGGATCCAAGGAAATCTGGTCTACACCTCCTCCCCATGCATTCATTCCTCTCCATTTGCTTCGAAAAGAAGAGAAATTTGAGTCTACCTATGGGTGTGAGCATTAGGTGAAATATTTATAGATATTGTTTAGAACAAACACACCAATGAAATGCAAGCTTAAGCCTGTGTGTTTGCTAGAGCTTTCTTGAAGTATTTTGTGTGAATGGATGACAAGGGTTATTTTAGCAAATCATTTGAGTCATGTAACTGTAAGTTTAAGGAAAATTCAGTTTAGAGGGAAAATGTTGCTTGTGTTGTTCATTTTATAATTGCAAAATCTCTCATTGTCATTTGTAAATATAACCCTAAATTCACTCTATCTCTAACTTGGCAAATGAGGGAAAAACATTTTTTCTCTGAATGTTAAGCAACGCATTCGTATCATGCAAGATGTCAGCACCTTCAATGGGGAAAAAAAAAAAGCTAAATGCTGGGAGTAGTTTGTTAAGATAAACGAGAATTTATTAGGTAGAATTTTGTCCAGAAAATAGAAATCTTTCCCCCCTTCTTCATCTCCCTCCTCCCTCCCTTTCCTTCTTCCTACTTTCCTTCCTTATTACTTTCTCCTCTCTTCTCTCCCTCTATTTTTCTTTCTCTGTCCTCTTTTTCCTTCCTTCCTTCTTTCCCCCTCCTCTTCCTCTTCTTGTTCTTCTCGCTCTTCTCCTCCTCCTCCTTCTCGTCTTCCTCCTCTCTGCTTCTATTTCTTCTCTACCCCTGCCTTTATCACTTCCCCGCTGTGTCTCTGACTCTATTTCTGTCTCTGTGTATGACTCTTTCTCACTCTGTCTGTTTCTGTCAGTTTCTCTCTCTCCCTCAGATCTAAAGTAAATACAAATTACCCAGATCTTTTTCTGTGACACTTGAACACGAAGAAAATCAAACATAGATGTGTGATCCCGTAGAACCAGCAAAATATTGCAGATACAACTCTGTCTGCTTAAACAACAGAGAACAGCTGATGCTGCTGGTCCATGTTTTATGGTGGCTGAACAAACCCATACGACATGCAACAAAATACTTCAATCTGAACTTAAACTGCGAAAAAGCTGCCGTGGCCGGAAGGCCGAATGTGTTTGGCTCCTTTCATCAATCAGTCCCTAACCGCTGGACACCTCCCAGGAATTCCTGCCCTGGCCTCTATGCAGAGTGTTGGACAGAAGGGTCACACTCCATGCCTCCTACAGGAGAGTCACCATCAGAAGCTAGCTAAGAAGGTGGCACTCTTGGCAGAACAGCGAGAATGCAGCTAGGTAAATACAAGGGGGTCCCAGGCCTTAAGCCTCTCTTGCTTGCTCTAAATAGAACTCAGGATCCCTTTTTAGAAAATATGGAAACATCTCTAGGACAGGTGCACAGCAGAAAAGAGCAAAAGAAAAAGAGGTCACCTAGATAGAGAAAGAATGACCCTGGACGATTTCTATAGCACTCCGAATCACTGAATAGAGTGCCTGCTAGAGTGGAATAATGCCATTTGATTCAACATTAATTAAGCACCTACGATGTGCAGTGTATTCCCTTCAGCTCAGCATTTATTTAGCGCCTGTGGTGTGCAGTGTGCTATATTTGTTAGGTCTTGGTCCAGACACATCCTTGAAATTCTAGGCTCCTGAGCTCAGCTCTGGGAGTGACTTTGGAAGAGGTTATCAAGTTCAACAACCTCCTTTTACTTGATAGGAAATGACATGACCAGGTCCCAGAGGTAGTAAGTGGCACTGCCAGAATTCAGACCCAGTGCTTCCAATTAGAAATCCAGAATGCTTTCCACTGTGCCACCCAAAGCATGGTCCCTAGTCGATCAGTCTCCTGTAGGTAGCAGCATGTTCTAAAAGAAAAACAACAGACTTTGGAGCTGGGGGTCTGGTTCGATGCTGATGGGCTGTGTGAGCTGGAGTAAGTCACCAGCTTCATTTGGTTTGATTTTATCATCCATAAAAGGGGAGAACATTTGTGCCAGGACTACTTCATAAGCCTACAGGTATTATGGCATTGAGGTCTAATGCAGTTCGTTGCAAAGTAGATGCATTAGTAGCAGCAGCCACTTAAAAGGCTAAATCCAGTGAGAGACAGATGGCACAATGTGGTTTGTGAAGTCAGTTTTGATGATGCCTGTTGTTTTTCCATCACGGTCACCTCCAGAGATAACACCCTCCTCCCTCTAAGCCCAACTGAAATCTCTGTTGTAACAAAAGAAAAAGGGGAAAAAACAAGTTGTGAACAGCAAGCCCCCCAGGTGGGCCTGGGTACACAGCCAGTAAGTATCTGAGGCTGGATTCAACTCGAGTCTTCTGCTGCCTACAAGTGCCAGTGTGTGCCTGCCACGCCATGCAGCTGAAGCCACTGAGTTTCCCCACAAAGCCTCTTGCTGCTGAAGGCACCTCCATGCCTGGACCTCCTAGCTCTGTCACCTCAGTGCCCGCCTCAGCCACACATGCACAGCCCTCTGCTGAGTCTTGTCCCTTCCTTCTCTACAATATCCCTGGCTCGTGTGTCCTTCTCTTCACTCTCACAGCCAACAGCCCACTTTTGACTCCACTGAGGCAACAATCCTTGGAACCCTGATGAAAGCTGAATTGAAAAAAGTTTCATGATGGTTCCAAAGCCCACCCTTCCTTCCCCCCCCAGCTCCCCCCCCCCCCCCGACATATACTCTCTGTGTCTGCCTCATTACTCCTGTACTTAGTGTTTGACCTCATTCAGGGAGAATGTTTTATACCAACTATCCGTACTATTTTGTCGTTCATTCGTTTGAGTCATGTCTGACTCTTTGTGACTCCATTTAGGGTTTTCTTAATAAAGATACCAGAGTGGTTTGCCATTCCCTTCCCGAGCTCATTTTTCAGATGAGGAAACTGAGGCAAACAGGGTTAAATGAATTGCCCAGAGTCATACCTCTTGTATATGTCTGAGGTCAGATTTCAATTCAAGTCTTCCTGACTCCAGGTCCAGAGCTCTACTGACCCCTCTAGCTGCCCCTATATAAATGTTAGCTAATGTTGTTGTTATCATTATTCGGAAATAAGCCAGGAGGGGCTCAGAAATGACAGTGTTGGAAACTTGTCCCTTTAGAGATCCCCCCCCCGAACTGTGAGGGTAGCAGTCCCCTGGGTGTTTTCCAGAAAGTTTAAAATCACCCAAAGCTTCCCCAACAAGAGCCAGCATGGTCTTGCTGCCTTCCCATGCCTCCTTCAGCACTGAGGGGTGGAGGCAGTTCTTCATCTTTGCTAACCAATGAGTTTGCAGGGATAATTCTGGGTTGTTTTAATTAGGATTTATCTTATTAGTGATTCTGAACAATTTTCAGATAATTCTTGAGGGATATTTTTTCTTTTTAAAACTAGGTGTTCGGGGGCAGCTAGGTGGCACAGTGGATAGAGCACCGGCCCTGGATTCAGGAGGACCTGAGTTCAAATGCTGCCTCAGACACTTAACACTTACTAGCTGTGTGACCCTTGGCAAGTCACTTAACCCCAATTGCCTCACCAAAAAAACCCAAACAAAATTAAAAAACAACAACAAAAAACTAGGTGTTCATTTGTTCATATCCTCAGATGACTTCTTTGTTAGGGAATGGCTCCCAGGTTTATGGATTTGTGTAAATTCTCATTAGATTTTTGGCCATTAAGGGAATCCACTGGATCTCCTCCTAAATTCTGCTACAGTGCTATAATGAACCCTTAGGCAATAATCTCTGAGAACCCAACCTCCCGTCTAAATCTCCTACTGTGGGGGAGGGGGGGGAGAGAAGAAGGAAGTGGGTCTAGACTTACGATTTCATCATTGTAGAGAACACCTGGTCTGGAAATTCCTCCAATGAATTCAGACCCATGGCTTGGACCTTTAGAGGGGCACTGGGGGCACCAAGAGGCCGGGCTATTTGCCCATCGTCAAACCCAGGACAGGTGAGAGGGGCAGGATTTGAAAGCATCTTTCCATTTCCAAACTTGGCAGACCACCTGACCTCATCTCCTATAATGCCTACGATCCGTGAGACCCCAGACACTTATATCCAGAGGACTTTCTCCAAGTGGAAGTGGTATCACATCTTCATTTATGAAGTCTGGTGAAAGCTGGAAGCATTTGTTTCATTGAACTGGGCTACTTGTTGGACATAATTCTTTGCTTAGCATCTTTCTTCAGATCATTTAAGATGAGATGAGTTTCACAACAGTCGAGTGTCTTCTTCACTCCTGAGGAGCAGACTCAAGGAAAAAGGGCTGCCCAGCTGTTCAGAGTGGAGTGGGGTGGGGAGCTTCAGTCTCACAGGTTGCTTGGCTTGGTTGTTTAAAAAGAGAGAGACAGAGACAGAGAGAGAGACAGAGAGAGACAGAGAGACAGAGAGAGAGAGAGACAGAGAGACAGAGAGAGAGAGACAGAGAGAGAGAGAGTATGTGTCTTCAGCCTCTCTTGACAATGGCTCTGCTTGGCAGGCAGCCAAGATAACTTATAGCTGAGTGTTCCCTGTGCTTTCTCTGCACTCCCCACCTCCTGGAGTTCCCTAGAAATACTTTTCAAAGACAAAATGTTGATTAAACTCTCAAACCAGGGTGTGTATAACAGTGTCTTTGGCAGGAAGACAAATAATAACAGCTCTCATATAGCCCTTTACATGTTCAATGAGCTTTATAGACCTGAACTAATCATATGGGACATTTCTAAATACCCCCAATTTGGCAACTGAGTGCAAATTGCCTAGTTTGAATTACAAAAATATTTTCTACACTCAAGATTTTGAGAGAAGCTTAAAAAAAAGCTACCAGATCCCGAGTTCCAATGAGCTAAGGGAAAACTTCCTAGTTCTTCTACCCATTTTGGGGGAGCTCCCAGCCCCAAAGGGGAGAAGTCTTAATGTGAACATGCCTTTCACCAATACAGATTAACAACCTCTAGAGATTTCTCTTGAGAGTTTAACGTGACTTTCCTGTAGCCAGAAAGCCAGTGTGTGTCAGAGGGGGTCTTGCTGTCTCCATGCCTATCTCTCTGCACATTCTGCCACAGGGCCTGTCTAAAACAGATCCTGGATCTGAAAGCCTGACCTATAACCCTCGACCACTCCACATTCCTGCCCGGATGGCCCCCTCAGCATTCTAAATGCATGACATCCCATGTCCATGTCTTCGTACAAGCTGGCCTCCATGTGTGGACTACAAGCTTCCTCCCGCTGACCTTTCTGAACCCCTGGCTTCCTTCTCTACCCAGACCAAGGACTGCTTTCCCATAGCAAGGCCCTCCTCCATTACTTTGTATGCACCTCGAATCTACTTTGTGTTCAGCTTTCTGAGTTCATGTTATGTGCCCCCTGCCCCTCCAACAATAGAAACTCCTTGAGGATGGAGACTGCTTTGGTCTTGTCTTTGAGACCCCACTAACTCATGCCGAATAGGAACTAAAAAACAGAATGAATGAATGAATGAATGAAAGTTTAATCTAAAATCCACCAATCATATTAAACATGTGTGTATACATATATTTAAGTATGTATGTTTGTATAGGTACATATATAGTTGCTAACATGTTATAGTTGGAACTGTTACTAGAAAGATAAATGTTGGACCAGCTAGGTGGCACAGTAGATAAAGCACCAGCCCTGGATTCAAGAGGACCTGAGCTCAAATCCAGCCTCAGACACTTGACACTTACTAGCTGTGTGACCCTGGGCAAGTCACTTCACCCTCATTGCCTTGCCAAAAACAAAACAAAATAGAAAGATAAATGTTTTCTGCACCAGTAGCCTATCAGGCATTCAGGCAGTCAATCAACAAGCACATTAAGGGCCTTCTATGTGCCAGGCATTGTACTGTGCTAGGAATACAAAGAAAAGCAAATGACAGTCCTTGCCCTCAAGGAGCATGTAGTCTAAGGGGGAGACAACAAGCCAATACAAACAAGCGAACAGAATAAATGGGAAATAGTTAAACAGGGGGAAGGGCTTCCTGTAAAAGACCTGCTGAGGAGGGGAAATGAAGCTGGTGATCCTGGGGTGAACAGTGAAGAGACTGCGTTCTATGTAGAAGGAGTATAACAAGTCACAGCTGAAGAAAGACTCAAACTCTCAGAGGTGGGCGGTAAAGAACCAACAGCAAAGAATCAGAGAAATCTAATAACCAACAGTTGAAAAGGTGTGGCTGATTGAGCCCAGCATTGCTAGTCCCTAAGTGTGGCCCCAGGGGAGCAATGAGACAAGGTTCCTTCCCCCCATCTCGGTGGAGGTGCCGTGGGCATGGACCATTACCCTGCTTGTGTGCTTCATCCATGTGCCGGCTACTTGGATGAGACTATTCTTTATTTTCTCATTTTTATCCTGTGTTGCAAAGGATGGCCTTCTACAGGTTAGCAAAAGGGGGGATACATTTGAAAGTCAAGGTGGTATTTTTTCAAAAGGCCAATAGATTTATAGAGATAGAGATATAGACATAGACATAGACACAGACACAGACACAGACACAGACACAGACACAGACACAGACATAGACATAGACATAGACACAGACATAGACACAGACACAGACATAGACATAGACACAGACATAGACACAGACACAGACATAGAGATAGACATAGACATAGACACAGACATAGACACAGACACAGACATAGACATAGACACAGACACAGACACAGACACAGACATAGACATAGACACAGACATAGACACAGACACGGACATAGACATAGACACAGACACAGACACAGACATAGACATAGACATAGACACAGACATAGACATAGACACAGACATAGACACAGACACAGACATAGACATAGACATAGACATAGGGATAGGGATAGACATAGACATAGACATAGACTTGGACATGGACATAGACATAGACATAGGGATAGACATAGACATAGACATAGACATAGACATAGACATAGGGATAGACATAGACATAGACATAGACATAGACATAGACATAGGGATAGACATAGACATAGACATAGACATAGGGATAGACATAGACATAGACATAGACATAGACATAGACATAGACATAGACATAGACATAGACATAGACATAGACATAGACATAGACATAGACATAGGGATAGACATAGACATAGACATAGACATAGACATAGGGATAGACATAGACATAGACATAGACATAGGGATAGACATAGACATAGACATAGACATAGACATAGACATAGACATAGACATAGACATAGACATAGACATAGACATAGACATAGACATAGACATAGACATAGACATAGACATAGACATAGACATAGACATAGACATAGACATAGACATAGAGAGATTGAGAGAGAGAGAGAGACAGATAGAAATAGAGCTAGACATAGACATAGCGATAGACATAGCGATAGAGATAGAGATAGCGATAGAGATAGAGATAGAGATAGAGATAGAGATAGAGATAGAGATAGAGATAGAGATAGAGATAGAGATAGAGATAGCCATAGAGATAGAGATAGAGATAGAGATAGAGATAGAGATAGAGATAGAGATAGAGATAGAGATAGAGATAGAGATAGAGATAGAGATAGAGATAGAGATAGAGATAGAGATAGAGATAGAGATAGAGATAGAGATAGCGATGGAGGTAGATATTGACTTGTTCCCCAGTCTTCTAGAGATATGATTCTCTAAACCTAGCAAGGCCGTGTCCAGGCCTGCAGCATCTCTGTGGCAGCATAAAAAGGGGAGGCTGAGAAACATGGTGTTTCGAGATGGGACAAACCTTGAAGGTCTTCCTGGGACAAACACCTTCTTTCCGCCCATGGAGGAAAATCTCATTCATTGGCCCCCCTGGGCACTAGTGCTGAGCATCTGCCCCACATTTAGGCCATTTTTTTCGATGCCATTTCATGAACCCACTCACAGACCCCTGGGTTTCTTCCTTCTGTGACCTCTGGGTCTTTGACATCAGCATGGGATGGGATGCCCTGGGGCAGAATGAGAAGACACGGATGGGATGGGAGAGGGGGATGGGAGGGAGTAACACGGATCGAATTCTACTTCTTCTCTCGGATCATGACCATCTGGTCCAGCTCCTATAATTTACAGATGAGGAAACTGAGATCTAAGAAGGTTGAACAACTTGCCCGAGGTCAGAGTAGCAGAGGGAGAATTTGAACTCAGGTCCTCCCACTCCAAATGCACTGTTTTTGCCCTTGTACAATACTTGAACCATGCCCCCTTTTTACCCAGGGATATCTCCTCCCTTTGAGTCTATTTATTACCCTTAATCACCAAGAGAATAATCTGTTTTTTATTTCAATAATAGTTATGACAATAAATAATATTTATATAGCACTTTAAGGATTTCAAAGTGCTTTATAAGTAGATGCTCATTAGATCCTCACAGGTGCCCTATGAGACAAATGTTTTTATTATCCCCATTTCCCAAATAAGGTAACAGAGGCTGAAAAACGTTAAGTGATTTGGCCAGGGTCACCTGTATGTGTCTAAAGCAGGATTTGAACTCAGGTCTTCCATTAGACCGTGAGCTCCTCGAGAGTACCGAAAGAATTTTTTGTTTGTTTTTCTTTGTATCCTTCATTGAAGGCACTTAGTAAACACTTATTGACTCTAGGCTTAAGGTTTACAAAGTGCATTATATGCGCTATTAATTTGATCCTCACAACAACCCTGCAAAGTATTATCCTCATTTAATGGAAGGAAAACCTGAAGCAAACAGAGGTTAAGTGACTTGCCCAGGGTCACACAGGCAGAAAGGGATGAGTCAGACCTCAGGTCTTCCTGACAACAAACCCAAGAGCCTATCCATGAGGTGACCTAGTTTCCACAAAGCTGTGAGCCCAGAAAAATATGGTCCAGTAGCAACTGGGCAGGTTGCTAAAGAATCAGATGCAAGCTTGAGGGTCTCTGAGGCCTGGCAACAAGCTATCAGTCTTGGGAAAAGATTGGAGTGAGGGGCTCTGTTCCACGGACAATCAGCAGATTTCCCAGCATGTCTGGAATGTCCATTTCAATGGCAAAGCAAATCAGGAGAGCAAACCCAGTAAGAGGTAAGGGTGGTGCCCCATCCATCCCATCCCTAGGCAGCTGAGGAAACTGAGGCTTAGAAACATCCAGTGTCTTGCCCCAGGTCACACAGCTTGCAGGTGTTGGGTGACACAATGAGCCGCTTACCATAACTTCCCCTACTTCTTCCTCACAGCTTCCTAATAAGTAACACTGAGGATGGGACCAGAGTGCAAACTCCATGGTACAGAGGGCAGTAAAGAAAAGGACTAAAGGCCCTGGGGAAAGAAAGTCTGCCAACCTGTGAGTGGAGACAGCTTGAAGCCGCCCTGCCAAGCACTTCTGACTCATCTGTCGCACGCCCCAAATGGGCATTAGCCCAGGCATCCAAAAGCCTTGTACCTGGCGTCTTGGGCGTTAGCAAGAAGCACTCGGTGCATCCCTAACATGCAGCTCCCCTAAAACAGGGCACCCATTGGCCGCCTCCTTTATCTCTGGCCTGAACTCAGGAGCTTGCTGGCTCACCCCCGAGAAAGCCGACAGATGTGGGCAACTCCTTGGCGAGAGATTTGGCAAAGGCCTCTGCGTTAAAGGATCAGAAGTGAAGATTAACTGCTGATTCAATTAAAGGCAATCTACCAAGCATTTATGAAGCAGCCAGACACCCACGGTGGGCTCACTAGCCAATGATTTACAGACTCCTATCCCCCCACCCCGTTTTGGAAAACCAGGACTAAATCTTGTGGTCCTGCCCCCATTTCCCACACCCTGTCAGAGACTGCTGGTTCTTTGGGGACTCAAGGACATAGGCCATCTAGCCAAGGGGATTTCCTCTGCCAAGGCCACTCGCTGCTCTCTGTGTCCTTACTTATCTTGGACATCATTTCCCCACTGGCCATTTTTGCTCTGAGTCCAGACAACTTCCTAACTTAGATTTTTAGTCACCTGGAGCCCTGAGAGTTAAAGTGACTTGTCCAGGGTCATGTAGTCAGCATGTGTCCATGACAGGACTTGAATTCAGTTCTTCTGCATGCCAAGGCCGGCTCTCTTTGTCCTGAGCCCAAACTCTAGCCCAGCCCTAATTAAGTTTCAGAAATGATCGGCAGCTCAGGCAAATGTTCACTTCCCTTTGTTTCTGTAAGGTCATTTAACCCATGCATGTAGCGGCATCTGTTTCCAAAGCTGATTATTGGTCAGTGTAAGTAAAAGGCCCAGGCTAAATGATAGTCCTCTAATAAATTAAAACTACTTGAATTTCCAGGAAACTCCCCCAAGACTGTTATGTGGTCAAACACACACACACACACACACACACACACACACACACACACACACACACACATATACACACGCCCAGTTCATCAAGGTCTTCATTACAGAATTAGGCCTGAAAGGAGTTCTCACAACTTTTGAACTTGATCATTAAAATTCAGTGGAGTCGAAAAGTACCTAGAAAATGGTAGGTGCCTAATAAATATTTCTTTACTGACCAACAAGCCATCAGTCCATTCTCACACATCATAGCTTGATAATCGAGATGGAAAATAGTGACTCAGAACCTAAAACAAAATACTTGATTTAGAAGAAGTGAATACTGAAACCCTTGGTTGGAGAGGGGGGAGTAGGCGACAGCTCCAGCCTTGGGGCTCAGCCTGGGATGCCAGGCCCCAGCCTGGGCAAGTGAGGTGAGGCAGAACAGACAGCCAGGCTTGCCTGTTTTCACAACCAGCAGTGATGAGTCTCAGGATTTTGGTGAGTCTTGTAGACACCAAATAGCACAGCAGCCCCAACAGAGACACCCTCCCTGGAGGATGATTAGTGAAACAAAATTATTGGTGGGCTCAGATTTCAGGGGCATTTGGGGTGGCCCACAGTTGATTCCAATCCAGCAATGGTCACTTCTTGCCACCAGAAAAAGTAGCAGATTTTTATTTTTATTTTTACAATTTATTTATTTATTTTAATTTTGCTCAATTACATGTTAAAATATATTTGAGTTCCTAATTTTCCCCCCTCCCAAAGCCAGTAAGCAATTCGATGTAGGTTATACATTGCAATCATGTTAAACATATCTCCACAACAATCAGAACAAAAGGAAAAAAACAAAAAAATAAAGAATAACAAAAAGTGACAACAAAAGTGAAAATAGTTAAGCGGCAGATTTTTAAATGAAATAATGTCATGAGTGTTAGAGACCAGCTTTTGAGATGTCTCAGCTAATTCAAACTCTAGAATTAAACGTGATCGTATTCACCAGAAAGATGCCACCTATTACCATGGGAATGCCCCTCCCCAACCCCACTCCCTTGAGAACATGATTCTTGAAAGGCTCAGCCACAACAAGCACCTCTGGAAGGTGCGTGGATAGAAGCGACAGAGGTTAGAACCTTTAATCCAGGGGTCTGCAGCTTCCTAGACTTAGAGTTGGAAGAGACCTTAGAGCTCTCCAACTCCCCATCATTTTAGAGGTGACCTGTCCAAGGTCCTACAACAAGACGGTCCTTTGGCACCAGACAGCAATCTCCCCACTGCCCCTGACTGTCCGCAGAGACTTGAAGCTTCTTGCTGATCCTCATGCATTAGCCTACATCTCCTTTACACCATCTGTCCTTCGTGCCAAGTGAGCCCTCCTTCTTCACCTCTGGCTCTCAAAATCCCTAGTTGCCTTCAAAGTTCCCAAGTCCCTTTCTTGATTCCTGGCCCCCACCTCCCAGTGCCTTCCCATTCAAAATAACCCGGCATTTAGGTTTGGGGTATTTGATAACTTCCTTGAGGGGGAAGCCTGCTCAAGTGTGGATTCTGTCACCTGGGTGCTGAACATGACTCCTGCCACACAGTAGGTGTTTAACAGGTGCTTGCCTTCCTGCATGTGTAATACTGTGGCAACAACTCAGGCATTTTACATAAAGAGCTGGTGAATTTAACCTTTTGGGGAATTCCTCAGTTGAGGAAATAATATTGGCTAAGGCAGGTCAGCACCTACTAGGCTATCTGTGATCTTAGAGAATTGCCTAGAGTGTTGAGAGGTCAGTGACCTGTCCAAGGTCATTAAACTGCTGTATGTCTGACGGAGGATTTGAACCCAGACCTCCTTGACTCCAATTCTTTGCCACCACAAAGAGAGCTGCTATAAATATTTTTGTACATGTGGGTCCTTTTCCCTTTTCTATGGTCTCTTTTTGATACAGACCTATCAGCAGTACCACTTGGTCAAAGGGTATGAACAGTCCTATAGCCCTTTGGGCATAGTTCCAAATTGCTCTCCAGAATGGTAGGCTCAGTTCACAGCTCCACCAACAATGCATTAGTTTTCCAATTTTTCCACAGCTTCTCCAACATTTATTATTTTTTTTGTCATGTTAGCCAATCTGATAGGTGTGGCATGGTACCTCAGAGTTGTTTTAATTTACATTTCTCTGATCAATAGTGATTTAGAGCATTTTTTCATATGGCAATAGATAGCTTTGACTTCTTTATCAGAAAACTGCATGTTCATATCCTTTGACCATTTCTCAATTTCTGGAATGACTTGGATTCTTATAAATTTGATTTAGTTCCCAATATATTATAGAAATGAGGCCTTTATCAGAAATGCTGGCTGTAAAGGTTGTTTACTAGTTTTCTGCCTCCCTTCTAATTTTGGCTGCATTGTTTCTATTTGTTACAAAACCTTTTGAATTTAATGTAATCAAAGTCTTCCATCTTGCATTTCATAATATTCTCTATCTCTTGTTTGGACATAAATTGTTTTCCTCTCCAAAGATCTGAGAGGTAGTAAACTAGTCCTTCCTCTCCCAATTTATCTATGGTATCACCCTTTGTGTCTAAATCTTGAACCCATTTTGACCTTATTTTTGTATAAGGTGTAAGATGTTGGTCTGTGCCTAGTTTCTGCCATACTATCTTCCAGCTTTCCCAGCAGTTTTTGTCAAATACTGAGTTCCTATCCCAGAAGCTGGAGTCTTTGGGTTTATCTAACAGTAGATTACTATAGTCATTTACTACTGTGTCTCCTGTGCCTAGCCTATTCCATTGATCTTCCACTCTATTTCTTAGCCAGTACCAAGTAGTTTTGATGACTGCCACTTGTAAGGAATTAATTGTGATTTGGACTTTTTATAACCCCATCTTTGCTTCATCATGGTCAGACTGAAAAGATGCAAGCTTTAAAAGCCTAAGAGAAGATGGGTATGTACTTTAAGAGATTATGGAACAAACAGCACAAAGAACATTTATTGAATCAAAGAATCAAAATAAAGTACCTAAGCCCCACATAGGAGTTCCCCCACGACCACATGGGCCTGGCCAAAATATAATGGGGACAGCCCACGGGGTATGTTTAACCAATTGGAGCCTCAGCCTGGCTATAGAACCACCCTTCCTGTGTGAGAGACAGGAAGGGGGGAAGAGACTCCGAGAGAGACAGAGGAGGAAGGTTGAGAGAGAGAGGAGCTGGTGTGTTTTGATCTTTGGACCTAACCAGGAGAGACTGCAAAGCTGATTCTCCTTAGAACTACAGGTACCAGGTCGTGGTGAGTTTGTGTTCCTTCCAGCAAGGTTGGCTTATTAAGCCAGAGGGGCTGGAAACAAGTTTAGTGTTTGAGTTAGTTTTTGCCAGACTCAAGCTGTTCTGAGTAGCTGAGGAGGCAGAGCTTATTCGAGGTACCTGGGGGGCTTTTTGCCCTTAGAGATTTAGATTCTCACTATCTGGGAAGTGGGACATATTTTTCCCTTTCTCATTGTACCTGGCTTTATTAACTCCACTTGTGTTGTAAATTTGGTTACCATTAATAAAACCTGATTTGTTTGTGAAAAATAGGCTGTTAATCTCCTTTCTTATTAGTCTAGGAGACACAACTGAAAAAGAGGCAGTTTGGCCAAGGGGTAACTCTGGACCTAGAGGTTCCCCACTATTTTCTGAACCCTAATATTATGGCAAGCCACCCAATTAACTCTCCCTATACTGAATTTGGCCCTAACACACTTTATAGTATAGCTTCAAATTTGGTATGGCTAGTCCACCTTCCTGTGCATTTTTTTCATTAGTTCACTTGATACTCTTGACTTTTTGTTTTTCCAGATGAATTTTGTCATTATTTTTTCTAACTCTATAAAATAATTTTTAGGTTAGTCTGATTGGTATGGCACTGAATAGGTAAATTAATTTAGGTAGGATTGTCATTTTTATTATATTAGCTTGACCTATCCATGAGCAATTGATATTTTGCCATTTACATAGATCTGATTTGATTTGTGTGTAAAGTGTTTTGAAATTGTGTTCATAGAGTTCCTGGGTTTATCTTGGGAGGTAGACTCCCAAGTATTTTATATTGCCTAGAGTTACTTTAAATGGAATTTCTCTTTCTATCTCTTGTTGATGAGCTTTGTTGGTCACATATAGAAATGCTAACGATTTATGTGGGTTTATTTTATATCGTCCAACTTTGCTAAAGTTGTTAATCGTTTCAAGCAGTTTTTTAGTTGATTCTCAAGGATTCTCTAAGAATACCATCATATCATCTGCAAAGAGTGAAAATTTTGTTTCCACCTTGCCTATTCTAATTCCTTTAATTCCTTTTTCTTCTCTTATTGCTATAACTAACATTTCTAGTACAATATAAAATAATAGTGGTGATAATGGACATCCTTGTTTCACCCCTGATCTTATTGGGAATGCCTCTAACTTTTCTCCATTACATATAATGTTTGCTGATAGTTTTAGGTAGATACTGCTTATTATTTTAAGGAACCTCCACCTATTCCTATGATCTCTAGTGCTTTTAATATGAATGAGTGTTGTATTTTGTCAAAACGTTTCTCTGCATCCATTGAGATAATCATATGATTTTGGTTAGTTTTGCTATTGATGTGGTTGATTATATTAATAGTTTTTCTAATGTTGAACCAGTTCCTGGTAAAAATCCCACTTGGTCATGGTGTATTAACCTCATGTTCACTTGCTTTAATCTCCTTGCTAATATTTTATTTAAGATTTTGGCATCGATATTCATTAGGGAAATTGGTCTGTAATTTTCTTTCTCTGTTTTGGCTCTGCCTGATTTAGCTATCAACACCATATTTGGGTCATAAAAGGAATGTTGTAGAACTCCTTCTTCACCTATTTTTCCAAATAGTTTGTATAGTATTGGAATTAATTGTTTGTTCTTTAAATGTTTGGTAGAAATCACTTGTAAACCCATCTGGTGCTGGAGATTTTTTATTAGGGAGTTCATTAATGGCTTGTTCAATTTCTTTTTCTGATATGGGCTTATTTAAGGATTTTATTTCCTCTTCAGTTAACCTGGTCAATTTGCATTTTTGTAAATATTCATCAATTTAATTTAGATTGTCAAATTCATTGGCATACAGTTGGGCAAAATAGCTCCAAATTATTGCTTTAATCTCTACTTCATTGGTGGTGAAATCACCCCTTTCATTTTTGATACTGGTAATTTGGCTTTCTTCTTTCTTTTTTTAATCAAATGCTTATCTATTTTATTGTTGGTTTTTTTCATAAAACCAGCTGTTAGTTTTATTGATTAATTCTATAGCTTTCTTGCTTTCAATTTTATTAATTTCTCCTTTGATTTTCAGAATTTCTAATTTAGTATTTAATTGGTGATTTTTAATTTGTTCTTTTTCTAGCTTTTTTAGTTGCATATCCAATTCATTGATTTCCTCTTTCTCTTTTTTATTCATGTAAGCATTTAGAGATATAAAATTTCCCCTAAGCACTGCTTTGGCTGCATCTCATAGATTGTCTCATTGTTGTCATTTTCTTAGATGAAGTTATTGATTGTTTCTATGATTTGTTGTTTGACCCACTCATTCTTTAGTATGAGATTGTTTAATTTCCAATTAATTTTAAGTCTACCTTTCCATGGCTCTTTATTACATGTAATTTTTATTGCATCATGATCTGAGAAGGGTGAATTTACTATTTCTGCCTTTCTACATTTGACTATGAGCTTTTTGTGCCCTAATACATGGTTAATTTTTGAGTATGTGCCATGCACTGCTAAGAAAAATGTATATTCCTTTCTATCTCCATTCAGTTCTCTCCAGATATCTATCATATTTAATTTTTCTAATATTCTGTTCACCTCTTTAACTTCTTTCTTATTTATTTTGCGGTTAGATTTATCTAATTCTGAGAGTGGAAGATTCAGATTCCCCCACTAGTATAGTTTTGCTGTCTATTTCCTCTTGTAAATCATTTAACTTCTCCCCTAAGAATTTGGATGCCATACCACTTGGTGCATACATGTTTAGTATTTATATTATTTCATTATCTATCATACCTTTTAGCAAGATGTAGTTTCCTTCCTTATCTCTTTTAATTGGATCTATTTTTGCTTTTGCTTTGTCTGAGATAATAATTGCTACCCCTGCTTTTTTGAAGTCAGCTGAAGCATAATATATTCTGCTCCAATATTTTACCTTTACTCTGTGTTTATCTCTCTGCTTCAAATGTGTTTCTTGTAAACAGCATATTGCAGGATTCTGATTTTTAATCCACTCTGCTATTTGTTTTATGGCAGAGTTCATCCCATTCACATTCACAGTTAAAATTATTAACTGTTTATTTCCCTCCATCCTCTTTTCCCCTTTGTTTGTACTCTTTTTCCCCTTCTTTTGCCCTATTCCTCTTGACCAGTGTTTTGCTTCTGACCACTGTCTCCCTCAATCTGCTCTCCCTTTTATCAGCTGCCCTTCCTTTTCTTTCCCCCTCCTCCCCACTTCTGTCCTCCCTTCTGTCAATACCATCCTTTTCCCCTTCCCCTTTTGTTTCCTTAAAGAGTAAACTGGGGCAGCTAGGTGGTGCAGTGCACCAGCCCTGGATTCAGAAGTACCTGAGTTCAAATCCGGCCTCAGACCCTTGACACTTACTAGCTGTGTGACCCTGAGCAAGTCATTTAACTCCCATTGCTCCGCAAAAAAAAGAGTAAAGTAAGTGGGGACAGCTAGGTGGCACAGTGGATAAGGCACCAGCCCTGGATTCAGGAGTACCTGAGTTCAAATCTGGCCTCAGACACTTAACACTTACTCTCTGTGTGACCCTGGGCAAGTCACTTAACCCCAATTGCCCTGCCCCCCCCCAAAGTAAACTAAATCCCTTTATACAAATGGGTATTTTTCCCACCCTGAACCAAATCTGATGAGAGTAAGGTTGCAACAATGCTCACCCCTCCCTTCTTTCCCTCTATTGTAACGGGTTCTTTTTGTCTTCTTCATATGATGTAATTAACCCCTTTCTGCCTCTTCCTTCCTCTTCTCCCCCTAGTCTCCTTTTATTCTGCCCCTTAAGTTTCTTTATATCATATCAAAGTGGATTTAATAACAATACCTTAACAGAGATATAGATCCCAAGAGTTAAAAGTATTACCCTCCCTCATAGGGATGAAAGCAGTTTAACCTCATTGAACACCCCCCCACCCCGGCCTTGTTTACCTCTTTATATTTCTCTTCATTCTTGTATTTGGAGATCAAATTTTCTGTTCAGTTCTGGTCTTTTTATCAGGAAGCCTTGGAAGTCCCCTATTTCATTGAATGTGCATCTTTTCTTCTGAAAGAGAATGCTCAGTTTTGTTGGGTAGTTGATTATGGGTTGTAATCCAAGCTCCTTTGCCTTCCTGAATATCATATTCCAAGCCCTGTAGTCCTTTAATGTTGAAGCTGCCAGATCCAGTGCAATCCTGATTGTGGCTCCATGATATTTAAATGGTTTCTTTCTAGCTGGAGTATTTTCTCCTTCACCTGAAAATTCTGGAATTTGGCAAAAATATTCCTTAAAGTTTTCCTTTGGGGGGTCTCTTTCAGGAGGTGATTGGTGGATCCTTTCAATGATGATTTTATCCTCTGATTCTACAATTTCAGGGCAGTTTTCCTTGATAATTTCCTGGAATATGGTGTCTGGACTCTTTTCTTGATCATGGCTTTCAGGTAATCCAATAATTCTCAGATTATCTTTCCTGGATCTATTTCCCAGGTTAGTTGCTTTTTCAATGAGGTATTTCATATTTTCTTCTATTTTTTCAGTCTTTTTATTCTGCTTGACAGATTCTTGTTTTCTCACAGAGTTATTAGCTTCCATCTGTCTAATTTTAATTTTTAAAGCATTATTTTCCTCAGTAAGCTTTTGCACATCTTTTTCTATTTGGCCAATTTTTTCTCCCATTTGGCCATTTTTTTCTCTCATTTGGCCAATTGTATTTTTTTAAGGGATTGTTTTCTTCAGTCAATTTTTGTGCTTCTTTTTTCAATGTAACTCTCATTTCTTTTTCCATTTTTTCTTCTACAGCTCTAATCTGGTTTTTAAAAGCCTTTTTGAGCTCTTCAAAGAAGGCTTTTTTGTCTTGATACAAGATCGTCTTCCCACTTGAGTTTTCACTTGTAGGCATTTTGATAAACTCATCTGAGTTTGAGTTGTGGTCTTCCCTTTCACCATAGAAGCTGTCAATGGTAGGAGTCCTTTTTTGTTTCTTGCTCATGATGTAGCCTATTTTTTTAACTTATAAAGTTGAAGTCTGCTCCTGGGGCACAGGGTTCACTATTGCAAGATTCTTACTTCTCTCAGCTGTGTCAAGTTTGCAGCAGTGTTGAGCTGCCCACTGAGCAGAGCTGTGCTGAGCTGAGCTGTCAGCTGTGCCAAGCGATGCTGAGCCACCTTCCCCTTTCACCCAGGTGAGACAGACCTTTCCTGAAGTCTTCTAAATTATCTCAAGTAGGAGGATTGTGTCTCTCTGTCTTTTTGTAGGTTATGTAGTTCCAGAATCTTTCCCCATTTAATTTCGTTCACCCACCCGTGATATATTGAAACCTTGATGGGGAAAGTTGTGATGTGCAAGGGATAAACTACTGCTTAAGCCCCTGGCCAGCATAGGCTTAGCCTTAACAGAGTTTTTGCCTATCAGGATCCCCAGCCTTTGAGGTCGAATTAGCACCACAGGACACTGAGACAAGCTGGATGTCACCTTTTTTCTCCACCTCATCAAACCAAAGAGACAGTTCCATCCTAGCAGGTCTCAGCTTCAAAACAAGAGATCTGTAGAGATCTCCTCTTCCAAAAGCTCAGATGAGTCTTTAAAAAAAAATTTCAGGGGCAGCTAGGTGGCGCAGTGGATAAAGCACCAGCCCTGGATTCAGGAGTACCTGAGTTCAAATCCGGCCTCATATACTTGACACTAGCTGTGTGACCCCAGGCAAGTCACTTAACCCCCATTGCCCCGCAAAAAAAAAAAAAAATTCAGTGAGGGCTAAGTGACTTGCCCAAGGTCACACAGCTAGTAAGTGCCAAGTGTCTGAGGCTGGATTTGAACTCAGGTCCTCCTGAATCCAGGGCCTGTGCTTTATCCACTGCCACCTAACTGCCGCCCAGTGTGTTTCTTCTTAAAGGATCTGGTAAGGACCAATCATTTCTCTCTGGGCTTAAAGTAATTCCTCAGTGATCAAAAACACAATGGAGGAAAATCAGAAAGCAGGCTCAGACCCTGGCTCCCCAGGGAAGTGACCTTGGACATCACATCTGTAGACCTCAGTTTCCTCATCTGTAAAGTGAGGGTGTTGGACCTGATCTCCTTCCAGCTTTCAATGCTCCCCTCATGCCAAGCCTAAAACCCCTACCACAGACCCCTAGTGTTTCTGAAAGTTCAATAGGTGGCGTTTTGTGGGATTCGATTCGACACAGGATGGATATATCTGCTGGTGAGCCCTGTTATAGTGAGATGTAAAGATATGTGTGTGCACGTGTATATGTGTATACACATTATATTCATGTACATGTGTATCTATGTTACATGTATGCATGCGCGCATATGTTAATATGTGTGCGTATATGTGCACGCATGTGTGTTATATGCATGTGCGCATATATGTGTGTTATGTGTATGTGTGTTATGTGTGTGCGTGCATATGTGTATATATACATATACACATACACATACATATATACATATATATAGAGAGAGAGAGACAGAGTGAGAGAAAGCATGTCCTAGTGGGATAGAGAACTGGCCTGGGGGTCAGAAAGGCCCAGATTCATGTCCTAAACCAGTAAGGGGTCAAGGATTGGTTGCATGGCCCTAGACAAGTCACTTAATAATTTCTCCATCCATTTTCTTAAAGAAGGAAACAAACATAGACTAAACATATACCATGTGCCAGGTACGATGCTAAGTGCTTATAAAAATAATCTCATTGGATTCTTGCAATGAAGAGAAGTGGGTGCTATTATTCATTTTCAGTGGAGGGAACTGAGGCAAACAGAGGTGATACCCTGGGTCACATTGTTAGTAAATGTCTGAGGCCAGACTTGAACTCAGGTCTTCCTGTTTCCAAGTCCAGTGCTCTATTTGCTGAATCACCTACCTGCCCCTTATAGTCAGTCTGAAGATAATAAATTATAGCCAGGTTGCCTATCTACATTGGTGGTGGAGTTTTCACACCAGAACTTCTCCATGATGGTGAAATCCTAAGTCTAGACCAAAAAAACAAATGAATGAACAAATGAAGGCATTGTTACCCATTTAGTGATATTATCAAAAATTCTAATTTCTCATTGAAAATGAATAAATGTAATTATCTGCCATATTCATTACCTTCTCTAATTTCTACCATCTAATTTTCTGTGGAGAGCTGTTGTTCATATAAGTACCTAGGAGTTTTGAATTTCATAGTTATATTTCCAAATATTTTTCTCTTTTCATCATCTTTACTAAATGAATATAGTTTCCTTCCAGCTAGCCCTCAGCTAAACTGCTATTGACCTGGGCAAATGTGTTTCTGACGTCTGTCAGCAAGTACCAAAGTATAATTTCATTAGAGTTTATTATCCATCCTTGGAGGGGGGGGTGAATATCAACATGCAGAAGTTTGGCTGAAGTTCAACTGGGCATCAAATAGCATTGGCAAAAACTCCCCCAGCCAGATGGGTGTAAAATTCTCACTAACAAAATAGTGTGTGCCTAACACAGAGACTGTATCAGAACCAGATGTGCTCACAATGACCAAAGTCACAACAGAAACAATAAACATGGGCTCTACATTAAAAAATGATGCCCTTGCCAAGATTGGGGAAGGGGGGGAGAGAAGGGGGAGAAGAAGAGGAGGAAGAGGAGCAGGAGGAGGAGGAGGGAAGAGGAGGAGAAGGAAAAGGGAAGAGAGAGAGAGAGAGAGAGAGAGAGAGAGAGAGAGAGAGAGAGAGGGAGAGACAGAGAGAGACAGAGAGAGACAGAGAGAGACAGAGAGAGACAGAGAGAGACAGAGAGAGACAGAGAGAGACAGAGAGAAATTATTTCTTGACCCAACAAATGCATTGCCCTGTGAAATATGAAATGTTACTGAGAGTTTCGCAGACCCAGGCTGGCACCCAAACAATCAAACAATTCCCTTTCGGCTTCGGCCGATGTGTTAGTATGAAGCCTCCTTCAGGGTGGTCACAATAAAGAACACATTCTTTTTTAAAAGAAATTCACGGTAAAGGAACTCTAATCATATTAAAGGAAAAGAAGCCCTTGGCTGAATTAAGGGGATTTGGGGAGCTGGCCCCGCACGCATAATTTAGTTCGTTTGCAAAGCCTCCCATCATGGTAGCTGGCCAGATGCAGACAAGGCAGTGGGGGCTGAGACGCACACTCACAGCTCCGCCCTTACTAACACTGCTCCGGCCCTGCACCCTGTGGACTGGAAACAGGAGGAGAGCCAGGGGCCTCCCTCGCCTGAGCAAAGCAAAGGCAAGGCCGCATGGAGCCAGGTCAGGAAGCCACTGAAGGGGCTCCAGTGCTCCGGGGCTGGTCAAGGTCAAGGTCAAGGTGAAGGGCAGGTGAAGGGCTAGCCACCCCCTGGAGAAGCAGCTGGGGTGTCTCCTGCCGAGCCCACAGCACAGCTTTGCTGGGAATGGGGGTCCGGGGTGGGGTTGGGGTGCCCCTGCGCATCCTCTGTGGTGACGAGCAGAGCTTGGTTTATCCCTAAGTTCAGGGGAAAACCCTGGCTCGGGCTGCAGGCTTCTGCTTCTGTTCCCCTGAGTATGAGAAGCACTCCCACATGTCCAGTCTGTGCAAGTTGGGGGGGTGTTGTCTTGTTTTGATCTGGGCTTGGCACTTAGATCTCAGGGGGAATGGGGCACTCTCAGCCGGGGAGCCTCCCTCCACTGGTGACTTACCAAGGGTCAAACAGCCAATTTGCAGACTCCAGGTCTCTGGGCCTCCAAGGGCAGCGCTCTGTCTCCTTCCACATGCTACCTTGGGGGCCTGCATGTGGAGGAGAGACAGATAAAGACACACGTGTGTGTGTTACATTGGCCATCCCTGAGGTGAGCACTTCTTCCCCTGAAGGCAGGAAGTTGGATCCCCCTAAAGGGGGAGGTTGGGAACCCTCATTCGGCACCTGGGAACTAGCAGCCTTCAGGTACAGGAATTGGGGAAAGCCAGGAAGAGAAGGCTCAGAGAACACAGCTCAGGGACCAGACCAGATGAGGAGAACCCCAAGAAGGGCACTAGGACCCTTGGTGTACCCACAAGATTGCAGGGCCAGGAGTTGGGTCCTCAGGGTGCACAAGGCAAAGCGGGCGCCACCCTGTCTGGGACACATGGGGAAGATGTGGTCAAGCTCCTGAGCCAATCCCTGGGAGCTAGGAGTGCTTGGCCCTGAACATTTTTTGGGGAAGCACTGATGTGTAGCTACTGAGTCCAAGCCCCAGAGAACATTCCCTGGGTCTGTCCTCATCTCACCCTAGTACGCCATGTATGCTCATACATACAGACACATGCATGTGCACACATGGCCCACAGTCATACCCACAGAAACACACCAAGACACTCAATAGGCACAGGCCTTGCTCCTCGACTGGCACAGGCCCTAAATCAATGAGTTCATTCTCTCTGGCTTCCTTAACCTCCTCTCCATTCCCTCCTCCCTCAAAGGACAACCATTAGTGCCTACAGACACAGTGAGGGGTGAGGAGAGGTGGAACTTACCATTGCCCACCACTTAAGGCCTTGGTTATTCGTGGCCTTTCCACACCAGAAACTGGGCCAGCTTGGTCAGACTCTCCAGGCAAATGGAATGAAAATCCCTCCATTTTATTCAGAAAGTCTAACTTGAAATTTGACTTTTGATGGGAGGCAAGGGATGTTGGGGATACAGCTGAAGAAGAATCTCCAATGCAAAGAAGGATCACTGATGATTTCCAAGTATGATCATAAACCTAGCCAAGCCAGCTTACACATTCAGCATCTGGTTCATCAAAGAAGCTGAAAGGTGCCCCTTCTCCAGTTGTTCATCCAGTGCAATCTAGCCAAGTAGAACTGCCTCCCTCTACTTGGACACTTCTGGTGACAAGGACCTCACTTTGCAGTGAGGCGAACTATTCCTTTCTTAGAAAGTGCTGAGTGCCTGGAGTGGTGTCAGCCCTTCCACTGGATCCATCTTCTATTGGTGCTAGATCTGTCAGGGGAGTTATTGGGAAATAAGTCAAATGCCATCTTCCCCAAGGCAGTCCCACAGATAGCTTTTCCTTCAACCCAACTAAACATTTCCAGTTACTTTTTTTTTTGCTAGGCAATGAGGGTTAATTGACTTGTCCAGGGTCACACAGAAAGTAAGTGTCAAGTGTCTGAGGCCAGATTTGAACTCAGGTCCTCCTGAATTCAGGGCCAGTACTTTATCTACTGTGCCACCCAGCTGCCCCCTTACTTCTAATATTTTATATATGACATAGTTTCAGTACCCATCACCAATATCTTGATCCAAGCCATCCTTTGGACAAGCACGGGTCTGTCCATTCTATCTGCTATATACTTCCTTTCCCCTGTTCCTCCCTCTTCCTCTCTCTCCATCCTTTTCTCCTCTCTTCCTGACCCCCCCCCACTTCACACACACACACATACACACACACATATACCTGTTCAATGAAAAGGTTGAACTGGATGATTCCTCAGGCCTTTTTCAATCATGCCATTCGATGAATGATCATGGTGTACTTTGCCCACCCTTGGTCTTCTCACATAGCTGGAAATACTGTGATCTTCCTAGAAGAAACTGATCATTTTTGTCCTCACCATGTGAGTTACCTGAAGGGATGGACATGTGTCTTCAGAAATTTTATGAGGAAGAAACACCAGGCTTCCGGGAGCTGTGGTTGTGTGGGTGTAGAAACAAAGTGCCCATCTGCCCTTTCATAAAGCTGCCCTGGGCTCAGGAAGACAAGTGCCTTGCTAATGGTCACACCAGTCAGTAGCAGAGCTGAGACTTGAACTTGGGCCCTTCTCTCAGCTAGGCCAAGGAGCTTCTGTTGAGGAAAAAAAGACATGTGAAGTGCTTCCACACCTGCTGAAATGTGGCTTGTAAAGTTAAAGGAAAGACAGCCTCCGAGGTCCTTTTTCCATCCCTAAATCTCTGGTCTCCTGAGGAGGAAAATCTAGCCAACATACTGTTAGGGCTTCAGCAAGCTTTGTTTCAGAAGATCTATGAGGGGAAGGAAAAAGTAAAATCGACTTTCAAAAAAGGTGTCGTGAGGTGTTGGAAAGAGTCCTGAATTCACAGGGAGGAGCCCAGGATTTTTGTGGCAGCTCTGGAAAGCTCTGTGTGTGACCTTGGGTAACTCACATCTCCTCTAGGAGTCTCAGGTTCCTCATTCATAAATTAAGGAGAGTGGACTTTTCAGCTTCAAGTTTCCAAGGCTTTATAAACTGTGGCTCACTTCTCTGAGCCCCCTCCCCCCACTTCCCCACCCTCAAGGGATGGAAGGTAGAGAATGAATGCTGATGGGGGCGGGGTTCCAACTATAAAACCAAAAGCACTTATCCTTTAGAGTTCAATCTTTGAAAGGGGTACCATGAGTTTTGAGGCAACTAAGTGGCACAGTGGAGGGAGGGCTAGGCCTGGAGTCAAGAAGAATCAAATCTGGTCTCACACTTACTAGCAGTGTGACCCTGGGCAAGTCACTCAACTCTGTTGGGCTCTTTCCTCAATTGTAAAATGAGCTGGAAAGGAAATGGCAAACTGTCCCAGTATCTTTGCCAAGATAAAGCTAAGAGGGTTACAAAGAATCAGACACAACCGACCGACAACAACCATGAATTTTGCAGTATTTAAAATCCTTCATCAAACCTTACTGGGATTTCTGTGCACTGATCTCCTAAAAATGTTGAGTGTGTAGATAGGTCAGTCTCCTTCAGCAGCCTCACGACAAATCCAAGCCTCTAAGGCCCCCTTTTCCCCCTAGAGGGTCCCAGTACTCTACCTCAGGCCCATTTCTGAATCAATATCAATAAAACCAATTTCACGGCTGTTAGTGTTATTGCTAAGCTAGGGGTTGGGAGAGAGATTTCACTGCCTCGCCCACTTGACAGTAACTATCCCTGCTGACTTCTTTCTGGGTCTGGATGGTGTTGCTTTGACCACTTCCCAGCCGACTGTGACTTGCTTTGGAAGTGGAAGGCATGCACTCCCATGCAGATCCCATCTGCCAACTCCTCCCTCCTTTGCACTAAATAAGAAGAACCTGTTCTCTCCGATTCTGTCCTTTCCCATCCTTAAGGGTTAGGGTTATCCTGGAAAGAAAGGCCAAGCATCATTCCCATTAGCCAAGCGGGTTTTTCAATCTCTCCCAGAAACAGATTGCTTTCCCTTCCTGCTGGGGAACACAGTAGGACTAGGGGGATTGCTCTCATCCCAAGGAAATCGAAAGCATATTTCAATATCGACTGAACTTTTCCTACTCTCTCCCTCCCTTAGCGTCTGATTCGAATTCCATCTCCTCCAAGGGCACTTTTCTGAGGATATCAATTAGGCCTGGGGTATTTTATGGATCCTGTGCATACATATTTATTCTCCAGACAGCCTCCTGGAGGCTACAGGCCTTGAAAAGCAGTCCCAGAAATGCAAAACAACCGAGAGCTGGAAAAGTGATGATCTCCACTTAGCTCATTTCTGCTGGAAATCGGAATGTAGGTTTCCAGTTTAATTGGAAAAACTGCACTCTGCACGGAGCTCAGGCTTGTAGAACTTGGCAGCTCTGAGTGGCAGGTGGGGGGGGGGCGCTGCAAACTTAAGCCATGGACCTCAGCTTCGCCCCCTCCCCCCGCTGGAAGCCTCTCTTTGGGTGAGGGCTCCGAAACTCTGACGTCCCCTTCAAGTACGGTTGTCAAAACTCTCCACACTGGGTAAGCAAGCCTAGCAAGGGAAGGAAGATTAAGTTACGGTCGTTTGACTGGAAAGAGAAGGGTAGGCTGAGGGGACAGGAAGGTGGGTTCGCAGGGCTTCTGTCCAAAAAGGAGAAGGAGGAAGGGAAGGGCTCGGGGCTCAGAGGCCAAGTGAGGCGTTGCTGAAGAGAAGGGGGTTTAAGAACGCGTTCCAGTGATTTCCCCTTAGGCCAGGAGGCATGGCCGCTGTGATTATAAAAGGTCGGAGCTGGAAGGAAGCCAACCCTCCTCATTTTGGAGATGAAGACACTGCGGCCTAGATAGGTAGGTGAATTGCCCAAGGTCACACAGCTGGCCGAGGGTCAGAGAGTCAGAGGCCAAAGAGCCCACCTCACTTTCCCATTCCTCCTGCACTCTTTGCCCTCCCTTCTTCCTAAGTGAAATAGGATCTCTGAGATACTCACGATTTGCCCTATGGGTCCCTTAACGAGAAGGAGGACAACACTTACTCGTGCAGAGACATTTTCCGTCGAATTCATAGTCTGCTGAAGAGGGGAGACTGATTGGGCTTCTCCCCCAAATTTCCCTGGAGTTCAACTGGGGACTTGCAAACGGGAGAAGGGAACGACAACCTTGCTACTAAGTCCAAGAGCTGGCCTAAGTGCCGGGGCTCTCTGGACGCTGTGGCTGGAGTTGGCAATCTAGGGTTTGGAGCGACTCCTGATCCCCGCCCCCAAGCGCTGGCACCTAGGCTCTGCTCAGCTGGAGGGGCAGCAGCGGGACCCGAGCTCTCTCCCCTCATCCAGCCATCCGAGCTTGAGCTTTGGGCGCTAAAGAGCGCACTGGTGGGCCCTGTCACTGCCTTCGGAAGGGCACCCTACTTTTCCTAATTACTGGGCGGTACTGCGAGCCGCAAGAGGAAAGAGCCCTCCGATTGAAGGCTGAGGACCCAGATTCATTCCGACTTCTCCGCTTCCTAAGCCTATGGCCCTGGCCAAGTCACTTCCCCTCTCCAGACTCCGCCTTCTCATCTGTAAAAGTGGATGCTCAGTGGCGTCCGTCTCTTTTCGAGCCCATTTGACGTTTTCTTGACAAAGATACTGGAGTGGTTTGTCGTTTCTTTCTCCAGCTCATTTTGCAGATGAGGAAACTAAGGTAAACAGGGTTAAGTGACTTGTCCAGAGTCACACAGCTAGTGTCTGAGGCCAGATTTGAACTTAGGAAAATGAGTCGTGCAGTGGATAAAGCACCGGCCCTGGATTCAGGAGGACCTGAGTTCAAATCCGACTTCAGACACTTGACACTTACTAGCTGTGTGACCCTGGGCAAGTCACTTAACCCTCATTGCCCCATTTAGAGAGAGAGAGAGAGAGAGAGAGAGAGAGAGAGTCTTCCAGGCCGGGTGCCTCTATCCACTTCACCACCCAGCTACCCCAAAATGGGGCGGGGACGGGAGGAAGGGGCTGGGACGGGACCAAATGACTTTTGCAGAGCCTTCCACTTCTAAATTCTCCTGATCCCACAGTTTGGGCCTCTCGCTGCCATCTGCACCTTACAGACTGGCGGCTCCTTGGATTTCCAGCACCCCGGAAGACAAGCTAACCGCCCGGCTGGCACTAGGACCAGAGCAGAGGCTGAGGAGGATGAAGTGTGGTGGACCCTTCCAAAGGAACGGAGCAGGGTGCCACTGCCCTCAAGACACCACCTCCGCACGCACCATTAAGGAGACACGGAAAAGTCAGGGAGTGAAGGCAACTAAAAGAGGGAAAAAAATCCGGTCTCTCTGGGAAATCACATTTCCCTCCTTTCGAGATGGTCGAAAAGCTTGGCAGAAACAGCTTTCAGCATGTTGGGGTGTTACAAGGATGCCGTCGAATAACTTAGGGCCAAGTCCAAGTGGCTACGAGGGGGGTTAACGGAAGAATTGAGGGGAATGGCTGCCTGGCCATCACACAATGGTGAGGCTTTAGCTGTGAAGCCGTCTTACTTTCTCCTCCCCCTTGTCACCCTGAGGTCCGCCGGGATGACAATGCCCTACTTGCCCGGCCCTAGTTCCCTGCCTCCTGCACTGAAGGCTTGCTGGTTTGGGAACTCGTAAAGAAACAGAGGCTTGGCCAAGGCTGGAGAGAAGACATCCTGTTCAGTGCCCTTAACCTCGTGCACTTCTTCCGGAATACAGAGTGAGCAACTCCAGGGACCTCTTTGTACCGCCAAGGACCGTCGGGACAGCTCATCTGGGTTTGGAAGAGAAGAAAGAAGAGAACTGAAGGGGCTGGAACGGGAGAAGGGAGAGTAGAGGGGAGTTCTTCCAGTTGTTTAGTGCAAAGTGCTTAATAAATGCTTATTCCCTTCTCTCCTCCTTCACTCTCTGAATCTCATTGTCCTTATCCATAAAACGAGGGCATCCCAACAGACGGTTTCTAAACCCCCTTTCAGGGTTTTTGTTTTTTGTTTTTTAGTGAGGCAATTGGGGTCAAGTGACTTGCCCAGGGTCACACAGCCAGCAAGTGCCAAGTGTCTGAGGCCGGACCCGAACTCAGGTACTCCTGACTCCAGGGCCGGTGCTCTATCCACTGCGCCACCTAGATGCCCCCCTTTCAGTTTTAAATTCTGTGACCCTGTGAACTTAAAAAGGGGGATGAGGGAGAGAAGAAAGAGAGAAGAAGCAGAAACAGAAACAAACATAAAAAGACAGATAAAAAAGTCAGACAGACAGACGCCAGGACAAAAAGACGAAGACAGAGACCGCAGTCCAGGCTCGAGGACCAGACCCCGCCCCCCCCAGGATAGAAGGCCAGGGAGCCCAGGGTTCAAATTCTGCCACTGACACCTCGCTGTGTGACTATGGACACATCACTTAGGCTCTCGGGCTCAGGAATCCTATCAATTACAAACCATTCGAAGAGCTGCATATGAGATTCCAACCATAGAGGAAACCGCTGATGCAGCCTCTAAACACAGATGCCCACAGTATATGCACATGCGTGCATGTATGAATGTATGTTGGAGTATATATCTTCTGTGGTTGCAAGAAGACAAAACAACAGGACGAGATCAGAGAAACATTTGCACTCATTTGAAGATCTGCACGCAGAAGCTGTGTGTACATATGTGTGCAAACACTTCTGTAGCTTCGTGGAGCTGGTTGACATGAGAAAAATCTTTGGAAGGCTTTTTCACTTTTTAAAAATGTGGGACTCGAGCTTCCTCCCCCCCCCTCACTTTATCCCCCAGTCATATGCTACTTCTTGGACTTCTGGAACCCACTGGCTAAGCACAGCAGACAAGGACAAGTGCTAGGAAGGGAGGGCCAGGGCCCAGCCTCCTTCCGCGAGGGCTTAGACCTTAGCTGAGATGAGACTCTCACCTCGAGGTGGTGATTCAGGCACCTCCTGCCTCGGGCTCCGCCTCTGCTCTGTCCTGGCTTACACCCAGTCCTGGGAGCCGGAAAGCGAGGGACCTGAAGGCTGTGCTTCCAGCAAACCCCATCTCCACCATCCTTCGGAAAAAACTCGCGCCCTTAGCGCCCTGGGGCAGCCCACCCTAAGGATGCTTTATTTGCCAGGCGTGACAGCCTCTTCCCATGTGTCTTTGCACTGGGATCAAGGTCTGCCTTCCCACTTCCCCAGCAAGTTTTATGAGGGATTGAATCTCGGGAATGGCAGGCCAACACGTTCCCATCTCTCCCGGCCTGATGTGGAGTCTTTCCCTGGCTCGGACTCCAGCGCTCCCTTCGCATCCACCTGGGGCTCCACCCTCCCGTAGCCAGAGCTCGGAAGATGTAGAGAAACGAATCACAGGCAGGTGGGGAGGATGCAACCAGTCTTGGGCCTCGGTACCTTCTATCATTTAGGATTTGAAAGTTTCTCAAAGCAGAGAGAGAGAGAGAGAGAGAGAGAGAGAGAGAGAGAGAGAGAGAGAGAGAGAGAGAGAGAGAGAGAGAGAGAGAGAGAGAGAATGCTCCCAATTGGCCTCTAGGCATTTGAAGAACCAGTGAGTGTCTCTTTGCCAGGTCTGAACCTGTGAGTTCTCTTAAATCTAACCTAACAGCCTGGAGAGTCGACGAAGAAGATCTGACGTTCACACACCTCCAGCGTCTCACGGTTTGCCCAGCACTGTATACACACGTGATCTCTTGGATCCTCACAGCAGCCTCGGGGGACTCACAGTCCAGGTATAATTTTCACCACCACTCTCCCACCACCTACGGTGTCAGACAGTTGCCTGGGGCTCTTAAGTGTAGTCATTTGCCAAAGGTCTCCCAGCCAGTGTGCCCCAGACACCCGACTCGAACTCAAGGCCAACAATGGCTTGTACTTTGTAGGCGTTTCGCTAAGGCTAATGAGATTTCACAACTGGGGAGACTATTGCCCCAAACTTCAGAGCGGCCCAGTGAGTGCCACAGGGAATCGAAGAGGGATTGGCACTCCACTCTTGCGAACTCCTGGTACTGGGCACTATCCACCGCCCCTCGCTGCCTCCCGAGTCCTGCTCGTGATGCCCCCATCTGGCACACTCCAAGTTAGGGTCGCGAGGCCTGCCTGAAGCTGGCGGGCGGACGGCGCCGAACCCTCTCTCTGAGCTCAGCGGGTTGGAGCCTAGCACAGACAGCACTGTTTAGGCCCCCGCCCTGCTGCTTAGGATGCGGTGTCTCCCGGTTCGAGACAAGTCTAGGGCAGCGTGGGCGAGGCCAGAGATTTCCGTGTCTGCTGCGGCTCTAGGGTAAACAGCTCGCTGAGACTGAATGAAGGTCGTCGTAAAACTAGCTGCCAGCGAACGCCGCCTGGACGCCTCCGCTCTCGGGTTGGGCAGCGGTTAACTTAGGATGCCCCTTCTGCTGCTCTGTGGGGGAGCCTCCAGCAAGCCCTTAGAGCCCCCGAGGCCCAGGGAGCCGGAGATAGTGGGGACTTGGGGCACACCATGGCCTTTGTTCGGGGCCCTGGGCTCAATCTTTAGACGAGGACAGGTTGGAGCCCCTACGTCTTCCCAGCGGCTCCCTGGCAATACCGCGGCTGAGCAGCCCTTTCGAGGGGTCCCCGGAACACACCGATTTCAAAGGATGAGAAACGCACTCCCGCGGTTCCGGGATCTCGGAGGGATGACGTGGATGCCGTGGGCAGCCCTCTGGAGAGTAGGGCAGCGAGCTGGGCGGAGGGCGGGGTATTGCCCACGGCCCGCTCAGCGCGTCCAGGAATTAAGGAAAGACGTGTGTGTGGGGGGGGGAACGGGGGGGGGAAGCTGTGTCAGGGAAGGTCCAAAGCCGAAGGGCGAGCACAGCGTAGCCTGACCCCGATCCAAAGGGCAGGAGCGCTCAGAGGCCGCCGAAAAGACTCTGGGAGAATCGAGACTTAATTTAGGGAATTCAGCCGGATTTAGACGTGAGCGCCTGGGCAGCCAAGCAGCCTTTCCTTCCCGAGCGCCTGCTCTGTGGCAGGGGGTGCGCTCGGCGCTGGGAGGGACAAAGGGGAGAACCTCAAGGAGGTGGTCTTCTATCAGGAAGTGTATTGTGATGGGGGGGGGGGACGGGGGGCGCGAGTGCCTGCCGTCATCTTATCGGAGTATTCATTCAGTGCAGGCAGGTCCAGGTGAGGACAACAAAAATGTCCTTCCAACAAAAGTGACTGGCATCTTCTCGCAATTTAGAGGCAGAGACAGACAGAGACAGAGACAAAAAGAGACAGTCAGACAGAGGGAGAGGGGGAGAGAGAGACAGAGAGACAGACAGAGAGGGGGAGACAGAGGCAGAGAGACAGAGGGAGACAGAGAGACAGAGACAGAGAGAGAGACAAAAAGAGACAGACAGACAGAGGGGGAGACAGGCAGAGAGACAGAGGGAGACAGACAGAGACAGACAGACAGAGAGACAGAGACACCCCAGAGAGAGGTGATGAGACTTCTTGAAGGTCGCAGAAGCGAGTCCCAGAGGCGGCCTTAAATCTGGTGTATGAGGACGCTGGCCATCCACTAAGTCACACCGTCTCTCCTTTCCAAATAGATACACACTGAATAAGAGGCAATGAGGGGGCACTCATAGCTGGGGGTACTAAGCGATGTAGTTTGAACCGCGCTTCGAAAGAAGTGAGCGATTCTGGCTGTCTCTGGAGCCAGAAAGAGGCCTTTGCAGAGGAAGCTGGGCTGAATTTAGACTCGAAGGGTTAACAAGCCCGAGGTAGCTGCCTTCATCAATAAGGGGACAGGAGCCCTGCCGAAGAACTTGGGCGTTTCTTCCCCAGCATCGTCCCGTACCCAAGCCCAGGTGTCCCCGAGATAGAGGGGGTAGCCTGCGCTGCTGAGTTCTGATAGAACAGTCCCCCGGTGCGCCTCCGGGCTCTCTGCTGGCTCCTTGGTTCTGCTCTCTCGAGTCTTCTTCCAGAAAAGGGCCAGGGGTGGCGTAGGGGAGGGGTGGGAGTGAACCCTGAGTAAGAAGAAAGCGGGGAGGTCCCGGCTTTGGCGTAGCAGCTCCAAGGAGTAGTTAGTGCCTTTGAGACGTTCAAGTTCCTTCTTGAGACCCAAACATGTGGTTACTCACGCCGAGGCGCAGGGAGGCCCAGGGCTCAATAAGCCGGTTGATGGGGACCTCTCCTCTTTAAAGTAATAATTTGCTAATTCGGATCTATTGCTTTTAAATATCAAGTTCCGGAGGACTCGGTCAATGCAGCCTTAATTTCATCCCACTGATGAAGGAGGTTTCTAGGTGGCGCCCGCAGTGAGAACGGAGGGAGAAAATAGGAGCCCTGGGCCCTTTGGAGAAGCACTAGCGAGGTGGCTGACTTATTAAGCGATTACAAAGCGCGTGGCTGCTGCCGCGGGCGGCCGCCCAATTAGCCAGCCTCTTAACCGCCTGGAGAGACAAGGGGGTCTGAGGGGGTGCCCCGCGCCCCCTCCGATCCAGATCCTAGGCCTTCCTCCTTGGGCTTTGGGCACACTCAGCTAGCCTCCCCTATAGCCCCAGCCCCTTCTCTCTCAGAAGGTAAATTGGGTGCCTTACGCTTGGAGATACGGCAGGGGCCTTGCTCTGCCAGAGCTTTAGGAGGCGGTGTTGCTATATCACCTCCGGGCCAGGGCAGAAATGCTTGATGTCTCCATTTAGGAGACCCCTTCAAAAGGATACCCCATCCTCCACAAAGATAAGGAGAATTTGAACTCCCTCCATCCCACCTCCTACAATACAAAGAAACATTTGGTTTTCATATTTGTAGGTAGGAGTGTGAGAGGTGTTGGTGGGTACCCCCGAATTGTTTGTTCGCCGTTGAGTTTAGAAGAAAACCCTCTCTAGGAGAGAAGGGCTTAGGGTTCGCGGGGAAGCTCCCGTTGTAGCAAGTGGCATTTTGCAAAACATCAGGACTTTTCCGGAGCTAGTGGAAGAGGAGGCCTCGGGGGCTAGCCTTACTCCGGGACAAAGAGCTGGCCAGTAGCGGAGGGTTGAACCGAGGTGGGCGCTCCCTGCAAGGGCGCACAAGGCTCATGGCAGCCGGGAAAATAGGACCCTGTTTAAGTTAGGAAACAATAATAATTTTTAAAGAAAAAACCCACCACTGCGTCGATTAAATGCCTGCACACAGCTCACGGCTAACCGCACCCCCTCTACCCCTCCCCCGCCAGCTAGGCGTTCCCAATTATGCAGTTACAATATATCCATATGTCCAAATTCGAGAGGGGGAGGAGGGAATGGGAGAAAACACCTACTTCGAGGCTCTCCTTTGTTTGCTACAATCTCAAAGACTCTGAACGCACACTTCGAAGGAGAGTCTCTCCGAGAAAGATAATGATTCAGACACACACACACACACACACACACACACACACACACACACACACGTGTGTTTCTGTAAGCCCGGGTGTTTTCTTCCAGTGCGGGAAGAACAGAATAACAACCTTCCTTGGATACACCCGTTAAAAAGAAAAAAGGAAAAAAAAAAGGAAAAGAAAAAAATAAAAGGAAAAGTCGAAAAGACAGAAAAGCACACTTTGACTGTAACTATATGCCAGGACTCCAGGACTGGAAATTTGGTTTTCATTCTATTCCTGATCCTACTTTAGACCCGGGTTGATGGATCCAACATTCTGTACCTCCTCTGTCTTTCCGTTCAGAGAAACCGTCTCGAAGCAGATTCTATTTCATGGAAAATGAATTATGTGGATTTCCACTCCCACTCCTTTATGATACGGATTTAGGTTTTCTTTCTTTCTTTCTTTCTTTCTTTCTTTCTTTCTTTCTTTCTTTCTTTCTTTCTTTCTTTCTTTCTTTCTTTCTTTCTCTCTCTCTCTCTCTCTCTCTCTCTCTCTCTCTCTCTCTCTTTCTTTCTTTCTTTCTTTCTTTCTTTCTTTCCCCCACTCCACAAGCTAGTCTTTTTCGGTGTTCAATTCGGAGTTCCATAAAGTAACAATTCATATAATATAATGTAACACAATAATATGGCACGGATTAATCACCCACTGCTCTGACCTGTTTAAACAATGTTCAACGGGTCAGGACTACCATTTGCAGAATTTCTAATAGGAATTTGTGGGCAGTTATAGCGAATTGTGTTATGGAACAAACAGAGGTTTATTGGGATATATGTGTTTATGAGAAATGATGCTTTGGGGGTGGGGGGGCGTCAATTGTGGTAAGTTGGTCCGAGCAAATGACTTTCTGAGACGCAGGCAATCGAACCCAGTGGACACCCGCCTCATACCCTGGATGTAATGTTCGTATCTGTCCCTACAGAGAGCTAGGCTTACTTTGCTTGAAATATTCAAGAGCTCAAAATAAAAGGAAATGAAAAAAAATTCGATTCAACTGCATACATATACTTTAGTTAAATACCGTTCTCGGGTGTTGAACCGAGAATTTGACCTCATCTAAAGTTGTAGAATTTTTTTTAAAATTTTAAATAAGGGAAGTACATTAGTTTAACAAAGTAATTTAGTTCCCTGCATATGTGTATACATACATTTATCTTTCATTAAAGAACACTAAAAAAACACGCCCCAAGGAAGCTGTAGGACCTACCCCCCCCCCGAAAATAACCTTTTATCTAACACCTCACACTCCCCTCACCCCCTGACGACCCTCTCTGAGATGTGGACGGCAACTTGTCGGGTTCAAATTGGGTCTGGGTCGAGATGAAAGAGTAATCCTAATTAGCAACATACTTCTTGTTTTCTTGTGAGCTTGATTTCAGATCTAGTGGCAAATATAAACTTTTGCGTTGCTCAGATGCTCCGTCTTTATCTTAATTAGAACATTTTAGCGAAGGGACTTAGAAGCCCAGAGATAAATGGACTGCCAGGCTGGAAGGAGGTTGCTTTTCTGTGCTACAACGGCATCCGCCCAGAGAAGGAGAGAAGGAGAGAAGGAAAGAGAGGAGCTTCAGGAGATGTGGCCCAAAGAGCCTCCAGTTCACACACAATTCTCTTTCCCTTCTGTTCGTCTTCTGGGTTATTTCAGAAAAGAGATGTAACCTGAATCTGTGTTTAGATTATGGTTGCGGAAGGGCTGGGTAGCTACGACAGACCATGAGAACAGATATTTTTTCAGTCGAAAGTGAACAGGCTTTCCCGTGTGTGTTTAATACAAAACCCTGGGTGAGTTGGATCGTTCTGATAAAGATCTTAACATGTAGAGAAGGCGGGTTTTACATGAGGAGGTGAGGCCAGTCATCCAGGAAAAGGCTCCCCCCCTTCTTCCCTCCCTTCGTGGAAGGTTCCACCCCCTGGAAAACAAAACTTTGCTTTTTTTTTTTTTCCCTTTTTTTTCCCCCTTTCCAGGAGGGACTGACATCAGTGAAGTGGGGAACGGATCCTCAGAGGAGGCGCTCACAGACTGTTCGCTCCAAGGCCTCCTCGGATCTAGCTTACTTGCTTTTCCTTTTTCTTTCTTTCTTTCCCCTCCCCCCCTTTTTAAAGTTCTCCCCATTTTCAGCTAATCGGAGTGCGTCTCGGTGGGTGCCAACGAAAGCCGGAACGAGAGCCCTCGGCCCTTGGTGGAGTTGGTATGTGATAGCCGGGCCGCCTGTGCCATGTATTGGAAGAGCGAGCAGATGTTTGTGTGTAAACTAGAAGAAAAAGACGTGCCTGAACCGGCTGTTTCCACTGAGAAGGTGAGCCCGCAGACCAGGCACCTTCCTGGTCTGTCCCCGCGTCCGTTTGCCCAACGTGGCTCCCAGCGCAGATCCCCGAAGCGGCCCAGCCATTGGCCGCGGGCGCTTTTTTCTTTGCAGCTCGGATTTGGGGTAATATTATTCATTTAATCATCATCTCACCCCTCCCAACTCCACCACCAGGAAAAAGAAAAAAACATCCGAGTTAGGAAAGTTGCCATGTGGGAAACGAAGCCTTGGGTTTAAAGCAGCTTCTGGTACAAGTGAGTGGGAGATTTAGGGGTCACTCTTGCTGGGTGGGGGTAGCGGCGTGGGGGAAGCTGACCAGCACTAGATAGAATCCAGAATTGTGGAAGAGCGGCTCCTGAGGAACTGCGGAGACCTCCCGCATCGCCCATCCCCGCAGGCGGCGAGGAAGGGGCTCCCTCACCCCCAGGAGTCAGTCCTCGGAATGCAGTGTAAGAGCATCGCCTCGGACCCCAGCAATAGGCTTCGCAAACCCAAGGCGCCGTAGGACAGTCCAGCTCTGGGGCCGGGACAAAAGCACCCACCCAAGGAAGCTTGGATTTTTAGACCTCCTTGGCGCGCACAGGCTAGTTTGTGTCTCCAGAGCGTGCGGGCCCGTGCCCGCTGGGCCCCGCGAGGACTGGGAGGTCGCAGCCAAACCCGAATCCCGCTCAGCAGGTCCTTCCTCAAGCTCGGGCGACGCCCGTCTGAGCAGCGCCCAGCGGCCGGCCTTGGCCCAGAACGCCGGGGGCCCGCGGCTGGCGGGCGAGGGGGTGAACGCACACACCAGAGACGCGGGCACACGCACACACACACACCCAGGGACACACACGCACGCAGAAGCGCGCACACGGGTCCGAAGGCTTGGCCTTCCCCGCATCGGCCCGGCTTTAGTCAAGGTCTCGGGCTCTGGGGGTAGGGGGGCTTCCTTAGTGGGGCCGGGCAGAGGGGGCAGGACCACCCCGGCCGGTCCGCGAGAGCAGGAGGGCAGCTGGAATGGAATGCTCGGGTCCGAATGAGGTATGGGAAGCTAGAGGCGACAGCCGGAGCTGCCGGGGGCTCCTTTGGGCCCCAGCCCCGCAAAGCCAAGGACAGGGTGCACTCCGAGCCAGGCGGGGAGCTGTTGGGAGGAAAAACAGAAAGAAAAAGAAAGGGGGGGTGGGTTTTGTTGTTTGTTAATGGCCCAAATTCAGTTGGGTCGGCTGTAACCTTCCGGACCGAACCCGCTTTGGGCGCGGCTTCCCTAGAACCGGGCCGCCGCTCTCCTGGGGACTCGGCTTTTAATTGGGCTCAATAGAGTGGTGATTTTCACCTAAAAGGAGCAGCCCGTGGAATCCCACTCCCACCGACCCTCCTCTGTCCCCGCCACCTCCCCCCAACCCACTCTCCCGGCCCGCCCCCCAACACCCCCGACACCCCGTGGCCCGGGCCGCGGCGGCGGCTCTAATTGCGGCGGGGGTGCGGTGTGGGACTCCCGCGCCATCTGAAGCATTTTCATTCAAATTGCCGTCGGAACGAGCCCCAGGCTGCGGCAATCCCGCCGCAATTAGCCTTCAAGTATCCCATTAAACCTCTTCACCTTTGGGGCTGCCCGATTCAGAAAGGGCCCCCTCGGAAAACAGACGGACGCCTTGCTCTTTTAATTGCCGCTATTAAAGAAATCAAGTTTCGAGGCGCCCCCTCCCCCAGCTCCCTCCCGGATCCTTTTCTTCTTTCCCCGAGCCCCCTCCTTCCCCCGACCCCCCTACACCCCGCCTGGAGCCCAGGGATCCGGGCTCCGCGGTGATTGACGCCTGCAAAGAAACCGCTTTGTCAGTGGCTGGTGATTAACTTGTTACCCCCGGCGGGGGGGCGGCAGGCGGCCCGGCCGGCCCCGTCCGGTCTCCCGTCCTTCGGGCCGTCCCCGCAGCCCTGAGGGGCAGCCCTGAGGAGGGGGACAGGAGGGGGTCTTGGATGGGCCTCCCAGCGCCCTCATCTCTCTCTCTCTCTCTCCCTCTCTCTCTCTCTCCCTCTCTCTCTCTCTCCCTCTCTCTCTCTCTCTCTCTCTCTCTCTCTCTCTCTCTCTCTCTCTTTCTCTTTCTCTCTCTCTCCCTCTCTCCCTCTCTCCCTCTCTCTCCCTCTCCCTCTCTCCCTCTCCCTCTCCCTCTCTCTCCCTCTCTCTCTCCCCTCCTTTCTCTCTTCTCTCCCTCCCCCATTTCTTTCCCTCTCCTTTCCCTCTCTCCCTCCCTAGTTCCCCAGGCTCATGTCTGAGGAGTGCGGGCGGACTGCAGCCCTGGCGGCGGGGAGGACACGCAAAGGCGCCGGGGACGGGGGCCTGGTAAGTGTGAACGCCAGTGTGCACCGCGGGGGAGGGAGGGAGGTGGGAAGGGGGAGCCGAACATTGCCCCGCTTGGTCCCCGGGGCGGCCCGGGTTAGGAAGGCGCTGGGCCATACTCCTCCTCCCCCTCCTCCTGCTGGTTCCTGCTCAGTTGGGGTAGTCAGTGACACGTACGTGCTTCCGTGCGTGTGTGTGCGCGCGTGTGTGTGCGTGTGTATGTGTGTGTGAGTGTGTGTGAGAGAGTAAGAGAGAGCGAGCGAGAGACTGGGGGGGGGCAGCGGGAGGGGGCGGGGGGCGGGCGGGGGCGGATCCGGCCGGCCCAGCGCCCGGGGGTCACGGGCAGGGCAGCGCGGGGCAGCGCCAGAAGCCCCGTGGGCCTCGGAGCCGTCGGGGGCGGCCGGCCGGGCTGGGCGGCTGCGGAGCCCCAGGCCCCCCGAGGCCCCCGAGTGAGCGCGCCGGGCGCTCTGCTTCTTCCGGCAGGTGAGCCCCGAGGGCGCGGCGGACGAGGACTCGTGCTCCTCCTCGGCCCCGCTGTCGCCGTCCTCGTCGCCGCGGTCCATGGCCTCCGCCCCCGGCTGCCCCCCGGCCAAGTGCGTGTGCAGCAGCTGCGGCCTGGAGATCGTGGACAAGTACCTGCTCAAGGTAAGAGCTGCGGGGCGCCGAAAGCTGCCGCCCGTCGGGGCGCCGCCGCGGGGGCCGAGGAACCCACGGACGTGGGGAGCCCTGCGGTCGTGGTCCCGCGGTCGGGACTGGCCTCAGTCCCTTTGCCGGGGTTGGGGGGCTCGGCGTTGTGCGGGACGGCTCCCCTCGCACCCCCAATGCGCCCTGCCTCCTCTCCCCGTTGTAGCCTCAGCTTTCCGCTTGCGGCCCCCTTCGGAGCTGGAGCTTCCCGAGAGAAGGGGCCGGTGGGGGCGCCTCTCTTTGTGTGCCTCTCCAGCCACGCACCCTGGGCAAAAGCCCCCGACGGGTTTCACGGGGCTCAGGTGAGACAGCATTTGGGGAGCCGTCCCCTCAGCTCGAAGGTCTCCGTGTCGTTAGCCTCACCCTAAGGTGCTCCTACTCCCATAGCAATCGCCCCCTTCCCTTAGAGTGAGGGTTCTCTCCCTGGCTGGCTGCGGAAAAGCCTTAGCCGAGTCCTTTTCTCTCTCTCTCATCTCGTTCCCATCTGGAACCCGCCTGGGAGACTTATTTACAGAAATAGAAGCGCCCCCCTTCCCCCCCCCAGCTTTTTCTACTTTAGCTTATAATGGTTTATTTCCCCATCTCGGAGCTCTGGCCTCTCCTCGGGCGCTGTTTGCGTATTTGTGTTGGTTTGGTTTGGAGGTTTGGCTCCAGGCCTTCATTTGTTTGGTGTTTTGCCTTAAAAGTCAAAAAGCAAACCTAAGGGACCCTGCCCCAGCTCCCCTCCCTCCAGCCCCTTTTTGTTAAGACAGAGACGCTTGAAGTTTCCCTGGGAGTAGTTGGGGGGGGGGGCGGCTCTCCGAATGGGACTTTGCTCCTTTAATGAGTCCTCGGTGGTGACCTGGTTTCTACCAGAGCGGTCACTTGCTAGATCTGGGGGAGAGAGAACTTCCTGGACTTGACTGGCAGATGTCACTTAGAACCTCTCCATTTTCGCCCTTTTCTTCCTGTATGGAATGGGAATTGTATTCTCCGGCTGCCTCTCCGGGTTCTAGTGAGATCCTTCTTAATCTTTTCATAGCTTACTCTGAGCTGCTCACAAATGGATTCAGAAATTGAGAAACTGATCTCAGTAAGTTTCCCAAAACCCAACTTGGATCATAGATTTTCATTTGTCCGGAGTGCTAACATTGTTTCCCTGGGATCCATTTGGAATATTCTGTAGCAGACCACTGCCTTTCAGGGGTCACTCTTAATGGTTTAGACTTCTGCAGAGTGGCTGATCATGAGGCATGTTGAGGCCATGTTGGAGAGTGAGCTGCTGAAAGCCCGTGCATTTCCAGGCGTTGCCTTCTGTCTCTCTGATACCTAAAGTTACTTCCTGAGAGAAGTGTATAGTCATGGACACTGGACTTGAACCCTCCAGACCTCAGCTGGATTCCACCCGTTTGGGGCATGTTTGGAGGACAAAAGCATGCTCGGGAGGCAGTGGGCTGAGATCTTTGGGGAAATGTGTATGACCTAGAATGCAGGCTCCATCGCTTGTTTATAAAGTTTTCCGGGGAGATGCCCTGCTGTCCCCAGCTGCTACTGGGTAGTTCATCGTTAGCCACCGAGGACCTTGGCTTGTTCTATTTGGCAGAAAAGTGACTTAGTACTGACTAGTGGGCCTGGGCTTTTTCAGACCCAAGTGGGAGCAAAGATTAGATCTTTCACACACACTACTGGAAGGCTTGTTTACTTCCTACTGCAGTACCCCCCTCTTTTGGGGAATTCAACAAGTTGGGGTAGAAGGTACTCATGACCACATGATATGCCAGTATGGTTGGATGTAGTGTCTCGGACCCCTGGTTGAGTTCAATTGGGTTGAGCTTTTAAAAATGGACAGAGACCTTCTTTTTAAAAGAATTCTAAATCTCTAAAGGAAAATCCCAAATCTCTCTTTGGAGGAAGATAGCACTGGGAGATTAGCCATGAACCTGCTCTAGGGCCAGGCAGAGGGAAGGAGCCTTCGCTCCTCAGTTCCTTCTTTCCTGAGCACTCTCGTTTGGGTGTCTGTGGATGCTACTGGCCTTCTAAAGTGGTGGCTGCCATTTTATAATCACACCCAGTGCTTCCAAGGAAATGTCTATTTCCTCGGAAGAGACCTGAACTTTGTCCTGTCCAGAAATCTTGGCGTTTGGCCAGTTTGGAAGGGTCTTGCTGGTGTAGAGTTGAGATAGGAAGCCAAAGGGGGCATTCACTGCAGCCTCTGGCCACTTTGCTTGGGGCCCCGTTCTGTGCAGGCCGGAACGGGATCCTGCTCGCACCACACTTGACAGACCCTAAGAAGTGTCCTTGCTGTTTGAAGGTCATCGGCTTGTATGGTGTTACCACTGGAGGTTGATTGCAGAGCCACGGAACACTGGGATGCAGTGAATAGCCCTGTGGGTTTGAGAAGCCAGTGCAGTTGGCCCATCGGCCATCAGGGACGTGCCTGTTCTGCACTGACGCTGGGTTCTGTCACCTGGGATCTAATCAAAAATCACCGCCCAACGGGAGGCAGCCTGGGCTTTGAGGGCAATGAGTCAGCCCCCCTTATTTCCTGGCACAATCACTTAGGTAACATTTTTATTACTTTGTGTCAGAATTGAAATGGTATTTCTGATTTCTATTCACATTGGCTGGTCCGAAAGAGAATAAAGCACTTAGAGGTTAATAAGAATAAGAATAAGAAGTGGGGGGAGCCAGGAAGAATAGACTTTAAAGCTTTGCTCCTGTAAACTGTAGAATTCTGACCCCCTTTCTGAAACCAGGCCCAATGGGCCGCCATTATCTCCTCCCCCTTGGTGGTGCACAGAATATTCACCACCTTGACACAAGGACTGAGAAATGCCTCAAACAACTGTGCCCAAAAGGGGGTACTGCCGTAGGCACTAAAGCCTCCAGCAGAGTATGTGAAAGACATAATCTTCACTCCCATTTGGGTCTGAAAGCAAGCCTGGCCAATTCTGGTGTACAGAAAAATGAAGCCAGGGTTGGCATTTGGAACTAGGCAGCTCGGGCTGTGTCTGGGCTGGGATGGCAAGCTTGGCGGCTTGGGCAGGAGTGTGGGTTCAGTTCACAATCCTCAAGGGGAGGAAAACCACCTGCTCCTTCTGAGGAGCCTGCTTTGTTCTTGCAACCTGAAAATCTGACTCTAAAAGTTATAATAATAATAATAATAATAATTGCAATATTTTGTAGTGATTTTAGAAGATAATGCAAGGAACTGCAATAGTTTCAGAGTTAAAATGTGGGGGAGATTGTAGGGAAGAACACCAGATGCATATTTATGAAAATGTTAGCTCAAGCCATTTGGCTCCAAGGCAGTATGATAGCCAAGTGTCTCAAAGTGGCTGTGGGGCTGTCCAAGACACACAGGGGTGACTTGTAGATGGAGCAGCTGACCTTTTGGTGCTGGGCTCACAACACTAAATCCAAGTCAGAAATGTGTTGTTGATCTGTGGATCAGTGCCAGGAGTCTCCATGCCAAGGGTTCTACACACTAATCAAATGACAAGTCTGTTCCCCGTCTATGCCCCACTCCCCCCTCAAAAAAAAATGGTTTAAGATGGAAGACTGTCATTTTACGTGTTAACATGTGCACTGGCCAGGCTTTTGAACCTTGGATATATGGTGGGACACACACATTGGCTCCTTAATTGTTAGAAGAGCTTTCCTTTTCCCCCTTGTTATCTTTCCAGGTGAATGACCTGTGTTGGCATGTCCGCTGTCTCTCCTGTAGTGTCTGCCGGACCTCCTTAGGAAGGCACACCAGCTGCTACATTAAAGATAAAGACATTTTCTGCAAACTCGATTATTTCAGGTAGGTTAGAAAGCCCTTGACTCTGAAACTTTAACTTTTTTTTTTCTGAAACTTTAACTTTTGATCATGACTTCATAGCTTTCATAGGAGGAGCAATGGTGCCCAAGCCTTTTTAAGTGATCAGTCTTTTGGGAATGTGTGTGGCCATCAGCCATTTCTACTGTAAAGAACAAAATACTCAAATCGCCCCCTCCTTTCCATTGGGTGTTAGTGTCTAGGTAAGTCAGCTTTGCCTGGGCATACCACTGCTACAAGGACCATGAGAGGGAAGGCCAAAGCCTTCCCATACAGGTCCTCTGGAAGCTGCCCATCGGCAGACCATGCCACGCAGTGTACCATGCCCACCACATGGAAGGCAGCAACTTACCCCCAGGTACTGGTCGAGAATTTCAGCCGTGCTTTCACATGCTAACCAGGAGATGTTATTTGACCTAAAGAAAGCTGCCTTTCCCATCGCTTCCCCCTATACTCTGACCCACAGGGGCCTACGTTCAAGTAGCTTGAATGTGCCCTTCCATTTTTCTCTTGATGTGATCTTTTCTGTGTGGCGTTCCGTCAATATGATCCTCAAAGTTGTTTTTGTCTACTTTTTAAAAAGAAACAATCGACTCCAGGCAGCAATGCACCAAAACAGGAAGTCACTTCTTACAAATGTTAAGCACAATTTTCAAAATTGTCAAGAAAAAGGATTTTTACTGTATCTCCCTCCAAAAGGGAAACATTGAGCTTTTACAGAGGCATGTCACACGAGAGAGAAGACCTTTGAGTACAAGCAGGAGTTTGGACTTTGCAGTTGAGTAAACTGTGGGCGACTTCACAAAAAATCAGAATTTTGTAATGAGGAAAAATAGAAATGTTTTGGGGAAGAAAGGTAGCTGGCTTATTATCCCCCTTAGATTCCACACCAGCTCTGCTGCTCAGACTTGCTTCCATTGTTCTACTTGGAGGACTTTTTACCTCCTCCAGTAATCAAAGAAAGAGCATTTCAGATGTGGACATTTGGGCAATTGATATTCTTCCCATCTTATTGATGTTCTTAAGACAGCATTACTCAGAACAGCTTTGTAAAGATTAAAAAAGAATCCCCAACGTCCATTAAAGCAGTCATCCCTGTGTGCCCAGGATGGTGCCCGGGCCCTTATTGACCCTTCAGAAGTAAGCTTCATCATACCTGAGCAAAGATGGCCAGAGGACTTGTGAGTGCCTTGGGTTTGCGGCTTTCTGCTCCCAGAACTGCTGCTCAGTTTGCCAAATACTCTCCACCACTAAAAATTCCAAAGGAAAGGAAGGTTGGGGTCTTGGGGTGGGGCATGTTATAACTTAATAAGGCCCACACTTAATCTCTTCCTTGAAAGTTCCTCTGATGGATAACAGCCGAGTATCTTGTGACGAAGGGCCTAATTCGTGCTGGTTTGGGGTTGGGGAGTGGGGTGCCGGTGGGCAGGGAAGTTCCATCCCACTTCATTTGGTTACAGTAGTCTCCATTTTCTTTCTCAATCTGCCAATTGATTTTACTCTGTTTATAATATGTACAACATAGACTTTTTTTTTTCAGTCAATTCTGGTAATGGAATGCTTTGGAGTATTTGGAATTGATGAGCTATAAAAGCAAGCTCATCAGTGACGTGGCTGGGGAGTTAGCTTTTTTTCTCCTGGCCTGCATTTGGGTTCAAATCCTGGGCGTGCTGAAGATATCTCGAATGATACCGTTCGTGCTCCCTCAGCTTGTGTGGTGTCTATTTCATTTGACCCCATTCTTGAGATTTGAAGCCCTGCGAATGTAGCAAGTAATTAAAAAGAAACCAAGAAAATGCAGAACTCCTGAACTATTATTATGTGATAAGGAGCAGTCTTCTCTTGTAGTGAATCTATTTGAATTGAAACCTATTGTTGAGAGTTGGCTCTTTAGGAATTAGAATCTTTTCAGAACATACTAAATTCTTGCAGGAAGAGCATGAGAAAAAAAGTCCAGTAAGGTTTTGAATGTTGGCCAGGAGTAAGTTAAGGGTAAGAGACACAAATATGTCTAGTTGGCATGTTCTTGCATTGCTCATTTTGACTCAAGATGAAAATGTCCTCCCTCCGTCTCCCTTTTCTGCTCCCCCTCCTCCCTTCCTTCCACTTTGTTCTTTACCGTAGAAGATACGGAACCCGCTGCTCTCGCTGTGGGAGACACATCCACTCTACTGACTGGGTCCGAAGGGCCAAGGGGAATGTCTATCACTTGGCCTGCTTTGCTTGTTTCTCCTGCAAAAGACAACTCTCTACTGGAGAGGAGTTTGCTTTGGTTGAAGAGAAAGTCCTCTGTCGAGTTCATTACGACTGCATGATGGACAATTTAAAGAGAGAAGTAGAAAATGGTAAATTCTCCCTCTGTCACAGCTACTATTCTTCGTTGGACTGGGGTGGGGACAAGAGCAGGAATATGATGGTGTAAAAATGGTTGTGTTGGAGCTGTTTACAGTCTTCATTTTGTGACTGTTGGGGTGAAGACATTTTATCTTATGGGGCACCTCACCAGAATGGGGATTTAGTTATGTTATGGTCCAGATAATGGGGGGTACATAAAATAATTTTAAATATAATTTATAATAATGAATGTTGCTCTCTTCTTTAGACTTCGATTTCTCTCTTTCTCCCCATATATATGTATATATACATACACATATTTAAACTATCAAACTAGATCTTTGTTATTTCAGAAATAACCACCCCATATTTCTCGGATGGGTACATTAACTATTTCTGGATAGCTAGTGATAAACATATCTTGTCAGAAATAGTAATTATATCATTGCAATAATTTTATAGACTTGATTTCATTCATTAAAAAAAAAACTTCCCAAAGTAACTTATCCTGTGTCATAAATTTATAAGCTTTATTTATAAGGAAGTTGTTTTTAAATTAATAATGAACTGGGGGGGGAATCTATGGAAAAAATCACAGTTATAAATAAAATATTTTATGAAGACAGAACTAATCTGGCCTTTAATTTTAGCATTTAGTGGGGAGGGATGGAGTGACACTGATCTCCCATAGTCCTGGGAAGGAAAATGATTCCACACCCTAAATGACCAACAGAATCTTTAAAAGCTAACGGACAATGGGGAGAAACTGTCTACCAGAAGCTACATTTTCTGACAGGCTGAAGAAGCCGCGTGTGTGTGTATCGATATACTTCCTGTAGCCTTGTTAGAATAGGAAACCAATTTGATATTTGGAAGTTTTAAGCATCAAATAAAAATGTCTCAAAATATTTAGTGGCAGTGATTCGGAAATAGACCCTACAGATAGATATAAACTGTGACGGGGTCCTCCTGAGAGGTTAACACTTTAAGACTGGATGGTTTGTTGAGGAACCTTCCTTCTACTTGAAATGTGAATATTATAATTATATTCCAAAGGCATCGTCACGATGACCCTTCACTGTCTTTTTTAGGATAGATATTTTGCCTGAAAATAGCGTACATACATACAAACATACATACATACATATGTGTGTATGTACACCAGTAGGGTACATGGAATATCCCATGGAAAGTTAAAATGTGCTTCTTTGTAACGTGACTTTGTTACTAAAGGAGAGTAGGGTCCTCTTGTCTCTGCTACATTTCCTAGATTCCTTTGCCTTCCAGGCTCTGTTTCATCCCCCAGAGATGGGTGTGCTTGTTCTCGGGGCTAGCACACAAGCGCTCTTTTTGTCTCATCGTGTTGTGGCTTTAAATGTCGGCTCTAAGTCTTTTCTCCAGAGCGAGGGAGCTTTCTGGTCTCGTGCCATGAGCTCTCATGTTCTGGCCTTTCTTTGTATCCTTAATGCTTAGCACGGTACCTGGCTCTTTGTAATTGTTTAATAAATGATTGTTGTCTGACAGGTTACATACTGAATAAATAAGAAACGGGAAGAATGGATTCTGGTAGTATGGATGTGTTCATCTGAATAATCAACCCAGTTGCTATATTTTTCTTTTGACATTCAGGGAATGGAATTAGCGTGGAAGGTGCACTGCTCACTGAACAGGACGTCAATCACCCCAAACCAGCCAAGAGAGCTCGGACCAGCTTTACTGCCGATCAGCTCCAGGTAGAGGCGCCCAGTGGGGGGCTTTGGAAATGTCCGTGACAGCCCCTCCCTCTGTGCTCCCCTCAATGAGTTCATTAACACACGGCTCTTATCACTTTGCCAAGGCCTAGCTATAGCTTTGCGTTCATTTAGAACACTAGCTAGCTAGCTAGATATGGAAAAGTTCTCTGATGGTGATAATGTGTTCTTGGAGGTTCTAGAATCACAAGCCTGTTCTTGAAATAGAACCAGCAGCTCCGCTTACTTCCCACCCCAAGGCGGTTTGGGGTTCTGCCAAGCAGAAGCAAAGTGGTGACCTGGTGGATCTGCCCAGTAAAATTGGCTCAATCTAGAAATTTACATCACTGCACATCCTTTCTAAAGAAGACGACATATTTTTGAGAAATTACGTAACATCAAGATGTATCACGTGCAGCTTGTGGGATGCTAACGTGTTAGCGTTTCATGTTTCACTGGAACATGCCAGTCGGCCCTCTTACAGAGGGACAAGGTGGCATGTGTTCAAGGGTGGAAATGATTGCAGTCACCTGGGTATAAACAGGAAACCCAGAGGTTGGTGCCAATCAAACGGACCTTTTCCTTCTTTGTTAAGGGGCTGAGGCTGGCCAGTTGATGCTTCCTGAAAAAGAAAGGCTTGTTGTCTTGCAGTTGGGTGTACTGCAGTGGAATTGTGATTGCTGTAGGCTTGTGTCCCCCAGGTATTAGGAGAAGCTATCACAAAGTGATTGGGAAAACTGGCCATCCGGTTGTTTCTCCTGGAGTTTCCAAGGATGGCCACACCCTCTGATGTGGCTGATATGTCCTTCAAAAATTATTTCCTTCCAAAACACACTTAGAATTTAATATGCACAACTCTGTCTTTCAGACTTCCTGCATCTTGCTATAGGGTGGTTGGGAAGGTCATGGGAAGTAATAGACGCATAAACATTGAATGCTGTTTTGGAACAAGGACTGCTCCAGGTGCCAGGATATAGGATTCCCTCAGCCAGGGTGACTCCACAGAGATAGAGACATACAATTCGGCTTTTAAAAAGCCTTTCATTCCAGTGAAATACCAACTGCCATTAGGTATAAACGTGATTCCAAGAAAAAGAATTGGGGGATGGAGGAGAATGAATGAATAAGACATTTACCAGCCAGACTGAACACAGGATCTGCAGGCAAGAAGACCTGAGTACAAATGCAGCCTCAGATACTTGCTGTGTGAGCCTAGACAAGTCACTTCACCTCTGTCTGCCTTAGTTTCCCCATCTGTAAAATGGGGCTCATAATAGCCCCTACCTCCCAGGATTGTTGTGAGGATCTAATGAGATAGTTGTGTGGTATTTAGCACGATGCCTGACACATAGTAGGTGATTTATAAATGTTACCCATTCTGGTGAAGTGTTTACTATGTACTAAGTACTGGAGGTAAGGGAAAGGAAGCAGCCCAGAATTCCAAGAGCTCCCATTCCAAGGGCAGAAATGGCACACAGACTGTGTCAGCTGCCAGGCAGAAGGGAAGGGCCCCTGGTCCTTAGGAAGCAGGGGAAAAGTCGATGGATGGTCACGTTGTCATTGCCCGGGACCAGATCCTCCTGGTTTCTGACGCTGACCCTTTGGTCACTGGGTGGGCACCGTTGCTGTGACAAAGCTTTTGCATTTGGTATCCTGGGCTGCCTCTGTCAGGGAGAGTGTCAGAAAGCTACAGTGACCCAGAAGAGGCATGTGGTGAATAGTAGCGGAAAATCATGGGAGATCTAGCCTCCTTGGGGCATCGGGTTTAAGCTGGAAAGGCCCTGGGGAGCTGTCGAGATCAGTCCTCCACATTTTACGGATTCAGAAAGTAGGCCTCAAAGACATCATGATTTGCCCAAAGTCCCACAGGGAGTAAGCGACAAAGTCAGGGTTCAAAGCCATGTCTCTGCCCCTCATACCTGCCTTGTCACCTGGTTATACAAAAGCTCCATGGTTAACTTGCACAAGTACATTTTAGCATCCCCACAGGAAAAGTCAGGTACCCATTCTGTCTGGCCAGGTGAGAAAAGTCGAACGGGACGTTAATTTGAATGTCAGTACAATTAAAAACAAAACTTGTCTCTCAGGGTATTTTAACATCTCAAACATAATATCCCAAGGGAAAGGTAATTCAGTGTTTTAAGGAAGCGCTCGACCCTTGAAAAAGCCTTTACAAACTGTCTGCCCCTTGGGTTGAGAACGTTCCTGTAGGAGCCCTGGACACAGAAGGCAGTGAGATGCTCAGCCTTGCGTTCTCTGACAGGCAGCTCCGCATTTTACCAGGGTGATGTGTGCGAGGGTTTCCCATCTCTACCCAGGGGTAGTAGGAATATCCCAGTGACTTCTCTTTATTTAAGTCTTCACAGCTGGGATCCTGTTGCATCCTCTAAATAACCTGGCAGCGAGGCTCAGAGAGCAGCAGAGCTTCTTTAGGACAAATGCCGTCCCCAGGCCTCACTTTCCCCATTGATAAAGGGAAGGCATTGGCTTTAAAAGCCGCCTGGGCCTTCTTATTGCCTCCCATTCCACAGATGAAAAACTGAGGCCCAGGTTGCAGAGTCACAGCTAGGTATGGCAGAGCTGCCTGTAGAACTCCCAAGTCATCTGACTCTTAAACCCCCAGGCCTCTTTCTACTATACCATAAGGATTTGATTAGTAAAAACTTCTTTCCCTCCCTCTGCCCCCTTCTCTGTCTTTCCCTCCCCCCTTCCCTCCCTCCCTCTCCCTCCCCCCCCCCTCTCTCTCTGTCTCTGTCTCTCTCTCTCTGTCTCTTGCTCACGCACACACACCCACACCACCCCTGTGTGCAAAGGGCCATGTTCTGGAAATCTCTTCACATACCGTAGTGTAATAAGAACAGGCCTTTTTGTGGTACTTGAACATTACCAAATACATGATTTCATTTGATCCTTGCAAGAACAGCAACTGCAATGGGTGGAGAAATGTCCCCAATTAGGGGAGAAATTGCAAGGCATTAACAAGCAAGATTAGCACTTACTCAGGTGAGTTAATATACAATAAAACCTTTTGTAAATCCCAAAGTGGGTCTGACTGTCAGCTCTGAGAATAATCATGATGATTATGCCCACTTGGCTTGATTAATCCAATCAGGGAGCAGAGCTTTGAGATGAGTACAAGGGATTTCTGCCTCCTCACCCTTGGCATCTGAAGCACTGGATGGGGAGCAGTGGCAGCAAGGCTCGATGGGGCTGGGGGGCGGGGGGCTTACCTCGACCCTGGGACTATTTTCCCTGGAGAAATGCTAGCACTCCCGGCCTTCCTGGGCTAAAGTCGGCAGCCAGGACGGAGGCAGGAGCAGGGCGTCCAGTTTTCTGCAGCTTCTTGTCCACTTCCAGGGGAGGCATGTTTGGCTTCAGTCCGGTCTCCATGATCAGGGCTCTTCTCTCCAAAAGACAATCTTCCTGACTTTCATCCATAGGAACAGTCCACACACATGCAGTGGCCCAGTCAGGGTCGCTTGCCGATGGTTTCTTAGAGAGCCTGGCTTTTCCTTTGATCTAAACCTGGGATTTTATCCACAGATTTTGTCCCTCTCTCAGCGCAGCTCAGCTGCCGAGAGCCTTGGACACTTAGTGAGGCACGAGGGGGGTCACAGGAGGTGCTCGAACCCAGGCCACCTTGGTTCCATAGCCATCTCCCAAAGCCCTTCTAGATCTGGCCCATTTATGGCCAGGGCTTTTTGATCTGCCAAGGGCCGCCTTGGGCCAGCAGGGAATTGTAAGCAGAGAAGTCGGTCTTCCTTGGGCATTAGATGGTGTTGAATCTGTAAGCCGAACCAGACAGACACAGGTAGTTATAGGTTTATTAAAACTATGTGAGAGGGCAGCTAGGTGGCGCAGGGGATAGAGTACTGGCCTGCAAGTCAGGAAAATAAGGCTTCTTGAGTTCAGATCCAGCCTCAGACACTTACTCGCTGTGTGACCCTGGGCAAGTGACTTCACCCTGTTTGCCTCAGTTTCCTCAGCTGTAAAATGAGCTGGAAAAGGAAATGGACAGCCCCTCCAGGATCTCTGTCAAGAAAACCCCAATTGAACCTCAGGCAGACACAAATGAAAAACAACAAACAAGAGAAGGGGCAGAGGTGAGGAAGAAACAGGAATTGGGGGAGGAGGTGTTTCAAGACAGATTGGGATACAGTTTGGGGGGGAGGGGACATGCTTTCTTTAGTTGCACAGCAATGTATGTATCATTAATAAAAATCTTAGAGAAACATCATATCAAGCAGTAACATGCCTTTTTCAAAACATTAGTTGGATGGGGAGGGGACTTGTTTTACCTACCTGCTATATTTCAGTTTGATTCCTGAGAGCCTCAGGCTGTCTGTTGTCAGAGGCAGCGGGCAGGGCATCAGAGGATGCCCCCTAGTGTTGAGCACCACCCAAAGGTGGGCCATCTGACATCTTACCTCCAGCCTATGACAGACCCTGTGTCGTCTCTTAGCTGCTTAACCCACCCACTTTAGCAGTGATGTAGCCCTGAGGTTTTCCAAAGCACTTTTACCTTCTGTCTGCATAATAGCCCTGAGAGATGGTCATTGCCAGGCCGGCCCCTTTGCTGCAGTTTCCAGACAAAGACACTGAACCTCATAAAGGCTAAGTGGCTTGTCTTCTGGTCATGCAGCTAGTAGGTGTCTGAAGTGCCATTCAAAGCAAATTCTTAGCTGACTCTAAGAAGGTCAAGTTGGGGGTCCACTTATTAAGCGCCTACTGAGTGCTGAGCCCTCTGGACTTTTTTTCTGTGATGCCAGTTTTGTTCCTGCTGATTTTGTTTAAGTCAGGATGATGAATTTATTCCATTTTAAACTTTAAAATTTGAGACAGAAAAAAATAGCTTTAATATCATGGAAAAGTCTCTTTCCTTGTAAAATAGCGAGTGCAGTTCACCATGCTACCTCGTGTTCTGTATTCCATCCAAATGTGCCTTCTGAGTCTTATTCGATTAGAACTTCCTCTCTGTGGTTGACATCTCCCCATGACTGGCTTTGACATCAGCCAGTCAGAAGGCCCCCTTCTTCAGGTGGGTCCATTGTTCTCTGGAGGTGGAGCAAAGATCCTGGTCTGCAAACCCAGCTGTTCACTGCTTACCTTTGTTGCTTCCTCAGGTTATGCAAGCACAGTTTGCTCAGGACAACAATCCAGATGCCCAGACGCTTCAGAAACTTGCAGAAAGAACTGGCTTGAGCAGACGAGTCATCCAGGTGACTACAGGACAGGCCTTTCATTGGGCCCCAAAGAATCATCCTGTTGTGGCTTTACTTGGTCTCGTAGGCAACAAATTATGAGCTGTAAGGCCCTGGGCTTGGGGGGCGGGGTCGGTGGGGAGGGAAGGGCAAAGGGAGAGAGACAGATACAGATAAAGAGAGTGTGTATGTACACAGAGGAGTGAGTACAGGTAGATCTTAGCATTTCTATTATTCTATATCTACTCTCAGCCTGGGTGGCTCTCTATTGGCTCTCTTTGCTGGGGTCTTGGGAGGTGGCCTAAGTGGTTTAGGGATGTATGGTGATGGTGAAGGCGAGGATGGGTTGGAGTTGGGCAAAGAGAGCAGACAGTTGCTTATTGAAGTAACTCAGTTGTGAGGTGATAAGGACCTGAGTTAGTGTGGTAGAAACACGAGATCTGGAAGGAGAAATGGCCCAACTTTGATGATTCTCCAGTCAACAGACACATAATAGGCCTCTCCTGTGTCCAGTCGTCTGCTGGAGGACACAACGTGAGAAAAAGGAGATACTGCTTTCTGCCCAGACTCCTAGGTCTGCACTTTTAAAAAAGAAATAGTTTCTTAAAATAGCAAGAACACACTTGCCTCACAGCAGGCTCAGTAACTTGAATCCCTAAACTTGTTTTCCACCTGAATTGTTTGAAACTGCATCTCCCACATACCTTGTCCTGGGGCTTCTCAATCTAAAAATCACCCACCAGCTCCTTCTCAGTTCATTTTACTGTTGTCTCAGTTCCTTGAGGTCTTGTTGACTCTGTTGCTTGTTTTTTGTTTTGTTTTTTTAAGTTCAGACCTAGCATCTCATTTATGGACAAGAGGCTCACCAGATAAGTGGCCATGGGTTGGCCTTGGTCTATGCTTCAAGAGGGAGCTTGCAAATTAATGAGGTTTCAGATGCATTTGATTCATTGAGTCCTAGACTAGTTTACGGAGCAGATCATTTTTCAGGACTGTGGAGTTCAGTCCCATCATACTTTGATCATTGCTTGTCTGCTTAGGCTTTGGGTCTGAGCACTGTGTAGACAGAATGATGTCAAACCAGAGGGTGGGTGTTCATGGAGGTAGAACCAATATGGTGCTGGGAACAGACTCACGTGGAAAAGAGATGTATCTGGAGCTCTCCACAGGGGGCAGATTGCTTTGACTAGACTCTCTTCATTGAGTCTGGCACAGACACCCCCTGTATTGCCCTTCCCTGATCTTCCCTGATTCAGGAGAGGTTCAGTGACTTGCCTCTGTCACTCAGCCAGTAGAGGCCAGAGGTGGGATTGGTCAGCTCCGCCCATTGTATCCCCACCTTGACAGATCATAGGAATGCACGGAATCATTGAGGGTGTGGCCTCAGCGGACTCAGGTGATGTTAATTTCCATGGGCTTTTCTTATCACTTGGTAGATGCTAAGTTTTCTGGGAAGCTGCCTCTCAGGGCACCCGGGCTCTCCTGAGCGGGTATGTGGAACCGATTTCCTTGTGGGGATTGGCTTTTAGATGGGGAGAGTTGACTCATTTCTCCTAGCAAATCTTTCTTGCATTCTAGCAAACAAGGGTGGGTTGGTTGGTTGGTTTCTGAAGGAGTGTAAGTTTCCCCCAGCATCAGAGGGCCACCGGTCTTACTGCGCCCTTAAAAGAGTGAGCCTCATTTTTGTCATCTTGTCATTTACTTCCTCCCTAGGGTTAGGATATTTCAGAAATACTTGGGCTCTTGGCTTCTGCTTGTACTGCGTAAACTAGATAGTGTGATGTTTTCAGGAAGGACAAAAATGCCCTTTTTCAACAGAGAGTTTTCGCCTCTCAACAGGTGAAGGCCAGTGATACAGGTGGAATCCTCTCCCGCTTTTCTGACTCTCCTTATTTTTCATCCCTCAGTCCTGATGCATCTGTTTTGAAGGCTTGTGACTTAGGAGACTTGGCTCCAGCACCATTGGGTTTGCCCACCTTCTTTAGAGTTGGTAGACTTGGCCGGCTTGGGCTTTGTTGGCTTAGCAGGCTTGGATCACTGGGCTTCATGTCCTTAGACTCAGACGAGGTAACCTTGGCATTAGACCCGGTGGCCTTGAGGTCAGTGGGCTTGGCAGCCTTCGGGGAAGTAGTTCTGGAAACTTAGAGTCTGGCCTTGTGATCCTGGGCCTGGTCACTTGGTGGCCGTTTTCAAGGCCGCTGAGCAGCCATTGGCTTTGGTAGTCTTGGGCCTGAGGAGTTTGGTCTTGGAGGCCTTAGGGCTCAGGCCTTGATGTCTTTGGTGTCATTGGCCTGCATTTTCTTCAGCGCTTCTGTGTTTCTTGACAAAGTGCGTTTCTCAGAAATTGGGGTCCCATCCTTTGAAAGACTTATATCTGTGCCCTTTTGGTGCCATGTTTGTGCGTGGTCATGGGTGGTATGGTTCTTGACTTCACCACCTTGATACCTCAGCTGCTGCTGCTAATGGGCATTTCATGGGGGGAGAGAGAGCGCGCGAGCGAGCACTTGCATGCATGTGCGTGTGTGCCTGGGTGTCCGTGTACTGTGTGTGCACATGTGTGTAAGGGGGTGCAGAATCTCTCATCAGGACTGTGTGTGTAGCGCCTTCATTTTTAGGAGATAGGAGAGCTGTGGCAGCTCACATTCATCAGCAAGAATTTATTAAGCACCTACTGTATGTTAGGCACAGTGCCTGATGGGGAATATTTTGGGGTTTTTTGTTTTTTTCGCAGGGCAATGAGGGTTAAGTGGCTTGCCCAGGATCACACAGCTAGTGTCAAGTGTCTGAGCTGGATTTGAACTCAGGTCTTCCTGAATTCAGGGCCGGTACTTTATCTACTGACTACCTGATGTGGAATATAAAGGCAAAAATGAAAATACCTCAAGCAGGTGTCAAACCACAGATCAGTGTGTGTGAAATTGGAATAATTTGGGGAGAAAGTGAATTTAATTGAGAGAGGTTTCTTGGTGGGGTGGGCTCTTGAGCTTAACTTTGAAGGAAGTTGGGGTGCTTTGAGACAGAGATGAGAACAGAGTACTTCCCCAGCATAAGAGACAGCTGATTCAGAGGCTCTGGGGAGACAGAGATGGATCCACAGAGAGAGGGAGACAGATCTCTGCCACTCCCCCCCCAACACACACACACACACACACACACACACACACACACACACACACACACACACACAGGACAAGGAGAGTGGACCGACACAAGGGATAGAGACACACATAGGGACAGGGAGGGAGATACGCATACATACAGATACCCCCAGAGACACACACCAGGAAGTGGGGAGGAGGAAGAGAATGTGGAATAGAGGGAGCAGCCCATGGACGACTTCAGTTGGAATTCAGATGGTGAAGAGCCTAATGGGCAGCGAGCCTGCCAAGGAGGCTTAGCCAGAGCCAGCTAGTCCGGCACATTGGCAGATGGGGCCCCTCGTATTTTCTTCCAGTGTATTTTGGGGCTGTTGCTTTGTTTTTAAGCAGTTTGGTAAAGCAGCGAATCTAATTTTCATAGGAAAGCTTTCACTCCAATATTTCCAATTGAAGTCCCTCTTGAGGGTTTCATGCAAAGGGTAATGAAAGAGGAGAGGGAGGGCTCCTCTTGGGTCACTCGGGGTGGCCAAAGGGAGCTCCTCGGAACTGCCCTTTGCACCCTCGGCCCAGGGCCTGGGCCCTGGGCTAAATGGGGCTGTCCCTCAGGTGTGTCTGCTGGTCTGCCTCCCTGACCAGCACCCTTAGGCCCCTGGGAGCCACCCTGCTGCTCCAGCCAGCTCCAGGTGGACAGCATCCACAGCGGCTCCTGGCATGATGTTTTCACACTCTTTTAGGCCCCTTTACTCTATAGATGAGGAAACTGAGACCCTAAGACTCTCTTGTTGACCTCTGGTTTTCCCAGAAGTGAATGACAGAGCTGGGCCTCGGGCCTTGTCTTTGTCTCCAAAGGAGCCTCCGCTCTTCCTTGGGTCTTATTTGGGGCTTTTGTGGTCCATTGCTACCTCCCCCATCGGGAGACCCGCTGGGCCACACGGGGCCCCAGACCTCTCCCCGAGCTCTCCTTTATCTCAGTGCACTTACGTTAAGTGCCGTCTACGTGCAGAGCCCTGTGCTCGATTCTGGGGAGATAGGAAGTCCAGGCAATCCCCTCATGGTGATATTCTAGAAGCTACCATCCCCCTCAGTGGCAGCCTTTATCCTACCCATGGGTGACATCGGACCCACCCCACATTTTGTTGCTTGGATTGGTCCATGTGGTGAGCCCAGAGAGTTACTGGTTCCCTCACCTTTTGTTGAAGAACTGGGGGACCCTTAGCCTCAAAGGGTCATGGGAGGGCACCACAGGACGACCTTCAGGTCCCTGCAGGGTTCTCTTGTAGTCAGAGGGTTCCACTTGTTCGGTTTGGCCAAAGCACAGAACCAGGAGCTGTGAAGAGATGTTGCAGACAGGCTCACTTCAGCTTGGCAGAAGGAAAAAGAGGAAAGATAGAGCCTTGCAGAACTGCCAAGGGGAGGGCTGCCCCCTCACTAGCGGACCCCGAGGGAAGCCTGAACTGCCTGGCCATCAGTGTGACTTCTTACTAAACAGCTCATCCCTTGGGGGAAGTGGAAGCACACCCAGCAGAGGAGCCTGTGGGGCCTGGGCCGGAAAGTCCCCCAGAGCCTTTCCTTAGCGTCATCTTCAGGGGCCTTTAGCACAATCAGACTTGGATGCTCCGTTCGGGGGCTCCCTGGTGCCCTGAGCGGCCCTTCTGAAGATCCTGGGATCAAGGCTGTGGTGAAAGCCACAGATGTCATTAATGGCCAATGATACCCTGGCTGTCCCCATGCAGTGTGATGGGAGGTGAGATTTCAGCAGAGACATTTCAAGGTTCCTTCTGCAAGTGAGTAATTCTTGTCAGGTGATGAATGTCCATTTGTTAAGAGTCTCTTGGCACTGTGCTCGGTCTAGGGATGTGAATCCCAAGCCAGAGTAACCCTGCCCCTTGGGGCAGTTAGGTGGCTAAAGCACTGGCCCTGGATTCAGGAGGACCTGAGTTCAAATCCAGCCTCAGACACTTGACACTTACTAGTTGTGTGACCCTGGGCAAGTCACTTAACCCTTGTTGCCCCCCACAAAAAATTCAATTTAAAACAACTATTAAATAGAACCTCTTATCCATGGTACGTCTGCCCTGATGGAGCTCACGCTCTCTCTCACAGACCGCATAGACATCTAGAAACACAGGCAGAAGCAGAAGGTGATCGGTGTCAGCCCCAGGATTCACAACAGGTGTATAACCTGTGCTGATTTGGAGGCCCCCCCCCGACCTTCTGTCCATCCCCAGATCTCCACCATAACCTCATGCACCTCACTTTGGCTCCTCTCCCCGCAGTTTGCACCTAGGTAGGTGACATTCTTCTCAGGGCCCACGGAACCCAGCCAAGGCTTCCCTTCCCTTCTAGCCTCTTTCTCTTGAGGCTGCCACCATTATCTCAGACATCATAGTCATGCCTTAGGAGTCAATCTCCTCCCTGCCACTCCCTCCCCCATGTGCACTCAGCTCCCCAGCTCTGTCAACTCTACATTTTGGATGTTTGTCCTTCTCTTTCTACTTACCTTGCCCTGGTCAGGCCCTCGGCAACACCCAGCCCCAGTGGTGTGATTGCAATAGCTTCCAAAGGCAGGCTCCTGCCTCCAGCCTTTTCCCCTTTAAAATCTATTGAGAGGGGGCAACCAGGTGGGACAGTGGATAAAGCACTGGTCCTTTATTCAGGAGGACCTGAGTTCAAATCCAGCCTCAGACACTTAACGCTTACTAGCAGTGTGACCTTGGACAAGTCACTTAACCCTCCTTGACCCACCAAAATAAATAAATAAAATCTATTGCAAGCCCCAAAGTACAAGGCTGACCAGGCTACTCCTCTGCTCAAGAGCTTCTGTGGCTCTGCCTTTCCCAAAGGCGGGCTCCTGTTTGACCCTGGAGGCCCTTCCCAGGCCAGTGATTCTGAATTACTCTTCTAGTCATTCTACCCTGGAGCCAAACTGACCCAGGAGCTGCTCTGCCACTAATGGAAACATTCTCTTTCCTGGCCTTCATCTTGGAAGCCTTGCCTCCTCTTCCACGTTCAGCTCCTGCTGCTTCCTACAGGAAGCTTTCCTGATTTCCCCCTATGGGTAGTGTACTCCTGCCCAGACCTGTGGGCGCTTATTCTGTCTCTTCTGAGTTCTGAACGTAACAGCCCCTTCTCAGAGTGTAAGAGCCCTCAGAGGGCAGGGGCCACTTTGGCTTGGCATCACCAGCGCTTGGCTCTTGACAAATGCTTGCTCCAGCTCCATGAGTTGGGCTTTGTACCCCCCAGCTGACCTGTGACCTGCAGGATTTGTCTTTTCTCCCATAGGTTTGGTTTCAGAACTGTAGAGCGCGTCATAAGAAACACGTCAGCCCCAATCATTCTTCCACAGCTCCAGTGACGGCGGTTCAGCCTTCAAGGCTGTCTCCCCCCATGTTAGAAGAAATGGCTTATTCTGCATATGTGCCCCAGGATGGGACGATGTTAACAGCACTGCACAGTTATATGGATGGTAGGTATCGATTGTAACCTTTGATGTTCTGAGCCTTGACTAAAACCACGCTGGCCTGTCAGGACCTGCTGTTGGCAAGGAAACGGCATGAGCCCAGTTGTAGAGTTCCTGTGGGCAAAGAACAACTCAAGGACATCTGAGAATAGAAGGCAGTTTGAGGGTCTCTCCCGCTGATGACTAGAGCCCAGGAGAAATCCTCCTCCGTGGGGTTGTTTTAAGAGCCACCCGCCACCCTGGGCTTTTTAGCTAGTTGGAATGACAATCTGTGTTGGAATTGCCCAGCAAAAAGTGGGAGGTGATGGCTCGATTTGGGGATTTGTTTTCATTTGATTTGTCACTTACTGCTATGAAAGTTGGAATAGAAGGGAAACCACAAGTCATTTCCCCCCCACACACACACACACCACGCAGCAGGTATTATGGCAGTGAATGTTTTATGCAGAAAGTGCTTTTCATGCCGAAGCTTGAAGTGCCTTCACTTTCTGCTTTGGGATTTAACAAATACTTAGTAAGGTGTTCAGTCCTGGAGTAAAACTCTCTTCCTCTTTGTCTTAGGAAAGGTGTGAGATCTGGGGCTCATACCTTCCAAACCTTAGTGGTGAAATGGGGACGCTGCCCTCACTGCCCCCAGGCCTTGCTTGTGTGTCCTGTTTCAGGATAAAGTACAGTGAATGGGGTTCACATGGAGATGGCATTAAAGGGGGAACAGCTTTGGGCCCAGAAGGAAGAGTGGGAGTGAAAACCTTAGTCCAGTTTGACTTAATCCTCTGTTTTCTGACTGTGAGAAGAGGGCCTTGGATTGGGTTTAAATGGATGGTGCCCTAGGCTGTGATGAGGCCACCAGGTGGGGTGGGCAGGCCAGGAGGGTAGGGGATTATTCTTCTTTTTATGAGCTAAACTCCATCCAAATTGAGCTATTATTTCTTTCTGTTTTTGTAGCTCATTCACCGACAGCTCTTGGACTTCAGGCCTTGTTACCCCACTCAATGACACAGCTGCCAATAAGTCACACCTAACTTCTTTGTTTCAGGGACAGAAATTCTTAAGGATATAATCTGAAGTCATTTATTGTGTATTAAATCTCATTGCAAAGATATTAATGTTAATTTTTTATTTAACATCCAAAGCATCTTCAAGATCATTTTGTTGCCCAGGTATGTATGTACGTAGAGTTGGCCTGCGAGACACTTGGGTTAATTCTTCCTTTTTCTCAAAAACAATGTTTACAAGAAGACGACTCAGCCCCTTTTTGTATTGTCTGGAAGTAGTTTGCTCTAGTTGTGTATCCGTTAATTTATTCGCCATTATAGGAGCACTTTGCCTAAAAGAGAAGACTGACAAGTGTGCAAAATGTTTACAATTCTTTGTGAAGTTGCAGTTTATCATCCGCTTGTATCTGTAAGTTATTGTTATAAAATAGGGTCCGCAGTTTTGGAGTTACACACAACTTAGACTTTTGAAGTTTGTAGCTGTGAATTTGCAACTGAAATTTATTTTGCAGATTGGCTTTTTTTCCCCTGAATGAGATGAATAAAGCTTCTGTTGTAGCATGCCAGGCAAACCTGTGCCCGTGTTCTGTGGGTGGCACCTTCTGGCTGTAAATAACGCTAGAGCTGGACAAGCCCACCAGCCAGGTGGAGTCTAATCAAGGTTCCTGGGAAATGGGACTGCCCTAATTTTAGCAGCTGGGTGTCATGGGCTCTTGTGGACAACTCACCTTGGCAAGTAACGCTTTTGGTTGGTTCTTGCTTAGGTGAGTCCAAGGCCGCTGCAACCCCAGGTGTTCCAGATGGGAAGGGGCACTCTTGGGAGACACCATGCTTTCCCTTCCTGGAAGTCTCAGGCAGGAGTCTGACACGTTTGTGGGTGATTCTGTGACTAAACCATGAACAGGAAAGAGCTCCAAAATGCAGGAAGGGGAAAGCCTGCAGTCTCCAGGTGTCCGTCCTCTTTAATCAAGTAGATTGGCTGGCTTAGGGAAGGGGGAGATTTCTCCTATAAGTGATCTTTCTGGGTATCTCAGACCACAAGAGAGATGCACTGTTAGCATGTTTTCTAGTGTGGCATGAAAGCCGAAGCAGTGGCCTGCGAGTTGGGAGACCTGGATTTGAATCCACTTCTGACCCTTGTGGTGTGACCAGGGACAAGTCACCCTCTGGGTGCCTCCATTTCCTTCTCCAATGGGGGGGGGTGGTATTCTACCATGGCTACCTCCCTCACTGGGCTGCAGTCAGGAAAGTACTTTGTAAAATGTAACGGTGAAAGCGATTGTTCAGGCCAGGAGGGAAACGCGAAAGATGTATTCCATGCAGAGTTAAGAATGCACGAGGATGACTGGCAAGATTCCCCTGACAAACTCCCATTTAGTGCTGAGTCCTGCCCCTCCAATTTACTCCTCCCTAGGGGGCGGGGCAGGAGAAGAAACCCAAACCTTTACAGAGCATTTGTATGGGACTCTCTCGTGGGGGCTCTACAGGTTTCAGCCTAGAAGTAGCTAAGATTTCATCAAGGTGAGGTGGGAGTACCCTACACCAATGGGGACCCCTTGTGCTCTGATTTAATGAGTGGTAAGAGAGTTGGAGCTGCAAGGGACCTCGAAGGTCCTCTTGTTTACAGATGAGGAAGCTGTGAGGCCCAGAGAAGTGACCAGGACATGGCCACACATGTAAGGAGGACCCAGGGTTGGCTTTGAACCCAGATCTTCCTGAGTTCAGGCTCTCTTCACATTTGGACCTTGGGGTTTTCCCCAAGGCTGATGTGATCTGCCCAGGCCCAGCACCCAGGTAGAAATGGCCAAGCTGGAATGTGAGGCAGGCGTGTCCTGACTCTTAAGCACAGCCCCCTCTCCATAACGCAGCTGCCCCCCCCCTTGGAGCCTTTGACCCGGAATGAGATCAATTGTTCCCCCCCATGCTAATTTGGGAAGATAAATAGAACCATTTCATGTTGTCCCTTTTAGGCAAGGAAAGCGAGCAATGATGTGCACTAGGTGAGTTCTCTCCCTTGGCTGTGAGTTGAAAGGGTGGCCACATCTGGCCGAGGAACACAACTGTTAGAGGCACGTTTGTAATTCAATGCTCCGCATCATAATGCAGCCCAAAGGCAGTCAGGTGGGGTCCGGGCAGCCAGAGGGAGTTCTCTGGGCTGAAGAGTGAAAACACATTGTTTACCTGTTACTCCAATCAGACCCTTTCCCACCCACACAGGCCTCACCCCAGCAATCCTCTCCTCCCATCCTGTGAGCCTCACAGCAGCCCATCATGGGCTCCCGGCTCCTTCCTGGGTGAGGAGCCCTGAAGTCCCTGAGCTTCCCTGGATGTCCAGGGAAACGTTCCCAGTCTAGCTGAAAGGCAGCAGTTGCCTGAATTGATAATTTTCCCAGCTGGGTGGAATTAGAGTTCTTTAACTTTGGGGAGCTTTGACCAGGCACCTTCCCCCTTGTTCACCTGCCTTGTGGGCACAGCAGCAGATACTGTTAGCTATGGAATTAGTGGTTGGCCTCAGCTTCCCCTGTTCCGGCTCCAATTTCTGCTGTGCTTTGCTAAGGTCAGGCCGTGTCTGCACTTTTGTGTTCACCTTTTGGAAGGGTATTGAAACGTGGGATAGCAGCTGTCTAGAGGTCTGCCAGGGTGGGGAAGGGTTTGGAGTTCATGCCATCCAGGAAATCCAAGGAGACAGCGATGCTTGGCCTGGAGGGAGGGGACACCTCATACAGGAAGAGACACTAGTCTTGTTCTGTTGGGCCCAAAGGGCAGGACTTGAAGTGGTGGGGGATACTGGCTCTTCAGTGTCCCCCATTGTTAGCCTCGGGAGCAGCTTCCACAAATCGGGACGAGTGACTGTTGGAGAACGTTCTTGGATGGGTCACACTCCCCCTTCGGCCCATGGAGGGCCCTTCCAATTCTGGGATCCTGGAAGGATCAGAGGTGCAGCACAGCCTCCATTCTGCCTAGAAGGGGCCACCATCTGTGAATGGGCTGAGAGAACAAGTGTGAAAGTGTGTACCAAAGGACGTGTTCTGGAGGGATGCAGAGTAACAATGTACTGTTAGTAGGAGACAAAAGTCTTCATTTCACAGCCTCCCTCCTGAAGGGATGAGTGTATCAGAAGGATGGCTCTGGAAGGAGAATGAAGAGAAGCACGCTTCTACTGCATGTGTCAGCGCATCCTGCTCGGGCTGTTGGGGAGGAGAAGCCAAGAGACAGAAGGTGGGGGGCAGTTACCTCCAGGAGGAAGCCCCATATCCTCAGCCTGGTCTGCCCCAACCTCTGCCCCAGCCCCTCCTGCCTTCTAAGGCTCATTGGCGGTTCCTCCCTTCACCCACTCTCCAGTCCCCACAGAGGGGCCTTTCTGGGCCTTTTGCATAGGCTGCTGTCCCCTGCTTGGAGTCCCCCACCATCATTCCCCTTCAGTCATTCCTGTCCTTCACAGCCTGGCCCTAGGGTCCATCTCCCCAAGGAGGCTGTACCCTACCTCTTCCCCACCAACACCCGGTGCACACAGTTGTTAGCCTCATCTCTGGAAATGGTTTTGTGTTTCTCGAATTATTTGTTTTAATCTCTGAGCATATTCCGTCCCTCCAGTAATGTACGCAAAACACTGATTAGGCACGGATTGTGCTCAGCCTTTGGGCCCTCGAGCCCTGCATTTTGAGATTGGAAAAGCACTTTACAAGCATTACCTCATTTGATTCTCACTAAGGGTGGGCACTATTATTAGCCCCATTTTACAGATGAAGAAAATGAAGCACCATGAAGTTGTCACCTACACAGCATCACTCAGCCAGTAAATGTCTGATGCTGGATTTGAACTCGGGTCTTCTTGACTCCAGGCCCAGTGCTCTGTGTGCTGTAAGAAGGGAAGGGGGAGGGAGAAAGCATTCGTAATCAATTTACAAATATGATCTCATTTGATTCCCCAACAACCTCGGGAGATTGGTGCCCTTATCCCCATTCACAGTTGCAATGGGGGCAGGCAGGAGCAAGTGACTTGCCCAGGGTCATGCAGCTCTTAAGTGTCTGAGGCTAGATTTGAACGTGAATACTTCAATCTCCACACCCAGCACCATCCCCCACCTCGGGGTTCTGCATTGTCCCTGCACGCACAGTCTGGGCACATCCCAGGGTTAATAACCAGCCGTGGAATAGTGAGAGCCATACGGGCCAAACTTGTGAAGTCTCTTGGTCGTCATTCGAGGCCTCCTTGAGGCACTTAGCGGTAATTGTGCGTGTTGGAAACGGCCTGCCTGGAATTCCCCCTTCCTGACTCAAACCAGACGGACCCAGCATGTACAGGATCAGCCGATAAGGCCACCAGATCCCGGCACCGCTCTCCTTTCTAAGTTGTTCCAGGCACCTGAAGGCCTACAGCGGGACTTCTGAACTGGGTGAAATGTGTAGCTCGTCAGAGGCCCAGCCTCGTGGTGAGGCGTGAAGCCCAGGGGCCCGGGGGAGCACCTCTGGAGAAGCCTCTTCACCAGCAGGACGCCCACTTCACAGCCGGGGAAGAGCCCATCCTCCTCAGCCCCAGGCCCCGGAGAGGCCGGAGGACTTTCCCCAAGGAGCTCCCTGGGGACACACTTTGCCCCTTCTCGTATTCCAGTGTTTAGCATGGTGCTCGGCATATAGTAGGTGTCTAATAAATGTTTATTGTCCCCAACAGAGTCTGCATTGTTTGGCCTCGATCCTTTGGAGCCAGGTACTTTCTCTGTCCTCATGCCCTTAGGTCCTTAGGACAGTGCGTTGTACTTATTCACCTAGATGTGAAGGGAGTGCTTTAGGATGTCGAACGGGAGCTGGAAGGGCCCTTGGAGGTCGCCTGGTAAAGGCTATTACTGGGCACCAAAGGAAGCGCCTGACACGCGCAGGCTGACGTGACTTCGCAGGCAAGGGCCGGGCCTCCTGCCCAGGGCTCTCAGTGTGCACATGAGGAGGGCTCTGTGCCGCGTACAAGCCCTGGCTCTTCTCCATCGTACCTCAAAGTGGTCGCTTTATTTGGATGATTTAGCGTCCGACACTGTTTAAAAAGAAGAAAGTAGCCGCGTCACAAGAAGCAATGAGGTGGAATGGAAAGCCAGGGCCGTGCTAACGTGTACAAAACACTTGAAGACCTTCAAAGTGGGACTCTAGGCAAGGCTCCCTGGTTTCCTCATCAGTAAAACGGGAGAATGATGAAGGGCTTCACAAGCCTCCCAGTACTCAATGACCGAGAGCCGTCAAGCATGTGGTAACCCACTTGATCCTCACAACAGCCCGGGGAGTCGGTGTTGTGAGGATCCCCACTTCCCAGACCAGCAAACAGCTAGAGACCTGCCATGGGCCACACAGCTAGCAAGTGTCCAAGACAGGATTCTGGCTCCCCAGCTACGTCTGAAGGGCCACCTAGTTACCTGTGGCCGTGAGCCCAGTCTGGGCAATGCTGATTAAGAGGCTTGCGGAACACCCAGGTGAAGGTGGTGGGCATTGAGGAAGCCCCATGAAGGCAGGGGCACTTCTCACTGTTTTAATCTCCCACACTTAGCTCAGCGCCTTGCACACAGTGGGTGTTTAGTGAATGGTATTGATCTGACCATCTGTGAAAAGACCAGCCTACCATTTTAGGCCTGGAATTCAGGGTTTAGGGAAAGTTCTATGTGTCAGTCATCTGTAAACAGGAAACAGCTGAAGGAGGGTAGGGAGGTCAATGAGCTCTTCAGCAGAGAGCTTTGAGACAGAGGGGGGGGGGCAACACTCAAGGTTGCTCCCACTTAAGGGTGAGAGGAAGAAAGGGCAGCATTCCACACCCACTAAGACTATGGGAAGGAGTCTGATGACGGGCTCATAACCCCCCACGCCCCCATTACAAAAGGCTTCTCACGGGATCTGGGTAATATTTGGTCAATGATCATATTATGGCTCCATTCCAAAAGTAGTTATGAGAGGGAGAAAATGATATGGGACAAATATTTCTCTACAGAAAAATGAATTGATCTTTACTTGATGAAAGTGTTTCTGTGCATCTGCCTGGTGGAAAGGTTTGCTGAAAGGCAAGGGATAAAGGGGCGAAACCAAATGGGGCCCCCTGCTGGGCACACAGGCCGCCATCCGGTATTTGCATGAAGAAGCCATGAGACTGGGCTGGCATCGGCTTCCATTTCAGTGTTCAACCTGAAGTTGGTCACTTAATCTCTCTATGCCTCAGTTTCTTCTTCTGTAAAACTTGGATTATCAGTAGATTAAAGTGAGATCATGTATTTTTTCTCACACCTCTGGAAGATGTAAAAAAAGAACCCCGAGAAACCCTAAAATCTAATTATTTAAGGGGGTGTAGGTGGTGTTGAGAGGTAGCCCCTGGTACAAGCAGAAATAGTGATGAAGTGGGAGCCAGGAAGACTTGGGTGCAAATCCTGCCTCCGCAACCCAAGGAACCTTAGGCTTCTCTCTAAAATAAACTTCTCGGCAGTGGTTGGACAGGACGGTCACTGGGCTCCTTCCCAATTCTCAAGTTCTGGGATCGCTTGAGTGGAAGTTCTAGGTGCCCTGTGACCCGCATTGGTAGACATCGGGTGTATTTGCCTCCGGGGTGTACTGGGGGTCTAAGGATCAGCCAAACATCAGGTGGTTGTTAGGACTCTGACCTTGGCTGCTGGTCTCCACGAGCTGTCCCCAGAGACGGCGCCTTAGGGGTTGCTTTAGGGGCTCCCCCTAGGGAGGTACGCTCCACGTTTCAGTTGAGTCCCGATTTTGTCCTTTCTCCGGAGAAATGGAAAACACTGTGGCTCTACCTGACTCCCCTGGTTGTGGGGCATTCTGTGTGCGTGGGGCATTCAAAGCCACAGAATTCACATCAGCAATTCCTCTGACAGAAACGAACAAACGAAGGAACAAACAAATAAAGCAAATACTGCCCCCGCCCCCTGGAAAACCAGTTCCCGAGGCGGTTGTATACATTTCACAGAAAGGTGGAAATAAGTGAAGCTGCTTACAAGGTAAGGTCACGCGTCAAGAGCCGGGACGGTCTCTGGAGTCTCAGGAATTCTCTGCCAGAGTCCCAGAGATCGGTGACTTCAGATCTCCCTTGTTGAAGGGTGGGCAGCTCCACAGCCGGGTCCTGGCTCAGTGCTTCTGAGGGCAGGGGTAGCTCAAACCGCCCCGGATCTGCTCCACCCTTGTTCGTGTGTGTGTGTGTGTGTGTGTGTGTGTGTGTGTGTGTGTTGCAGAGGGAGGTAATTCAAGAGTGTCGTAGCCCATGACGTTCCACATCTGCTCCGTGGGCACCAATGACGTAGTACAGCTGTTCTCACCCCATCATTCTTGTAGCAAAGGCCAAAGGGGGCATCGAAATAGCGACCAATGGCCGCCCTGGAGCCCCCCTCTCCCCCCCCCCCCGATCAGCTGACTTGTTTCCAGCCCTCCTGCTCCCTGGAACCCACCTGTGGCTCCTCATGGTCTGCACAGCTTACGTGCCCCATGCCGCTTCCAGCACCCATACATTCTTTTCACGACAACCTCCTATGTTCCAAAAATCACTTTGGTCTGGCCAGGAATTGGAAGTAACTACTTTTTAATAGTATAAAGGAAAGAGGCACACACATCTAGAGAGAATTAGGACAGCTGAGAAGATGGGAATGAGGAGAGAAAAGGCTCTCGCATTAATGATGGAGGGAGTCTGCCAGTTTCCTCTTTTATTTTAGCTGTTTTCTTGCGGAAGCCTGGATCCTCAAGGGCAGCACAATAGGGTAGAGTGGGGAAGCCCAGAAAGAGTTCTCACAAGCACCTGCAGGATCTAGACCCACACTGAGCCACCCTTACTAGACTCCCCTCAATTCAATCCAATAAGCCTTCATGAAGTACCTGCAATGAAGCAGGTGGGAGGCAGTGCATTGTGGCTAAGGGCTCACTTCCTGCTCCTGACATCCTATGTCCCAGGACCAGTCCCCTAACTTCTCAGTGCAGGTGGCACCAAAAGAAGGCATTTCTGCGTCCCGCAGCCATGTATCAACCCCATCCCAGCTCTGATCTGTGTCCATCTTCCTCCACTAGGTGCCAGCCATGCAAAGACAAAAGCAATCCCTGCCCCCCCCCCCACCCCATGCTTACTTTTTATGGACAGAAGTCTTCTTGTACCCATAACTAGGCTGCCAGGTCATAAAACTTCCAGCTTGTCCATGGCCCCCGTAGCATAACCTCCCTTCTACCTGCTTGGGGCAGTGAGCTCCAGATAGCAGCTCATGAGTGTGTGGCTTTCTTGGCTGGGCTTGGTCTCCTCAACAAAGCAGAGCCCACAGCTAAGCCCTTATCTTGTAATTCAGGCCACAGAGGCAGCCAAAGGGATTGTTTTCTTCCCTGAGTTATCCGAATTGGCTGGCTCCCCAGTCTGTAGTTACTGGATAATTGCTCAATCTTCCACTTGGCTTTCTCTGTGTAAATGTGGCCACAGAACCCTTTAGTTTCTATTAAATGCTTCATTCCACCCTCCACTGTTTAAAAAAAAAATCATTGGGAGAAAAAAAAGGGAAAGGTCAACTTTCAATAACCACATGGATCTTGGTTCCCAGAATGCCGTTACAGAACAGGAGCCCATGCTGGGTTTTCTTTCCAAAGAGCCCGCCATTTTGGGTTTACAGAACTTGGGGTTTTTTCTACTGTGTGGATCCAGCTGGCTCCCTTCTTCCCTTTTCTCATCCTTCCCAGTGGACCCACTAGGGGAGGGAGGAGGCACACACCACTGTGACTCCTTAAGTCACTGGCTTAATGCACTGAAAACATTTGCTGTAGTTACACTCTGAGCTTGTCTTTGTTGAGTCACTCAGCAGAATTTCCATTTTGCCACTTGCCCTTTTCTTAAAAACGAGCAGGTCTGGCTCATCTTAGGAGAGTGAGAGTGAGAGATCGAGAGAGTGTTGGGGCAGGTCGTTGGAGGGATTTCGACAGTGGTTCCTGACCATACCTACAGACCTGGAAGAAACCTTGGAGCTCACAGGGTTCAATGGTCTCACTTTGCAGAGGAGAGAAGTGTAGCCTAGAGTAGTTTCCTGATTTGCCCAAGGTCATACAGGTAGAAGCTGGCTGAGCTTTGCAGTTTCCTCTCAGCCTCCTCTGGCTGAATTCTAGGCTCCCATTCATCCAGCACACACTCACACACATATATGGATGTGCATATATACACAAACAGACATAATCTGACCTCAGACACTAATTGTGTGACTCTGGGTAAGCCACTTCACCCTGTTTGCCTCAGTTTCCTCATCTGTAAAATGAAATAGAGAAGGAAATTACAAACCACTCCAGTATCTCTGCCAATAAAACTCCAAATGGAATCACAGAGCTCTGGACATGACTGAACACACACATGTACATATATATAAATCTATACATACAAATTTACATAGACATGTACACTTGTACATACAGGTACATGCATGCACTAAGTTGCTCCTCTGTGAAGGGTGACATTCTTTTGAAGGGTTACAGATCCTTCTCTTCCAGGAGGCTCTACAATCTTCAAGGGATTGAAGCAACTAGCACATCATTACTGATATTTCTAGGCAAAAGGTTGATGAATGAGGTGATCACTGTTGGCTGAAGAAATCTTACTGGTAGATGAGAGATGCCTTATGGAAAGTGAGCCCTCAGTGGAGCGCCTTACTCTTTTTTTGGCAGGAAAATGAGGGTTAAGTGACTTGCCCAGGGTCACACAGCTAGGAAGTGTCAAGTGTCTGAGGCTGGATTTGAACTCAGGTCCTCCTGACTCCAGGGCCAGTGCTCTATCCACTGCACCACCTAGCTGCTCCAAAGTGCCTTATTCTTGAGAATCAAATGAGGTTTTGTTTGGGGTTGATTTTGTGTTCAGCAAATACTAACCACAATGGAATCTTGCCTTCTCTATGCCTCTCAGTCAATAGTGAAATGACAAAGATATGGCTTCCTGTATACCAAAGCTGCCTGTCCCCAGTAATGCCCATATCAAGCAGGTCATTAATGACTGTATAGATACTTCTCATTTTTCTATATTTTTGAAAATAGATTTGTTGGATATATTTTAAATATCCCCTATGTTCCCCCAATGTATTATTTCCCCTTCTTCTCAGAGATCAATTCCTTGGGATAAACAATAAAAAAGGGGTGGTGGGGAAGCTCAGAAAAACTACACAATCTCTCAGAACAGTCTGACCTCACAAGCAATCTTCCATGTGGGTCATTCCTCACCTCTTCAGAGAAGCAGGGAAAAATGGCTCCTTGTTCTTCTCTTAGAGGTCAAACACAGACATGATCATCTCATAGTATTAGATCCTATCGATTGATGTTGTTGCAGTCATTGTGAATCTTGTTTTCCTGCTTACGGCGACTTCACTTTGTATGACTTCCTGTGGATTCCCATGCTGCTTCCTATCCCTCACATTTATTTTCCTTAGAGTGAGGTCCAATTGCATCACATTCATACCCACATATTGCTTAGCCATTCCTAAGTTGATGCGCAGCTTCCTTGTGTCCAGACCGTTACTACTACAAGAGTCTTGCTGTTCATGTTTGGCTGGTCTGTCGGGGGTGGGGGGGTGGGGGGGTGGGGTGGGGGGGTATCTGCCTAGCACTGACCTTTCTGGTTCACAGAGTGTGGCTATTTTAGCCACTCTCTTCTTATAATTACAAATTGCTTTCCAAAAATGATTGGATCAGTTTACATATCCTGCCAACTCAGCCTTCCACAACCCCTCCAACACTATTTCCATCTTTTGTCATCTTTCTGGTATGAATCGTGATTTACATTTCTCTAATTACTAGTGTTTGGGAGCATTCTCTTATGTGGTTGCTAATCACTTTTTATTCATCTCGAAATGATCTGCCTCCTCTGATTGGTTATCTACTGTGGAATTAGACATTTTAGAGAGATGGGAAAAGAGGCAGGAAGGGTGGTATTTGTTGATGCTTTTCTGCTGTCCTTATTCTTGTGTTCACGCTTTGGGGATTGTTCCCTCCTTATGACCCAGTCAATGCCTCAGCCCCCTCCCAGCGGTTCTCACTTGGCTCTAGGACGGAGCTCTTCTCTCTGCCTCTGTTGCCTTTAAGGCCACCTCTACCTCCTCTCAATGTTGGACATTCTGGGGGCCCACAGCAAGAGCGCCACTCTCCTCGGTGGTGACAAGAGATTGGTTTTAAAATCTCTGGAGATCATTTGTTGTTATTGAACCTCTCAAACCCTGGAAGATCTCGGAGGTGGGAAGAGATTGGGTGATTCTCTTTTAAACACTTAGAGTCACCAAGTGCCTATCGTGAATCTGACATTGTGCCTATCATGAGTCTGACATTGTGCTACCTCAGGGGAATGCAGAGACAAAAAATGGGAGTCTCTGACCTCAAGATGCCCCAGCTCTATCATTCTCTTATGGGAGATGACACAGGTATATAAGGACACACAGAATAAATACAGAATATCGATGCTTGAACTGGGTCCTGGAGGAAATGAGATGGAGGCGAAGGTGGAGTGCATTCTGGGCAGGAGAATGGCCAATGCCAAGTCATGGAGATGGGAGAGGGAGTTCTGGGGGTGAGGACTGGTGGCAAGGTCAGCCAAGGTCTCTGTCAGAGACCTGCCGCAGTATGAGGAGAATAATGGATAGTGAGGTCAGAAATAAAAGTTAGGCAGTGTTGTAAAGGGTTTTACACCCCCAAAAGAAGGGGTTTGTGTTTGACCCAGAGAGAATAGGAGTCACTGGCATTTCCCAGATTGGAAGGTAATGAGTGATCTCACAGCTGTGGGGAGACCATTTAAATAAATGGGTGTGATTTGGTGGAAAGTGCATAGGATTCAAAACCAGGACCTAGGTTCAAATGTCAGTTCATCTATTTACTGCTTGAATAAAGTATTTCCTGTTTTGAGAGCCTCCGTTTTCCCTGCTGAAAATGCAGGGGTTGACCTTGATAACACTTAAGGTTCCCTCTGTCTCTTAACTCCTCCAATCCATTAAAAAATCCATTTTGTTTCATCGAAAGATTCATTAGCCTTGTTCACATCCCCTAATTTGGAGCCCAGAAGGCAGGACAAGAGCTGCATGTGGGGAGGAGAAAAGGAAAGAAAGATGGGAAGGATCCACCGAGAAGCAAGAGAGCTGAATGACAATGAACCAGCCCCAAAGAACCAACGCTGTCTTTCCCTCTCCCTACCAACTTCCTCCTCCAGGGCTTCTACTCTGGTCTATGCCCAACCCTTTCCGTTTCTGCCAGTAGAAATGCTAACAAGACAAACTTATGTTTGCTGAGTTAATCCATTTACAGATAATATCCCCCCCTTTCCCCCATTGCTATTGCCATGCCCCTTGTCTCAACCTTCTATCTGGGCTGAAATTCCCCCCCAAAATATCAGGCATTTTTAGAGGTTTTCTGGGGACTCAAATAGCCTCTGACAACCGAAGCCCAAGTCCTGGCCTTCTCATGGCGGAACTGTTTCCACTAACAGGAGAAGGGGCGAAGGCGAGTCACTGGCACCTTAAAACCAGTCACTTTGGGCAGGTGGGGCTCATTAGCCTTGGCAGGCAAGCCACCATGGGGAAGGAAACCCTGATTTTAAACCTCAGCTGCCTTGTGGCTATACCCATATATGGGAAAGGCTTCCGGAGTTAACCCCTGGGAAAAATCAGGAGTCGGAGTCCCTTAGGCAGTTGGATGTTGGACATCACATCCCTCTGGCAACTCCTGTGGCAGCACTGGTGCCAAACTGTATTGGCTCTGCCTCTCCTTTGGATCCACCAATGACGAGGAGAGGGAAAACCTGCTGCATGGGCAACAGCTTGTTTTCCATATTGATCCGCCCAGGCCAGCGCCCTGGAGAGGACACTCCAGCTACTCCTCATGGGGTAGATACAACACAGGAATCCCGCAGTTACCGGTTATAAGTCACTCAGGAGCTGCGGCTGCCATATGGGACTGCACCGCCACACTGTGGCCTGTGGCTTTTCAAGGCTCTGATCCATGGTCGTCCGAGACTGGGGACTTTTTCCAAGTTTTCACTCCTCAGCTGTGGGGCCCTGGATGGACCAAGTTTTTTAAAGATATAACTAGGGGGCAGCTAGGTGGTGCAGTGGATAAAGCACTGGCCCTGAATTCAGGACTACCTGAGTTCAAATCTGGCCTCAGACACTTGACACTTACTAGCTGTGTGACCCTGGACAAGTCACTTAACCCCCATAGCCCTGCAAAAAAAAAAAAAAAGATATAACTAATGTTGAGGACAGAGGCCTAATCTCTGGCAGGCCTAGTTCCTCAGGGTGAAATCAATCTGCTCTCCTTTCAAGCTTCCTCTTTAGTGTTCTGGCTTCACCCCTCTATTGACAAAGGGACAAGCAGCCTTATTTCTTTTTTTTTATCAGAAGCTCCCAGGGGACTAGCCTCAGACTTTTAAAAAAGGACCATTTATCTGTATGGTGCCTCTACTAACAAATATTAGAAGGGTAGAGGTGGGATTCAGGTAATTTGTTTGGTCACAGTGGCAGATGGAGGATTTATGAGTAGACCATGCAAAGAGGTAAATTGAGGCTTAATATTAGAGGGAAGAAACCCTTCTAGCAATTTGATCTGTCCAAAAGTAGAATGGGTGCTTTGGGATGTAATAGATTCCCTGTCATAGGATGTCTTCATGGAGAGCCTGGATGTCCAATTGGCAGTTATGATACCGGAAGGGTCTCATCAGACTCTGACATTCTATGGGTCTATGATCCCACGATTCTGTGTTCTCAAACCTGATCTCCACTTGATACCCTCTATTAAGGTGCTCCAAGGATGTCTTGGTACACGTAGAAGGGGGCCTAGCTCCTCAAATGCTATACCAATTGAGGACGAGATCTGGCAGCTCTTCCCCTGAAGGAGTCTGTAATTTAAGAACCAACCTGGGTAGCCCACCACCATCATGAAATGGCCAGATCATTTCAGAGAAGTGCATGTCCAGGAAAGATACCACGTGACAGAATTTAGCAACCCAAGGAGCTGGAGGGGCTTGGGATGTGCCCTCAGGAGATGCAGGATCTACTTGGACAAGATCCCAAATGCAGATAACACACTGTTGAAGAATTCCATGTCCCAATGTCTACGAGTTTCCCTTCTGTAGAGATGTATTTTAATGGGTATAGTTAGACTACATGATGCAATAATTAACATTTTGTCCTTTTAAATGAGAAATAACATAAAAATGTCCATCATAACCAAGGAAGGTAGTTAAGTATTTACTCTAGAAATCCATGGGTTGGGAGATTACACTAGCCTGCTATAAGCTCTTGTAGTTAGTGCTGTAAAGAGAATGCTGGACTTGGAGTTAGGATGATCTGAGTTCGAATCCTACCTTGGACAACTGATTAGTCGCGTGGCCTGGGTGTCAGTGAACTCCGTGCCTCACTTTCCTCATCTGTAAATGGGAGATAGTACCAATGGTACCTACTTCACTGAGTTGTTGTGAAGATCAAATGATATTGCACATGTAAAGCAAGCCGCAAACCTGCAATTACTCCACAAACATTCCTGCTTTGTCACCCATCCCAGTGCCTCTCTTCCTAGAGCTGGCCGTGCTTCCTGTGAACTGAAGTCTATCCACTCTTTTCTGCTCTCCCAGGCCATCCTCCGTCCCCCAAGGCTGGCCATGCTTTCCTCCATGGCCAGACTTCACCTTACGTTGACTCTGTTCAGCCCCACATGGTCCTGCCTCCACTCGTAGCTTGCCAAACCACCACCGGGGGTCCTCACCACCTCCCCCCATCTGCCTTCTCAGACCCAGCCTACATAGTGCTGACCTGAGCTGGAAGTCACTGAACCATGCTGACTGGGTCTGTCACAGATTGGTCATCCAGCCTCCACGAGGGCCTCACTACTCCTGTGATTGTCCTCTGATCGATTCTCCTCAGCTGCTGTTCTAGAATGCTTGTCTCCTCAAGTCTCCTTCAAGCTTTTGCCTCTTCCTCTCCATATCTAGCTACCTTACTCATACTTTACTGAGAAAGTCTGGGCTTTTGATTGGTGAAAATTCACCATAGACACCACAGATGGAGCACTAGAACACCTGAGTTCGAATCCAGCCTCAGATATTTTTTTAGTTGTGTTACCCTGGGTGAGTCACTTAACTTCTGTTCCTCCCCCCCCCCAGTCTTCTTAGCCATAAAATGGGGATAATTATAGCACCTACTTCCCAGGGTTTTTGTGAGGATAAAATAGATGTACTTGTAAAGTGCTTTGCAAACCTTAAAGCACTGTATAAATGTTAGCTTTTCTTGTTGTTGTTATCATTATCATTATAATATGTAACCTGGACTCAAACCAACTTCAACACTCCCTAGTCTTCTTTATGCTGCCTGCGCCTACAGTCCAACCTCTACCTTCACAGCTCCTGCCCTGGAGCCCTGGACCGATGATTATGGAGCACTCACCATTTCTGACCTGGCCCCAGATCCCCCCATGCTACTCCCTGGTCCTCTTCATGATTTTGGTGGACTGCCTCCTCTGCCTTACTCAACATCTCAAAACTCCCAGAGACCACCCTCTGTTTTAGGCTTTTGTTTGAATCTTTCATCATTCATCATTTTTTAAGTCTTTAATCCTTTGTTTTAGTCTTTGCGAAAGAGATGTGCTTTTGGGAGGGAGACAACTCTCATTCTATTTTTCTCGCATTCTATCTCCCATATTTTTGAGGGAGAATTTTTCCCTTTAAACATAGCCTTTCTGTCTAGTATCTCTCCTTATCTATAAACTTTTCCCCTTCTGCCTACCAACATGCCAGGACTCCTCAAACTAAGAAAAACAAAAAACAAAACAAAGTTGTGCATGACCCTACCATCCCCCTTAGGTATCATTCTAATTGTTCCTCCCTTTCACAGTCAAATGCATTTAACAAAGTCATTAATACTCATTGCTTCTATTTTCTCTTCTCTTATTAACTTAATTCCTTGCAATCTGGTTTTCCCAGTGAACCAGCTCTATTCTCTCCAAAATTGTCAATGATCCCTTCATTGCTTAATCCAATAGCCCTTTCTCAATCCTCATCCTTCTTCCAGTATTTGACACTTTGACCACCCCCTTCATCAGTAGGGTGCTGGCAAATTGTTAAAGTATTGTCCCAATTTTCCTAACTCCTCTCTCCAAATGTCTATTGGACATCTCCAGCTGTTGACTTTTCAAGTTTATCATACACAAAACAGAGTTCAGTATCTCCTTTTCAGACCCTTCTTGACTTCAGACTCTTTTTGATTTCCTTAGATTGCAGTTATTGTCCTTCATTTTCAAAGAGGACTCAATGACATTATGGGTGATGTCTTGACTTGCATATGAATTGGATTAAAGTGAGGCAGAGTCATCTGCATCACTCTCTCTTCCAGTGTCTAGTGGCAGGACAAAAGTCAAGATGCCTGGAGATGGTCTGGGATGCAGTGAATGACCCTGGCATCTTCGATGTCTGACCAAGTTCTAAGTGCTCCACACCAAGTGCTTCAGCCACTGTCATGGTCATTGGAACAAAATGTCCCTCATGTTTGTTGGGAGGAACACTGTTCTTCCAGTCTCCCGTGTTCATAATCATCCTCCTTGTGAACACTTCTCTCTCCCTCATCTCCTGTAGCCAGGAGGGCCATTGTCAAGTTAGAGAGCATTCCCAGAAGGTTGACCAAGATACTGAGGGGATTCCAAATATGAGGATTGATTTAAGGACCTGGGCATGCTTGGTGGGGATGACTGATACTTTAGCTGACTTCAAATGTTTGAAGACCCATCATACAGAAGAATGGGGTGGAAAATGGAAAGCATACTAGCACTGGTGTCAGAGGACCTGGGTTCAAATCCTAGCTCAGATAATTACCACCCTATGTGACCTTAGACAAGTCATGTATCCTCTTCATGTCTCTGTTTCCTCATCTGTGAAATGCAAAGATTAGGCTAGAAGGCTTCCAAAGTCCTTTTTTGCTCTAATTATGATTCTATCATAGAGATCAGACATGGTCCATTTGGCCTCAAAAATAAGAACAAAGAACATGGCGCTAGAAACTGCACAGTTCTTGCCTTCAAAGATTTTACAATCCTAGGAAGAAGACAACACATTAAGGGGTGCTTAAAAATGGTGGGGAGATGACAAGGAGACTGTTGAGAAATTATAGAGTAAGGCAAATTTCAGCTCAACGTAGAGAAAAACTTGGGGGCAGGTTGGTGTTGCAGTGCATAGAGTGGGCCTGGAGTCAGGAGCATTGGAATTCAAATCTGGCCTCAGAAACTAGCTGTGTGGACCTGGGAAAGTCACTTCACTCTATTTGCATCCATTTCCTCATCTGTAAAAAGGAAATGGCAAACCACTCCAGTATCTTTGCCAAGAAAATCTCAAATGGGGCCATGAAGAGTCAGACACGGCCAACACTTGGTAAACATTGGACTAAAAGTGAAATGAGCTCCTTGTCACTAGAGGTTTTCTATAAAAGGATGGAGGGCTTTTCCCCTGGAATTCTCAGGTGGGGGGGACCTGTTCAAGTAGGGATTGGACCAAGTGACCTTTGGGGTCCCTGACACCACTGAGGCTCCTTAAATCTCTTCACTGAATCTCCTGACATTTGCATCCATTTCTAAACAATTCTCTATCTAAGTATTTGTTGAGTGAAGGTGTGGATGAAGGAAAGACCGCTAATGGTCTTCAGCAGCTCCAAGGTCACTGAGACACCGTGATATTGTCCTTCCTGCTGTATCTGTCTGTACCAAGGCTGCTTCCAGAACTCAGGCCCACTGCATTTCACACGACTGAATCTGGAATTGATCTGATGACCTTTCTATGAGATGCATCATGTGACCAATGGGGATACATAAATATGCTGGAAGAATAGGTGGGCTTTGGGGGCCCACATACCCACAACTAGGACAGTGTCTCTAAATGTCTCAATAGTGTTCTACCCCTAGGCAGAAATCAGGCAAGGATAATATAGTATAAAAATATCTAGACTCCACAGATGGCTTCAGAGTTTGCAAAGCACTTCATGTATATTAATTATCTCACTGGAGTCTCATATCCACCCTATGAGGTTGGTACTACAAATATTATGATTTTCTTTTAAAATTTTGACATTAAAATTGTTTTTCAATCAATGAAAATCCACTTTATTTCCCTTCTACAATCTGTTTCTGATCCTCTACCCTTCTTTGCTTTCCCTTACATAGAGCCCCATTATAATCTTCAAGAACCACCATCTTTAGAGTTTGTTTTTCTTAGGACTAATTCCTCTTTTAAGCTACTCTCCTTATTTCCTCTCCTTTCCCTTCTCTCCTTTCCCCTTCCCCTATTGACTGAAATTTATTTCTGTGTTTAGCTCTGTGTGTGAGTGTGTGTGTGTGTGTGTGTATGTGTGTGTGTGTGTGTGTGTAGTTGTAGTCTTCTCCCCTCTGACCAGTTCAGGGGAGAGTAAAATGTAAGTGTTAACTACTCCCTCTCATCCCTTCCTTTTTGTTTGTATAATATTTGACTTTCCCATCCAGATGATGTAAGATCATTTTCCTCTTCCTTTCCATTGCTCCCACCCACCCCAGCATAATTATCTCCTCTTCTTTTCTTCTCTTAAGATCATCAAAGCATCAGAATCACTTCCAGATTCTCTGTTTAACAGACTCCCTCCATGATCCCTGATGATGAGGGTTCTTAGGGGACATGTGGCATCTCTCCATGTTATAATATATGTCCTGGGGCAGCTAGGTGGTGCAGTGGATAAAGTACTGACCCTGGATTCAGGAGGACCTGAGTTCAAATCTGGCCTCAGACACTTGACACTAGACACTATGAGCTGTGTGACCCTGGGCAAGTCACTTAACCCTCATTGCCCTGCAAAAAGAAAGAAAGAAAGAAAGAAAGAGAGAGAGAGAGAGAGAGAGAGAGAGAGAGAGAGAGAGAGAGAGAAAGGAAGGAAGGAAGGAAGGAAGGAAGAAAGAAAGAAAGAAAGAAAGAAAGAAAGAAAGAAAGAAAGAAAGAAAGAAAGAAAGAAAGAAAGAAAGAAAGAAAACAAAGACTATATGTCCTTTATGATTGCTTAGTCAGTTCCTTTTTTTTTGGTGAGCTGCCCCTCAGTTCCCTTTTTATTACATCATGTCCCTGTCCTTGGCTTGGGACTTGAGAGTCTTTGGGGAATTTCCCCTTTAGGTGAGATCTGAGACATTCCTCTCTTGGTTGAGCCGAGTTCCCTCGATCCCAGTGGAGGAGATCCCTGACTTTGTGTTGTCTTATACATACTCTCATGTGTGCTTCCTCTGGTCCTGTTCTGCCATCAATGTAGAGCAGTGTGTGGTTTTGTTGTTGTTACTTTTGCTATTTGCTCTGTGTGATCATTGTGGAACTGGCCTTTGGTGGGAAGGAAGTCAAGCTTTCTCTATAAAGCTTGGGATCTTTCTTTCCCCATGAAGAAATAGTCACCAGGATTTGGGCTTGAACTTGAAAACCACATCTTCTAGACCAGAGGGGCCAAACACATGCTTTAGGGCCACAGAGATGCCACGCCAGTGTATAACTCAGTTATTCTGGCCCAAGGCATCCATGTGTACTGTTAGTGGCCCTAACTGTTGGCATTTCAATCCCTGATCTAGACTAACAGTATTTATGGGAACAGATCGATGGACTTTTAGCCGAGTAAGCCCCTCCCTCAGCTCTGAGGAGAGCCGAATGGCCAAGTTTCTGACCCTGCCCTCCTGTTTTCCCTCTGGGCAGGAATTACAGTCTCCCTAGAGAAGGATGAAGGATGAAGGCTGGAGATGACTTTTTGGCCTCCCTTCATGCCACACAAAGGACACCTGGGCATTGATCTCCATCAATGAGAAGAGATTTCCATATCAATAGGCTCTAAGGCTTGGGTCGCCTTCCAATCCAGACTTCACACAGTTGTCGAATGTTTGGAAGGGACTCTACCTTCTTCTCCTTTGCCCTCTCAGGCACCGAGATATCCTTTTGGCTTTGTCCTCCACCAAAGTTTGTCTTTATGCTGTAACTTCTTTCTTTTTAACTTCTCTTCTCCAGTTGAACATTTCCAGCTCCCAAACCCTTTATCACTGTCCTCTGGTTGTGGCCCGTCCTTCTCAGAATTTGGCCACAACAGGGTCAGTGGTGATTGTTCAGCCTTGTTTCTCCCTCACCCTCTTCACTCATCCCACAGTTGAGTCCAACTGGGCTGCCAGCTTGACCTCTTCTTTCTTGGTGCATTTGTGCATGTTGGTAATATCAAGCATCCCTAGCTCCCAGGGCTGCTAGGAGGATCAAATGAAGAATGTGTGTAAAGTGGCATAGCATTAGGTGCTGCTGTTACCAGGGGGATGATCACAAGGTCATGCACTTAGGGCTTATGGGATGTTGTAGGCCACTGAGTCCAATCCCCTCATCCTACAGATGAGAAACCTGAAACCTAGAGTGGGGGAGGAACTAGTTCAGGGTTACCCATCTGAGGTCAGACTTGAACCTGTGTCTCCAAGTCTGGTGCAAATGATCCACTTTATCATGCTGCCAAAGGGGGATGATGGTGATGTCTGGAATGAGCTCCCTCTGTATCTCAAGCTTTTGAAATCTTTCTCTTTCTTCAAGACTTAGCTCAAGTAACACCTTGATCAATTCAATAAAAACAGCATTTCTGAAGACCCCCAAATAGGAAGTGGCCTGGGTACTTTGCCCCAGTCTAAGCATGACTTTCTCAGCATTGTTATGTCACCACTAAGATTCTGTCCCAGGGGACAGTCTTTGATGTGGGTGTCTATTGGCCTGGCTCGGCTCTGCTCTCTTCTTGTTTTCTTCAGGGGCAGTTTCACTATTGTGCCTCCCAATAAACTGGGTAAATCCCACACAGGCTTTTCTCCTCCTTCTGAACTTTCCCGCCTTCCTGAGAGGTTTGATTTCCCCATCTCCATTGGTGTGTGTCAGCCCTAACTGTTCTGGACATCTTGGCCTGCTCTTGAGAAAACCCTCTTGCAACATTTCAACAGGAACTACCCCCTAGAAATGGTATCACATAGCATCTGCCATCGCAGACGGGATCGGTGATTTCCCAAGATAGCCTTATAGGAAACAGCTGGCCTCTGCCCCAGCCATCTGAAAGATAAGTGGCAGCATCCAAACACAGGCAGCCTGCTCATTCTGAATAAAGTGAAAACAAGAGGCCTTCAAGTAAACATAAAATCGTGATTCTGTCCCCTCCTCCTCTTCTTGTCTTCACTAGAACCAATCTTCTGCCATTCCGATTTGGGGATTTGAATGCAAGGTACTAGGTTGGCCAAGAAAATTATTAACATGAAATATCCTTAGAAGTAGAATTCCAACAGCATGCCAGCCTCTCTATGCAGGGATGTGGGGAGAAGTCCACTACACTGGTTTTGGCACACAGGAGAGGATGCAGCTGGTGTATACACTCAGCTTGATGGGAAGCATGTCAAGCAGCAAGACTGGATCATGACTGCCCTCCCACCCCCAGCCCCCAAGGGATAGATAGACAGATTTCATTAGGATCCATTGAGGGAATAGTGTTTGGTTGAACTGGGAGTTTTTCCAGTTATTACATTCAAATGGATTTCATTTGGATGCCAAATTTCAGCATGATGCCTCCAAGTTCAGGACATTCTGTACAATAAAAGGTTCTTCCTACCTGGTTCCTTCCACTTTGTTTTATTATCCAACTGTCTTAAGAAGCCAAATAGCTCACATAGGTGTCTTCTAAAAGGTTCCAACATCCTCCTGAGTTCAAATCTGACCTCAGACACTTACTAACAGTGTGACCCTGGGCAAGTCATTTAACCCTTATTTAACTCAGTTTCCTCTTCTGTAAAATGAGCTGGAGAAGGAAATGGCAAACCACTCAAGTATCTTTGCCAAGAAAAATTCATGGAAAAAGTCCATGGTGTCACAGAGAGTCAGACACAACTGAATGGATGAACAGCAAATAAGAATTACTAAGCCTTGGCAATAGGAAGGACTTTCTTAATCACCTCCTTTCCCCTCTTCTCCCCTCCCCTAGCCTTAAGTCATTTCTGAACTCAGTTAACATTGCAGAGCTACCACTAGGGGGTACCATGCCAAAGGCCCTTCCCCATTTCATTGTCTGGGTTTTTTGATTTCTCAGGGGGTTTGAAGGAGAAGGAAGCCAACTACTCCTGTCCTGCTGATGAGATGGAGGACCACCAGCCTCTATGATTTTTTTTTCCGGGCAATGAGGGTTAAGTGACTTGCCTAGGGTCACACAGCTAGTAAGTGTCAAGTGTCTGAGGCTGGATTTGAACTCAGGTCCTCCTGAATCCAAGGCCAGTGCTTTATCCACTGCGCCACCGAGCTGCCCCCCCCCCAGCCTCTATGATTTGCAGTCCCCTTCATGGTCACTGAAGGACCTTTGGGCCATGCCATCTGCTTCACCAATGTGACCATAGGAATTTAGGGCATTTCCATTGGCCCTGGGCCTGAACTTCCATTCTTTGAGATGTTTTTCCCAATTAGATTGTGAACTTCTAGATTTTTCTACCCGTATCTCTAGCATTTAGCATGATGCTTTGCACATGGTGTTTCATTCCTTTATCTTCATGCTTTGGATGGTCCTCGTCCTTGGACTTAGTGCCACAGAATGTCAGCACTGAGAGGGCTATTGGAGACCAGCTTGTCCAAACCACGGCCAAACACACATAACAAGCCCCACAAGCAACCATCTAGTCCTGGGATGGAGATGTTTTCTGACGGGGTATTTAGTCCGTTTCATGGGGAAAGTATGGCTTTTACTGGTAATGCCCAACACTGGATCACATCTTTGCCACTTCACAATCAACTGTTAAGATGCAGAGCCTGTGGTACTTTATTGGGCTATTGTTTCCTGGTGACAAAAAAACTTTGATTCAGTGAAACAAGACAGTACCTCATAGGCTCCTTTATAACATGCATTCTCCCAACCAGATATTGAAATCATTCAAGATTTCTTGAAATATACAACAGAAATCACCCTGTTTAATGACTAGACTCTCATAATCATTAGGTGGAAAGGCATAAAGGATGAAGCTAAAAGTATTCAACACAGTGATGGAGGAGAGCTGCAGAAGAGTACAGGTTGAAAAGGGATTTCCTACAGATGGCGAGGCACTCCAGGTGCTAATGATTGTGCCTGGTGCGTTGATTGTATTAAGTCCAAAAACATTGCCAAATCTTCTGGGAAGATCTCAGTGAGAAATGGTTTTGACAAATGGAGGGTGGCCCCTGAGATAGGAAAGCCCTGAATATGAAATTCTCGTTTCCCATTGGAACTCAGAGTAATGTAATGGATTGAGTACTGGGTCTGGAGCCAGGACTAGCTGAGTTTAGATCATACCTCTCACAATGACTAGCTCTGAGAATCCCTTAAGCTCCCCAAGCTGCAGGAAACTTTTGTCATTTATCGAAGGGTTGTCTTCTGTGTTGGTGGCAGGTGTTTCCACACATGGGGTTCCCTACCTAAAGAAATTACAGATCATTTGATTGTTCTTCCACCAAATCCAATCTTGGTCTCTAGGGTAGCAATGACTTGGATAAGAAGTTTCAAGAAGAAAAAATCCTCATGGCTACACTAGTTCTGATGAGTTAGATCTTCATGATCCTTCTCGATGGGATTGGATCAGCATGTATCATGGATATGACTTGAACCCAGGCCTTCCTGGTTCTGAGGTCCTCTCTATCCATGACACGATGTTCTCTCTGCCTAGGTTCCTTATTGAGGGCTAAAGATTCAAATAAAGAATCCATTTATTAAAATGTTTTCAGACTTGTATGAATTGTTGTATAGTGAAGTGAGCAAAACCAGGAGAATTTTGTGCAGTGACAGCAATATTGTTTGATGAAAAACTATTAATGACTTAACTATTCTCAGCAATCCAATGATCCAAGACAATCCAAAGGGCTAAGGATGAAGCATACTACTCACCTCTAAAGAAAGAACTGATATTGATGGAACACAGACTGAATCAGGCTATTTTTGCTTTCTTTCATTTTTTCTTTTATCCAGGTTTTCTTGTACAAAATGACGAATATGGTGATGTTTTGCATAATTGCATATGTATAACTTATATCTGATTGCTTACTGACTCAGGGAAGGGAGAGGGGAGGAGAGGAAGGGATAAAATGTGGAACTCAAAACTTTAAATAAAAATGTTTATTATTAAAATCTTTTCAAATGTTCCTTGGTAAGAAGTAGCTCCCAAAGTGATTAAAAGGAAAGTTTAGGAAGAGAAAAGCTCCCAGAAAAGCAACTAAAAGCATTGGCCACCAAGGTTTCCTGGGGTCTTAAGGGCTCCCTGGCAAGGTCATAAACACTCATTTTCCATTCTTCCTATCCCAAAGGCCCACAGCTGGGAAGAGATCAGGCTTCATGGGAACAGAGTTAACCCTGAGAGGGGGGCATGGCTCAGCTTCTGCCTCCTCAATTCCACTGGTGTTTTGGCCCCCAGCACATCTGCACCTATGTTCTAAGAAAAACAAAAAACCAAAAACCCTTTCTTTTCAATGTGAAGCTTCTCTTTTTTTCTTATTTTATTTTATTTATTTATTTTTAAAATAATAAACATTTTTACGTGGAGTTTTGGGTTCCAATTTTTATCCCATGCTCCCTCCCTCCCCTCCCCCTTCCCTGAGGCAGTAAGCAATCAGTTATGGGTTACACATGTGCAATTATATAAAACATTGCCATATTAGTAATTTTGTATAAGAAAACTTGAATAAAATGACAAAATGAAAAGAAAGTGAAAAATGGCATGCTTCAGTATGTTTTATCATTTGTCCTTTGGGATTGTCTTGGATCATTGTATTGCTGAGAATAGTTGCAATTCATAGTTCTACAAACAATATTGACTGTTACTGTACACAAAATTCTCCTGGTTTTGCTCACTTCACTATACATCAGTTCATACAAGTCTTCCCAGGCCTTTCTAAAATCACCTAGCTTGTTATTTCTTAAAACATAATAATATTCCATCACCATCATAGACCACATTTTGTTTAGCCATTCCCCAATTGATGAACAATTCTTTGATTTCCAATTCTTAGACACCACAAAAAGAGCTGCTATAAATATTTTTGTACAAATAGATCTTTTTCTCTTTTTGGGATGTCTCTGGTATATAAACCTAGCAATGGTAATGCTCGATCACAGGGTATGCATAGTTTTATAGCCCTTTGGGCATTCATCATTCCAAAGTTCTCTCCAGAATGGTTGCTTCTTTTTACAAGTCAACCAACAGTGGATTAGTGTCCCAGGTTTTCAACATCTCTAACGTCCAATGTTTTCCTTTTTTGTAATATTTGCCACTCTGATAGGTATGAGGTGATACCTTAGAGTTGTTTTAATTTGCCTTTCTCTGATCAATAGAGATTCACAGCATTTTTTCATATGATAATAGATAGCTTTGATTTCTTTTTCTAAAAACTGCCTGTTTTTAGAATGGTCCTTTGACCATTTATCAACTGGGAAATGACTTGTATTTTTATACATTTGACTCAATTCTCTATGTATTTGAGAAATGAAGCCCTTAACAGAGATACTTGTTTCAAAAATTCTTTCTCAGTTTTCTGCTTCCCTTATAATCTTGATTACATTACTTTTGCTTGTGCAAAAACTTTTTAATTTTATATAATCAAAATTAGCTATTTTACATTCTGTATTGTTTCCTATATCTTCTTTGGTACTAAATTCTTCCTCTGTCCATAAATCTGACAGATACACTATTCCATGCTCTTTTTAATTGCTTATGGTATCACCCTTTATGTGGAAATAATGTACCCATTTTGACTTTATTTTAGTATGTGTAGGGGCCAAATTTTAATTGGGGAGTGTTAATTAGGTGGCTTGCCACAATACTGGGGCAAGGAAGTAATTAAGAGCTTCTTTCAAAAAACAGAAAAGGGTTTATTAACAGGAAAACAAATTCAAAACAAAAATAACATTGATAGAACTAGGGACAAAGGAAAAAAAAGGGAATGGGGAAAGGAAAATTATACGACCTGCAATCATACCACTACCCAGGACTCAGCAGAGCACACAGCTGCATCCCATCTCTTTTCAGCTCACATGCCAGAATGGCGAATCTCCTCCTTTCTCCTTCCTAGCAAACCCTGGGCCCCACAGCCCCAAGCTAATTGGCTGGCAGCCCTGATTGACAGTCACATGACTGCCCTGACTAGACTTCCAGTCATTATAATTTTGCCAGGCCCATGTAGGCATCGGCGTGTGGCGATGACATAAGATTCCTTCGCCATGGTGACGGCTACTGCCAGTGGGTGGAGCGCCGTGAAGGTGCGGAGGCAGGGCGCCTGAGCCCTGGCCAATGTGCACACCGGGGTTTTTAATTTTAGCCATAAGATGGGGTCATAAAAACCTCAAATCACAATTAATTCTTTACATATGTGATGTGAGATGTTGGTCTATACTTTGTTTCTGCCATACTGTTTTCCAGTTTTCCCAGCAGTTTTTGTCAAAACATGAGGTTTTTTTCCCCCAAAAGCTTGGATGTTTGGGTTTTTCATATACTTCATTACTGTAGTAATTTACTATAGTGTAATTTGTACATATTCTATTCCAGTGATGCACCTTTATTTCTTAGCCAGTACTAGGTTGTTTTGATAATTACCACTTTATGAGATCTGGTACTGCTAGACCACCCTTTTCATTTTTTTCATAGATTCCTTTGATATCCTTGAACTTTTGTTCTTCCAGATGGATTTTGCTATTATTTTTTCTAGCTCTAACAAAATAAATTAACTTAGGTAGAACTGTATTTAATTGACACAACAACAACAGTAGCTAGCATTTATGTAGCACATCGATGTTGGCAAAGCACTTTACATGTTATCTCATTTGATTCCCACAACCACCCTGAGAGGTGATCCTATTACTATGTCCATTTTCTAGATGAACAAGCTGAGACAGGTGAGGAGAAATGATTTTCTCAGCGTTAGCATCACACAGCTAGATTTGATCTCAGGTCTTCCAGACTCCAGTATGCTTGTCCCCAGGATACTTAACTGCTCTAATAGCCCTGTAAGCAAGAGTATCTGGAGAACATCCCCATCTGGAAGTGAGCCCCTTGTGTAGGACTCTTTCATGGCAGTGGCAAACACCTTTGGTCATTTAGCTCTTGAAATTCAGTGTTATTGAGTAACGTTATCTGCATTATCATGTTTGTCAAAGAAACATGGCTGAGCTTAATGTGGGACTGAAAGCTAGCTGGCTGGCCGAGAGCCTTGAATGCACTTTGCCTGTGCCAAGTGAGATGCTTTTCTGTAATCAACAAATAAACAGGCTAGAATCTTGTGTATTTTGTAAATTTCAGGTGCTTGATTATGGAACTCAAGAACTGCCCTGTTGAAGGAAATCATTGGTCAAAACCTACCTGTCGTTGTTCCAGATTACCTCTGATATTCGTGTAGACCATTTCCATAAAACTTTATGAAGAGTACTGATATTCTCTCAATTGCCATTTGGGATCATAATATCATGGATAATTTCCCCCCATTCCTTTGGTATCCTCTCCCACTACGAAATACTTTGTAAAATAGCTTGATGATTTAAGATTGTGTTTGTTTCCGCATAGTTTCCTCAGAATATACTTGGTTGGTTCTCACTGTTCTTCTTAATTTCATCTTTTAAAATTCCTTTTCAAATTCCTCATAGAGGAGGGATTGGGACACTAATATCCAGATCTTTTGGCTCATTGAGGATGAAAACACTGTTAAGAAAGCAGCCAGATCTGTTCTATTTCCCCTTATTTCTTGGTCTCCTACCAGATTCATCTCTGCACAGTCTTGGGACAAGGTGGCCCTGCTGGATCTCACACCTACACATTAAGCTGTGCTAAATTCATTTTTCCTTTTCCCAATTTAGGAGGAGATATGGCTCCTAATCTTTTATCATGCTTCTCTTCAATGGTTTTTTGTTTGTTTGTTTGTTTGTTTGTTTGTTTTTTTAGTGAGGCAATTGGGGTTAAGGGACTTGCCCAGGGTCACACAGCTAGTAAGTGTTAAGGGTCTGAGGCTGGATTTGAACTCAGGTACTTCTGACTCCAGGGCCGGTGCTCTATCCACTTCACCACCTAGCTGCCCCTCTCTTCTTCAATGTTTTAAAAATACTTTTGTGGTCTGAACTGGTGGTGTTCCTTTCTACCTTGTCTCCTCTGGACAAGGGGATCCAGGGTCATGGGATTAGCCAGTCACTCAATAAATATTAAGCACCTACTATGTTCCAGGCACTGGACTAGGTAGGGGGATATGTAGAAGAGCAAAAGAAAGTCGTTGCTCTTATGGAGTTTATAGTCTAATGGTAAAAGGACATGTGGAAAAGACTCTAGAAAGTATATGTGAGAAGAAAGAAGGCACCTGGCGGGGCAGGATGAAGTCCTGTGTTCAGCTGGGAAATGATGAGATGCTTCTTCTGGGCCCCATCCTTAGAGAATCTGCAAAGATCTGTCTGCTGGTCACCAGCTACAGGCAGAGGAAGAGAGGGCCCCTGTGCAGAAGCTACTGAGGAAATGGGAGCTTCAAAGTCGATGTGATCTTGCAGGAAGGTGAGTTTTCAGGGACAGTGACGAAGTCCAGGGAGCAGCAGGGTGGGAGACGATGAGAGGATCATAGATCCTCAGCTGGGAGGGACCTCAGAGGTCATCTAGCCCAACTGCCTCCTTTCACAGATGAGGTTGGCCCATGGGAGTTCAATGATTTCCCTACGATCACACAGGGACCAAGTAGCAAAGCCAGCATTTGAACACAGATCTTATGACTGCAGATCCTCTTTTCTTTCCATCACACAAAGCCACCAGTGAGGGGGGGATTGGGGTTCTCATAACATCATTTGGGCTCCACTTAATATTGACAAAAATTGTTCAGAAAATGGTGATCACAGGTTTGTCATCCTGCCTTTTCCGATTCCTTCTAGCAGCATCATGAGTTCATTTTAGTAGGTCTGGTCGAAGCTGCCATAGTGTTTCTCAGTGTCTTCTTGGCTTTATTTTCCCCCTAATTTGATATTTATTTTGACCTTGGCTGTAACGAGTGGATGTCTGACACAGATCGCTGATTCTGCAATCATTCCCTCATCCGTTACCAATAAGTCAATTTCTATCTAAGGTAGTTTTCCCCTCATTCCCTTCCTCCTCCTTCCCTTCTCTTCCTCCTTCCCTTCGTTTCCTTCCTCCCTTTTCTCCTTCCCTTTCCTCCCTCCCTCTTCTTTCTGTCCTGTTTTTCTGACTCCTTCCTTCTTGTTATTAGTTCATTATTTGTCTAGTACTTTTCACTTCTCTTCTGGAAGAAAGTGTTTGTTGTATTTCTGCACCTGGATTCTGAGCTGTCTACACACTTTGGGCCTCTCTTACTCTCAAGTCCACACCCATCTCCAAGTATACGTTTTGCCGTCCTCCCCTATGCTCTGCTTGCTTTGAAATCACCAAGAAGTAAAGCTTGCAGACGTGGAAGAGTCCACAGTGGCCTTCTATGCCGTGAAAACTATCCCCACTATAACATATCTGACATAAAGTCCCAGTCTCTGTGAAGAACTCCAAGAAGGGTGAACCCAGGATGTCTTGAAGCTCCCTACACCACCACTGGATAGCTCAGAGTATTAGGGGATCTCCCCTCTTCTTCTTTTTCTTCTTTTGTGGGGCAATGAGGGTTAAGTGACTTGCCCAGGGTCACACAGCTAGTAAGGGTCAAGTGTCTGAGGCTGGATCTGAACTCAGGTCCTCCAGAATCCAGGGCTGTGCTTTATCCACTGAGCCACCTAGCTGCCCCAAGGGTCTCCCCTCATCTTGAGCCTGAACTTGCCTCTTTGGAACTGTACACACGGGTCTTGCTTCTGTCCTCAGGGACCAAACAGAGTAAGTCCAATCTCTGTCGCACAAGAATCTTTCAAATACTTGAATCTTCTCCATGTCAAACATATTATCAAAACTCAAGGCTGTTTGACTCACTGTGCTGGTTTTCCTCCTCTCTCTAGCTTATCAATGTCCTGCTAGAGCCATGATGCCCAGAATTTTGTTGGGTTCTTCATGTCATCTGGGTCCTTCATCATCTTCAATCAGAATTTGTGCAGAAACAGAAATTCCATTTATGAGAGTCCTCTGGCCAACACTCTGCATGATCACAGCAAAATCAAAAGAACAAATTACAATTAATGGATGTTTCTGAAACTAGCTCTGCCAATGCCTTTGTTTGCTTCTCCAAGAAAAACCTCTGATCAATCTTTCTATTTGCTAGTTTCAATTATCGTGAGAATCTCAATATTAATGTTTTCAAGTTATTCTAATAGCAGCTCAATGTCCCAGTGAATAGAATGTCAGATTTGGAGTCAGGGAGACCTGAGTTCAAATGCAGCCTCAGATACTTGCTAGCTGTGTGAAACTGGCCAAGTCACTTCCCCTCTGTCTGCCCTGGCTCCCTCATCTGTGACATGGGGGTAACCATAGCACCAACCTGAAGGGGCCATGAAAATCAGCTGGGATGACTGGGTGCAACCTAAATGCCAGTGATGTGGTTTACTGGCCCCTGGGCTAATGGTTGTCGTTTTTGGTCCTTGAATCCGCAGTGCACAGCAGGGTGTAGGTGCTTACTCAGTGTTTGCAGAATGACTGACTGTGGGTTAATCAGTGACCAAAAATGACGTGACTTCTTAGGGCTCTCAAGCTCCCTCTTCTATTGTATTTCCACAATCACTATTAACATGTGTAATGATTGGAATGACGCCACCTACTGGAGACTTGCTGTGGGAAAGCTCCACCATGAGGAAAATGCCTCAGAGGCATTGTGGCTTTTCCTTGGTGTCAGGAAATGACGTTTGCTCATGGGGGCTGTCTATCAAGGCTACCAGCCAATCAACTTGAGGAGCCTCCTATGGTCTGGGAGGAGACAGGAAGGAGGAAAGGGAGCCTGCGCAGAGAGCTCTGGGGCTTTTTGGCTTCCTGACTTGATGGTGGCGGCGGCAGAGGACTTCACAGGAAATTTGAGGAAAGATAGGAATGCCAGGCTGTTAGAATTCTGTTCTCAATCTTTTTCTTTCTATTTTCCAATAAACCCTTAAAAACCTAAACTCGTTTTATCAGTGATTTTTAGTCAGTTTCCCCCAAACTGGGGGAACAGATTAGAATCCACATTTAGAATCTTAAATTACACACATGAAAGGGGCAGCATGGGGCTGAGGGCCACTGGGTGGTGCAGTGGTTAGAGCACTGGTCTTAGGGTCAAGAAGACTCATCTTCATGAGTCCCAATCTGACCTCAGACACTTCCTAGCTGTGTGACCCCCGATAAGTCACTTGACCCTCTTTGCCTCAGTTCCTCATCTGTCAAATGATCTGGAGAAGGAAATGGCAACCACTCTAGTATCTCTGTCAAGAAAACCCCAAATGGGATGACAAAAAGTCAGACATGACTGAAAACCACTGAATACACACACACACACACACACACACACACACACTCGTGTAGGACTGAGGGCCATCTAAAAACATTTGTCTTTGTTTCCCAGGTTACCACGGCCAAAGACTTTAGTAGACTTCTAGTGTTGAACCCCTCTCACCTTAGCTTGGATGGTCCCCAGGCTCAGTCTGTCCCGGGGATCATAGTCTAGGATTCTTCAATGTGGTAGAACCCACCACAGCTTTTTGTTCTGAGGACATAGACTTCAAGAACCTCCTGTTCCCTGTGACACCACATTTTGATGACTCTGCTGAGAATTCTGGAAGTTAGTGTTAGTCAAATCGACCATTCCTGACTTGTTCTATTTCTTAAAAAAAAGAACTTTCTTATTTTCTATTATTCACTGTTCTGCATAATTTCTAGGAATCATGTGCTCTTTCCCCCAGGGGTAATCATTTTCACATCTTATAATAAGCAAGCATCTGTTTGAAACAGGGCTTTCAACCAGGGGTTCTGGGAATACACACACACACACACACAGACACACACACACACACATGCACATCACATGATGGCATGCAGGGACACTGTGATGGGTTAGCATGGCTTACTGATGCTTACAGTCAAGCACAGCATAGCAAGATATGGACAGTTGCCTTCAGGGAGACCATTGTGTGTGTCCTCCTTTTCCTCCATCAAACCAATGGCAGCAATCTAGGTGGCGACCAAGGGAATGGGATGTTGTCTTTGCTTAACACCCCAGAGTGACTGAAAGCTTGAATTTATGTGGGATTTTCAGTCATAACCGCCGCCATGTTGCTAATGGGATGATGGGGTCAGGGGCAAAAGAAAGATGCTTGAAAACGAATAAGGATGAGGAAGGGGAGTGGTGTCACATCAGCAACCTGTTCTAACTATAAGTGGGTTCAGTTTAAACCTTAAATATATCAGAATTGTGGGATGGGAGCTCATCCTAGAAGAGTGGGACCATGGTCTCCTCTGGCTATTAAAAAATATCATCAAAATGACAATGATCTGCTTTGAAAGACCCAACCAAGATCTGAGCTGCAGTGATCACACTTATGGATCTTGGGGCAATAATCTATTTAGTCAATAATTTGCTCTAGAAGTGGGAGCGAGATATGAATGCAATGAAGAAAAAGAAGAAAATGAAAGAAGAGCAAATGGAGAGGAAGAAAGAGACTTTGAACCTTATCATTTGGAGAAAATTAGAGACCAGCTCTTCCAATGACATTGCTCCAGACTCTTTTCCAAATGGCAAAACCTTGGTATGTTTAATGCAGAAAAATTAAAATCGATTGCCTGCATACACAGGCCAAGAACACAGAGGAGAAAGCTTGGGATTGGACAAGATGGAAGGGGAGCGAAGACAGGAAATTGCCTCAGTCAGATGTGTGGAAAATCAAGACAACCCTTCCCCTCCCTCAAATGACCTTAAGGAAGATCTGTGGAAAGCCATCTCTCTTCCTTTGTTCCCCACCCTTAAACCAAGTTCTCTCCAGCTGGGCAGATTTATTTCAGAAGAGCTGTGCCAGGCCCTCCCTTTGAAGGAAACGCGTCTGAAGCACGTTTCACAAAGAAACACTACAAAGGATGCACAGGTGGTGCCCTACAAGGGTCTTGGTCAGGATCTGGAGAGCCAAGTACAGCTGGGCTCTCTGATCCCTCCCTTAAGAAATTCAATTCCATTAAACAGAAATTCAAACACCAAAGCTGAAAACCTAGGAATGTAACCTGTAGCTAGGGAGATCTCATGCTAAGAAAACAATAGGAACCATTTTTTTCTTATTATTTTACTGAAATGAGATAAAACAAACAAGGCTCAGCAACAAGATAGTGGTTACCAAAGACCTAGAGAGAACTGGAATTAGTGACTTTACACTGGACCCAGAAGTGGACTGAGGTTTCTTGGATCAAAACCAAAGCTGGCTCAAATGGAAGCAATCGTGATTTGAAGTGACAGAGCTTCAGCTAACGCATCAGTCAATGCATTCATCACCCAATGCCTCCAATAGGCAATGTACCTCGTGATCCATCAAACATGGAGCATTTATTCATCACCCACTATGTGCCAGCCTCACTGCTTTAGGTGCTAGAAGTACAATGAGAACAAATAAGCCAGTCTTTGATCTCGACGATTACAGCCTAGCTTGGGGAGACAACACATGCATATGGAACTCGTCCCTCAAATACAGGATAGCTTAGTAGGGAGGGCACTAGCAACCAAAGGAACCAGGAAGGCCTTCATGTAGAAAGCATTGCTGTAGCTGTGCTTCAAAAGGAGTGAGAGATTCTGTGAGCAGGAGGTGAAGAGGGAGTTCATACAGGTGCACAGGATGACCTCCCCCATCCAAAAGTCTCTAAGAAAACTGTGGTGACCATTCTACCCAGTCTTTCAGTTTTTTTAAAACAGGGGAATGAGGGTTAAGTGATTTGCCCAAGGTCACACTGCTAGTAAGCGTTAAGTGTCTGAGGCCGGATTTGAACTCAGGTCTTCCTGAATTCAGGGCCAGTGCTCTATCCACTGCACCACCTAGCTGCCCCCATTTTTTAAGCTTATGTTTGCGACCAATCTTATGCGTTTCCCCAGATAAAAGGAAGAAAAGCATAAAAATCCAAATTATTATTGTTTCATGAATAGAAAATTTAAGCTTGATACATTCTTCATGGGTATAAAACAAATATTAAGACTGCTAAAATTCATAGAGACTTTAAGATGTGTATTCAGATGTCTCAATTGTTGGATGCTAACATAGGATAGCAGATTTAGAAGTAGATGGGACATGAAAATCATTGAGTTTAATCAATTCATTTTACAGCTAAGGAAACTAAGGCAAATAGCCCCTGAATGACTTGCTCGGGTTATACAGCTGATGCACCTGGAGCAGGATTTCAACCTGGGTCTTCCTGGCTCCAAGTCCAGCACCCTGAATACTCTACCATATTGCTTCAGTCATGGATGATGCTAAAAGAATCTGAGAAAAGGAGCAGGGAAGAAGATTTTGCAGGTGACCTGGTGACCTTTGCTGCTTCCACCCTGTGTTAGGGAAGTGGCTGTAAGTCCCTGAAGGCTATTCCAGCAGCAGACAAGTTCTACCAAGGAGCAAAGTCTTGGTTAGGGGCCCTAGAATAGATCGGAGGTCAGTCAACTGAGGACCAGGCTGGCTAAATTCTGAATGGCCCATCCCAAGGTTAGCAAAATGGGGAGGGATCACTGGTTCAACCTTAGCCATTGCTGAGGACTAAGCATAGTCTTAGAGGGAATGTTAGCTGCAGTGGGGAGAATTCTCATAGTGGCAACACCATGGATCTTGGAAGTAGGGATGGAATGCATAATTTAGGCTGGAAACAGGAACTGTGTGGGAGAAACTGGGAAGTGACAGCTTCGGGCTACGCTGATTGAGACGAACACATTAGTTCAGGATATGTCTCATCTCTTCCTGTGTGTGTATGGGTTGCTTCCTCTGTTAGAATATATAAGCCCCTTAAAGGCAGGGAGTTCTTCACTTGCATCCCTGTGTGCCCAGGGCTTGGCAGAGTCCTGGCAAACAGTAAGAGCTTAATAAATGCACAAAAGGCTCAGGGTTGCATCTCCAAAGCTTACTAATTCCCTTGATATTCTGTGTTTTCAGCCTTAATTGACTCTAGTTTCATGGAATGAAAGATACTCATTAATACAGGTTGAAAATCCAAAAAGGGTAGAGGAGACTAGAATGGATGCCCATTGAGGACCTTAGCCTAACAGGGAGAAACGCTGACATTAGGGAAATATGTGGTGGCATGATGGTCAAACAGTCAGGAGGAAGCAAGGAATGATGTTGATGAACTTCTGATGGTGAATATATGGGAAGACCTGGACAACAGTAATATGAGGTGAGCAGTCAGGTAGGGTTGCTATCTGTATCACAGAAATGGATGTTAACGTCAGTGAGATTACAGATCTGTTAGAATATGTGAAGGTTAGCTCAAGAGATAAAGTTTCCCCATTTTGTTCTACAAAGTAGAACCACCTGCTCTTTGTCCTGATGGTCAGAGGACCTTGGCTGTGTAGTAGATGCCATGTAAACAGTCCATTCCTTAATGAAAAAGACTTTGCTAGAGTTGAAGGTAAGGGTTCATAGGTTCTTGATCAAGATTTGTAAGGCAGAGAGAATAGATCAGTCTGCACTGCCTCTTCTGAGCATTTAAATTTAAATGTCTTTCTGTAGTGTTTGGGTTTGGGTGTTTGGTGAGGGAAGTACATCGATTAATCTTGGTGTTTAATCTAATGACACCATCTTGCTTTATCCTCTTCATCATTTCAAGTGATGCATCTTTCCTCCACACCTGGAATTTTAAGAGGACACGGCATGATAGGATTAGATGAAGGAACCATGCTGTTGTCTGGAAAGGGAAAGATTTAGAAGAGCAGGATAACTTTCCAAGCATTTGAAGAAATATCCTAGAGAAGCAGGACTGGCCTTGTTTTGCTTGACTCCTAAGGAGAGAACTAGGAGCAATGGGCACATGTTGCAGAAAAGCAAATTTCAGCTTGACATAAAGAAAAACTTACCAACAGTTAGAACTATCCATAAGTGGAATAAGCCACATGTCCAGCAGTTTCCCGTTTCCTGGAGATCTTAAAGAAATGGCCAAGGGGCAGCTAGGTGGCACAGTGGATAGAGCACTGGCCCTGGAGTCAGGAGTACCTGAGTTTCAAATGCGGCCTCAGACACTTAACACTTACTAGCTGTGTGACCCTGGGCAAGTCACTTAACCCCAACTGCCTCACTAAAAAAAAAAAAGAAAAGAAAAGAAAAAAGAAATGGCTATTTCCCAGGAATATTGTGGAAAGGATTCTTGCACAGGTATAGGTTGGACTATGTGGCTTCTGGGCAGAACCATAACAGTGGTGTGGTGGCTGAGGCTTTGCCTCAGGGTACTGAATTTAGACCTTGCTGGTAGGAGTCACAGTCCGTGAATAGGAGGAAAGTAGGGGTATTGGGGGAAGAGTTTCAGAAGTCTCTGTGAGGCCTATTGGGAGCTATTGAACAGATGGCTGGGCATAAGGGACAAGAACTTAGGTGGGAGTCCAGGGCTGGGTATCCAGGCTCGGGAGCCACCTGGATTGAGATGGGGGGTGGCGATGGATCACCAGGAGACAGGTCCCAGGAGAGATTCTTGGGGGACACTGGTGGCTCGGGTGATAATCGAGCAGAGGAGAGTGATCAGGAGCCGTGGGACAGGTAAGAGAACTAGGAGAGAAGAGAACCCCCGGGGTGGGTGGGTGGGGCTCACGTGAGGCTGGAAAGGAAGGTGACTCAGCAAAGACCATCAGGCTGAGCCGTGAGGAGACCTTTGGGAAATGGAGGGAGCCAGAGAGACAGTCTGGGCAAGGAGCGAGCAGGACACTGGTGGGACTGGAGAGAAGTCTTCGTCCCTTCCCTCTTCCATTTCCAAAGCACCAGCACTGACAGTTTCAAGCACCCGCTCCTTGGCCCTGCCTCTTGGCGCCCCCTTCAGGCCCCGGCTCAAGTGCCACACGCATGATGTTTTCTACAGAAATGGAAGCTACAGGAGGACAGGTCCACTTTGCTTTTGCACTCCCAGTAACTTGGTTAGTGACTAGCACATAGTAGGTGCTTAATAAAAATCACCTCACTGGATTGAATTGAATGGAATTCCTACAATAGATAAAAATAATTTAAATCTTCCTTTGTTTTCACCATGGTTTGTCACTAGGTCTAAATTCCCATCATTCTCATCCTACATGATTTCTCTTCCCCACAGGGGTACTTTTCTTTTTTATTTTCCTCCTCACTGGCACAATGTTGCTACAAGTAAATGAGCAAAAATGGGAAAAGCCACAATTACTTTTCAACACTGACTTATCGTATGATTTCACTCACTTGCTGGAAATTTCTTTGTTGGTTGTATTTGAGTCTTGGGCATAAGTTGACCTTCCCACTCCACTTTCACGCTGCTGCCAAGCCTGAGCTGCATGTGACCTACAACTCTTGGGCCTCAGGAAAATTCCAGAGGCCTTAACTCTGGGAAGGATAAAGTCGCTTTCTGGGCAAGTTTAGCCCTGAAAACCAAGGGCAGGCTCTCTTTCCCAATAACCCAGAGTAGAAAAACAAAATAAAGCCCACATTTTCACTGATTTCCCAAAATCCATGAAGTCCTTACTGTCTGGGGGCAAAACCATTCATTCCCAACTTTCTGAAATGTGCATCCATTTTACATAGGCAGCTGAGCGATTATGTCATATCAAATTAGGTATTAGTCTATACCGAGATAACAATGATGCTCCTAAATTACCCACGTTCCCAAAGCTGGCTTAGGTCTGGAAGTGAAATGAAGGGAAGGAAACATTTAGCAGGACCTCAGTTGAGTAGTTAGAGAGGTGAAAAATCTCTGTGAAATCACTCATGGCAAGTCAAGAGGAGATCTAATGTCAGTCACTGCCGACTCCAGGGGGAGAATGATGACAAGAATAGGAAGTGTCATATGGGAACTAGAATGAGGCTATGGGAAGGAGCAAAGCCCACCCACACTCTGAAAGCATTCTCTCCAATCAATGTTCTTTCTTGGTGTATTTGTAGCTCCTCATGACTGGCAGGGGTGGGGGTGGAGAAGGGTACAAACTTGGTCCTCTCCCCTATTGATAACTTACCCTGCTCAGGCCCCTTTCCGCCTTGACGTTGGGTTACGGAATATCAAATTTAAATCGGGGAGGTGGCAGGCATATGGGAAGTCTATTCTCTGTGGAATACACATCCCCTTGAGTTTCTGGGTCTCATCTGAAAATGTTTCAAGGGGCTAGGAGAAGTGTCTTTAAATCGACCACTTTGTTGTTAGGTTTCTCAAAGAAATCTGATAACCTTCTAATGAGCCATCTGGATCCCAAAGAACAGAAAGGAGAAGGCACCTCAATTCCCTCCTGATTTGGGAGAAAACAATTTTGGTTGAGGGGTGAGGTCAGAGGCCAGAGTGCAACTAGAAGCAATGAGGACATAAATGGGGCATAGAGGGAGCAGACCTAGACATGGACTTTCTATTGTTTCTGCTGAGTTTTGATGATTTGTTTCTTTTTTATTCATTATTAGAAGGTGTGACTCTCTTGGAGGAAGGGGAAGGATACAGTGGGAAAGGTGGGTGACAGAAAATCAAAAGATGTCAAGAAACATTGACAGTTAATAGAGACAGAGACAGATCAGAGATGAGAGAGAGACAGAGGAGAGAGAGGGTAGAGAGGGGGAGAGAGAGACAGAGACAGAGGGGAGAGAGACAGAGAGAGACAAAGACAGAGAGACAGAGGGGGAGAGAGACAGAGACAGAGAGAGGGGGAGAGAGAGACAGAGGGGAGAGAGGGGAGAGAGAGACAGAGAGAGACAGAGACAGAGAGACAGAGGGGTAGAGAGACAGAGACAGAGAGAGGGGGAGAGAGAGAGACAGAGGGGAGGGAGGGGAGAGAGAGAGGGAGGGAAAGAGAGAGACAGAGAGAGAGGGGAGAGACAGAGAGAGACAGAGAGACAGAGACAGAGACAGAGAGAATATGAATATCAGGGACCTGAGAAAGGGAGAGAGAACCTCCCCCTCTCCCATCATGAATGCAAAGCTTTTTTTGGAGCGGATGCAAGAGACCATAGAATAGAGACAGATGTGTTTAATCCATGACTCAATCATGAATCCTATTGGCACATCACTCCCTTCATTTTGGCTAAATGCTTATATTTGATTAGTTTTGTTACACAGTCAGTGTTAATGTCATTTAACAGGAGACTGCAAACATTTTTATTTGCTTAATTGCTGGCATCTGATTCACTGCTGAGTTTTTTTTTTCTAGATGTGTGAATTGTATACTGAGCTACTGCATGTTCACTTTCTCTTAGGAACCAGCCAGCTGTTTGGGATGGCACAGAAAGAGCACTGAATTGGGAATCAGCCTCAGTTTGAATCCCGACTATCAGAGCTGACTTCTGATACTCATCACCTGTGAACACGGGTAAATCAATTAATTGCCCTTTGCCTCAGTTTCCTCATCTATAAAATGAAGTTGGACCCTTCTAGCTCTCAATCTGTGGTTCCATGATCCATCAGTTTTACCCACCATCCCTTTTGTCCATTGAAAGCTCTGGCTCATACTATCTATGCGGCTGTGGGCAAGTCACTTTTAAGCTCTTTCAGCCTCAGTTTCCCCCATCTACAAAATGGGAATGATAATGGGGAATCAAATGAGTTAATGTTTGTAAAGTGCTATTTAAATGTGAGCTATTATTACTCATTTTCTATTTTGTTTGCTCTCTTGTTGTACAATGAAGTTTTATATGACAGTGGACACAGGCGGGCATACACCCATATACAAATGACTGTAGGAGCCATTTCCACATAGGACCTGAAAATGAAACAAGGAGAGCCTCCAATTTACTTCACACACTGAAGAGAAAGATCTTTCTTCCTAGTTTGATGAGCTCTCCAACGGAATCTTTGCTAAAGGACAATTGCTGTGTCATTGCAAAGGGCCCAAAGCCTAAGACGCAGCAGATTTCTTAGTCCCTGGTGGTGTGGTAACAGGGATGGTATGTTCAGGACCTTGCCCTGGAGAGCTGGCATGGGGGAACATGGTCCCCCCTATGGTAGCCATCCATTCCTCCTCCAGGATGGCACCTCCCTCAACCTTCAATGAAGCAGGACTACCACCTTAGCTGCTGCCTCTACATTTACCACTAGACTGTTGTCTATGCCCACAGCACCTTCCACTCTCCCCAAGTAGAAGGATTCCTGGTTCTGTCTGTAACCAACAGGACACAGTGAAAAGATCACTGAACTTAGAGACCTGGGACCTGGATTCTAATCCTGGTTCTGCCGCTTTCAACAACAAGGAGTAATTAATCACCTACCATGTAATTATGTGCCTTAGCACTATGCCAACTGCTGTATTAAACCCAAGACCTGTGTGACCTTGGGCGAGTCACTTAAAACTGCTCTGGGACTGCATTTCCTCACCTGTAAATGAAGAGGTTGGACTAAATCATCTTTAATATCTCTTCTGGCTCAGGATAGAAGAGAAAGATGAGGGGACTTGGGAGCTGCCTTCAAGGACCTCAAAGGGTGTCATGTGAAAGAGAGACCCATGAGGGAGAGGACGAGGGGGTGAAGGGTTCAATTTGGACTGGATGTCAGGATAAGAATCCCAGCAATCAGAGGTGCTCCAAAGTCCAAAAGGTTGGGTTGGGAAATAGCAGATTCCCCTTACAAGAAAAGGATGGATGATCATTTGTGTGGGGTGTTCCGGAGATTCTCCTTCATTGTCTGGGAGAGGTGGAACTAGATGCCACTGAGACCCCTTTCCACTCGGCAATTATATGGTTCTTGTTTGTATAACTTTATTCTAATAGCCAGAATACCTGGACTGGGATGAAAATGTGTGTGGATGAGTGGAGGATTGTATGTGGAAGAAGCTAGAAATGAATGCTGGACTGGGCATTCCATAGATTGGAGTCTGAAATGCCTCCTCCCCCCCCCCCTCCATGTATCTCTCACCAACACAGGCTGATTTACCAAGCATATCCTCAAGGATGGATCCAGATAGGACTGCAGGCAATGGATATGTCTGATTAGCACTGAAAAGCAATTTCCTGAGGAACCACTTGTAAAAGTGAAAGAGCAGGGGGCAGCTAGGTGGCACAGTGGATAGAGCACCGGCCCTGGATTCAGGAGTACCTGAGTTCAAATCCAGCTTTAGACACTTAACACTTACTAGCTGTGTGATCCTGGGCAAGTCACTTAACCCCAATTGCCTCACTAAAAAAAAAAAGTGAAAGAGCATCCATAGTCCATCGGGAAGATGAGTAAGTCACTTCTGTCCTCAAGAAAAGTGGAAGAATGGTGAACAGGCTGCCTTTCAATATATAGGAGTCCGAAGGGACCCCCTCAGAGGGTTGTTTTCCCCCCAAAGTTCAGCAATTCCTAATGTAAGTGCCTGGACTTTTAGGCAGGCTTTTAAATGTTCAGGTACATTCTCTCTCCCTCTACCCCCTCCCACCTCTCCCTTTCCCTCTTTCCCTGTCTCCTCTATCTCCATCTCATGCCATTCTTTTCTTTTTCCTCTATCTCCATCTGTTCTCTCCCTTCTCTATCCCTCTCTCTTCTCCCTGTCCCTTCTCTCCTCATTTCTCCTATCTTTTTCCTCTTTAGATTTCTAGCTTATTATTCTTTTTCCTTTCTCTTTACTCCCCCCCCCATTCTCTCTTTCCCTCTCTTGGTCCCCTCCCTCTCCCTTCTCTTCCTTCCTCTTCTCTCCTTTCTTCCTTTCCATTCCCAATTTTCTCTCCCTCCCTGCTTCATTATTTCTCTCACTCCTCTATCTCTCATACCCTTCTTTCTGTCTTCTTTCTCCCCTTTCTTTCTTCCTTCTGTCATTTCCAAATGGAGATTGTGTAGAACTGTCTGACAGTGTCACCATTCATAACCAATTGCTTACTCTCTGTTTAAATATTAAGTGGTGTACTTGATTGACCGAACCTTAACTGACCATTAATTAACCTTAACATTGGATTTAGGACAGTTCAAACTATGTTTAAACTTCAAATGTTCAAGTGACTTCAGTGTTACTGTTGAAATAGGCCACTAAAATGTTGAATGGACATTCATTGGGTAGATAATACATTTAACTCTTTGAAATATCCTCTTGTAGATTCCATGAAAGTTAGAAGCTTTTTGGTTCCACATAGACCAGGAAGAGGAAATTTAGCCTCGATACATGAGATTCTTGTGATTCAGTCACCACCATTTTGATGATAGTTGAATTTTCTCTTACTTAAAAATCAGTGTAATTTTTCTTTGGAGTAGTGGCCAAATAGTTGTTTCCCATGTGTGAAATGTCCTCTATGTCTATCACGTTTCAGAAACCTACTGGGCACTGGATAGATAGCGTTGGTTGTTGGTCATCAGTGCTGAGAGTTATGACTGAGATTGTGTGCCCATTCTAGGTCATGATCAATACAAAAACAAAACAAAACAAAACCCTTTTGCTCTTAGCAAAATTAATCAACTTTGGGTGGAAAGAAAGCCAAAATGGAGGAGTACGTTTTTCATTATTAAGTTAGGATAGAGTAGTGGATCCACGTGTTTTGAATAATTAAAAAAAAATCCCTTTCTTTTCTTCTACCTTAATTTGGACATGTAAGTATTTCCTTACACAATTATTTTTTCCTCTAGGATATTATACAGTGGGAAAACCATGAAAATTTATCTTTTAAAAATCCATGTGTTCTCCAATATCTAGATGCTTCATCTGTATGTTACAGTCATAATATTTGTGTTTTGAAAGAACATATGTTTTTAACCTGAAAATACAAAAAATTATAGAAAAAGTTAATTTTCTTATCTAAATCTTTATTAGAAGAAAAACAAATAATAGCTTTAAACAATAAATAACAACAAATTTCATTAAATATTAAACATTTTAGTTATCAAAGAATTTTAGATACTATGTTTCTAATATTTCTGCACAGCAGAAGCACACAGATTATAGAGCTCAGACTGTTGTGTGCTCATGTTAATTTATTTTTGGCATGAGATTCCCTAAAATCACATTTAAATAGAAATGTGATTATAGATGAAATTGACAGTAAATTATTATCGATTCCCAAAACCTTCATAAATTACCATGTTGTGACTGACAATTATTTATTTAGGACAAATGTTTTACTGACCCTTCTTGTAACAAGGAATAACAGATGAAATTCACTTCCCTATTGTTAGTAGTACCAGTAAAATTCTTTTAATCTGAATTAGAAATGACATTCCTGGTTATATCAACACAATAAATATTAACAACATAGTACAAGTAAATTGATTATTCTTATCAAAAATTAGAAAATGAAAGGCTGTATAGAAAACACAGTTTTATGACAAGAAATCATTCTTTCAAATGGAGCATGACATTTCCAGGGGGTAAAGTTTCCCTTTAAGATCCTCTAAGTTTTCCTTTCCAATCTCAGTAGTATAATGAGAAACTCAGTATTATGCCTAGTATGTTTTCAGAGTCTTGGTAGTACCACTAGCAAAAAGGAAACAAATGCAAATCCCAGAACAAAACTCCTGACATTCTTAAAAAGGTCTCTTTATTTCAAACAAACAAACAAACAAACAAAACAAAAGGATTGTCTTGGATGTTCTTCCCTTAAGGAGCTCACATTCATGCTTGTCTATTAGGAATAAGGAAAATTGTTGATGCCCCACTACATTCTGGACCATGTGACATTTTCAAATTTGGTGAAATGGCAATTGATTTTCAAGAAATGATAAAAAAAGAAAAAAGACTTTTAAATATAAAACGACCACCAATCATTGCAATTTTTGCATTTTCACAAGCTTTGTAAACTTGCCCATACTCTTCGGGAGCCAGTAAGGCACTTTGTCAGAGAGGAAGAAGTGGCGATTTGTCTGTCTATTAGGAAACATTCTACACTTCTCCAGAGAGAACAATCTGTGGATTGGGGTGGGGGTGGGGTTCATCAGTTTTCTGTTCTGATTCAGTGGGAGAAGGGAGTGGAGAAGGCTTTCGAAAACTTACTTCCTTTTAAGTCTCAGCATTTCCTCTCAAAAAGGTAGGGGGATGTGTGTTGTAGTTTGCATTTTTCTATATCTGGATTAACCATTTACAAGTAACATTTTTAAACCATATAACAGAATGCTTAGCATCTTCACAGTTTGTTTCAAAACATCCACACCACCAGAATGAAAAGATAATTGCAAAGAAACAGAATATTTTAGTATAAAAATGTTCACATTTTCTTAACAATTCCCTTGCGACGTCTAATGGCTTTTCATATTACAATATAAGCTTTGGTATAAAACATGCAAATAAAAGCCAACGAGTGACGCATGTCGCAGATGCTATGCTTCCAGGAAAGTGGGTTTCCCACGTACAGAACAAAGGAGACCAACCTCTCCCAGCACCACGGGGTGATTACTGCTGCACATTTCTTTTGCTTCTTAGTCTTTCCATTTTGCTTGCTCAAAATCATCATCAGAGACTTACTCACGCAAGAGGGTTCTTGTGGAAGCAGCTTTTCTACGTCTTCCACTAGGGGGAGAGTAGCACCAAGCCAATGGCAAAGCATCAGTGAGAGCTGGTTGCCACCTGCTGTACCCTTGTTCCACAGCAGCCCTCCAAATTCCAATTGCTTTTGCTTTTATTTAAAAGAGTAGATTTTGGCAAAGACATACTGTAAACATAGGTATGAGAAAACAGCCCTTTGTTATCAAGGCAACAGAATGTGATGCCACTGGACGTCCCAGGGGCAGGCTCTGCCAACATTTCTTTTGCCTCAATTGCATGGGGAAGTCAAATTTACCCTCTTTTAGACCTAGTCATAAAACAGCAAAGGGCTCATCAGGAGCCTCTGCAGTCACCTTTAAATGATAATTATTTTTTTTAAGTACAGTATCCTGATCTTTCAAGTTTATTATTATTTGGGGGGGCAGGGCAATGAGGGTTAAGTGACTTGCCCAGGATCACACAGCTAGTAAGTGTCAAGTGTCTGAGGCCGGATTTGAACTCAGGTACTCCTGAATCCAGGGCCAGCGCTTTAACCACTGTGCCATCTAGCTGCCCCCCCTTCAGTTTACTTTTAAAACACCCAGAATTGCTAAAAATTCTGTTTTCCGATCATCAATTGCAATAGCATAGTCTTTTTTAAAAAAAAATGATTTGTAAAATTGTAAGTCTTTGAATTCCTTGCCAGTCCTAGGTTGTAAGTATTATTGGCATTCCTTTTTTATTTTTCCACAGTTATTACCTTAATTGCTTCGTTAAGAAAATGGCTTCTAAATTTTCTCCTCAAAGAGGCTCATTTATATTCTGCATGTTTCATTTGTACAAAGAAATGATTAGCAAAGGACAATTTCTTTTTGAATAGAAACGGCTCCAATTCAGTTTAAACTTTCATACTGAGAAATTCTTCTCCAGAGTGCATAGCTTAGTGGCTAAGACATATTTAACCACACCATATTTTTGTTATTTCTATGATTTAAAAAAAAAACATTTTTACTAGCTCTGTTCATACCCTTAGGAAACTTAGCCCTGTGCAATGTGTACCTCTCTCTAGGGTTTCTCTCTTGGTTGAAGACTTCTTCAGTGTCAGTGTAATCAGCAGATGTGCCTTAATCCAAAGCTCCTGGTGCCACCCTCACCCCCCAGCACTGACTATGTCCCAGCCTACAGAGGAACAGCTACTTTGCAGGTCTTCTCTCTGATGCTTTCCTCCCAACTCCGGCTAATGGAGACCATCAGGGATGGCAAAAAGCTCACCGACTTCTCACCTCTTGACCTTGACCCTCTCCTAGCCTCCTGACCCTTCTGACTGCTCATCCTGATCCCTCACAAATGCTTCTAGCTGAACAGAGCCTGTCATCATTCCACTAGACCTCTGATTGAATCACGTTGGCCCCTGGGCTGGAGAATTGGAACTCAAGGGCAAACACCAAACAAGTCTTGTGGAACTGGAAGGGCCCCTTCCACAGTGACTTAGTTGGGACCTCTCATTTTTCTGAGGAGAAGCAGAGTCCTCATCTGTAGGTGAGCCAGGTGGCTTGTGGTACACAGCAGAAGGAAAACAAGCTTGGACCTAGAGCAGAAAGGGACTCTTTCAGGAGGTGACGAGGAGAGGGTAGCTTGTTTGCCCAGTGTCTCATAGGTATCACTCTCCAGAGTCAATGCTCTTTCCTGAACTGCTTCCCCTCTAGTCTTTGAAACTCCAAGAAAAAGGGGAATGAACCAGAGCCTCCCTCACAGCCTCACTCTAGGGAATTACTTTGGATTGGGATGGAGTCTGCTTCTTTCTTAAGGCAGTAAATGAAGGGTGCTTCAGAAAGGGAAGCACTGTCTTCAGCCGTAGCACCTTGAAGCCAGACTTCCTGTGGTGACCGGGAGCAGGGTTGGAATTAGTCAAGGCAGCCCGAACTTTGCCTTAGGCTGCTCAATTCAGAGAATTCGGATGGTGCTTGCAACTCTTTGGCAATATAGAAACAACTGAATTTAGCACCTGTTGGCAAGAATGGAGGCTGAGGCCCAGGTAAGTTCCTCCTTGGCCTGGTGGGCTTCACTCGCTGATTTCCTCTGGGCACAGTAGCCTGGTTCCACCTCAGTCCCCACTGCGCTCTCCTGCAAGGGGATTGAGGGTGTGAGCCACTCTCTTCAAATGCACAAATGTCTAGTGATGGTCCTGTCCTTGCTCTGCACTGTGACAGACCCTTAATGTCACCAAATCATAGCTCTTCCCTGCAGTCATTCAACGCTGCGGTGCTTGGGGATACCAGGCAGTCAAGATGGTCTTTGAGGAAAGGGTAGAGGTGTAATTTAGAAGCCCATAAAGGAAGCACTTGGACTTGGGAAAATGGGGAGGGCCCTGAAGCTCAGGTCAGCCAAGATTCTAGCTTGCGCCACCCACTTTTCAGGATCAATTTTACTTTATTATTATTTAAATTCATGTGTAAGTCAACAGAGATACTTTTGTTTTTGGAAGTTCTTCTCTTTGTGGAAGTAGGCCTGGGCACAAATTAGGAACCACACGTTTTGTGTTTGGCCAACGCACATAACGTCCAGATGAACGTGGTATAACAGCCAAGAGGCTGCTAACTGGATGCATCTTGCTGCACCCTGTGTTGGCACTGGTGGCCACACGACAACCTCTCACTTTCAGAAAATGAACAAGGGACTAGCCAGGTATGACTATGGGATGCCACCCACTAGCTGTCACGTCAACAGGGAGAAGGATGGAAGTAACTATTCTCCCAGGCCCTGCGAGGGAGAGGCGGCTTCATTTTGGGAAGTCTCCCACGGCCGGTAACAAAGAAGGAGAAGGGAGTTAACACAGGGCCAGAAGCATGCTTCCAGTGGGAGAGGAAAGACACATCTTCCCTAAATGTGAGCTTGCTTGGGAAAGAAGGGGAAAAGTTGGTTTGGACTTCAACATAATGTGGAGCTAAGGCACAGACGTTGCCCAAGTGAAGAAAGACAGAAGTGTGAACGAGAAGACATCTTAGTCTTCTGAAGCCCTTCTGCGGTCGTCTTCTCCCAGGTGGAAATAGGGAGTCTGTGTTGGACACAGAGGGGACGTTTTTAAGGACTATGAGATATGCACAGAAATATCGGCTTCCCCTACAAAGAATGACACTAGAATCGTCCTCATGCCCAAGGTCACCATAAGCAGAACTTTGCTGCCTTAGGATGGGGTTTGAAGGACGTTGCTCTGTAAACGGTTCTCGGTAACCATTGCAGTGAGACCTGTGTCCCATTGGACATCGACAAGGTTTTGGCAAGCTTGAATATCTTGCTGAAATGGACTTCCTAGGGAATCATGAACACAATTCCATCACAATTTAAAGAGGACGGTTGGCCAGCTTGGGGGGGGGGGGCGGTAATAACGTGGCCTCTGGGCCGTGTTTGCACATTTTGTACCTTATGCTGGTTAACTTGAAGTTGATTTTTTATGGCTAATTGGTTCTACATTTGTAGTGCTTTCAGAAATTGCCTGAATATCCTTTGCAAATATATACTTATTAAAATGGAGGGGAGAGAGAGAGAGAGAGAGAGAGAGAGAGAGAGGGAGAGAGAGAGAGAGATTGTTAAAGGTGCACTAAGGGGAAACAGCCAACTGAGTTAGAAAAGTTATTAAAACTTGAAGCTAGAGATATTTTTTTATTTTTAAAAATGCTTGGCGTTTACCCCTTGGTCCCCAGGATGGGCAGCAGCCTCAAAGGAAGCCACTTCTTTCTATAGTGGCTGCTGTCGCCAGGTTCCTGTCTCCTCGGCAGAAGAGCCAGGCACTCTGCCTGTTGTTCCAAAGCATCATTTCTCAGTCTGGGCTGGTGCACTGGCTCCAGGTCTCCTTGGGAGTGGGTAGCCCTGTGAGTGAGCTCTTAGGCCTCCTTTACCTTGGCTTGCTTCTTGCCCAGAATCTGGAGCAGCTTAGGGGACATGTAGTAAGGTCTTTCTAAGCTTCCGTCATTTCTCTCCAGATCCTCACCTGGATGGGCAGCAAACAGCAGCAGGAAACCATGAGGATGTTTTTTAAACCCAGGAATAAAACAGGGAAAAATGAAGAGAAACCCATGTTAAAGACAGGATGATTTCAGTCAAAGTTAGGGCTACTTGGACATATTTCTGAAGTCCTCCCCTTCTCCCCGACAGTGTTTGGGCTTCTAGGGGTGGGGGGGGGGAGGGTTGCAAGACTTCACCTAGGGAAGCCAGGTGGTGCAGTGAATAAAGCACCAGCCCTGGATTCAGGAGGACCTGAATTCAAATCCAGCCTCAGACACTTGTCACTTACTAGCTGCGTGACCCTGGGCAAGTCACTTAACCCTCATTGCCCTGCAAAAAGATCCCAAACAAACAAACAAACAAACCAAAAAACAACCAAAGACTTTACCTAGCTTGGTAGTTCAGTGGATAGAACTCCAGGCCTGAAGTCAGGAAAACCAGTGTTCAAACCTGGCTTCAGACACTCACTAGCTGTGTGACCCTGGACAAATCATTTAACTTCTGTCTGTCTAATATTCCTCAGCTGTAAGGTGGCAGTAATAATAGCCCTTACCTCCCAAGGCTGTGGGGATCCAGTGAGACCATATCTGCAAAGCACTTAGCATAGTGCCTGGCACATAGGAATCACCACAGTCGCGTTGGCTAAAGTTATTAACTATAGTAATGCTTTTTAAAAAAAAAAAACTGCACCTGTGACTTCACTGGCATAAGAAACTCCCAGTGAAGAAATTCTCTCCCTGAATTCAAAAGGGCAACTTCTCTGCAGCTTCTTATAATCAAGTGTTAATGGGGCAGCAAAAAGTCAAGTGATTTGTCCGGGGTCAGTATGTGTCCGAGGCAGGATTTGAACCCAGGTGTCCCTGACTCCAGTAGCTGGCCCTCTATCCACTATGCCAAGCTGCCTTTCAAGGATTATTAGTTACTATTATAGCAATTAGAATAGCTATTCAAAAATTATTTGAATATTTAAATATGATAATGATTAGAATAGATATTCAAACTACATTTTTGAGTCTGTAAATGACCTTCATCTAATGCAAAGAACGCAATCTGAGTGTATTCTTTCTTGCCTGTCATCCAGTTGGTTTCACTTTCTTTCCTTAGCATACTGCTAGCCAAACTGGGCTTTGCCTGATTAGGCATTCATCTCCAGTGGCTGGCCCATCCTTAGCTTCCTCTCAGCCTCTGAATTATCAGAGCTGACTTCCCTGGTGGGAAGTCATTGGACTAATATTATTAATTAAATTATTGGACTAATAGCTTGAAGGGTGTGAAGAAATGTCTTAAAACATGTGGCATTTTTGACAATGCCCATAATTTTTGGGGGCAGCAAAAGAAACAAAAATAAGACAGTCTCGTGCAATCAGGATTTGGCTGGGAAGACAGTCTACAAGCATTCGTTTCCAAGTACAATGTTGTCTGTAGGAACAGCTGGTATAGGGAAGAGAGATCCAGGCTAGTCTACCTTGTTCTTTATTCTCCAAGACAAGAATCTCTAAAAGAAAACCCTTGTGATTCTGCACAAAGTAGATTAAAGCTGGAGTTTCGTGTGGTGCCCCGTGGAATTGGCATTTTGTGAAGAACAATGGCAGGAGGAAGAGGAGGTCAGGGCGTGGGAAGGAGGGGCAATTCTCACTGCCCAAGCCCGCAGAGTGCCAGAGAGGGCTCCAGAGGGGGAAGTCTTGCAACACTGGCTGTTACGCTTTGGAGAGAAGCCACGCTGACAAGCTGGGCCTGGGATGAGCCAAAGGCATCCGGAGGTTCTGCCTCTCTGTGGCTGACTCAGACTAGGTGGGAGGAGTTGGCTTTGGCCACAGCTTAGGTGTCCTGCCTCTGGTCCCCCTGGTTCTCTCTGCCTCTGACCATACGCTTAACCAGCTTCTTTGCCCATTAACAGGCATGGCCCCGGAGGGCCAGGTGTTAAGCTTTTGTCTGTCTTTGTATCCCCAGAGATTAGGCCAATGCCTGGCACAAAATGAGCACTTATCAAGTGACTGGCTTTCCTTGGCTACAACTAGACTCCCCTAATAAGCAAATGCTACTATGCTGACTGTAAACTGAGGCAAAATGAACAGAATAAGCAAGTCCAAGTCTGGATATAAAGCTTTTCAAAGGAAGAATCGGCATCTAAACCCAGGACTTCTAAATTCATGGCTTTGGGACTCCCAGTTTCATGGACAGATGTATATAATGGAGAAGAAAGGTTAAGACATTTCTTTAAATATTAATTCTTTCCATGTCAATGACTCAACTCTATTCCTCTCTCCATCCAGCATGGGCTGAGCTCAGGAATCCCTCAGAAGCAGTAAGTTCCAAAGAAGAAAAGATGAGTCCTTGAGTCACTTTCTAATATGTGAAGGAAAGGAAAACGGGAAGCTATACACAACTGAATGCAGAATTTCATAGAATAGCAAGGAGAGATAAGAAGGTTTTCTTTAATGATAAATGCAAAGAAATAGAAGAAAATAACAGAATGGGGAAAACAAGAGGTCTCTTCAGGATAATTAGAGATATCAGGGGAATGTTTCCTGCAAAAATGGGCATGATAAGAGACAAAAACATAGGAATTTAACAGAAGCAGTGATTAAGTAGAGGTGGCAAGAATACACAAAAGAACTATACAAGAAAGATCTTAACACCACCAATAACCGTCATGGTGTGGCTACTGATCTAGAGTCAAGTGGGTCTTAGGAAGCATAGTTTACAATAAGGTTAGTAGAGGTGATGGAACTAAAGCTGAGCTATTTAAAATTCAAAAATATGATGCTATTAAAATGCAATGCTCAACATACCAGCAAATTTGGAAAACTAAACAGTGGCCACTGGATTGGAAAAGATCAGTTTATGTCCCAATCCTGAAGAAGGGCAATGCCAAGGAATGTTCAAATTATGGAACAATTGCAGTCATTTCCCACACCAGTAAGGTTATACTCAAGATTCTGCAAGCTAGGTTTCAGCAATATGTGAATCAATAATTATCAGAAGAACAGGCTGGTTTTTAAAGAGGAAGAGAAACTAGAAACCAAATTGCCAACATTCACTGCATTATGGGGAAAACAAGTGAGTTTCAGAAAAACATCTACTACTGCTTCATTGACTATACTAAAGCCTTTGACTGTGTGGATGACAACAAAATGAGGCAAGCCTTCAAGGAAACGGAAGTAAAAGATTATCTTATTTTGCTCTTGAGGAGCCTGCATGTGAGCCAAGAAGCAACAGTTAGAACTAAACATAGAACAACTGATTGGTTTAAGATTGGGAAAGGAGTGCTTGACAAGGCTGTATATTGTCACCTCATATCTTTAACTTATATGCAGAGAGTGTCGTGTGAAATGCCAGGCTGGAGAAATCAAAGCTGGAATTAAGGATACCGGGAGAAATATCAACAATCTCAGATATGCAGGCAATACCACTCTGATAGAAGAAAGTGAAGAGGAATTAAGAAGCCTCTTGAGGGTAAAAGAGGAGAGTGTAAGAGCTGGCTTGAAGCTTCACATTAAAAAAAACCTAAGATCTTGGCAACTGGTCTCATCACTTCCTGGCAAATAGGAGAAAAATGTAAGCAAGATCAGATTTATATTTGGGGGCCCAAAGGTCACTGCAGATAGCAACTCCAGCCATGAAATTAAAAGCTCCAGCAAATCTGGACCTCATACTAAAAAACAGAGACAATACCTTTCTGACAAAGGTCTATATAGTCAAAGCTGTGGTCGTTTGGTAGCAATGTGTGGCTGTGAGAGCTGAATTATAAGGAAAGCTGAGTACTGTATAATTGATGCCTTCAAATTGTGTGCTACAGAAGACTTTTGGGAGCTCCTTAAACAGTAAGGTGATTGAATTAGTCAATACTTAAAGAAATTAATTCAGGATGTTCACTGGAAGGTAAAAAGTGAAGCTGAAAGTTAAATACTTTGGCCACATAATGAGAAGATAGGACTCATCGGAAAAGACCCTGATATTGGGAAAGATTGAAGGTGAATAGAAAAGGGGGCGTCAGAAGATAAAATGGATGGACAATATCATGGAGACAATGAACATGGACTTGGACAGACTTTGAGAGATAGTAGGGGATAGAAGGGCTAGGCATGCTATATATGGTCCATGGGGTCATAAAGAATCAGACACAACTGAGCAACAACAACTGATATGTTACTATTATGTCAGCCCTGTCAAACCATATATTTCTTTTGAAACTTAGGAAAGAACAGGTTAAATTATCTGTGGAGTCAGTTGGGTTGATCAAATCATAAAATTGTGTCTCAAAGAATTATTTTTCTTTTGCCAAATTGCATAATCCTTCCTAGTTCTGCTGACTAGCTTTTAATAAAGAGAGCCAAGCACAAGTTTCTTGAGGCTCTTGAGTTCTGAGGCTCAAATTGAACACCTTTATTCAGTTTGTGATTCTGATACACTTTGAAAAAGGAGAGAATGGCCTGGTGGATAGAGAGTTGATCTCAGAGTTAGGAAGACCTGACTTCCAATCCAGAGCCCCATGACTGGCTATGTGAACTTATTAATTCACTTAACCTTTTAGGTCCTTAGGTAATGCTCTAAGACTTTAAATTGCAACCAGGTGGTGGTGATCTGCATTGGCAGAGGGAGTTTCCACAACAAGGAATTCCCTAAGCCGATGAAATCACAAATTTATTGCATATCATCTATCCCTATGAAAAAGAAATGTAGGTGTCTGAGATGCCCTCCCCATTGTTTTTAAGTTAGTGACTAACCTGGAAAAGATTATAGCACTTCCAGATTGACCAGTGGCAGCATGGTAGTAGAGACAACTTCAATTCCCTACAAATCCTTTTTGTTGGATAGAGCTTTACAAGAGAGGATCTGGACCCATGTGACTTTGGAACCAGCGAGAACCTGACATTAGCAAAGACTTCCCAAAAGAAAATCTGTCCTGAAAGCAAGACAGGCAAGTCCTTCCATCCACTGCTGAGCAGGGCTGATGGCCAAAGTCATCCATTAGCATAAATTGTTAAAATTACAAAGGAGCAGCTGAATTTGTCCAAACCTAGGGAACCCAAGAGGCATGGCAGCGCTTTGCTATGTGCCCTTGTTGCTGAGACTTGCTAAGCAATTTCCCACTCTAGCCAAAACGTAATTTTGATCTTGCACTCAGGTCATGGCAAAGCTCCCCAGCCAAGACTTGGCTAGCCATATTCTTGCCATCATTCAATGGCTCCCCAGCTGCAGCCCAATGTGAACCCCAAACAGCCATGTGCTATATACTTACAGAAGCAGAGGAAAAGGGTATCAACACACATTGCGAAGACACTGAAGAACCCATGAGCAATGAGGTAAGATCCGAAGACTATCAACTGGAAGCAGATAGAACAGAAGGGGAAAATGTATCATTGAGATTGTTCCCAGGAGCAAATCTTTTTTTTTGGGGGGGGGCGGCAGTGGGGGTTAAGTGACTTGCCCAGGGTCACACAGCTAGTAAGTTTCAAGTGTTTGAGGCTGGATTTGAATTTAGGTCCTCCTGAATCCAAGGCCAGTGCTTTATCCACTGCGCCACCTACCTGCCCCTCCCAGGAGCAAATCTGAAAGGTTTAATATATTGTGCTTGGACTCAGTCGATCAATGCTTTTCCTTCCTTCATTCATTCATTGAAGGCTCAGATTTGGCATCTACATAAGGTTCCTCCATATAACCATGTGTGTGTATGTTTGTGTGTGTATGTATGTAATATGTATTTTATATACTTAAATAGACATTGTTTACCTCAATCCTAATAGAATGGAAGCCCTTTGAGGACAGAACCTATTTCATTTTTGTCTCTGTGTGCCCAGCACCTCAGTCAATGAATAGCACACAGGAGGCATTTCATCCATCCATCCATCCATCCATCCATCCATCCATCCATCCATTCAGCATATGATGCTTTGATGTGATTGGGATCCCAAAGACTTAGTTACTCCTTACTTGTAACATATAGGGACTAAAAGACTCAGTGATGAGTTTTCTGTCTTATTTAGTCCCAACCTTCTCTGGAAATTCCATTTCCTGAAGAAGGCAGCTCATTTTTACGTCTATTCCCATTTTTTCTCCTGGACTTTCAGACTTCAGATACTATCCATCCACACATATTTGAGCCCAGGTTTTGGGAAGCTCACTCACATATCACTGGTCTCAATCATCTCTGCTTCTTGTTTCAGTATCTTTTTCTCCAGTTCCCCTCTGAATTCAGGTACTAAGTCAGGAATAAGATCAGAATATCCAGAATCAGAGATGTAGGACCTTAGAGGTCATCTGGTCCAGGCCACTTCCTTTTATAGAGGAGAAAACTGCAGCCTGTGGTAAGTGACTTGTCCAAGGTCATTTATGCAGTAATTAGCAGAATTGGCATTTGAACTCAGATGCTGACTCTAAATCCAGTGGTCTTTTCACTGTACCACACCGCCTTCTAGGGGGAGAATAGTAACACTATTGATTGTTGGAAAAGAAGAGAGGAGCAACTAAAGGCCCTTTTATTAGTTTTGCATTAGATTAACAGTGCAGGAAAGGAATATGCCAAAGAAGGGGCATCTCCTGCTGGGCATGTGGTTGACTTTGCAATTACTGATGGGGGAAAGGGATTCTTTCTGATGTGTGCCTGTGTTAGAAATGATGATCTATCAATAGTACTTTAAAATGTTACATAAAAAACGTCAAGCCAAATCTACAGCGTTGCAAGGACACCCTGGGTATCTGAACATGGGACTCAGCTTTGAACATTTGAATAAGATTTTGCACAGGCTTTGGATGCCAGACAACAGGAGCCTGGTGACTGTGCATGTGCCCTGGCTTTGGAAGTGTGGGGAATAGGAAGTTAGCATGTATGTGTGTATATCTGTAAAAACCCATTACATGTTCATAGAGTATCTCATTTCATCCTCATAACAAACTGAAGGAGGTGCTATTCTTCTTATTATTATCCCCATTATTCAGATGAGTCTGAGAGAGGTTAAATAACATGCCCAGCATCCCACAGCTAGTAAGAATCTAAAGCAGGATTTGAACTCAATTCTTCCTGACTCCAAGTCTAGCACTTTATACGTTGTGGTGCCATCAACCTGCCTGGAAGCCATGTTCCTTCAAAGTCAAGGTCGGCAGAGTATCAGATCCAACCCTAGTGAACTCAGCATGTGCACTATTGTACACACGTTACCAATGCAGAATTGTATAATGGATTTGGAGTTACAGGACCAGGGTTCAAGTCCTGCCACAGCCACTTACTGCCCACATGATCTTGGACAAATCACGAAGTATCTTTATGCCTCTGTTTTCTCACCTGTTAAATGAAGGAACTGGAATAGATAACTTCCAATGCAATAGATCTTGTCCATGAAGTGAAAAAAATCAGAGAAACTAGTCATTTCAATAAATGAATGAATCCATTAACTCATTACAAGAGTGAATGAGAAAAAACCAAAAATCTTAAACAGAGCCAGCCTGGAGCTGTGACCATAACAGTGTGTGCTACAAGGTCTATCAGGTATGTTAGGAAATGTTGGTCACTATATTAATGCAAATGGAAGAGAATTTGTAATTACTTTAGTTGATTTTTATGTATGTAGCATGAATCATATACTTAAGTGTTGAATTCTTAAAAATCAACCAAAAATGTCTATTATATAGTCACATCAACCTCCAAACACTTCAGGCCTTGACCATGGAAAGGAAGGAATGAAGTGACTGTTACTGAAAGGAAACTCCATGTGTGCGAGTCTTTGTACTTATTTGGGATGCCATGTGCCTCAAAAAACCATAAGCTAAAGGGGTGTCCTTAAAATGGGGAAAGACTGAACAAGTTATGGTCTAGAAAGGTGATAGAATCTTAGTGTGCTCTAAGAAAGGATGAAATGAGTAGTTTCAGAGAGAACTGGAAAGATTTATATGAAGTGATGCCAAGTGAAGGGAACAGACCAGAAGAACAATTTACACAACAACAACAATCTTTCAAAGACAAACAACTTTGGGGGCAGCTAGATGGCACAGTGGATAAAGCAACCGGCCCTGGAGTCAGGAGGACCTGAGTTCAAATACAGCATCAGACACTTGACGCTTACTATCTGTGTGACCCTGAGCAAGTCACTTAACCCCCATTGCCCCACAAAAAAGACAAATAACTTTGAATGATGCCAAGAAGTGTCATCAAAACAATGACCAACCACTATTCCAGAGGACCGAAGAGTAAGCATGTTACCTACCTTCTGACAAAAAGATAATAGATTCAGGATGTAGATTAAAACTTTTTTTGACATGGTGAATGTGGAAATTTGTTTTGCTTGACTATATGCATATTTGTTATAAGGAATTCAGGATTTTTTTTAATGGAAGATAAAACAGAAAAAGAAAAAATATATATTTTTGTTAGCTGAAAAAAATATAACAAATCAAATAACTTCAATGTGCCTTCCTCATGACAAAGAATACTATTCTCCGAGCAAAAATGGGGCTGAAAGTATCTTGCTTAAGGTCTCTCTCAAACAAAAAGAGTGAAGGGTCATGTTCTAAGTTTCAGCCCAAGAAAAGAACCTCAATATGATTTTATCTTCAAAACATTTAAGGACAATAAGAAAAGATGATAACCCAAAGCACCATTTATGGGTACAGGGTAGGAACAGGATTGCCCTCTCCAGCCCCTCAGTCATGATCCTACAGTGGTGATTATTTGTCTGGTACTCCCAGAAACTCCATTGAGTATGAATGTGCCCATGGGAAATGTTTCAGTGACTGAGGCTGTCTGACAACATTCATTGCCTGGTTTAGAGGCTACTCTTCATGCCTTCAAAAGGAGGAATTTTAATACCTGTCTCCAAGATAACTTGGTTATTTGGGGTAGTTGGAGAGATAGACTCTTATAATTGATTTTACCCTGTTAGAGAGCATAAGTGAGAGCCCGGAAGAATGGATTTCTGTTCTGGGGGAAACCACTGTCATGTTGATATTTTGGGGGAGAGATACCTTCCAAAGTCCCAGAGGATGGTTCACATCTCTGAAGTTATATCATTAGGTTTACTGGGGACAAAGGACACAATGTGTGGTAGAATGAAAAGAACCCTGGGCTTTGGCTCCTTGACCTAGAGCCAGAAGGGACCTCAGAAGCTATCTAGTTCAAGCTCATCATTTTATAAAGGAGGAAACTGAGACCCAAAAGGTTACATGCTCTCATCAAGGTCATAAGCAGCAAGCATCAGAGGGAAGATTTGAACCTAAGTTCTTGGACTCCAGAACCTATTCTCTGTCCATTGTACCTCACTGTCTCCTTTAGGGATAGAGCCTAAGTTTACTTTCTTCTCTGCCTCTTACTAACTGTGAAACCTTGGACAAGTGACTATACTTCTCCTGGCCTTCTTATATGTAACCCTAAACCCAAACACCCAGCTACTAGTGATCCAAGGTTACCTTGGTTTTTATTTGTATATCTCTTGTATATACATGTATGTACACACATATATACCTGTGTATCCATAGCTCTCTCTTTCTCTACACACACATATGCACACACACACAAGCACACACACATCCCAATACTTAGAAGTAGAAGGGACCTTAGGGACCACTGAGTCCAGCCCTCTCTCCCCAGTTAGAATGTAAAATCAATGAGGGAATATTTGGCAAAATATTGTCTTTACATTACCAGCATTTTTCACTGTTTGGTGCATAGTAGATGCTCAATAAGTATTTGATTGATTGATCAATAACAGGGTTAGACTACAGGGCCTTGAAGGTCCCTTTCAATTTTAGACCACAAACCTTGTGATCTCCTGATTATTGCCTCTACCACCATCCCCATACCCAACACACAATATGTACTAAGGCTATAGTAACAACGAAAGAGGATCCAATTCTTTTTCTGGGCTGCCAATTAGCAGTTATCAGTCATGATTCCTTACCCATCCTCTGCTCTAAACCTAACTTAACAAGGGGAAGGACATTAGCTTTGAAGCCAATCCTCAACCCTCAATTACTAGCCTACTGTGGGTTCCATGCCTCAGACAGTCTTAAAGCAACAATTCTTGACATGTGATGCTTCTATAACCTCATTGATTTTACCCTCATGGAAATGTCTAGGGAACCTAGGGTCACAGATTCAAAGCTGGAAGGAAGCTCAGTGGTGATCTAGTCCCAGGTTCTTGTTTTATCATCCTATAATCAATCAAAAGAGTGTGGATCAAGAGATGGACAGCATCTTAAAGGTCTCCTGTCCCAAGACCCTCATATGGCAGGAGCAAACTGAAGCCCAGAAGGTGAAGTGACATACTTACTCAAGGCAATACAGAGAGAAAGACTTAAGTGACCCAACATGGGCTCAGAAGCCAGTTCTTTTGGTGCCAAGCCCTTCCCCAAGCCCCACTCTCTCCCCTCTTCTAAAAAGGTCCATAGTGTTCAAGAAGGACGCAGCCCTTCCTTACCAGCAGAGGCACCCAGTAATAATTCAGGGTTGGTGCTTGAAGTGGGAGTTTTTTCGTGAAGAAGAAAAAGCCTAGGACACCTATTAAAACAGGAAGAAGGCCATTATTCATTTGTATGGGGATATTGGTTTTTATAGCAAGATTGCTTCACAAAGACTTCCCCCTCCCTTTATCTGTAGATTACTTACCTATGCCAATAGAAATAAGCAGCTTCCCCATCCATAACATGAATTCTGTCACTTTGTCCAACACAGCAACTCTGCATGACAGAGAAGTTAGAAAATCATCCTCAAAACCCCCATTCCTTGTTCAAGGTATATTCTGTAGGCAGGGTCTTTGGGATTCATGGAGGGCAGGAGAAGGAATCATTCAGGAATTTGACTAAATGCATCTTGCCTAATATTTTGTCTGACAAAAGATGCATGTCCAGGGTGTGTCCTGGGTTCATCTCATCAGAGACCAAGTTGAATAATTTTAATGCATTAAACAGAATGTGGTCTTGCAGGGCCATTAAGGAATGCTCTTGGTGCCTTGTTGTTTTCCCAGCAACAATTCTGCTACTAGGGCTACAGTGGAACTTGAAGATGGTTTTATGGCTATAATGGTCTTTCTCTTTGGCTCATCCTGGCATTACCAGTCTCCTGTCCATTGTTTTTCCTTCCTTAATCACCAACTGCAGTCATTTACTATCTGATGAAAGTGACTTGGTACAGCTAGCACATGAGGGCAGCCAAGGCAGTAACAAATGGGGAAAACAAAACAAATGGACATGAATACAAAGGGAGTGAGCAAGACACACAGTACTAAGGCAAGAGCTGACATTAAATGCAAAGAAAAGCTGAATATTCAAATCTGCTCCCTGCTGTGGCTATTTGTACATTGGTGCTTAAAATGCTTTTATTCAACTCTGTTCAAGGCCCCATTGTATTCGCTATAGAGACGGGTCTACCCTGTGTCATTGTCCATCAGCATTCCTCATCCAATCAAATCTAACCTGGCCTGAGGCCTTCCTTTATCAATTATTTTGTTTTAACGTTAAAAATAAATTCTTATTTATACTCCCTAGCTCTTATACCTCCATAGTATACCATGTATCCCTGCCCTCCCAGAGAACTATCTCATATGACAAATGGTATTTTTAGAGGAGAAAAAATCTAAAAGCATGTGCCCTGTCTGACCCCTGTGTACCTTCCTGCTCCACAAAAGGGTAGGTTGGAGGTATCTCTTCACTGGACTCTTACTTGATCTACACTAACTCTTAATTTTTTGATCCAATGTTATTTCTGGGTGCATTGTTGTAGTCGTTATGTATGTTGTTTACTTGGTTCTCTGGACTTTGCTCTGCATCAGTTCATGTAGCTCTTTCTAGGTTTCTCTATTTATCACACACATCATTTCTTGTCAAACAGTAATATGTCATTACATTCATGTCCCACAACTTATTTATACATACTATAATTCATGAGCATCTATTTTTAAAAATTAATTAATTATTTTTTTCCCAGAGCAATGAGGGTTAAGTGACTTGCCCAAGGTCACACAGCTAGTGTCAAGTGTCTCAGGTCAGATTTGAACTCAGGTCCTCCTGAATCCAGGGCCAGTGCTTTATCCACTGCGCCACCTAGCTGCTCCAATGAGTATCTATTTTGTACCTAATTTTTAGCCATCACAAAAAGTGTTGTTCTAAATATTTTGGAGTATATGGGAACTTTTTCCCTTTTCAAAAGTTTCCTTGGGGTATAAGCCCAGTGAGGGAGTCTGTGGTTCACAGATTATGGATATTTTGGTCATATTATTTGCATAATTCCAAATTGCTTTCCAAAATAACTATGCCACTTTACAGTCCCATCAAAAATGTTTTCATACACCTATCTTTCCACAAGCGCTCCAACAATGGTAGTTGCCATGTTGTTGTCATTTTTGCCAATTTGCAAACCTCACATCACTCTATAAAGGCTAATGGTTATTGTGTAAGTACCCACAGGATACATAGAAAGTAAACACAATGGAATATGGAGAAAAGGAATTATCACTTGGGGGATCAGGAAAGCATTGTTGGAGATGGAAGTCAAGGTCAGACATTCTCTGCAAAACTGAGCTTGTAATCTATACACACATGTCTGTGTATATGTGGATATAAAAAAGACAATTGGATAAATCATATTGGAAGAGGCAGGAGAACAGAGTAAAGCAGGTCATTTTGATCATCCAAATGTTTAGGGTTACAAGAGGCAGAGCAGATTTAGAGTGAGAGAGAATCCCAGAAGCCATTTATCAGCTCTCTCATTGCACATATGAGAAATTGAACACAGAGAGATGGCTTTTCAAAGGTCATGCAGTGAGTAAGTGGAAAGGCTGATATGTCATTCATCTTTCCTTCTTGAAGAGAATCAATGACATCAGGAGGCTGATGTCTTGACTTGCAAGTGAATTGGATTTATTTATTTTTTAATAAAAGTATTTTATTATTTTCCAGTTACATGTAGAGATAGTTTTCAGCATTTGTTTATATAAGATTTCCAATTTCAAATTTTTCTCCCTCCCTCCCCTCCCTCCCCCCCCTCCCCTAGACAGCAGGCAATCTGATATAGGTTATATATATATATGAGTGAATTGGATTTAAGTGAAGCAGGGCTATGCAACACCATCAGCTTCCCTCTCTCCTCCAGAGTAGTGACAAGACATAGGTCAGGATGGCTGGAGATGGCCCAGGATTCAGTGGAAGACCAAGGTCTTTCTTAGGTCTCAGCTTGTTTGAGACAACACCCATTCAGTGATTTAAGGATAAGCAGGAATTGAGGCAAAAGATGGCCAACTAGCCATCAAAACTGAACAATGAACAAGTGAGGTTTGGGCTGGGACCTATTCTTGGTCAATCAGTGAGAGTCGGGGTGATTTGGGTTTAAAGGCGTAGTCAAGTAGCTCCATTTGAACCCCAATGGGCTTTATCAAAGCCTGGTTTTCCAGAGCTATGTTTCAAGAAATCATAACCCCAAACTATCCTGTGGCAGTGAGAATGGAGAAGAGGGGGTGATTGCAAGAGATATTGCGATAGGACTTGGGAACTAATTGTGTAAGATAGAGAGGAGTAGGAGAGGTCAAAGATCACTTCCAAGGTTTCCAACATGGGCAATGGCAGGGTTGCTTGTACCACAGACAGAGAGGGAAAAACATAAGCTTCCTTTTGTACATGTTATATTTGAAATGTCTGTGGGTCATCCAGATTGTAGAGTTCTTGAGGCAAGCTACTGTGTATGCATTTTCCAAGGTGGTATCATGAATAGAATGCCAGACTTAAGAGTCAAGAAAACCTGAGTTAAAATCCTGCCTTGGGGCAGCTAGGTGGTGCAGTAGATAGAGCACCGGCCCTGGAGTCAGGAGTACCTGAGTTCAAATCCTGTCTCAGACACTTACTAGCTGTGTGACCCTGGGCAAGTCACATAACCCCAATTGCCTCACTAAAAAAAAAAAAAAAGAAGAAGAAGAAATCCTGCCTCAGACATTGATGTATCTATGTGACCCTGAGCAAGTCATGGCATCTCTCTCAGCCTTAGTTTTTCCACTTGTAAAAGGGGAATAATGATAGCACCTACTTCCCAGGACTATCGTGAGAATCAAATGAGATCAAATGTATAAAGTGGTTAGCAAACTTTCAAACATCATATAAATGTTGTAATACTGCACGGAAGGCTGGGGGTGAGAGTCTGATTTCCCTGAGTCAGAAATTCCAAGAGCAGAGACCATCTTACTTAAGTCAGAATCTTCTCTAGGACCTAGTAGTGCCTCCTGCAGAAGCTGAGCTCAACCAGTCTTTGTGGACTAATGGAATGACTGTGTCCATCAGCAAACAACAATCAGTTGACCAAGGAGCATTTTCAAGGGCTTCTTATATGTGGGCCAGCCATCAAGCTAAGTCCTGGAGATTCAAAGGAAGGCAAAGATGGTCCCTGCCCAAAAGAAGCTTATATTCTAGTGAGGAAGACAACATGTAAGCAACTAGGTACACATGCACACGATTTATATACAGAGTAGGTAGAGGGAAATCCCCCATGAGAAGCGTTACTGGTTAAGGAAGAAAGCCACTCCAACACATGTATGATGTGTGCACCTGTGCCTAGGATATAGCAGGTGCTTTAGAAATGCCTGTTGCCTGAATGACTGACTGTAAGAGCTCACCAGCATCAAAGCTGACTACTGACCTCACCACATTTCTCATCACAAGCATGAAGGCATCCCGAGCTGCGGTGCAGAAGTTTTCTCCATAGATCGCGATCTGCCAAAGAACCAAACAAACCAAATGAGGTGATATGCTGGAGTCCGCAATGCCCTCGGAAGAGCAGAGGTGAGACTGAGTGCAGGAGAGCATGCTCTCCCCATCAGTAACGCCCACCTCCCCACTTCCTTCTTGGTGGAAATCCATGGTTTGGGGTGGGGGGAGTCCTGAGGGTCAGCGGGTGTTCCTGAAGATAGGATTTGTTCATTTACTGCCAACAATACTGCTGGTGGCCACAAAGGCTCCATGTTCTATGCAAATGATAGATAGAAATCCAGAGCAGGGCTTTTTTTGTTTTTGTTGTTTTTGGTTTTTTGCAGGGCAATGAAGGTTAAGTGACTTGCCCAGGGTCACACAGCTAGTTAAGTGTCAAGTGTCTGAGGCTGGATTTGAACTCAGGTCCTCCTGAATCCAGGGCCGGTGCTTTACCACTGCACCAACCAGCTGCCCTTGGAGCAGGGCTTTTGAATCCTCTTTGTGTTAGATCTGCTTTGAAGGGGGGTGGGGCTTATCGAAACCTTCTCAAAATCATGTGCTTAAAAGCAGAGAGTCAAATACACCAGATAACAAAGGGTTTCAAGAAATTTTTAAAAACCGAAACCAACCAAGTTCATGGACCCCAGAGAGATTTGGAAAACCATAGATTTAGAGTTTGAAGGGACCTTAGAGGTCATTTTAATTCAATGTACACATATTAGGGCAAAAACTGAGGCTCAGCTCAGAGTGGTCACAAAATGCTGAGCCAGGGTCTGAAACCTCATTCTGACACTTATTTACCTGTTTATCCTTGGTTAGGTCACTTTAACCTTGATCAGCCTTCATTTCCTCATTTGTAAAATCAGGGGGTTTGATGAGATATCCTTTAAGGTTCCTTCTGGTTTTAAATCTATGCTGTTAGGATCCTCTCTGTGCCTCATTTTTCTTGTCTGTTCAATGAGGATCTTGGGCTATGTCAGTTCTGAGATTTCTTCCACATCCCCATCAATATCCCCTGATCCTGGGTATCTGGGGGCTCTAATTTCAGCCCTGCTCTAGCTACACTTCCATCAAAGTAGAGAACTATAGAGAGAAGTCAAGCTACTTCCCCAAAGCATGTAAATCATGTCTTAGAGATTTTGTGTCTTAAAATCCTTCTTTGGATAAGGTTTTTGTCTATATTTGTACTTCTTACACATATTTACAATTGTAACTATGCCATAGCTGGTGGTACGGTAGAATGAGCACTGGGCCTGGAGTCAGGAAGATATGAGATCAAATCCAGCCTTAGTTCCTTCCTAGCAAGCACTGAACCTCTTTTTGGCTCAGTTTCCTCAACCATAAAATGGAGATAATAGCAGGACCCACCTCAGGGTTGTTGTGTGGATGAAAAGAGATAATATTGTAAAAGTGCTTAGCACAGGGACTGGCACCTTGTGGATGCTTAGTAAAAGCTTATTCCCTTCCCTGCTGTTCCCTAATGGGAGAAAATTCTGTATTTCAGTCAGAGTTTAATGAGAATAAAGATGTATTTTCCCCTATCCCAAATCCATCTGAAATCTCTCCAGGGAACACGGTTGTTAGGTAAGATGCCCAGGTGTAGATAATCAGCTCTATGGTCTGTTTAGCTCTGCACATGGGGACCTGAAGTAAGTGAAATATTTCATCAGGACCAATTATGGTTGGGGAGGGGAGTGAAGAGGGAGAATTCTGAGATAAATCACACTCTGGTTTGGTTTTTTGCCAATTTCCAAGGTATTAATGGTCATACTGAAAATGTAACAATTACCTCATGGAAGTTGGTTTGAGCTGGCTCCAGCATACACCTGGCACATATACATCTGTGTATATACATACACACACACATAAAATATCAGTTTTGACACAGATAAAAATGCCATATAGCCTTGCTCTTGGAAGGATGGTTACTGAAATCACTATTGAACCAAACTAAGTAAATAAATACTTGACTCTTGTGTGATATTCTTAAATCATAGGATCCCCATGGGATTCAAAGCAATAGTACTAATGGAGGTCCTTGCAATACAAATGCCATTATCCCCATGGCTCTAGATTGCTAATGATGGATCCCCACACCGAACAAAGCCAACTACCTACCATTATGTAGGCATTTCTGTTTATAAACTTGAGGACTTTTTCCAAACACCAGAAACAGCACTGGAGGCAGCATAGAATGAACTTAGCATATGGACTTTCATTATCTGTTGGAGGGCAAAACCAAAATCCATTAGCTATTTGTAGCTAAATTCTGGGCATTTAAACATCTAGGTAGATACAGAAAAATCAGCCTCGATAGAAGACACAAGTGGCAGACATACTCTGAATGAATATTATATATATATATATACATATATATATATATATATATGGAGAGAGAGAGGGGGGGGGATACATGTGTGGCAAAGAGAATCCAGCAAGAAGAGAAATTTCCATTGTTTTCCAAAGGAGAGCTGGCCTTTGAACCAGGATGACCTGAGTTCAAGTCTTACTTCTGACGTTTCCTGCTGTGGAATCCTGAGCAAGCCTCCTAAGCACTTCATGTACCAACATAAGCCCACCTTCAGCCATCGGTCTCACCAACATCCTCTGTTTTCAAACAATGACAAGTCACAAAATGGCCTCTGTCTTCCCTGTATCCCTTCCACTTCATCAATGACAGGAGCAGATTGATGGAAAAGGAGAAAATGCCAAGAATCTCACAATTTAAACTATTAAAATATTAATTTAATTTTGGAGACTCCAGGTATGACTTTAGTCTAATGACTAAGTGGACACATACCAGCAGGAAGGAACCACATTCATAGACATTTTTGCTCCATGGGAAATCAGAAAAATGATATTTAAAAAACAAAAAGAAAAGAACTTATAGCTAAACGAAAGGGCACGTCTCAGGTTTAGCCCAGAGGGGTGAATAATGGAGTTGAAAGATAGGTTTCATCAAGCAACCAAATGCAACAAGAAACAATTTTTGGATTATTTTATGAACTTGCTTTGCAGAGTTTACAAAGAAAACAAGTCATTTTTTGCCTTTAAAAATGATGATTCAGGGGCAGTTGGTAGCACAGTAGATAGAGCACTGGCCCTGGAGTCAGGAGGACCTGAGTTCAAATCTGGCCTCAGACACTTGACACTTGCTAGCTGTGTGACCCTGGGCAAGTCACTTAACCTCAATTGCCTCACCAAAAAAAAATTAATAAATAAAAATGACGATTCGCTCTGGGATGCCTCTGGAGGGGAGCAGAAAGAGAGAAGTGGGACTGTGCTAGTGGGGATGTGAATTCACAAACGTGACACCCCCTGCCCTCAAGTAGCTTACATTCTATTTATGTGAGCATGACATGATCAAATCAAAAAACATACGTTATATACAAAATAATCCACAGCAAAGCTCAAAATGAGAAAGGGATCCCAGTGAGAACAGGGACTGTGTTTACTTTTGTATATTCGCATGCCTTTTCACACAGTAATCCTTTATTAAATCCTTATTGAGGGAGAGCCAAGATGGTGAAGAAGAGGCTGTGACTCCCGCAAGCCCCCAATAAACCCATCTACTCATTCCCAAATACTGCCATAAAAAACCAAGAAGGAGCCTAACTCATATAAGAACAAAGTGAGACTATTTTCCAGTCAAAGACAGCAATTGGGATCACCTGCTGATCAGGCTGAGAGAGGAGCTCAGCACACGCTGTCCGGGACCCAGCCAGGAACAGACCACACCTTCAGCACCTTGGAGTCTTCTGCACCAGCGGCTTCTTCTGAGGCTCGGCTCGCGGACCAATGAGGGGGTTTAGCAGTTGGCCGGGGTGAAGTGGCTGCAGTCTCTGCTGGAGTTGGGATGAACTGCCCTGGTTCTGAACCAGTGGGCCAAATAGAGTGATGATGGCCCAGTGGGGGAGGGGCATACTAAGCTTCCAACCATAGAGAATCAGATTTCAGTGGGCCAAATAGAGTGATGATGGCCCAGTGGGGGAGGGGCATACTAAGCTTCCAACCATAGAGAATCAGATTTCAATTAGACATCTGTTTCTGGGTTGAGATGAGTATGCAAAAAAGACAGTGGACAATACACAGCTTTTTTTGGGGGGGGGTGAATTAGAACAGAATATATGCTCACAAGAAGATAATAACAAAGTCAAAGCTCCAACATCCAAAGCTTCCAAGAAAAATATGTATTGGTCTTAGGCCATGGAAGTGCTCAAAAGGGACTTTGAAGAGAAAGTAGGAGAGATAGAAGGAAGATTTAGAGAGGTGGAGGAAAGAATGGAAAGAGAAATGAGAGCAACACAGGAGAGTCATGAGAAAAAAGTCAACAGCTTAAAAAGCCCAATGGGAAAGGAGATACAAAAGCTCTCTGAAGAAAATAATTGCCTAAGAAATAGGATTGAACAAATGGAAGCTAGTGACTTTATGAAAAACCAAGACACAGTAAAGTAATCCAAATGAATAAAAAAAATAGAGGGCAATATGAAACATCTCCTTGGAAAAACAGCTGACCTGGGAAAATTGATCCAGGGTAGATAATTTGAAAATCATTGGGCTACCTGAAAACCATGACCAAAATAAAAATTTTGGCATTAACTTCCAAGAGATTATCAGGGAAAATTGTCCTGATATTCTAGAAGCAGAAGCTAAAATAGAAATTGAAAGAATCCACCCATCACCTCCTGAAAGAGATCCCGAAGGGAAAACTTCCAGGAATATTATAGCCAAATTCCAGAGATCCCAGGTCAAGGAGAAAATATTGCAAGCAGCTAGAAAAAAGGAATTCAAATACTGTGGAGCTACAGTTAGGATAACACAAGATGTAGCAGCATCTACCTTAAAGGACCAGAGGGTATGGACTATGATATTCCAGAGGGCAAAGGAACTGGGACTACAGTCCCAAAATACCTACCCAGCAAAACTGAGTGAACAGATGCTTCCAACTGACTCCTAATGACCATGGTAAGACTAAGGACATACCTGTATGCTCCCTCTGTGGCATAGGCGCTTTGTCTGGGAGACAGGAGAAGGGGAAATTACACATTGGCCTCATTACTAGTTGTGTGATTACAAATTGCATAAATTTTCTATGCTTCAATATAGGCAAAATTGGATTGTGTCTACATTTTAAAGACTACCTCGAATTAATTTCATGGAAATAAATGAAACATCTTTGAAATTTTTTCAAATGCTTAGAAGAGAGACCCTATAATTCTCATACAAATGATAACACTATACTCTCCCTTCTTGAGTCAGATTCAACTCATGTTTACATGTTATTTCCACAGCCTCCTAATTGACCTTCCTGTCTCAAGGCTCTCCCTACTCCAGTCCACTAGATACTATTGCCAAAGTAATCTTCCTTAAGTACAGCCCTGACCATGTCACTCTTTTAGGTAGCTCTGTGGTTCAGTGTATGGAGCTCTAGGCTCTGGAGTAGGAAGACCTAGGTTCAAATCGGATCTGTATAACGTGGCTGGGTCTGAGGTCAGATGCAGGGAGCCACCATTTTGTATAGAGGAAAAGAATAGGAGGAGACTTCTTTCTTTCTTCCTCCTTTCCTCTCTCTCTCTCTCTCTCTCTCTCTCTCTCCCTTCCTCCCTCCCTCCCTCCCACCCTCTCCTTCTGACAGAGAGAGAGAGAGAAGGAAAACTGCAGTGAAGTTAAGATTATTTGATTACTATGATTGGTAAAACCAAGTAGAAGAAAGTAAGAGAAGTGACCTGGGATCAGAATATGCAAGAAACAAGAAAGTTGTGGCTTTGGGTCTGTATTTTTCTCTGCTACTTTTGTAAAGTGTGATGAATTACCCCCCAAAATCCCCTCAGGCAAAGCCTTGAAGAATTAGAGCCTTGTTGAAAGCTTTGGAGAAGTTGTTGGTTCCCCAAAGAGAAACCTGCAGGGGAGGCTTTTAGCCTTGTGTTCAAAGCCTTGGAGAATGACAATTCTCCAAGGAGAGCTATGGGATTATTTCCAGGGGAAGGTTGGTTTTTCCTTTAAGCAGGGCCACTGGCTTATGGCAGGTGGGGGAAAGGGTGATGATTTCATTTTTTGTAATGATTTTTTTTCTTTTTTTGGGGGGAGGCAGGTCAATGAGGGTTAAGTGACTTGCCCAGGGTCACACAGTTATGTAATGACTTCTTAAACTGTGTGTGTGTGTGTGTGTGTGTGTGTGTGTGTATGTGTGTAAGGGGGGAAGGGGGAGACAGAGACAGAGACACACAGTCAGACAGCACGACCTCCGGATACATCTAGTAAGGCAGTAAAGGCAAAGTAACATTTACTATTGGCAACACTGTCTCCCAGCCCTTGGCTTGTCTGGGTGAATGAATATTAATATTAAAATGAATATTAATAGTAAAAGAAGTGCCAAGTATCTCATGGGGAAGCTTGCACATGACTTTGGTCCATCCCTGGTACTATGCCTTCATTTTTCTATTTCTATAAAATACCTGGCCTGGCCTGAGGGCAGATGCAGGGATCCAACATTTTGTCCTTCTGGTATCTAGGACAACTGGCCTCTTGTGGGGAAGTTCCCCAATTAACCCAAATAAAACCTAATAATAACCAAGCTAGCATGGGCCCCTCTTGCTTGGGTATCTGGCATTCTCTCAGAAGGTCTGCCATCCTACAATTGGAATAATCAGCAGGATAGTTTGCCCCTTACAGATCATGTGTTCTTACATGTGCTATAGAAATGCTAACCTTTGTAATTATTAATGATCATTTATCACTCAATGGTATCCCTTTTGCCTAAAGCATCACATATAAATTCCCCTATTTTGACTTTTAAAGCCCTTCACATCCTGGTCCCAATCTCCTTTTATACCTAATTGGACATTACTCTCTCTTCCATATTCTATGACCCAGCTAGGCTTTTTCTTGTTTTCTCCTATAAGGCACTCTACCTCCATGCCTGTGCATTAGCCATCCCTTATGCTTTGGATGCACTGCCTCCTAACTTCCACCTCACTAAATCCCTAACTTTCTGTTAAGACTTAGCTAAAACAGGGTAGAGTCAAGATGGCAGAGTGAAAGGCAACATTTTTTTTTCTTAGTGCCTCCAAAATAGTATAGAAAGTACACCAGATTGAAGCCAACAGCAAATCACAGTGACTCATATTCCAGGCCAGTGGAGCTTAGGAGAATTGACAGAGAGGTATGGGAACAGTGGGGTTGGAATTGGTCAGGAGTGCAGGAAAAGTGTGCTATCTGGTAGCTCTGTTGCTCATTACCCAGTCATGGGGTAAAATTCTAGAGTGCAGAGGAGTGGTCCTAAGGAAGCAGGGACCCTACCTGTTCAAGGAACAAGTTCCTAAGAGCAAAAGGAGGGAGGGACTCAGTTCTAACCTTTAATTATGCACATAAGCTTGCAGTGGAATAAACAAAGGCAGGAAGGAGATCAAAACCAAGGGGGAACCAGCAGTTCAGTCACTCTGAAACTACAGAACCTTCCAGCAGGCTAATAGTGATTGGATTCAGTAGCAATCTATGAAATGTCAACACACAGGCCAACAGACTCAAACCTAGGTCAGGAATTTGCAGGGCTCAAGCAGTGAAAAGACCTCTCCTCAGGTCACACAACTTTAAAAACACCAAAAACTTACAGTCTACCCCCAACCCAGAGCTGTGAAAACAGTAAGACATAAAAAGACAGAAACTCAGGATAGATGTCCAGACATCCCTCTCCCTGAGAAGTGAGCAGAGCCTACATAAAATCCAAAGACAAGAAACAGGATGGAAAAATGAATAAACAACGACAAAAAAACACCACAAAGGGTTATTATGGTGACAGAAAAACTTAAGATATAAACAGAAGATAATTACTTGAAAACATCTACAAGCAAAGCCTCAAAGGAAAATACAGATTAGACACAAGTCAAATTAATTCCTATAATAATTAGAGAAAAGCATAAAGAGAAAATAACTTTAATAATCAAATAAGAATGGTAGAGGAAAAATTGGGGAAAGAAATAAGAAGTATGTAAGAAAATTAAGAAAAGAGAATAATCAGCTTGCAAAAGACACAAAACAATACTGAAGAAAATAACTCTTGGCTAAGTAGAATCAAATGACTCTATGGTATGCCAAGAAACAAAAATAAAAGAAAATGTGAAATATCTCAAAACAATTGAAGTGAAAATTGAATGAAAATAACTAATCAGGAAAATAGAAAAAGGAGAGGTAATTTAAGAATCATTAAATTACCTGAAAGGCCTGAACAACAACAAAAAGCCTATATATCACATTGTAAGAAATTATAAAAGAAACCTGGAAACATATCTTAAAAACAGTAGACAGGGGGCAGCTAGGTGGCACAGTGGATAGAGCACCGGCCCTGGAGTCAGGAGTACCTGAATTCAAATCCGGCCTCAGACACTTAACACATACTTACTAGCTGTGTGACCCTGGGCAAGTCACTTAACCCCGAATTGCCTCACTTAAAAAAAAAAACAACAGTAGGCAAAGTAGAAATTAAAAGAATCCACCAGTCATCTACTGAAATAATTCCAAAATGAAAATTCTCAGGAATTTTATAATAGACATAATTCAGAACTCCCAAGTCAAGAAGAAAATACAAGTAATCATAAAGAAAGAATTCAAGTACTGTGGAGACACAGTGAGGATCACACATGTAGCAGCTCCCACTAGAAAGGAAAGGAAGGCTTAGAATATGATATTCCCAAAAGATGATTACAACCAAGAATAACCTACCCAGCAAAAACTGAGCACAACCCTACAAGAGGGAAAATTGATATTTAATGAAATAGAGAATTCTCAAGCATTCTTTAGGAACCAATAACTGAATAAAAAAAATTGACATTCAAACATAAAACTCAAGAGAAACATAAAAATGTAAATATGAAAGAGCAATAAAAATGTGCTAAACAGGATTGACATGATTATTATTAATCATCACCAGGGTTCTTAGAAGGAGTCTAATATGATAGAGTGCCTGGGTGTGATTCTATTAGGGCATAGTGATCTCAAAGAATGGAAAGGTGAGAAAGAGGGATGTACTAGGAGAGGGGGAAAGGGGAGATAGAATGGGGGAAATGATTTCACATAAATGGGGCACATAAGGAAGAATTTATGTGATGGAGGAGAACATAGGTTGGAGTAAGCAACATATTACTTCCATTCTCCTCTGAAACAGTTTAAGGATGGAAAAACATACATACTCACAGATTGGTACAGAAATTCTGCTTACCCAACAGGGAAATGGCAGGAGGGAAAAGGGTTAAATAAAGGGAGGAAAGGATCAAAAAGAGGGTAAATTAAGAGAGGCATTGGTCAGAAGCAAAAGAGACTCTTGATGAGGAAACAGGATTTAAAAAAGAAAGATAAATATAAAAGAATAGGATAGAGGGAAACACGTAGTTTGTAATCATAATCATGAATAGGATAAACTCACCAACAAAATGGAATAGGATAGAATGGATTAGAAACCTGATTCTAGCAATATGTTTACGAGAAATACATTTGAAACAGAAAGATACACACAGAGCTAAAATAACAGGCTGGAACGAAATCTATTATGTTGCAGCTGAAGTAAAAAAATGCAAATAACTAAAACATGCATTAAAATATCTGGGAATGAACCTCCCAAGGCACACAAAATACTTGGAGATTCAATTACAAAGTGCTCTTTAAAGAAATGAAGAATAGCTTAAATAGCTGGAGTAATTTTCAATGGTCATGGCTTGACCATACCAATATGATAAAAATGATACTACTACCAAATTAATTTATTTTTAATGCTATATCAATCAAATTATCAAGGGGATGCTTTACAAAATTTGATTACAAAATTCATTTGGAAAAATAAAAGATCTAGAATATGAAATGAATAGAAAAGAAATTAGGAAAAGAGGTGGAAATGAAGGGGGGTAGCACTTCCAGAATTCAAGTTCTATTATAAAGCAGTAATCATTAAAACCATTTCATATGGATAAAGAATAGAGAGATAGATCAATGTAACAGACTAGTCAAGGGAGATTTGGGAAGAATAGCACTCAAAAACCCAATGTTTGATAAAATAGAAAACAAATTACCTGAGGAAAAACTGCCTATTTGGTAAAAAACAACAACAAACAAACAAAAAAAAACTTCTGGGGAAACTCAAAAGCAGTCAGAGAGAAATAAGGCTAATACCAATATATTACACCACATCCATAATACATTTTAAATGCATATGTTACCCTAATATTAAAGATCCTACTAAGAAAAATCGAGAAGAGAAGTAGATAATGTTCTCACAGCTATAGGTAGGAGGTATATTCTTAACCAAATAAAAACCAGGCAATTTTAAAAGATTACATAGAAACTTTGAGTACTTGAAACTGAAAAGTGTCTGAATAGACAATATTAACACATTTAGGATAAAAAGGGAGAGGGAAGTGTCAAGTGAGGAAAAAATATTCGTATCAGATTTCTCTGATAAGGATTTGATATCCAAGATATATAAACAATAACTATAAAGCTAACAGCTATTCCCCAATAGATAATAAATAAATCAAATGCACATATCAAAGGATATGAATAAATGGTTCTCAAATGAAGAACTGTAAGGCATTCACCATAGCATGAAAAATGTTCCAAATCATTAAAAATGCAATGAGAAATGCAAATCAAAACAATTTGATATCACCCTGAGGTTTGCAAATTGGCAAAAATGGCAAGAGTTTGTTGGAGGGCCTATGAGAAGATAGAGACATTGTTGGTGGAGCTGTGAAATGGTACTACCCCACTGGAAAGGAATTTGGAATTATGTAAATTAAGTATCTAAAATATCCATATCCTTTGAATCAGATACTTCATTAATGGGCTTAAATCCCATTATATATCCCAAAATATTTATAGCAGTACTTTCTGTGTTAGTGACAAATTGGAAACAAAGAAGATACCTATTAACTGGGCAATAGGTAAACAAATTGGGTAATGAATGCTATATTACTGTGCTATAAGGAATGATGTGTGTGATGAATATAGAAAAGCATGGAAACATCTATAAGAACTAGTGCAAAGTGAAGTAAGCAGAATCAAGAAAACAACATACACAGTTTCAACATCAATGAAAATGGAAAGAATGGGCACACATACAAAAATCAAAAGTGAATGTAACAAAATTATAAAGATTAAGCAGCACTTGATTGTGTAGACATGAGAGGAGACCCTCAACTCAGCCCCTTGCAGAGGTGGGAGGTTAATAGGGATTACATGTTGCACATGTTTGGGTACTTTTTTCAATCAGTTCTGCTGATCTTTTTCTTTCTAAAAATACAATTGGACATATTGGCTGGTTCTTGGAAAGGGAGAGGGAAGGATCTATGAGATGCACTTATCAGGTAAGAAATAGAAAATATCAATACAAATTTGAAAATAAAAAGAGAGTTCAAGAAACCCCTTATATATGAAATCTTTCTAACCCCCCACCCTCCAAATGCTCATGCGCTACCTTTTAAAATTTCTATTTATTCACTTTGTATCCCTTCAGCATGTATGTATGCATGTATTTGTCTTCCCAATTGGAATGTAAGCTCCTTCAGAGTAGGGATTGCTTTATTTTCTGATTTGTGTGCCTGCCATATAGTAAGCACTGAATGCATATTTAGTTGATTCATTGATCCATGCTGTTTCTCCTTTAATAGAATGTAAACTATTTGAGAATAGGACTATTTCCCTTATTTTCCCCAGTGCCTAATATAGTCTTTTGTAATACTCAATGCTTAATATTTTAATTAAAATTGAATAACAATAATATAGTGATGATAAGAATGAGATAATGATGGTGGTAATAGCCAATGAAGGGTAGCATTATTCAGTAATGACTTCTGGAATCTTACCTTTAAGTCTGTGGTCTAAGTACTCCAGTATAACTCTAAGAGTTTGGACAATTGAAAGAATTAACGAACCAAATGCCAGGGAGCCTGTGTGATATCTGGTAAAAAGAGAAAACCAAACAAGAAAGTGAAGGTATTTTTACCAGTAAGACAAAGAAGGATTTAGAAGGCATTTCTTCTACACTTAGGACAAACCGTCTCATTAAACTCTTTCCACAATAGGGTTTATAGAAAAAGGCTCTTGAACAATTTTACTCAGGTCAACGTAGCCATAGAGGCAGTGAGCATAGAGCACAGAGAGATAATCTTGAAGCCAGAAAGAGTTGAGTTCAAATCCTGCCTTTGCTATTTACTAGTTGGGTACCTTGGGTGTGGCACTTAACCTTTGTGTGTCTCAGAACATTCCCTAGGACTTAACTAACAAATCAGAAGTGGGCTGCAATCTGCCTCAGCAGAGGTAGTTCCTATATTTGGAATTTAATACATGGGTTAACTGATAGATATATAATGTGTTCATATAGAGGAGGTAGTTGTGTTCAGTCAGTCATGTTTGACTCTTCATGTCCCCATGGACCATACTGTCTATAATGTTTTCTTGTCAAAGATACAGACATAGTTTGCCATTTCCTTCTCCAGTAGATTAAGTCAAATAGAGGTTAAGTAACTTTCCCAAGGTGTTCATATGGACTATTTGTGTCCAACCTTTGGTAGAGCCCAAATTGAGCTCATATTAGTCTGATCAGCCATAGCTGGACACACTGTACTGAGACCCCTACATAGGATGTCATTTTGCTCCTCTTCAAGCATGAAGGAAAAGAACCAACCAAGCTAAACAGAGATTAAGTGATTTGCCCAGAGTAATACAGCTAATAAATGTGTGAGGCTGGATTTGAGGTCATGTCTTCCTGACTCCAGCTCTGGTTCTCTAGCTACTGAGTCATATAGCTGCCTCCTATGTAGAGGAGGAGTCCCTACTTTTTGCACAGTAGGCAAAAAGAATTTCATCATTTATACATACTTGAGATAAGTATATATGTATATATATATGTGCATATATATATATATACATATATATATACACTTACATACATACTAGGGGTAAGTGCATGGGAAGGCATCGTGCTGTGCAGGTACAATGCAAGGGGCATCTGTTCAAGGAGTTAAAGGATCTCATTTCAAACCCTATATCTAATGCTTACTCTGTGTGTGACCTTGGGAAAATAATTTTGCATGCCTGTATGCCTCAGTTTCCTTACCTGTAAAGGGAAGGAAGTGGACTAAGTGGCTCCTAGAGCCCCTTTAAATTTATGACCCTATGATATTTTACTTCATGAATGAAGATGGCAAGAACCCACCATAAGCAAGAGAGGAAGTTTGAGCTATTCTGATAATGAGAATTATCCTGAGCAATCTTGGTCTCTACCTTGGTCTCTCCCTTTTTACTAATGGTATTTAGAAGGGTGACTAGCCAAGGTTATGGACACTATTTGTGGCCAAAACAAAGCTTATGTATCATCAGGGCACATCAAATTCATATCATTGGCAAGGGGCACTATTTTAGAGTGAATAGGGCACTGGAACTATCATCAGGAATACTTAGGTTTGCATTCCTCCTCAGACACTTATTTACTCACTTGCTATGTGACTCTGGGTTAGTGATTCAGTCCTCTGTGTCTCAGTTTTCTCTTCAGTAAAATGACAGGACTAGACTCAAATAGGTCTCTATGTCTCTTTCAAGCTCTAAGTCTAATGACTGTCTAAGCCAATGTTCTTTAACACTCGTTACTAGCCAACCAAGCACCCCCAAGAAGTCAGCCATCAGCAGCAGCACCAGTCTTACCGGAGGGCACGTCCAAATGAAGTACAGATTGGATGTAAGGGAATGTCCTGAGGTTTCCGGAAGGCCCAGTAATAAGAAGCGAAGGCACCCGCAAGGGTGCACTGACCCAGGGCAATGGAGAAATTCACCAGCCAGAGGAAGACAAATCCATTGAAGAGTTGGAAAATCACGACATACTGGTAGAAAAACGATTTCCCCCCATAGAAAGCAAAGCTACAGTGAGCACCGGGACATTCCTTGCTTACGTTGGTAGACTGGAAAGTCTGCACATATATAAAGAGAGTAACAATATCAGCCACCATCTGGTGCATAAAGGAGGTTGGTCTTTACCACCCTAGCCTCCTCTCTCATCTTCATCCCCTCTCTTGTTCTTCCTCCCAGGTTCTATCTCACCCTGTTGCTTGTGTCTATTTTCAGTAAGCTTCAAAATATTCTATCTTGTGCTGGAGGTTCAGTTCAGTCATTTACCAAGGGATATTTCTCAGCATTTGTCCATCCTGCCCCCATCACCCTTCTACACTGATTGATTTTTCATTTATAAGTTTCGTCATACCACAAGCCCCTGGGAACTGTTGCCAAGATAGGCAAAATCCTGCTCAAATAGAAACAGAAAAAGGCATTTTTGTCTAGGACAAGTGCCACAAAACATATCCATGACAGATAGTATGAATGGGGATGGGGTATTAGATTGTGAGGATGGGCAGATTGCCAACCTGGGACACTGTTGTGAGGCCTTTTCTGGGATACCAGCACATGCTCCTCCCTGCCCACTATCTGGTAGCTTCCTATTTTAACTAATTATTATTGCTAACTAGGTCTGAACGTTATTGTTTCTTTGCCATTAAAAGATCATAAATACTATCAGGTGTGACCCTGGGAAAAGTACCAGTTGCCTCACCTTAGTTATGGTTTTGCTCTCAACTACACACCATCTCAGGCCACCTTTATGCCCACCTTCTTTGCTTTAATAGCTTGCTACCTAGCGCCTCTGATCCTGAGTCCATAGTGGGTGGATTTCCTGGAGGATTGATTGAATGGGATAGGAGAGCTGCAGAACTTCATCCAGTACAATTTCATGGGAAGGTTTCCTGACTCACCTCTCTTCTCTACCACCTGGCCAGGGCCTGCTATCACATGGGCCCTTACTATATGCCTGCTGATTGGCTGATTACCTTCGGGTCACAGGTCTCATTTGCATGTTTGCAGTTAGTTTTAACAGTCAGGACTTTATATACAGCTTCCCCTGATGTAGCCAAGAAACTGAGAGGAAATTGTTAAGGAGAAGAGGCAACAATGTGAATTTAAAACAAACAGCACACCCTCCCCCAACACACAAACCATTAAGGGAGAGTTGGAGAGGTCCTGGTATCTATTGGGAAAGAGAAGAAAGACACTCCATAGCCCAGATGAGCAGAGTCAACCATAAAGTTAAAATGATCTTCAGCAGAGGTGCAACTAGTCATTCCTATAATTAACATAAATCTCATAAATTCATCTTGCCAGTAAACTTTTAAGACAAATTCAGTTGAGGAAAGGGATCAAAGTGAGCGAGACAGAGAAAGAGACAGAGAGAGAGACAGAGAGAGGGGGGAGGGAGACAGAGAGAGAGAGAGGAGAGACAGACAGACAGAGATAGAGAGACAGAGACAGACAGAGAGAAGAGAGAGAGAGAGAGAGAGAGAGAGAGAGAGAGAGAGAGAGAGGGAGAGAGAGAGAGAGGGAGGAGAGGAGAGATCAGACAAGAGTACACAGCCTTTGTCGGGGGAGGGACTCCATAACATCATCCCATGGAGGAGGGAGACATGGGAGACATGGGAGACATGGGATAAGTTGTTATGCTTCAATCTCTCTGCCTATTTAAGGACCAGCTGGAGTCGTGGATAGAGTTCTGAATTTAAAGTCAAGAAGATCCAAATTTGAACCCTACCTGCGGTACTAAATTGTTGTATGACCCTAGACAGGTCCTATTACCTGCCTAAGCCCCAGTTTTCTCATTTATAAAATGAGAACATTGGAGATCCCTTCTCACTCTAATCCTATGCATCCATCTAAATCTACTAAATTTTAGTGCTCTGAAGAAAAGCTCTTATCACCCGATTCTTGTGAGAACTCTAAGCTCCTTTCCACTAATATTTATTAAATCCCTTCTTGTGGAAAGCACCGGAGAGGATGTGAAGATGGTGGCGGTTGTGGTGGTGATGACACATTCCCTGACTTCAAGGAATTGAATTCTACTCAAATAGGGAGGGAGGACAGTATTATATAGCCAAGGGTATTACAAGGCAAAAAGCAAGGGGTTCAAAGAAGAATTAGAAAATCTGAGGAGAGAGGAGATTTTGAAGTCTCCTGAGTAGCTTTCCTCAAAAAGAGAATATCAAAGCTGGCTGTTTCCAGGCTAGCAACATCACACATCATAAACTTCTCAGAGACTCTTTACAGGGGCAATCTAGTAAAGAAGAAATACTCCTTCTGAGAGCTTTGCAATAAGATGCAAGTATTTGGGGGCTCTCCATGTTCATTCCAGACCTAGTTTCCATGATTTTCCTTTGGTCATTATATCCAACCTCTTGTTAATCTTTGTTATTTCTTTTTTAGCATTTCTTTTTGGTTATGACTTGTCATTCCACAGGTATAGGAAGTTCCCTCTACTAGTGAGGATTGTCAGCTCTTTTGCAAGCTATAGACTCAAGGAGCTGCTCAGGGCACTGAAAGGTGAGATCATTTGTTCAGGATTACATAGTATTGCATGTCTTAGGCAGGATTTGAACCCACATCTTCCTGACTCTGAGGTTAGTATGAGGTCTTCTGCTCTACTCTACATAACTTTTTGTCAATGTTTATGGAAAACAAAACCCCTTCATTCTCTGAAGATTGTCCTAGGCTGCTCCAGCATGGCAGACACTGGATACATAGCCATGGGCACTTTTGGATGGTCCTTGAGCTTTAGTTGGTTTTGAAGGTGAGGTTCAGAGATGTTATTGGTGGAAGGATACACTGCAGTCACGATCCAGTAGGAAATACAGATTGAAACAAGAAAGAATGTGACTAGGGGGTAAAATAAGGAGTGTGGGATAAATCCAATGGCCCTGAAATAAAACAGAAAAAGGTCAGAAATACTAAAGGTTTCAGAGTCCCAAGTTCCCAAATGTCACTGTTAGAACTCACATCAAACCTTGGGCTAAACATCTACATCCACCCAGTTCCAAAAGCTGCCCTCATACTCCTTAACTCTCTTGCTGTTTCTTAGATACTCTCGCTTCTTCTACTTAACCTAACCATGGATAGTTCCTTCCTCTCTACCCCTGCTGTCTACCAAGGGTCTAAATCTACCATCTTCTGTGGCTGCTTCTTTCACGAAGATTCGGTGTCTTCTAGTCACAGGATTTTCCCCACTATTTGGAATTGTAGCATCTGGGAGCTGGAAGGGACCACGGAAGATCATCTACTCCAATTGTCTGCCTCCACAACAGTCCCAACAGGTGGTCATTCAACTCAACTTGTTATTGAATGTTGCTAGTGGCAGCAGACAAACTAAGGCTACCTGTTCCACAACTCCATAGCTCCAAGTGTTAGAGAATTCTTCTTCTATAGAGATCTATACCTGTCTGTAAGCTTTAGTCATTGAGTCTGCTTTTGTTCTCCTAATAAATGACAAGTCAAGCCTCCTCTTCTGCATGCAGGTTATTCCATTGTTTGAAGGCAGCTCACTTGTCTCCTCATGTCTTTTCCTTCCCTCCATGCTAATGTTGAATATAACCAAGTCCTTAAGACATCAGGTCAGAAAACCAGAGCTGCAAAGGACCCTGGGGATCACCTAGTCCAACCCCCTCAGGAAACTGAGGTCAAGAAATGTGAAGTTACTCACCTACTGTCACATAGGTAGGAGGAAGAGCCAGAATTTGACCTCAACACATCTGACTCCAAACCCAATTTTCTTTATGCTTTAATGCAATTCACCATTCTGATCACTGTCTTCTGTATTTAGTCTAGCTCTTCCTAGCAGTAGAGGACTAAAGCACCAAAAGCCCTTCATTTTACAGATGAGGAAACTGAGGTCTGGGTTTGTGACTTGTCCAAAGTCACGTGAGTATTAAGAATCAGAGGTGGGATTCAATCTCAGGTTCCATGCCCCCAGAGTTAGTGCCCTTTCCAACCCAATGAGCTTCCCAGAATGTCTTTGTTCCAGGGATGGCACTGAATCTCACAAGGAGGCATGACCAGCAATGGGTAAGGAACTTCTGTTACAACCCAAGGTCTGGGTATTGTGCTTTAGCAATGGAATCTAACATTCCAATCTGTTGCCTCTTAAAGTTCCTGTATTCAATCAACCCCCCCACAAGCTTTTCCTGAACATTTATGACATGCAAGGCACTTTGTTAAATGCTGTGCTGGCTCTTATTTCCCAACACACTTCATCTTTCTTCACTCTCTGCCTTCTCCATGTATGCATCACCTCATGCTGCCATTAAGGGACCACTCTGGTCCCTCTGAAACCTTCTAGCATCACAGCATCACTTCCTGGGCAGCTTTACTCAAAAAGTCTTACTTGGGGTTTGGCCACCAGTGTTGGGCACTCCTCTGGGGGCCATTTCCAGAAAAGAAATGAGAAGCAAATTAATTTAGAAGAGACTCACATCCTCCTCTCCCAACAAAAGACTAACAACAAGAATTCAGGATTTAACAACAAAATAAGGCCAAGTAATAGAGAAAGGTCAATGACAACACAAGGCTGGTCAGGCAGAGCAGATCATGGCCTTTCTTGCCAAATAAGCCCATGTCAGTCAGTCAGTCACTGGTATTCATTGATTATGGACCATTAGTTAATATGGATATGAGAGAGAGAGAGAGAGAGAGAGAGAGAGAGAGAGAGAGAGAGAGACCCATATGACAAACTATTTGTTGGCCCTGTTTAAAACTGGCTGTAAAGAGCATGATCATTGGATTCTTAAAGTATGCTTGAAATTTGATTCCTAGATATTAGTGACTTCATTTCCATCTCTTCATTTCCATCAATACAGAGCGTGGTTGGTTGGGTTTATAATAATTATCTCCCATGTTTCTCCTTCTGCATTATGTAGAAGTTTAAAGTATGACGTTTGGGGGGTAGTTTGGAAGTTGCAGCTGTTATTAACTCCCAGCATGAATCTTATGAAAATTCTAAAGTGTTTATTTGTAGCATTTTAAAAATAAAAATATATCAGTGTGCAAATTTTTTTTCTGAATTAGGAGCCACAGACAAAAATATAATGGGGGGGGGGCTGTTGCAACCAGAATCACTTGCAGTTCCCTATGTCAGTCTGTGTTTCCAGCTGCAAAGAGAAGGCAACAAAACAGAGATGAGTAAGGACTAATGGTCTTTTAAAACATTCCATGATATAATCTCAAACTAACAATGTAGAAGATCAACCAGGAATTGACAGAATAGAAAAGTTGGATTGGGGGGGGGAGATTACAGATTGACATATGATTGGGGAGGTTGATGTTTTTTATTAAATTGTTTTGTTGAATCAACTACAGGGATTAATTGTTTGGGGGCCATGTAGCTTTATTTATCATTGAAGATCAAATAGTGAATTCAGTGGTAACATTTGAAGAGGAACACAGTAAGCTCTCAGAACTCACAACATGATTGCTCAAATCCACAAAATGGGCTGAGATCATTTTCCAGCTAAAGACAGCTTAGAAGGTTGGCAGGAGGGGGCTGCTGTGCTGAGGTAGGAGTGGAGCCCTACCCCACAGTCACACTGACACAGATTCAGTCCCAGGCAGGCCAAGCCAGGGAAAGAAACCCCCAGAGCCTCTGAATCACCTGCAGCCCCAGTGTTGTCTGGAACTAAGCTCACAGTCTGGTGAAAGGATTGATCCCTTGGCAGGGGGGAGATTACAAGGGGTCTCTGATGGTGCTGAGGCAGATCTTGGATTTTTCACCCCTGCCGGGAACCAGGAAGTAGGCTTGAGTAGCAGTGGACCAGGTGTGGGAGGGGTGAAGGCTCGTTGGAACTAACAACCACAGCAAACAAAGTTTTGCTGTCTGGCTAATTAGAAAGTTGGCCTAGGGTTATCAACGGACCAGGGAACAGGCCAGGTGAGTGAAGAACCTGCCCCTTCCTTAAATCATACCACCTGGGACACCCTGAAGCTTGGGACAGTGCAGCCTGGAAACAGTGCCCCACTTTAAGGAGCTAAAAGTCAAGTAAAAGACAGGCAAGATGAGTAGACAGAGAAAGGTGAGGACAATAGAAAGTTTCTTTAGTGACAAGGAAGATTGAGGTGCACCCTCAGAAGAGGATAGCAATGTCAGGGCTCCTACATCCAAATCTTCCAAGAAAAATATGAATTGGTCTCAGGCCATAGAAGACTCAAAAAGGACTTTGAAGATAAAGTAAGAGAGGTGGAGTAAAAATGTAAAGAGAAATAAGAGTGATGCAGGATGGTCATGAAAAATGAAAATGTCACCAGCTTGAAAAGCCAAATTGGCCAAATGGAAAAGGAGGTACACAAGCTCTCTGAAGAAAATCATTGCTTAAAAATTAGGATTGAGCAAATAGAAGCTAATGACTTTATGAGAAATCAAGACGCAGTAAAACAAATCCAAATGAATAAAAAAGAGGGCAATGTGAAATATCTCCTTGGAAAAACAGCTGACCTGGAAAATAGATCCAGAAGAGATAATTTGAAAATTATTGGGCTACTTGAAAACTATGATCAAGGAAAGAACTTATGCATCATCTTCCAGGAAATTGTCAGGGAAAATTGCTCTGATATTCTAGAAGCAGAAGGTAAAATAGAAATTGAAAGAATCCACTGATCACCTCCAGAAAAGATCCCAAAAGGAAAACTCCCAGGAATATTATAGCCAAATTCTAGAGTTTCCATCTCAAGGAGAAAATATTACAAGCTGCCAAAATGAAAGAATTCAAGTACTGTGGAGTCACAGTCAGGATAGCACAAGATCTAGCAGCTTTTATATTAAAGGATCAGAGGGCATGTAATATGATATTCCAGAGGGCAAAGGAATTGGGCTTATAACCAAGAATCACCTATCCAGAAAAACTGTGTATAACCTCTCAGGGGGAAAATGGGACTTCAATTAAAAAGAGGACTTTCAGATATTCAGGATGAAAAGACCTGAACTGAATAGAAAATTTGACTTTCAAATACAAGACCCTAGAGAAGCACAAAAATGTAAACAGAAAAAAAGAAAAGGATGTTTAAAGGTTAAACTGTTTACATTCCTACATGGGAAGATGATATGTCTAACTCATAAGAACTTTCTCAGTATTAGGGCAGATGATAGAAATAAATTTAGACAGAGGGCACAGGTAGGAATTAATTATGAAGGGATGATATCTGTCAAGTATTTATTTTTTATTTATCTTTTTTGTGGGGTGGTTGGAGTTGGGTGACATGCCTGGGGTCATACAATGGGTGAGTGTCTTGTGTCTGAGGCTAGATTTGGGCTGGGATCCTCCTGGGTCCAGGGAGGGTGCTTTGTCCACTGTGTCACCTGGCTGCCCCATGATGACATCTTTAGGGTAAAATTGAGGGAGGAGAGGAATGCATTGGGGGAGGGGGAAGGGGAGAGGTAGAATGGGGTGAAATCCCACATGAAAGAAAGAGGAAAATGCTTGTGGAGTAGGGAGAGAGATGGGGGAGGAGCAGGGTAGTAAATGAATCTTAAACTCATCATAATAAGCTCAAAGACTTTAATCTCATAATAGTTGGCTCAAGGAGGGATCAACATACACACCCAATTGGGTGGAGTAATCTATCTAAGATGGTCAGTGAATGAGCCTTACACTCATCAGAATTAGCTCAAAGACCTTAATCTCATCAGAGTTGGCTCAGGGAGGGAATATCATACACACTCAATTGGGTGGCATAATCTATCTAACCCTGTAGGAAAGTAGGAGGGGAAGGGGTTAAGGAGGGAGGAATAAAAGAAGGGAGGGAAGATTAAGGGAGGGTGCAGTCAGAAGCAAATCCCTTTTGAGGAGGGATAGGGCAAAAGAAGATAGAAAAAAGAGTAAATATCATGGGGAAGGGAATAAGATGGAGGGGAAGCAGTTAGCAATAGTAACTGTGAAAAAGAGAAAAGGAAAAAAATTGTACAAAAAAATTTATAGCAATTCTTTGTGGTGGCTAAGAATTGGAAATCAATGGAATGTCTATCAGTTGGGGAATGACTGAACAAGCTGTGGTATATGATTGTAATGGAATATTATTGTGCTCTAAGAAATGATAAGCAGGATGATTTCCAAAAAACCTGCAAAGACTCATATGAACTGGATGTATAGTGATATAGGGGAACACTGTGCACAGTGACAGCACAGTATTATAGCTCTGTGAACAATTGTGAATGACTTAACTACTCTCAGCAATGCAATGATCCAAGACAATCCCAAAGGACTAATGATGAATCATGCTATCCACCTCCAAAGAAGAACTGATATTGATTGAACACAAACTGAATCATGATATTTTGTACTTTCTCTTTTTTATGTCTTTTTTGAATCTTTTTTATGTAAAATGACTAATATGGTAATGTTTTACATAATTACACATGTATAGCCTATACTGATTGCTTGCAACCTTGGGGAGCGGGGAGGAGAGGGATAGAATTTGGAACTCAAAATTAAAAGAAAACATTTGGGGAGAGACAGTCAGAGAGAGAGGGAGAAGGAGAGGGAGGGAGAGCAGTTACAGGATATTTGCTTGTTTGGGTTTTTCGGTCAATGTACGTGACTGAGTTCACAGATTTAAAGAATGAAGTTAAAATTGTACACACACACACACACACACAATTATTACATAATTGCTAGCATTTATATGGGGTCTTAAGTTTTGCAAAGCATTTTATATGTTACCTCATTTGATCCTCACAACCATCCTGGGAGGTAGGTGCTATAATTATTCTGATTTTATAGATAAAGAAACTGAGGCATAGAAAGTTAAGAGACTTGCCTCTGGTCATATAGCTAGTAAGTGTCTGAAGCAGGCTTTGATCTCAGGTCTTCCTGACTCCAATTCCAGACCTCGATGTGTATTTATAAATATAGCTAAATATAGATGGAGATACAGCTATACAATATATCCTGAAAGTCTTTTTGGAGTTTGAAACTCCTAAAGACTAACTGCACTGAGACTTTTGGGATGCACTTGTGTCAAGTGGGCAGGCTCAAGACATATAGCACTTAGGAAATCAACTTCATGTCCCTCAGTAGAATGGAAGCTCCTTGAGAGCAAGGACTAGGCTCATTTTCCTTTGCTTCCTTAGCCTCTGGCACAGAGCCTGGCAATCCTTTCAGCTTGATTGATGTAAACTCCCTAAGACTTGACTGCACATCATCAGTGGGGGTTTAAGAGGTAATTTAAAGGATTAAGAATGTAATCTTTTCCCATTCAAGAGGCATGAAAAGGGAAGGAATTTGGTCAGTGGCCAGCCAGGATTCTTTGTGATCTTTTTTTTTTCTTTCTGTTAGGGAAAATCCCCAACTACATGGGCATGCAACAAAAGCCCAGTACTGCTGCTTGAAGGGAAGATAGAAAGGCTTGAGGAAGACCTCTCAATACTCTAGCTTTCGGGGGAAGGGGGAAATGACCCTAGGATATGAATCTAGGATATGAAAGTGGAAGGAAACTGGCCTGAAGTAAAGGATGCAGGTAATAGAAGGTGGAAAGAGCAGAAGAACAAGAACACTACTGAACCACTAGTGACACAATGGGTGGGAAATTCTCAAAGGGGGAAGATTGTGTTCCACAGAGTGGGAAAGAAGGCTCACAGGCACCAGTGCCCCTGAGGACATGAGTGATTATTAGCTCTAGGAATGGGAGAGGTGTTAGGGGAGGTGAGAGGTCCCAGTGATGGAGCAGCCATTATTAGCCCAGAGACAGTGGATCATGAGGTGCCTGGTATTCCTAGGGTCTGTAGAACTTCAGCCAATCCATCAAGCACATCCTGCTTCTGGAGATTTCTAAACTGACAAATGATACTGCCCAGAAAAATCTGGAAGAGATTTACCAATATTAGGAAATCCCAGAAAGGAAACCGAAATCTTGGGAACATAAATGGCATTTCCTTCACTTCTGCTGACTGAGAGTTCAAAATGTAAAACTAAGAGAAAAGGATGAGCTACAGATGGTGTCAAGGGACAGAGTGTGGCTTTGCAGGCACTGGTTTAAGATGCCTTCTTGCTAGCTCTTGGGCTTTAACATGAAAACGGTGGGGGAGGGAAAAGTTCTCAGAGAAAATTGTAAATGATCACATGATGGAGAACAATGCTTGGGGTGAGGAGTATTAAATCAGAGAAGGAAATGACTTGGGACAGGAATGATACATCTGTCATCTGAGGAAAACTGAGGGGATTAAGGACATCGAGTAGTCAATGTCGAGAATTGTGTGAACCACGCGACTCCATCTTGGGACTCAATTCTGGAGCTTGCTCAGTCCCTTTCTATTCAATTAAAGGTCTAGGCCAATTTTTGTTTTGTGAGAAAACTATTCAATTGTGGGAATTGGGAGGAAACCTTGTTGTTGTATTGTTTGAACATGGCCCTGGATGGCTGGGGAGCTAGACCACCTATCCCTGTGCTTATAGATCCTTGACCAAAGACCTAGGTTATGCCAACCAGAAACCTAGTCAAACCCAAAGATTGATGCAAGGAGTATTCTCACAATTGTACATCTCAACGGAAACCATGTGTCTTATCTGAAAAATGGACCTGTACTGGTCAATCAGTCAGTTATTGTCTGCATGTTCCTTTGATTGCTCACAGACATTTGGGGAGAATGAGATACCTACTTTTCTGAATTCATGAAATTTACCTGTTCATTCTCCCCCTCCTCACTTAGAAAGTCCCTAATATTTCCTCCAATTAGAAATACGATTATATAATGTTGTATTTTTCCTTTTGATTAAGTGGTCTTATTTCATGAATTGTTTTTATAGTATACAAATTCTGTTTCTCCCTGTATTTGGGGTCTAGGCTTAAGCTGAGGAGGACTGGTCATGATTTGTTGAGTAATTGGCAGGCATATATAGCTATATAGCTCAAAGGTTTACCAAATGTTCTACATGTGTTCTCCTGTTTGGTGTTCAAAATTTGGCGAATTAGGTGTTTTATCAGCCCCACTTTACAGAGGTCACAGAAGTTAAGAGACATGCCCAGGATTTGGATGGACTGTGATCTGCATCATTGAAGGCACTGACTTGATGAGATGATGGAGCACTATTTAGGCATGGAAGGATAATGCATAGAGTATTGGCAATAAGACTAATGGGAGCAGCTAGGTGGCAAAGTGGATAGAGTACCAGCCCTGAATTCAGGAGGACCTGAATTCAAATGTGACCTCAGACACCTGACACTTACTAGCTGTGTGACCCTGGGCAAGTCACTTAGCCCCAATTGCCTCACAAAAAAGAAAAGAAGACATGCACCTATGTGGAAATCTACAAACCTGAGAGTGAAAGAGGAGGAAGGAAGGAGGAAAGAGAGAGAAGCACAAAGGAAGAGAGAGTTGGAGGAAGAGAGTGAGGGGTCAAAGAGAGAAAGAGGGGAGAGTAGGGAGGAAGGGAGAAGAATGAGAATGGGGATCTTTGGGAGGTTATATTACTAACAAAGTCAACTAGAGGAAATAGATGATGAATTGCTGAAAGTAGTCACAAAATTGTCATGGCAGCAAGATATAATGAAGATGAACTTTGACTTGTCTGGTAATGAGCTGATTCTATTCAATGTTGGAGGTCTAGCAAATTTGTGACTTGTGTTGTTGACATTTTATTTCTTAAAAATCAAAGGAGGCAAGGAGACCACATGGAACAGTGGAAAGGGTGCCACCACTGTAGTGAAGGAGCCTCCCCTTCCAGCTCTCATTTTATGATCCAATGCTCCAATAAGGTAAGCCCTTAGTCTGGATAGAATTCTGGCTGAGGAATCAAGGCAAAAGTGCCCTGGCATTCTGGTGTTCTGATGGGCAAGGAGGACACAGAGAATGGGATTTCCTTGAGCTCAGGGAGTTTTTGTCTTTGTCTCCCTAGCACCCAGCACTGTAGCATGAGGTCTTATTAGATGAATGCAATGGTTGGGCATGTACCCAACCCTGTCAGAAAGCATGTTTCAAACAAGAAAAGATAAAATAACCATTCGTCTCTTGCCAAAGAAAGACATATGGCCCATGAAAGATGGGAAGATCTCAAGAATGGAATAGTGAAGTTTGTTCAGAAATGGTCCTGATGCAAAAAGAGAGGCATCCCAATAGGCACATGTGGTTTTACAATGATTCTGAATCAAATATGACATGGATAAAAGGTGGACCCTGGGGCAAGTACCTGAGGAAGGGCACCAAAGAATGGTCCAGACCTGTAATAGAATTGTCAGAAAGGTTAAAATTCAGAATAACTTGAGGCTTTGAGGTAAAAAGTTAAGGAAAGTAAAAGGTGCTTTAAAAGCTATTTGGGGGAAGAATAAGAAAGGATACTTGAAATGGAAGGCAGTGTCATGTCAAACAGCTGACAGTGAGAAAGCAGGCTACCTGAACTGCCATTTTATCTCCATCTTCTCAGTCAAGAAGGAGAATCATGTGTCTGGAAAGAGTAGAACAAACATGGTTAAGAAGAAAAAAGAAGGGAATAGTGGGGACATGGAAAGCTACTAGAGGGATCAGGAGTCCTATTATCTTGCTTCAACTGAGTTATACTCTAACATGTGGAATGAATTTGCAACTGAGTTCACAGACCCTTGTGTTTCACAGAACTTGTGAAAATAGTAGAGGTGTTGGAAGACTGGAAACAGGCCAAACAGAATCTTTAGGAGGGGCTGGAGAAAGTAGTAGAATCTACAAAGGTCACCAGTGACCTTAATCAATTGATCACCAAGAATTTATGAAAGACCTACTATGTATCAGGTCATATGCTAGGTGCTAGAGACAAAAAGACAAAAGAAAAAACAGTCTCCTGCAATTGAGGAACTTACAGTTTAGCAAAATGTGCACAGGTGAGTATATGTTTGTATAAACAAGCTAATTTAAGGTGGAAGCATTAGCAGGTGGCATAGTGATTCTGAGAGGCAGATGTAAGAAGAGAGGGCATTCTAGACATGTGAAACAGCTAGTGCAAAGGTGTAGAGATGGGAGATGAAGTGCCATAAATGCAAAACACTTAATAAGGTCATTTTGGCCATAGAGCACATGAAGAAGAGTAAGAAGACTAGAAAGCCAGCTTGGGGCCATGTTGGGAAGAGTTTTCAGCACCAAACATAGGGATTTCTATTGGATCCTAGAGATAATAAGAAGCTGCTTAGAATTTATTAAGTAGAGGAGTGACTTAGTCAGACCTGTGCTTTAGAAAAAATCCCTAGCAGCTGTGTGGAGGATTGATTGGAGTGAGAACAGACTCGAGGCAGTAAGGTGGCTATTATAATAGTTTAGGCAAGAAAGGGTGAAGACCTTAACTAGAGGGATGATTGGTCATGTGAGTGAAGAAAAGATGACAGATTGTGATAAGTGGGAATATTCCTGATGACATATGGTGTCTGATTTGATCTGCGGTTGAAGTGAGAGCAAGCAATAACCCTGTGAGGTAGATACTATTATTATCACCATTTTACAGTTGAGGAAGCCTTTGTGGGTACAAGAATCTTGGTACCCTTGACAGATACAATGAAAATTCTGAATGTTGTAGAAAAATAAAGTTCTATATTTGACATGGTAAATTTGAGGTGCCTATCAGACATCCAGCTAAAAAGTGTCCAACAGGCAGTTCCTGATATGGGAATGAAACTCAGAAGAGAGACTAGGGATGGATATATAGGTTTGGGAATGATCACCATCGAGCTGATAAATAATCCTCCATGAGCCTGATGTCTACTCCTAACAAAATTTGACAATGGACTTTTGGGAGCTACTGGAGGGCAGAAGGGCCAGCAGTGCTGTGGGCCAAGGGGTCACGAAGAGCAAGATAGGATTGAACAACTAACAGAATTACTTGGGTTCACTTAGGATGTGATTGGAAAAGTTACTAGACAGAAATCTTGTCAAACCAGCCTAATTTATTATTGTCATTGTTTGTTGTAAACTCACTTATCAGAATAGTAAAGGGGGGGAATACTTTAAACAGTAATCACAAAGATGGTCATTCCCTTGGTTCTTTCTGTAAGCCACAAATATACCATGTTTGATCATTTCCAGATCACTTTATCTGACCATAATCTATTGACTTCTCACTACTCCCTCTGCCTTCTCTTACAAAAACCTAAAAAAGTCCACACTGTGACTTCCAATGCTTGATCCCTCAATTTGCTCCCAGGCCAACTCCCCTGCACTAGCTGCCCTCTTTTCTTTTCTCCTTCTTCACCCTTCAGTGAACCAATTCAACTCTACATTGTCCTCCTCTCTTGAATCCACACCCCGCCTTGTCATGTTGCCATATGTGCCCAACAAAGTCTCAGGCTTGGATCACTTGCACCATTCACTGCTTTCACTCCTAACACATTCTGCTGGATGAAGGAGGAATAAATCATACAACTGTTCTGATTGGATTCACTCCAAATTTGTTACACAACTGCGATTGGGCCCTCATTACTTCTAAGCAGTCCTACTATATCTCTCTTATCAACTGACTATCCCACTCTCCACAGTGGCTCTTTCAAACCTTCTTAGCAAACCTCCCATGCCTCCCCTTGCCCCTTCTTCCTCATCTCATGTCACTCATATACCTTTTTCCACTCTCTCCTCCTTCAGCCCTGTCTCACATAGTAAGATAGCCTTATTCCTTACCAAGGCTAACCCCTTCTAACTGCTCAAATGATCTCATTCCATCCCATCTCCTCCAATAGATTGTCTCCTCTTAAATCCTCATTCTTTCACTTATTTTCAATCTCTTCCTATCTATTGGCTCATTTTCTCCTGACTACAAACATGTCCATGCCTTCCTTATCCTGAAAAAACCCTCACTTCATCCTCCCACCCCTGATAACTATCACCCTAGATCTCTTCTGCTCTTTATAGTGAAACTCCTCAAAAGGCTGTCTACAATAGGTAGGTACTTCGACTCTCTTCTCTTTTCCCCTACATGTCCTCTTATAATCCAGCTTCTGCCATCATCATCCCACTGAAGATGCTCTCTTCAGAATTATCAGTGATGTTATAGTGGCCACGTCCAAGGGCCTCTTCTCCATCCTAATTCTCCTTGAACTCTCTGCAGCCTTTGCCACTGTTGATTATCCTCACCTCAAAATTCTCTTCTCTCTAGTTTTCAGGATGCTAATCTCTCCTGGTTGTCCTACTGTCTATCTGATCACTCTTCAATCTCCTTTCCTAGATACCCCTTAAATGTTTCCCCTTCCTACCTTCTCTGTTATAGATGACATCACCCTCCCAATCTCTCAGACTCGCAAGCTAAGAGTCATCCTGGATGGGAGTCATCTCTCTCCCATATCCAATATGTCACCAAGCCCTGTCAATTTTCTCTCCATAATATCTAACAAATGTGCCCCTTCTCTCCTCTGCCACTGCTACCACCTCATACCTGGACTACTGTAGTACTCTGCTCATGGATCTGTCTGGCTCATCACTTCCCACTCCATTCCATTCTCCATTCAGCCACCAAAGTAATTTTCCTAAAGCTCAGGTCCAACTATGTGACCCACTACCCCTATTCAATAAGCTTCAATGACTCCCTATTACCCCCAAGGATCAAATACATAATGTTCTCTTTGGAATTCAAAGACCTTCATAACAAGCCCCTCCTGCATTTCCAGTCTTCTCATACCTGATTGCCCGCCACATACAATCTGATTGAGTGATACCAGCCCCCTCGATGTTTCACAGATGAGACCCTCCATCTCTCTGCTCTGGGTATTTCCTCTTGCTGTCCCCCATGCCTAGAATGTTCGCCCTCTTCTGCACTGACTACTGACTTCCCTGGCTTTCTTTAATTCCCAACTAAAATCCCATCTTCTTCAGGAAGCCTTCCTATCCTCTCTTAATTCCAGTGGTTTTTTTCTTAGTTAATTTTCTTTTATTTATCCTGTATATAGTTTGTTTGAACACATTTGTTTGCTTGTTATTAGATTGTGAGCTCCTTGAGGGCAGAAACTCTCTTTTGCCTTTTTGTATCTCCAGTGTTTAGCACAATACCTAGAACAAAATAGGACTGACTGACTAAGAGAAAGGTAGGACTTCAGAATGTCCTATATCAAGTAGGAGGCACAGACCTGACTAGATTGTTTGCCAACATTCATCTCAGATTATCAATTTACAAATGGTTCAACTTTTTCCCAATTTATTTCAGAGTTCAAAACCAGCAGCATACCTACAGAATCATATATAAAAGTGTCTTTTTGGCAATTAAAACCCTTCCCAACATAGATCCCTCTTGTCTTTCCAGTCTTCATACACCTGCCTCCCTTCCGTATACCCTGGGATCTGATAGCACTGGTTTCCTTGCTGTTCTTCACACAAGACTCTGTCTCCAACACTGAGGCTCTTTTAACTGGCTGTTCTCCACTTCTGAAATGCCTCCCTCATCTCCTCCTCATGGCTCCCCTGAATTCCTGCAAATATCACTGAAATTCCAGCCTTCTGAAAGAAATCTTTCTTAGTCTCCCTTAATCCTAGAATCTTCCATCTATACATAATTGTTTACATATTGTTTCCTCCATCCCATTAGATTGTGAGCTCCTTGATGGCAACAAATATTTTTCCTTTCTTTGTATCTCAAGCACTTAACATTGTATTTGGTACATAGTAAACTCTTAATAAATGCTTGTTATAGAACTAGCTGGTCAGCAAAGAACACAGTGAGACAGACTTGATGCTGAAAGCCACCACGTGACTAGGAATGGTGAAAAGAGCCATAGATGCCAAGACATAAGAATGGGTTCTGTCCTGAGCTCTGTTCTCCTGTGTACCAGGCTGGCCTTGTAAATATGGGCCTGACCATATCACTTTCCAGGCACTTGGTTCTGACTTTTAGATTGCAGCTCATGTTGGAGTCAATATTTCCCCTTGGAACTTTGTTGATGATTCAATCTATCTTGGCTTCTAATTGCTGTGACCTTAAGTTTGGACAATCCTTAATAGCCTAATAAAGCTGGCAAATGGCTAGAAACCCCCCAGCAGCATCTGTCCTAGAACAAAGAGTAAATCATGGCATCAACAACTTGAACTCATCACTGCTGACATTGACAAGAAATAAATATATGAATATAAACAAAGGCAAAAAGCAATTCCCAGCACATATTCCTGGTGAGTGGAGATGAACAACAAGAAGCTGAGCAGAAGTGGGTAGTCATGCACCGGGTAGAGAATAGATGTACAGACAGCATGGCTGGAGTTGAGTGAACATCAGTGATCCTAAGTGACCAAAGTTAGTCAAAAGCTATTTCTCCCTTTCCATTGACTCTGGCCTCTCTGACTGCTTCACTGCCATAGTACATGATAACCCATCTGTTGTCATAACCAGCAAGGCATTGCAACACATGCCTTTCATCCTAAGTACTGATTTTGTTTTTTTAGAATCACCCCATCATACACAATTTTCTTTCAAACTACCCTAATAATGATGAAAACTTTAAGGACATTGATAACCTTTTCAATATAAGAAGTTAACAGTTTGACTTTAATGAGTCTCTTATCTTTAATGTTTTCTTTACATTTCTTCTGAATCTTTTATATCAAGTTTTCCATTCTGTTCTGGTCTTTTTGTCACAAATACTTGAAAGTGTTTCATTTAATCAAAAATCCATTTTTTTTCATTCAGGATTATGCTCAACTTGGCTGGGTAAGTTATTCTTGGTTGTAACTCCAGCTCTTTGGCTCTTTGAAATATAATATTCTAAGTCTTTTACTGTAGAAGCTACCAGTAAGGCTGAGGCTAGCAGATCTTGAACTCAGGAGTTCTGAGCTGTGGTGGGCTATGTTGCCTGGGTATCCCCACTATTTTTGGCTTTCTTATGATGAGCCCTGAGTAGAGCAGGGCAGAGAGAAGGCACCAGATTTTCTAAGGGAGAGTAAAGTGGCTCAGGTCTGAAACAAAGCAGATCAAAGCTCCCCCATTTATCACAGTGGGATCAGACCTATGAAAAGATCTGCATTTCCAGTCTTGGTGAGCTAAGAAGACTAATGTTCAACAAACAAACAAAACTTGTGCATGACCAAGTATCCCTCTACAATAACAGTGGCCCCAAGGGCCAATTTGTTTGTTCCTTAAAGATTCTAGGTGCAATAACAGCTGAGGGCTGAGCTGCATCAGCACCATGGCCAGTGACCGGTTTGGTCCTTTGGCTGCTGATTCTTGTGCTAGCTACTCTTGTGAACATTTTAAAAAATCACTTGATTTGAATATATATGTTCATAGAATTCTTATTAAATATGTACATGATATGAATTTGAGAGGGACAGATACTACAATAGGTGACAATTGGGATCCCAAAAATTTCCAGTAGGTTGAATTGAAACTAAAAAAATAAAATCTAATGGTGATGTATAAATACATTTATGTGCATTATATTAATTTATATCATATTGTGATAAAATAATGGGATTTAGCAGATACTCAAAGGCCCACCTGGAGATTAATCTAAACTGATTGAATTAAGTGAGAGTGATTGGCTGCTGATTAGCCTACTTCAAGTTAACTAGATTGTAAGCACACCTGGCTAGCCCTTAAGAAGGTATTGTTCTCAGAAGCTAAAGACTTTGAACTCAACTTGAGATCACCTTCAAGTCCAGTGAACCAATGGATTTGGATGACACTACCCAATCAACTTGAATCAGTGTGTAAGGACTGCCTCTACTCCAGATCTATAAAAAGCTTCCACACTTAGTTTGAGGGAGTTCATGGTTGAAGCAGGCTCATGGTGGAAGACTTGAGGAATAACCAGACCAGGCTGGAACTCTGGGCTAGAAAAGCCTTTTCTTAACTTTCTGAACTCCAAGTGAATACCTGGTATACTTTAATAAATGCTTAATGCCCAAAGACTGGTGCTAAAGCTTCTAATTTAAGGCGACCACACATTTAGATTTTAAACATATATATATATATATATATATATATATATATATATATATATATATATATATATATATATATATATATATATACACCACATAACTTATCTTTAATTGGAAAGCAAAGAATAAAGGAGCTATAGCTAGACAGCAGTTAATGGATTGTAAATGCAATGAACCAACTGTGAGACATCATGTCCAAAGTGGTTAATGTGATACTGGGCCACATTAAACAATGTATAACTTCCCGGAGAAGGGAAGACAGTGCCCCATCATATTTAACCTCTCAGATGGCGTCCAGAGCATCACATTTAAAAAAAAAGAATATTGACAATCTGGAGTATGTCCAGAAAGGGTAAATTAAGGCAGTGAAGGAATTCAGAATGAGGCTGGTGAGGAACATTTGGGGGATGGTTAGCCGAGAGAAGAAATTAGTTGGGGGTGGGGGAAGTGGGGGACTGATTGCTAACTACAAGTATTTGAAAGGCTGTCATGGGGAAGAATGGAAATTGTTCTCTTTGGTTCATAAGGGAAGTACTAGTGAGCTGGAGCAGGGGAATCATTTGGGGGGCTCATGACAAAAATTCAATGACAGAGCTTTCTGAAAATGGAATTGTGATAGAGGGAGTTCCCCATTATCAGAGATGTTTAAGAAGAGACTAGATGAGGGGCAGCTAGGTGGCACAGTGGATAAAGAACCGGCCCTGGATTCAGGAGGACCTGAGTTCAAGTCCAGCCTCAGACACTTGACACTTACTAGCTGTGTGACCCTGGGCAAGTCACTTAACCCTAATTTCCGCCCCCCAAAAAGAAGAGACTAGATGAGCTTCTCATAGGTTTTGTAGATTTATCTTCAAAATAGTACAAAAATTTAAGAGTTGGAAGGGATCTTAAAAATTCTCTAAACTAACTTTTTTACAAATAAGGAAACTGAGGCCCAGATAGATGGTGTGACTTAACTAGAGTTACATAAGTATTAAATATATTCTAAATTGGAGTTAGAAAAGACAACTTCTATGGTGCCTTCCCTTGCAGTTTAGCTTGACCTCACTTATTTTTTTTTCCTGAGGCACATCTGTGATTTCATTAATGTCCTGGTCATTCCCATTACCAATGCAGATTGGCACTTGTTATACTACTTGGAGAGTCTCCCGAGACAGGAAGAGATTAAGAGACTTGTCCAGGGTCACTCAGACTATACATCTCTAAAGCAGGACTTGGATTAGGGTCTTCCGGACTGAAGCTGGCTCTGTTTACACTGTTGCTTACGAATTAGTGTACCAGCCTCTGACCAGGCATGTCACTCTAAATTCTCGTCCAAGCCCTGTCACCTAAAGGGCCTCCTTGGGTTGTGGCTGATCACCCAACACATCACAGTCTCTGTGGCTGAAGATGACTCTCATTCTGTAGCCCATGTTAGCTGCTTACCTGCTCCCCTCCTTCAGCAATGTAACAGCAACTTGGATTCTCTTTCTCAGGAAGCAAAGCATGAGGAGAATGAGCACTTCCAGGATGCAGAGTAGGATCACTAGAAAAGAAGACATATTTGAAGTTGGGACCCCCAAACACAGAGAGGACTTTTGGTGATGCCTAAGGGGTCAGCTTTACCATCCTATTTGGCATGGAGTCTTAGCTCAAGCAAATCCTTTCCCTCTGGGCAAAATCCAAACCACATGTCAACATGCTATTTCCAAAGATGCCCAGAAATTCTAGAACCCCAGCCAGCCAGTTGACTCTGCAGAGATATCCAGGACCATCTTCACTTCAGACACAGAAAAATAATTATTTGGAGGAGCATTTTTGAACGGTCCAGGCCTGTGATTTCTTTATTGTAGAAACTCCCTCCACCAATGCACATCAGCAACTCATCTGAAACTTAGCATCTACAAGTTACCTGCGACTCAGAGAGGTTGAGCTGAGCTGCCCACAGTCACACAGCTATTGTGGCAGAGACAAGGCTTGCCCCCAGTTTATTCTGAGGCTAAAGTTGGCTTCTGCATCCCACGAGGACTTCATATGTATGTCGATGTGTCCATATTGTTACCCCCCACTAGAATGTAAGCTCTTTGAAGGCAAGGACTTCTGGAGCTAGAGCTCCATATTCCTAGCATTTAGTAGAACACCTGGCCTGGGACAGACACAGGATAACAGCAGCTGACATTTATATAGTGCCAGAGTAAATGCTTCTAACATGTGTCCTATATCTCCCTGGGTCTTTACAATAAGCCGGTGGTCTGGCTCTTATTATTGCCACTCACATTTGCTAGCTGAGAAAGCTGCGGCCAAGAGAGCCAGGTGCCCAGCCCAGGATCATATGGCTAGTAAGGAGCTGAGGCGGGATTCCAATTCAGGTCTTCCTGACTCCAAGTCCAGTGCGGGAGCCACTGGGACACCTTATTTGTGTATGGCCAGACCGAGCATTTACTAAGCATTCCTTTTCTATGGTACATCAAAGTGGGCAAAAATCCCTTGCCTGTTATCTTCAGTAAGCGCTTATTAGGTGTTGATTTATTGATGCATAGGAACAAGATTGCTAATAAGATCTGGGAACAATTAGGCTGTGAGCTTCTGGGGAGCAGGCCTTTTCTTTCCTTTTTATTGCCAGTAGTTAGCACAAAGCCAGGCAAATGGGAGGCACCTAATAAGTGGGTGTGAACTTGACTAGTTGGCACTTCTATATCACTTGAAGATACAAAATATGTCACATACCAAATATCACTCCAGATACTGAAGAGATGCAAGGGGACAGGTCAGTAGAAATGATCCCTCCCGTTTTATAGTGTTTAATTCTCCCAACAACCCCATGAATTAAAGTATTATCATTCCCATTGGAGAAGTGAAGCAACTGAGCTTCAGAAACTTATTCAAGGTCACCCCACTAAGAAATACCAAAGCAGAGACTCGACAGCCTGGGTATTCCTGGATGCTAGGTCCAGCATGCCACTCCATTACACCAATGGGGGGGGGTGCAGAAAAGGAAGAAGAATTCCTTCTACAGACCACTTTGGACTGTTGCTCTTGCCCATTTCCTCTCATTTTCCTTACTATTTTCTCATATTTTGGTTACTAACTCAAAGAGGTGGGAATGTTATGCTTCACTTGAAAGAAGGTTTTGGCAATGAATCAACTCGTTCCAGTGCAATGGCCTCCTTCTGGTTAAGTACACATTTTAATTTCATGCAAATGTATTTGCTTAAAACACAGAAATTAGGACCAAATGAGAGAGCTTAATATGGCCGTATTAAAAAGTAGCAAATGCTAGGCTGAAATCACCACCTGCTGATGTTGGGACACGAAATGAGACATGTCAAAGTCATTTCACCTTCTGGCTTTGCATAAAAGATGAACAGCCCACTGAATATGAAAACTTCTATTCTCTGTGGGATAAGCCCTTCCTCCCTAAGTTTTAATGTGAGTCAAAGGTTTGGAGCTAGTAGGAGACTTTCTGATCATCTAATTCAACATCCTCCATTTGCACTCAAGGAAGTGGAGGTCCATAGATAATATATGACTTGTGCAAGGTCACAGAACCAGCTACTTCTAAATCTAAGATGAGATCCCAGGTCTCCTGGTTCTTCCTCCAGTTTGGGATTGGGCTTCCTTTTGTCCTGGGCTACTATTTTCTCTTGTTATAATATAAAAGTATTATAAGAAGTTTCTTATTATCAGATAAAAGGAGACAACATTGGGAGCTGGATCCAAAGTAAGGAAAGCCTGGGTTCAAGTCCTGCTCCTGACATCCTGACTGTGGCCTGGGAAAATCTCTTTCTCAGGGTTCCAGGCAGATCTAAAACTCTCCACTGAAGAGGAGGCACTAATTTGCTTTGGTGGCATGCACTTCCTACATCAAGGGAAACACAGGCCTATCCTATCCCCTAATATAAAAAGGTATTTACCAGATCTTTCTACAATTGAATGCTATTCCATAGCAATGTCTTTGACACCCGTGAATGAGGCTCTCCTTGATGGAAATGATTTGTGCTGGATTTGATGAAAAGAATGCTTGTCATGTGAGCATTTCCCTGAGAATCCTTAGTCCTGCTGATGGCAATCCATCTCTCTCATCTCAATGAAAAATATTTGATTTTCTTTTTTAAAAAGTAGGCTGATATAAAAAACAGCAGTTTTTGTAATACTCAGAGTTCAATAAAACTGTCAAACCCACTTCTCAAAAAAATTTAATTAAGCATATACACAAATTGCACAATACAAAAAGACAAATGTTGAGTGCAAAATATTTCCAAAAGGATAATTTTACGTTACCACTATAGACCTAAAAACAATATTTTTTCCAATTTTGTGTAAAAACAAATTTTAACATTTGTTTTTTAGAATTTTGAGTTTCAATTTTTCTCTCTCCTTCCCTTCTTCCTTCCTTGAGAAAGCAAGCAAATTGATGTTGTACATGTGCAGTCATGTACAACATATTTCCATATTAGTCATGTTGTGAAGGAAAACACTAACCAAAAAGAAAACTAAAGTAAAAGATAGTATGTTTCTGTCTGAAGTCAGACATCATCAACTATTTTCTGGAAATGGATAGCATTTTTCATCATAAACCTTTGAATTGTCTTGGATTATCATATTGCAGAGAAAGCTAAATCATTCCCTGTTGACCATCATACAATATTGCTATTACTGTGTACAATGTTCTTTTCTGCTCATTTCACTTTGCATAAGTTCATTTAAGTCTTCCCAGGTTCTACTGAAAGCATCCTGCTCATCATTTCTTATACCACAAAAGTATTATATCATAATAATACACCCCAATTTGTTTAGCCATTACCCAATTGGTGGGCATCCCCTCAATTTCCAATTCTCTGCCAACACTAAAAGAAAGGCTATAAATATTTTTGTACATATGGGCAGTTTCCTTTTTTTTTTCCTTTTGGGGTTATAGACCTAGTAGTAGTATTGATGGGGCAAGGGGTACTGTATGATTTTATAGCCCTTTGGGCATAGTTCTTAATTGCTTTGCAGAATGGTTGTATCAGTTCACAGCTACATCAACAGTGTTTTAGTGCCCTAATTTTGTCACATCCCCTCCAACATTTGTCATTTTTCCTTTCTATAATATAAGCAAATCTGATAGCTGTGATGTGGTACTTCAGAGTTATTTTGATTTGCATTTTTCTAACCAATAGTGATTTGGAGCATTTTCATGTGACTATAATTTTGATTTCTTCTTCTGAAAACTTCTAGTTCATATCTTTTGGCCATTTATAAATTGGGGAATGATTTGTATTTTTTGTAAATTTTACTAACTTCTCTATATATTTGAGAAATAAGGCCTTAATCAGAGAAAATTGCTATAAAAATATTTTCAGTTATGATTACTGTGGTTTCCTCTCCCCCCTGTTTATCCTTCTTTCTCTCTTTTCACCCTGTCCCTCCTCAAAAGTTTTGCTTCCGATCACAGTCTGCCCTATTTTTTATGTATCCCCTCTCCCAACTACTTGCTCATTTTCCCAGCTTTTTTCTTGACTTTTAACTCTATGTCAAAGTTGAGCTCTGCTTCTGGTGTGAAGTGAGAACTGTCCCAAGTTTCAGGTTTCTGTGCTTCTGTTTTCAGAACTAGTTCTGGGAGTCTGTAAGTTTTCAGTTCTTCCAAGGTGGTATGATCAAAGGAGAGGTGTAGTCACTGCTCTCCTGGTTTGTGCTCTATTCTGTGAGTAACCACACACTTTTCCACCCTGGAAATGTGATAAAGGAGCTCAATCCTGCAAGTATTCCTCCTTGCCCTGGGACTATGACTTGGCACTGAGTATAGGGAATGCAACAGAGTCATACATCCATTGTCAGTAAAGTGTACCCTCTAATCTCCTTCTGGCCAGTTGTGTGACCCCTTCACTGTCTGGGGGCTGAAAGCTCTAGAGGCTGCCACTGATAATTGAGTCACCTTAAAGTACTGGTGGTGGATTTCCAGGGCACAGTCTGTACTGTATTGAGCTCCACTCTCACCGCCGTGAGACAGACCTTTCCTGACAAACTTCTAAGTTGTCCTGGGCTGGAAAATTGTTTCACCCTGTTCTTTTTTGTTTCTGCTGCTTCAGAACTCATTTTGAGGCATTGTTTTAAAGTGGTTTGGAGGGAAATTGGGAAGAGTTCAGGTGGTCCCTGGCTTTACTCTGCCATCTTTCATTTAACTTTTTTAAAAAGGTGTTTCTATCTAGTTCTAGAACTCTAATAAACATTTGAATAAGCAAAATTAACTTTGCATATTACTTCTAAATTCTACAATGAAAAATTTGAAATAATATTTGATTGCAAAAGGGCTCTATTAAGAATAAGAATAACTTATTTTTTTCTTCTAGGTAGGGAATATTGACACCTAGTTCATTAAAAATCCCTTGCATGGATATCAGGTTAATTATGATGAAATTTTCACATACAAACCCTTTCACAGTCACTTACGAAGTCTGCAGCCATTGAAAATACAGTGTTGTCTTCTATTGAAAATCAACTTCACTTCAGTTACTCTCATTTACTATATGCCAACTTCATTTCATGTGAAGGGGGGTGGGTATTATTGTAGCTATGTTTAACCCTGATAATAGTCAAAGGCTGTGACACATTATGGAGCACTAGATAAATAGCTGGCTTCCAGAAGGGAAAACGCACCTGGGTTCAAGTCCTGATTTTGACCCATACCAGCTGTGTGACCTTGAATAACTCACTATCCCTCAATGTCCTAGGGATTCCTTACCTTTTTTTGTTTCATAGAATCCTTTGACAGCCTAGTGAAGCCTATGGACCCCTTTTCAGAATAAAGTTTTCAAATGCATGAAATAAAATGTATAGAATTTAAAAGGAAGTCAATTATTTTGAAACAGTCTCCCTCTCTGTAGTTTATATAAAATGTTACATATGTATATGTGTATATATATATGCATGTGAGCATACATATATGGCCTATATTCATAGACCCCAAGGTTAAGAAGCCCTGTTCTAAGGCTATAGGTTGCAAAGAGTGAGCTAATCTGAATTAACAGGGAAAGTTCTTTAGGTGGCACACCCTATATAGATGAAAGGCTAAGTTGAGGAGGGAGGGGAATCGGTGAGACTAGATGAGAAAAGAAGAGAGGATGGAAGCAGAAGGAGAACATACGTATAACCACAGGGTCATACAATGGGACAGCTGGAAGGAACTGGAGAGAAACTTGAGGTCAGTATTATTTAATAGATGGAGAAGCTAAACTTCAGTAAGGCTGACATACTCGGATCTTGTGACCTCTGAGTGACAGAGATGCACCCAAGGGAATCTGGAAGGGCTTGAGGTCAGGGATACACTGGCTGCCAACATTGTGGGTCATCCTCATCAGGTGTTCTTGCCAAGGATGTTTCCTAGTCCTATGACCTCCAGCAGCTGGCCACACAATTTGACACAAGACGTATTGTATCTTTAACAAAGATTTGAAAAGTCACTTACTAAAGGCTAACCAGGTTTGCTTCAATTGCAAGTAGACTCTGAAATCGGACTGAAAGCCAATGTCATAGATAGAGACTTGGGTTCCAGGTTTTGAGTGAAGACGTTCAAACTCGTGGTAACAGTCCCATATTCCTTTAAAAGAGAATTAGAGCCAATAAGCCAAGAATTTTCTGGAACACTAAAAAGGAGAATGCTATTCTCAAAATTTTCTACCAGATTTATTCCTACCTGGACCTAATTTTTATTTCCACATTATATACTTTATTTGAAGCTAATAGACTAAGTGCTCTATGACATTTCCAATTAGATATTTCTACCTATCTATTTCATTGGGGAGAGAAGGAGGCAGGAGGATCACCTTATACTTGCATCTTTACAATAGAAAAACTAAAAAATGTATCTTCACCACCAAATTTGGGGCTTTTGACTTTGAGTGGCCAATTCCAAACTAAAGAGAAAGTCAACACCATTCCAGGAAGCTCTAGTTTTCTTAGTGAACAAGTGGTTTAGATTTTTGGTTCATTAGCAGAAATGAGTTTTAAAATCCCGAAGTGTAGACTAATGGAAACCCTTTCTTTCAGGTGGGTGAGAAAATAGTTATTAATAATGGATTTGGGGGGGAAGACAGGGATCAGTTTCAGTCCTTTCTCTCATCCCCCCCAACTCCAGAAAGTTCATCTTTTGTCTGGGATAAGCCCAAGGGAACAAAAGAAATGGAGATAGACTTTTGTCTAGCTCAGTGAAGAAGCACACCTAGATACAGGACTTTGCCCTTCAGTGAGGGTATTTTGCACACTCTTTTCTGGTGTCATCTGTAGAGTTTATTTTAATTTAGACCACCCTCAAGTCATGTCATTCAATGGAACTGAATGATGCAAACCAATTAGCTTTGATCAATGTATAATGACCTGCCTCTACCAAAAGAGGATAAAACTTTTGGCCACACCAGGGCCTGCCTGCCCCCCTCTATTGCCCCTCTCTCTCTGTCTCTCTGGCTCTCTCTCTCTCTCTCTCTCTCTCTCTGTCTCTCTCTGTCTCTGTCTCTGTCTCTGTCTCTCTCTCTCTCTCTCTCTCTCTCTCTGGCTCTCTCTCTCTCTCTCTGTCTCTGTCTGTCTGTCTGTCTCTCTCTCTCTGGCTCTCTCTATCTTTCCCTCTCACTCTCCCTCATGCTCTTGCTCTCTCTCGCGCGGTCTCTCTCTCCCTCTTTCTCTCTTGACTCACTCTCTAGGCTTTGGATGCTCTCTCTTGGTGCACACTCTCCCTCTTAGGACAGTGTAGGTCTGAAGGCCTGAGACCATTAAGAGTTAGGGAGACACATGATCAATACTTTACTGACATATAATATTAATTAATAATAAATACTTACAGCCCAAACTGGTATAATAACAATTAATTATAAAATACAGTTGTAGCAATAACTTCCTTGAGGACAGGTATCATTACTTTTTTGTCTTTGTAACCCCATAACTTAGTAGTCAGTCAGTCAATAAAAAAGCACCTACTGTCACAGTCCCTAGACCATATAAAATGCTTTAAAAATGTCTGTTGATTGACTTCTTGATTGTGACAGTCTGATTTAGGTTGGCTATGGGTCCCTGTAGTCTCCAAACTCCCCACCATGACTAGGAAATATTTGGGAATTTTGATATTTTTAAAGTTAGGAATCCCTCATCAATCATGATCGAAAAATACAGAAACAAAACAAGCTGAGTTTCTTTTAATTGCCCCCCTCGACTATTCTTTCCTTATGAAAAATAATGATTTGGGCCCCCACCAGTCTTGCTCTGTGTTCTATCCACAGACCCCAGGTCCTCAAAACTTGTTTTAAGAGTGGAGAGATACCTACCAATTGCTACAACGAAGATCAAACCAAACACAAAGAACCACAAGATGATGCCGGCAGTGTATTTCAGGAAAAACAGGAAGAGAAAGCTGCTGATCATGGCGAGGACTAGACCACTGCAAGGGAGAAAAACACGCATGTGAGGATGGAGGATATCTGAGAAGCCTGTGAAAACATCCAGTGCTCAGTCTCTGAAAGCTTGCCTGCCAACAGTGTATTCCTATCAAATCAAAGACCCAGTAAAGACAGGATGTGTATTTCTGCTTCACAGCCACCCCAGCTGCAGCTTCTTCATCCTGATCCTGAGATATGCCATGGACCACCTGAGGTTCAACCAGGAGCTGTAAGCTTGGCCTAGCCCTGCAGCCTGACTGCCAGTGACACATGGACCATTCCTTCCTACCCTACAGTAAACAAGCTTCTCACAAAATGCACTGACCACAAATGATGAGTGAAAAATACATTATCAGCTCCAGGCACTTTCCATTATGCTTAATGGTTATACCTACTAGAATGCTGGGACATTCTAGCCACAATGCTCACAATGCCTGCAGTAAACTCTCTACTTGCTGGTGATTTTAGATAGATACTACTTGTCATTTGGGGGAAAGCTCCATTAATTCCTGTGCTTTCTAGTATCTTTTAATAAGAATGATAATTGTATTTTGTCAAAAGCTTTCTGTGTCTATTGAGATAATCATATGATTGTTGATCTTGTTAATTATATTGATAATTTTCCTAATATTGAACTGGCCCTGCATTCCTGGTATAACTCTCACCTGGTCATACTGTATGAGTTTTGTGATATATTACTGTAATCTCCTTGCTAGGATTTTATTTAAATTTCTTGCATCAATATTTACTAGGGAAATTGGTCTGTTAGTTTTCTTCTCTGTGTTTGCTCTTCCTGGTTTGGGTATCAGAACTATATTTGTGTCATAAAAGAAATTTGATATGACTGCTGATTTTTCCAAAGACTTTATACAGTACTGGAATTAATGTTGGGGAGAATTCACTTGTGAATCCATCTGGTTCTGGGGATTTTTCTTAAGGAGTTAATTTATTACTTGTTAAATGTACTTTTCTGAGATAGGATTATTTAAGTATTCTATTTTCTCTTCTATTAATCCAGGCAATTTCTATTTTTGTAAATATTAATCCATTTCACTTAGAGTATCAGATTTATTGGTATGTAATTAGGCAAAATAGCTCCTAATTGCTTTTTTATCTTCACTGGTGATGAATTCACCTTTTTCATTTTTGATGCTGGTAATTTGGTTTTCTTTTTTCTTTTTTTAAAAACCAAATAAACCAATGATGTACCTATTTTATTGTCTTTCTTCATAAAACCAACTCATGGTTTTATTTATTAGTTCAATGGTTTTCTTCCTTTCATTTTTATTAACCTCTCCTTTGTTTTTCAGGGTTTCCAATTTAATGTTTAATTGAGGATTTTTAGTTTGTTCTTTTTCTGCTCCTTCTGTATTTTATTGATGCCAGCATTTAGAGCCCCCCAAAATTCCCTTACATATTGCTTTGGATGGATTCCATAAATGTTGGTATGTTGTCTCATTGTTGTCATTCTCTTCAATGAAATTATTTATTGTTTCTTTGATTTGTTCTTAGACCCACTCATTCTTTAGGATTAGGTTATTCAGTTTCCAATTAACTTTTAATCATATTTGCATGTCCCCTTTATTGAATATAATTTTATTGCGTTAGAGTCTGAAAAGGATACATTTAATATTTCTGGTTTTCTGCATTTGGTTATGAGGTTATTATGCCCTAATGCTTGGTCAATTTTTGTGAAAGTACTATGTACAGCTGAGAAAAAGGTACACTCCATTCTATCTGAAAGTCAAATTTTCTATTTACGTTTTCATCAGGAACCCTTGATTTTTACAGTTTATGTAGTACTGGGATTAATTTTTCTTGAAATGTTTGGTAAAATTTGCTTATAAATCCATCTGGTTGGGGCAGCTAGGTAGCGCAGTGGATAGAGCACTGGCCCTGGAGTCAGGAGTACCTGAATTCAAGTCCGGCCTCAGACACTTAACACTTACTAGCTGTGTGACCCTGGACAATTCACTTAACCCCAATTGCCTCACACACACAAAAAAAATAAAAATAAATCCATCTGATCCTGGGTTCTTTTTTCTCTTTGGAAGTTCATTTGTGGTTTGTTCAATTTATTTTTTTCTAAGATAGGGTTATTTAAGCATTCTTTTTCTTGGTCTGTTCATTTGGATAATTTATATTTTCATAAATATTTATCCATTTCATTTAGATGGTTAGTTTTACTCGTATGTCATTGAATGTAAATATTCCTAATAAATTATTTTATTTCTTCTTCATTGTGAATTCACCTTTTTCATTTTTGATACTAGTAATTGGATTCTTGTCTTTTTTCAAGTCAAATTAGTTAATTTAGGTTTATTTGATTTATTTAAAAAACTTGCTATAATGTGGAAATATATTTAACATGTTTGTACGTATAAAACCTATATCACATTGCTTGCTATCTTGGTGAGGGGGGAGGGAAAAAAGGAGAGAGAAAAATTTGGAACTCAAAACCTTACAAAAATGCATGTTGAAAACTAAAAAAACCCTATTTCTTATAAAAGATAAAAATAAAATATAAAAAACTTAGTTTCATTTATTAGTTTAATGGGTTTTTCCTTTCAATTTTCCTAATTTTTCCTTTAATTTTGGGGATTTCTATTTTAGTGTTTAATTGAACATTTTTAATTTGTTAATTTGGGGGGGGGTGATAATTGCATACCCAAACACTCAGGCTCAGGAAGCTCAAACTGTACAAGAATTTTCTTTGCAAATCAAAGAACACAGAAAGGATTTACTGCTAAGTCCAATGAGAGTCATGACCCATACACACACACACACACACACACACACACACACACACACACAATGCACCACAAATCTGTCTATCTACCATGACTAACAATGCCTACATCCCCAAGGTACGGGTTCAGCATGTAGGTAGGGGCTTTGTTCTCACAGCTTTCTTTTAAGAGCCATTGGTCCAAGCTCTGTGTTGTTCTCATTTTTTCTATTCCCTGTAGCTCCCCTCAGTTCCCAGAAGTTTGTCGAAGCTTCTCCAAGCCCTATTCCTCCCCCAACACTGCCAAGTTTCCAGAAGCATTAAAGCCCCCTCTACTTCATGAAGCTCCCCTTTACTGATGGCTTCCACAGTTCTACCACTCTCCAGCAGGTGGCGCTGATCACCTTCTCTCCAAAGAACCAGGTCTCTAGTAAATGGTTCATGCTGAGTGATGATTCTGGAGCCTGGGTTGGATGAATATGGCTACAGTTAAAAAAAAAAAAAAAAAAACACCTTGGGCCAGAAAAACTTCATTTCTCTGAAATTCCTTCTTGTGTACCTGAGTTTCCCTGCCTTCCCACACATGTCTCTTAGCATGTTGTGGGAACCTGCTACTGAGGAAGACAAATGGTGATACTAGTTGGCTTGGATAATGTCTCCAGTTCAATCAATAAACATTTAAGAGCCTACTATGTGTCAGGCACACAACCAAGCTCTTAGGTTATAACCGGCGCTAAAGGGTTCAATAAGAAACCTTGTTTCAGTTATTTTACAGACCATGTGGAGGCCAATGGCCCAAGAAGCTCATGGAGAAAGCCCTTCCTTATTCCTCCAGGGGCTAATTCTCTCTTCCTTCACCACTTCGATTAAATTCGCATATCTGTAGAAATGTCCACAGGCCTACAGTTGGAAGAGCAAGACTTCAGAGGACACGTAAATCTTAGCTAGTCCCCCCCCCTCCTAATTGGGTAGGGGGGCAGGTTAGGACCCACATCAGATTTTAAACATCACAGCACTTACGTGAGAATCCAATGCCAAGAACTTACAAAATCTTCAAACACTTTCAGGCCGATTGTTCTCGTAGTAAGGACCAGATTGATACCACTGAATTCAAAAGAGAAGAGAGAAGATTCCAGAAAATCCGCTTTCTGGCTTGCCTTAAAAAGAAGTGGGGCTAATGCAGTGACAGGTTTTCACAAGCTGCTTTTTCAGTGCTTGTTTTGAAAGACCTCTTGGTGATGTTTGTTTGTTGCTAGCACAAAGATACGTGCAGTGTCACCTTCTTAGTAACCCTGCAGACATTGGGAGCATCACAGATTAAAGCATCACTCCCCAGAACGTCACGCAAATGCCATTTTAATAGTGCACACAGTATCCTCTGGGGGACAGAAATGGTTGCACAGAAAAGGAACTCGGGAAATCTGCTTGTAACTCACTGAATCCATGCAGTCAAAAGTCAATATCAGCCTCAAGTCATCCTTAGTACCACCCATTGTGTGTGTGTGTGGGGGGGACTCCTTTGGGAATGCTTGGACAATGATACAACTGCAAGGAGATGGACAGATGGTAAGACAAGGTCAGAAATTATTTCTCCATGTGGCAGCCCAGTCCTAAAGCCCACTGGCATGGGACACTACTTATGGTTGGAGATCAAGGTCCTACCTCTAAGGAGAGTATCCTATAGCAGGGGCTTTGGGGCTATGGTTACTTTTGGACCCCAGAATCACCTCGATTTCCCCATTTTAAATTTAAAAAAATTTTTTTTTGGTGAGGCAATTGGGGTTAAGTGACTTGCCCAGGGTCATATAGCTAGTAAGTGTTAAGTGTCTGAGGTCAGATTTGAACTCAGGTCCTCCTGAATCCAGAGCCGGTGCTCTATCCACTGTGCCACCTAGCTGCCCCTGATTTCCCCATTTAAGTCAACCTTGTAGTATGTGCCTTATTTCCTTCTTTAATGGTATTTTTATGAACATTGTAACGATTGGAATGACGCCACCTGCTGGAGACTTACTGTAGAAGAGTTCTGCCCATGAAGCGAAGGTCTTTGAGGGCAAGACCAGGAGTCTTTTCTTTGGCGTCAGGAAGTGATGCAGACTAGTGGGAGGAGGAAGGAAGAGACTGGCGCTCGCTCTTGGGCTCTTTCCTTGGGACTCTGGTGGAGAGCGGAGCTAGAAATGTGCTCTCCCTTTAATAGATAGGACTCTAGGCCTTTCTCTCTTTTTACCAAATTCTTATTCTCCTTAATAAATGCTTAAAAGTCTAACTCTTGCTAAAGCTTATAATTTATTGGCGACCACTCATTGGATATTTTAGACAGACTAGCTAGAATTTTAGCCCTTAACAACATGAATACTATGTGTCTGGTATCCACATTAAAACTTCCAGATATCTGTGAGTTGTTTTTTTCTAACCTGTTTTCACAATATTGTAATAAACTGTCTTTACTCTCTTCACAGGATTGAGGTTTAGAGCTGAGAGAGGACCTTGGAGGGCCTCATTTTACATATCAAGAACTGAGGCATCAGAGACTAAGGGAGCTGTCCAAGGTTACTTGGACAGCAAATGGCTGTGAGGATGTTGAAAACCAGGGCCTAGGTTCCCAATCCAGCCCTTTCCACTTCTTTTCTAATTGAATCCCTACCAACTTTTAAGGAAGTCAACAGAAATGGCTCTAAAAGTATTTTTAAAACCTTTCAATTCCTCCTTTAAATTCAGCAGCCCTGAGACATTGAGACCAGATATCCTAGTCATGTGTATGCATGGAAGATGGCGCACTCAATGATAATGAATAGCAGAGTGCCATGCAGATCCCTGGGAGCTGAAGAAGCACAAGTCCACATAGAGTCGTTACTTTAATGGTCATCCCAGCCCTGTCTCTGTCCCTCTGTCTCTTTGTCTCTGTCTCTCCACATTTTGGACTAATTGCTGTAGTCACGTATCTTTGTGCTAGCAACAAACAAACATCACCAAGAGGTCTATTTTTGAGATTCTTTTTGGGGAGTGTCCTTATACCAGGAGAGAACTAGCCCACTGCATGAATAGAAGACCAACCTTAGAATCAGGGGCACTTGCCCCTGACATCAAATCTTACCTCTGACATCCCCCATGGATGTGCCCATGGAGAAGCCAATTACCTTCTCGTTGTCCCTAGGCAAGTCTCTAAAGCTACAAAGTGCAGACAAGTCACCTCTCTCCATCTCAATATCAATCAGATCATAGGATTTGGCCCCAAACAAATCCCTAAACAGGAATCTCTGAGTGATGAGGAAACTTTCTCATAGGTTCTGCCATGTTATCATTGATACTTCTTCCATATTTGCCATTTCTTGGTTTTACAAGCATCTGGGTAATTTTCATTATTCCTAGATTCACTTTCTTTCTCTGTCTTTACATGGAGCTTTGGTGAGCCTGTGCCCATTACTCAATTCTGGTTGAAGTTATAGGGAAATAATGATGAATTCTTTTACCCCCCCCCCCTGCCTTATCCTCCAAGAAGCCCCAGCCCCAATCCAAACAGAAACTCAGGACATAAACATACTTGACACCTTTCCGAAGATCGGTAACATTTCTTATATTTCCGATTCCATCAAAGAATGTTGTCTTGTTTTGTAGTGCCAAAATGCCATTGATAGTATTAAAGTCAGGGAAACATCTCTTGAGCACTGTTAGAAATGAATGAAAAGTCAGCACTCCCCCTCCACACATACACAAGGATCCCTTATGATGCAGCTTCCCCATATTGAAGCCTTCTGATGTTTAACATTCACTTCTTGCCAGATGATGTGTAAATGACCCAAAGCAGACAGTTAACTGCCTATTACTTGATGATAGGAACATTTCCTGATGGTCATAAGCTAAAAGAAAAAGTAAACCTGCAACCTGCTGGGTGTTTTGCAATAAGACTGTTCAGTGGCTCATCTTGAACACAAGGCATGACATGGGAAGAAACATTGAAATAATATTTATTGCCCATTGTAAAATACTTTCATAACCATATCAGTTTGGATTTTATGAAGGGGAAACATGTTTTCTCTTAGGGAAAAAAAAATAGATCCTCCTTCAGCCAACCCTTGCAAATTAAAACTTCATGATGAAGTAGCAACCAAGTTCACATTTGGGCAACTGAGGGGTGGTCTTTTTGATGGCTTAACACATTTTCTCTCCCCCAGATCACTTTCCTTTTTGTGGGCTTAGGCTAGAAATTTTGAAGCCATAAAAACAAATTCTATTTTGCTGATGCAAGTGATACTGACAAGGGTTTTATCAGAATCTTATCTTTTGGATGCTGCTTCTAATTGAACAGTGCCCTTAGCCAGGTACTGGAAAGAGGAGAGAGCTTCTGAGGTCTCTTCCAACTCAGGGGCTGGGATTCTGTGATATTCGGATCTCTAATAAATCCCCCACCCACATTTCTATAAGAAAGTGAGAAAGATCAGATCAGAATACATTTATCTTTATAAGTCTAAGCTGAGAATTGCCACAAATGAACTTATCCTGTGACAATTAAAAAATATGAGGAACATAGCTTCTGGGTAATTTAATCATTTTATTAATAAGGCCAGTAGGTTATTAATAAAAGAATGGTCATTGAATACTGCTCTCAGACCAAAGGCTAAAATGGTTTTTGGTTTTGGTTTTTGGTTTTTTGTGGGGCAATGAGGGTCAAGTGACTTGCTCATGGTCACACAACTAGTAAGTGTTAAGTGTCTGAGGCCAGATTTGAACTCAGGTCCTCCTGAATCCAGGGCCAGTGCTTTATCCACTGTGCCACCTAGATGCCCCCTAAAAGCTAAAATGGTGGTGGACTCACAGCTTATATATACTTCCAAACAGTAGGTAGTTCATCAGATGGCTAGCAATCTAATTGGTTGACATGACTGGAGGTGGGTTATATTTCAAATGAGGTCTTGGAATATGACACTTGAATCTTAGTCAAAGAGACATCAGAGAAAGATGGTAGACCCCACCCTAGCTGATTGGAGCACAATAGCTTCCACCTGGGTGTGGTGTGGTACAAGTCTAAATCTGTAAGTATTACAAAGGTAAAGACTAAATTAAAACATTAATAAAAGGAGGGGTATGAAGTTCCCCATGATTTTGGTTATTGATAATTATTTCTCACAATCCTTGCAAATTAGAATGTGATCAAGTAGCAATTCAATAGGGCTTTTAAAAAAAATCAATCAATAGTAATGAAGAAAAATTAATAGATCTTTGTTATGTCCTTCCTGACCAATCCACCCCCACAAAGATGGTGATGCAGTGGATCTGTGACCGAATTGATACAGATCCTCCTGCTAGAAATTCAGATTTCAGCTCATCCATGCCTCCCATGCCTCCCCAACTTGTGGGACTCATCCACAGGGAGCTTTTCTACTCTTCCCTTAACTTAATGTACCAATGGAGCATTTGATTTGGGTTTGAATTCCTGTTCTAGTACTATGACCTGGATAAGTGACAAAACCTTTCTGGACCTAGTTTCCTTATCTATAAATTGAGTGTGTGGAATTCATTTTTTTAAAGTGGAAATGGTTTAAAAAAATTTATTCAGATATGTATATTTGCAAGTGACAGCAAATAACTGGCATGACTTTTTCACTTTTTAAAAAGGTTTTTATCGTGTAGAGACTGTGTCTAAATCACAAAGTCTGAATTTAAGATAAAATATCAATCACTCACAAGATCTGCTGGGAAAAATCATTGATGGGCAATCTTCATCCCGAAAAACTTCTGATGCAGGCTAAAAGCAGAAGGAACATGTAGTATTTAGTAGACAGGCAATACATTACTTTTATCCTTAATGTAAAAACAAAATGCTTTTTCAATTAAAATTTCAAAATGTGTTCCTTTTTAAAAAACAAACAGCAAAATGGACTCATTAAGTTACTTCCTTTAATAATACATGCAGGTTTCAGGGATACTCATTAATTGAGGAACTCCTAAAGAAGTCATGGTATATGATTGTGATAAGAAATGATGAGCTCATTGACTTTGGAAAAACATGGATAGACTTGCACTAAATAATAAGTAAAATGAGCAATCTAGAGAATGTTGTATATAGTAACAGCAATACTGTTTTAAGAACAACTTTGAGTGACTAAGTCATTTTGACTATTATAAATACCCAAATTAACTACAAAGGATATGTGAAGGAAGATGCTATCTGTATCCAGAGAAAGAACTAATAAATAGGAATATGTATAGCATGGTTTTACATATACATAGATACACAAGTACATATATATTTGTATCTAATGCTAGCATGCATGGGAGGGACTGAAGGAAGGGAAGAAAGAAAATTACACTATGACTTTTTTTTCTCTGTGTGTGTATATATATATATATACACACACACATATGTGTCTGTGTGTGTATGTTTATGAAAGTAAGTTGTACCTAATAGATTTGTAGTTTCATGTTATGGAAATGCTTGTTTTATTTTTATTCATCCATTTATTTATGAGCAAATGAGGTTAAATTACTTGCCCAAGGTCATACAGCTAGTATTTGAGGTCAGATTTTAATTCAAGGCCTCCTGACTCCAAGGCTGGTGCTCTATCCACTGCACCACCTTGCTGCCTTGGAAAGCTTGTTTTATGTCTTAACTTAAACATTTTAAAGTTAATGTCAGGAGCACTTGAATAAAAAAAAAGAATATAAAAATAATACATACTAGTTGTCTATTAAAAATGTTCTTATATTGGAAAGTGAGGACATGCCCACCCATTGAGGAAGGGCTAAATAATTTATGGTTATATGATTGCAATGAAATGCTATTGTGTTGGAGGAAATGATGATGGGGACCATTTTAGAAAAAAACTGAGACTTACGTGAACTGATACAAAGTGAAGGGAACAGAACCAGGAGAACGTTTTGTACAATAAGAACAGTATTATAAAGACAAACAACCTTTGAAAGACTTGAGAACTCTGATCGACACAATGACCAGCAACAATTCCTGAGGATTCAGGATGAAACATGCTCCCAAGCTCCTGATAGAAAAATTCTAGGCTTAGGTTGCAGATTTTCTGATATGGCCAAAGTGAGACTTTGTTGTGCTTGACTATAAGTGTCACACATGTTTGTACCAGGGATTTGGGGGGTTTTTGTTTGTTTTGCTTTCTCAGTGTGTATGTGACTGGGGTAGGTGGATAGATGACAGATAAGAGACAGAAGAAAAAGATCTTCATTTGAAAATAAAATTTAATTTTTAAAAGGGCTTTTCTAGGCCTCGGTTGAAGTTCAGTAGGCCATAAAAACCAAGCACTTCTGACCCACCCTCTTATGAGTTTATTCCAAAAGAATCCCAAGGATGCTGAATACTTTGATTTTTTTCCAGAGAAATACTGTCACAGTTTAAATGCAAACAACATTTTCTTTGGCAGGGCGGGGTTGCTTGGTTCAATCTTCTCTTCGAATCCCTAGGTTTGAGGTCGTGTGAGCCAGACACACCCACTAGACCTGAAAGCCATGTTTAGTTTGTCACAAAGACATCAAGGTTCCATCACCACAAGAACTAAAAATGTGCTACCAAATGTCATGGGGTGCAGAGCACCCCAGAGGTTCTCTGGGGCACATCAAGGAACCTTCTCCTTGACAAACTACACCAGAGGACAGATAACGCCTAGAGAGATAAGCTGAACCAAATCGGACTGAGCTAGTTTGGGATTCCTACCCTTCATTCTGGTCTCCCTTACCCTGGGGAGATAAACTTGGGTGTGGCTGCGGCCTTTGTGTTCTGAAGAGGGATCTGTAGCCACCCCTCACCCAATTCCTCTAGTCACTACCAGTGGGGGATGGTCCTCTCTCACTAAAGGAACTTTTCACGGGCAGATGGTCCACCCCCATCAGTCCTCTATAAAAGTACCTTCCAGTCTCCTGTTCGAGGAGATTTGGTACCTCTGAACCATGTGCTTTATGCCAATCTCCCCATGAAAAGTCCAAGGATTTCTTTCATGGTTTCCCTCTCCCCACCCTTCCCTTCCCTTGCTCCTAAATAAACTATCACCTTATTCTAACTATGTTTTGTGTGCAAGAGGGTGTAATTCTTTAAAGAGTAATTCCTAAGAACCCCAACCCCTACCCAACCCGTACCCCATTTTCCCCCATATCACAAAGAACTTACTTTTTTTCATTCATTCTTTCCCTTTTATTCCCTTCTCTCCTTTTTCTTTCTTTTCTAATCTCTTTTCATCTCCTTTCTTTTTACTTTCATCATGATTATTTTTCCAAATATATCCTCCCTCCCTCAAACCCCACTGCCCACTAACTCAGCAACTATTTCCTTGTAACTAAAGAAAACAACTGAGGACATTGGGGATCCTGCTGTGTTTGGCAACATCACAGGTGGGCATGGAGTGTGGAATGGGCAAACTAGCACAATGTGGGAGAACATTTCCATTAGTTTTTCCCACCTGAAGGTAATACTTCCAAAGGGTGTGTCAGCACACCTAGTCCATGCTCTATGCATACTTATGGTCAGTTTATTTGACATTCTGTACCCATAACCCCCCCCCACACACACACACACACACACATGCACACCTCTCCAAGAAAAGGAGGAAATTCATTCCCACATTTCCTTCCCAGAGACAAGACTGATAAAAGTACCTCGCTTTATTTTCATGATCTTTTCATCTAGATTCCTGTCATCAGTTTGTACACAGACCTCTAGGTTCTCTTTCATTCTCCATCAGTATGTCTCTCCATGTTTCTCTCAGGAGTCATTGTTTCTTGTAGTGCACTAATATCCTATCACATTTATATGCCATAATTATTCCCTCATTCTCCACCAATAACTAAAAGCTTTGTCCCCAGTTTTTTGCTACCACAAAAGTACTACTCCAAACACTCTCCAAAATGCTTATTGAACTGCTAACTAAGGCAAAGGTCAATATGGCTATTTACAGAGCCAGAAAAGTCAAAAGTAGCCACTGCCCCAGGTGCAACTGCCATCCATTATACCCAAACGGGCTATCACCACAGGGAGCTGGCCATGTCTTTGATCCAATCACTTTCTCAGTAATCTCTGCAATACCTGAGGAATTTGGTTGAGTTATGAAAACTTGGGGCAGCTAGATGGTGCCATAGTACCTTGAGTGCCTGGTCTGGAGTCAGGAAGACTCATCTTCCGGAATTCAAATCCAGCCTCAGATACTTATTAGCTCTGTGCCCCTGGGCAAGTCACTTCACCCTGTTTGTCTCAGTTTCCTCATCTGTAAAGTGAGCTAGAGAGGGAAATGGCAAACCCCTCCAGTCTCCTTGCCAAGAAAACCCCAAGTGGGGTCACAGAGAGTTGGACATGACTGAAATGGCTAAACAACAACAACAAACAATATGAAGACTTAGCTCTTGAGAGAGGCAAAGATGCCATGCTTGGGTTACCCAGAAGAGCTCAATCAGAGGTGAAATCCCCTTTTGGCTTGGGTCCCCTCCTTACCTTTAAGGGGTCATTAAAATCAGGCCGACAGTACTGCTGGTAGTATTGCCACTGGCTCTTGTCAGCGCGATGTTTTTTTTGCATGTCTATGAAGGTTAGAAACCTGTCTGGGCACTTGGAGACACAGAACTATAGAAAGGAAAGAAAAGCACAGAGATATGAGCCAAATGGGGAGAAAGCAGCCTTCTAATCAGAGCTGTGGATCCAAGAAGCAAAATGGTGGACTGTCCCATACACAACTCCATGAAAAGGCAAACTCTCTACCACAGCCTTGACCCGACCTTGCAAAGATCAGAAGCTAAACGGAGTGTTGGTGAGCACAGCGCCTTTGAGCCAGAGGAGACCTCAGCGATCATCGAATCCATCACTTTCCTTTTACAGTTGAGGAAACTGAGGTCCGGTGTTTTGTGCAAAGTCACACAACCAGTAAATCACAAAGACTCTTGGGACTCAAGCCCAGGTTTTCTCACTCCCAGTAGGGTATGTGTTTCCTACATAAGATGGAAGGAAGGAGTATTCTGGAATGAGCAGATCTGGGTTCAAATCTCAGCCATGAACTTGGCCAGGCTACTTCATCCCCTAAAGATTCAGTTTCCTCATTTGTAGAATGGAAAAGATGGATGAGAGCATCTCTGAAGTCCCTTCCAGCACTATATGAAGAAGTGGAAGGAGCGCTGGATTTGGGGTTAGAGGACCTGGTTTCCAATCCTTCCTCCGACACTTTCTACTTGGGCAAGTTGCATTGTCCTCGTTGGTAAAATAATGGGGTTGGACTACAGGGCTTCTGAAGCCACTTCGAGCTCTAGATCTAAGATCCTAGGAAGACAGGTGGAAAAAGCAGTGGCTTTGAGGTAAAGAGTCTTGCATTCAAATCTCACCTTGATCACTCAGACCTTCACCAAATCCCCTCCCATCTCTGAGGTTCAGTTTTCTCATCTGAAGAAACAACAGCAGCAACAGCAACAACCAAGCCAATGATTGACATTTACACAGCAAGACCTTGACCAATGATTTCTTCTTGGGTACATGGACCAGCCCCGGGAGGCAGGTGCTAGTCATCGCTGTCTCCATTGTACAGATGAGGAAATGGATACTGAGACATGGCTCGTGATTTGCCCAAGACCATGTATCTCATGAGTACCAGCTGCCAGGCTGGGTTGAACTAGGTGGCCCCTAAAGTGCTTTCTGGCCCCATGTTGGTTATGAGTATTCAGAGTTAGAGGCTCATCCCTGAAAGGAATCAGACAGCAAATGCCAAAGTGCTTGGAACACTGATAATCCATATTGATGAGGGCCAGCTCTTTCTCAACAACATGCAAACCATAATGAAGTTTTTATCACCCTAAGAAATGAACAAAACGAGAGCCATTTGCAGCAATCAATCTTTGTTAAGAATCCTTTCCAACGTCAGTTGGATGGGAGTGGAGATCCCACTTGCTTTAAGGGACGATCACTGCCAAATTGACTCACTGTGCTACTGTCCAGGTGAGGCAGGAGGCCAGCTCCAGAGTCACTAAGAGCCTGTTGGAACTCAGCAAAGAGATTCCCAGGGCAAAACATGCTCAGGGAATAGGCATGTGAGGAGGACCAGGGAAAGTGGGTGCTGTTATTTTGATTTTATTTACCAGCAAAAGCAAAGATGGATTAACTTAAAACAGCATTTGTCAAGTTAATTTGGCCAGGAATAGTTTGGGCCTGACATAGATGATGGTGGTACCCTACAAATAACATGGGAAACACAGTCAGTGCAAAGCTTTCTCCTAAGAACCTTCTACATTCCTCCCACAAACACTGCCTCTATCTGTGGCGAGGAGGGTTAGTGAACTTCACCTGGCCTCGAGGTCCTCTCTGCATAGAGCCTTCGTACAGCTCTCCAGGTGCAGTTTATCTTTCTGTTCTTTTTTTTTTTTTAAGTGAGGCAATTGGGGTTAAGTGACTTGCCCAGAGTCACACAGCTAGTAAGTGTTAAGTGTCTGAGGCGGGATTTGAACTCAGGTACTCCTGACTCCAGGGCCGGTGCTCTATCCACTGTGCCACCTAGCTGCCCCTATCTTTCTGTTCTTAAAGAGGACCAATGACATCCCCAAGGTGATGTTGTGACTTGTGCATGCACTGGACAAGAGAGGGGTAGAGTGGAGCAAAGTACCAGCCTCACTTTCTCCTCCAGAGTCCCTGGAGTCCCACAGATAGATGCAGAAAGAAGGACAACCCCTACCCTTAATGAACATTTATAGTCTAATGGAGCAAGACAAGACCTGAAAGAAAGCTAGCGAGCAGGCAGGGGAAATCAAGATACCTAGTCTAGGAGAATGAGAGGAAATCTGGGGGGAAAAGGACTGAAGATGTGACAGATTTGGGTAAAGACACTCACTGTCTCCCCATAAAATGTGCTGGTTCCAAGTCTGGCATTGTTCACTATGCTATGGCCATATACACTGGATGCATGTAGATGTGTACCTATGCATCTATGAATATACAACTACATGTACATATTCAATGATACAATATTTGGACAAGGCCTGGAACATAGCGGTGCTTAATCCATGCTGGCTCCCTTCCCCACCCCCTCCGTACACACACACATATACCTACCCATGATTAAAATGCCAAGTGCCTTCTGTTCAACAAGAATCGACTCACATCCTATGCCAGCTCTAATGAGCTATTAAACAACAACAAAAAAAGAACAACAATACAACCCCCTCTCTACTCTGTCTCCCTCCATCAAACCAATTTGTTCATTTCCAATAGGATGTTGATTAGCCAGCAATCATTGTGCAATTAGCCAAAAATGAAGGTCATTGGAGGTCGGGTATTTGAGTGGATCGCTGCCTGTCCCCCACGTCTGGACCATGTGAGCGGTGAAAGTAGCATACAGTGTGGGCTCTGCAGAAATACACCAGCTTTCCTTAGTGACTGCGCAAAGAATAGGGAGGCCACTTGTAAAAGAATTCTGGCTAATTAGTGGTCTTCTCTCTGCAGGAAAAGAAGCTCATTGAATTAGGTCCTCTGCTCTCTCCACTCGCACCCCTACTCCTAATTCAAATGAGATAATGCATGTAAAGTGCATGGTGAGCAAGCCTTAGAGCGCTCTCTTAACACCAGTGATCCTCATCCTCAGCACAACAGGCTAACAGGATTCAGGATGAGAGCGGGGAGGGGCCTTCTAGACACTCCGGTCCAACCCATCCATCTAACAGATGAGGGAACTGAGACCTAGAGAGGAAAAACGCGTTACCCCGATTTTTAACATTTGTAAATGAAAGCTTGCCACCTCCCCCCCCCCACGTGGTGTCGCCAAGATGCCCACGCTGTGGGAGAAAGAAAAGCACGTCCGCAGGATTTCCGAGAGCAGAAATCTTGTTTTCCCATGGCTAGCTTAATACGGCGGTCCTGGTCAGCTTGGTTCGCCAGTGCAAGCTCTGACCGGGTGACTCCAGGCACGTTATCTCAATCTGGCTCCGCTTCCTTCTTCATCTGGGAACAGATACTGTTTTAGACGTTTCCTTTTTGTCAATTGCCTTGCTTTTGACGTCAATTTCATTTCCAAAGGAACCTCCCTTCTCTCCCTATTTCCTGCAGCGCAAACTCTCATCCACGTCTAACAGTCTGAGCCAGGTTCCATGCCCACAGTGTCTGGCTCAGATCACACAGCTCATATGAGAGCCAGGATTTGAACTCAGATCATAGATTCAGAGCTGCAAAGGATCCATGGGGCCATCAAGTCCAAGGCTCTCACTTTATAGATGAGAGATCTGAGGGTAAGTGACTCTCCCAGGGTCGCACAGCTCGGAAGTGAGTCTAAGATGGCGTCTGAACACAGATCTTACCCATTCTCTACACTGTTGCCTCTTCAAATAGAGTCTGTGGCCTCCCGAGCATCCTTGACATCAGATCAGTTTTCACAGCAATACTAAGATGATATTTGCCATTAAAAGACTCCTCCTCTTTCCAACTACACATCTGGGGGGAGGCCAGATTTTTTTCAGGCAAAATAACATATCCCAATAGTTCGAATGTAGAAGCAGATACAGGAATCCAGCTGTCTTCTAATAAGCCAGACATTAAAGAGATTTGCTACTCTTCTAATTTATTTGGTTTTGAAATATTAATATTTTTCATAAATATGTATGTTAACATGTAATATATATTATTTTTATTTTAAATGACTCAATAACTTATTATTTTTTAATTTTAATTTTTGGTTTTTTTTTTATGGTGGCAATGAGGGTTAAGTGACTTGCCCAGGGTCTCACAGCTAGTAAGTGTCAACTGTTTGAGGCCAGATTTGAACCCAGTTCCTCCTGAATCCAGGTCTCTCTCTCTACCGGAGCTTCACCAGCGGGCTGTGTTCTCCCGCCTTCTTTCACAACTCAAATGCTGCGCTGGTTAAGAAGCCTGCCTCTTTACTGCGCACATTCACACTCGCGCCCCCCCCCACACACACACACACATCAATGGCCTTCAGCCTTCAGACCTTACAGAACACCTAGCTGTGTAGATCTTATTACACAATCTTTTGTACCCCCACTCTCCCTATGGGTGACTTTCTACACTATACCTTCCGTGACCTCTGGTCTCCCACAACTTAACATAACAGACAATCATTGTTGACTGACTGATCCGCATATGCTAGCAACAACCTCTGCTCTACTTGTAGCTTGCTGCACATCTTTTGTCAAATCCTTTGGCCTCAGTTTCTACATTTGTATAAGTGAAAAGGGCCACATCGGGGCTTCCGAACCCGGAGTCCACAGATCTGTAACGGACAAAGTCCAAAGGGCTCAATGAACTTGGACATGGAAAAAAAGGATGTCTTTATTTTCACTAACCTCTAACTATATTATTTCCTTCAGTTAAGACTTAAAAAAAAATCTAATTCTAAGAGGGGCTTCATCGGACTGCCGAGAAAGGTGAGAATCCCTAGCCCAGACGATCCTCAGGGATCCCTCTACCTGAAAATTCTGTGGTCGCTGATGCCGGTGGTCTTAGGGGGGAGCATGAGGGGGTGGAACTTATGATTGGATTGGTTTGGGGAACTTCCAGTATGCAAATCACCTTCACTGATGCGGGCGACTTTTAGTGGTAGAGAGACGCCTCTTTCTGCCGGAGAAGTTCAATGACTCGCGCATGTCCACACAGCTAGTGTGGGTCAGAAGCAGGGTTTGAACCCTTTGCCACGTCCTGATTCTAAGGCTAGCCCTAGACCACTGGTTCTTTTTCATCTTTGCATTCTACAGGGCCCAGGAAACACACGGATCTGCCTTGTCCCTGGGAGTCCCGGCCATCAGCCCAGAACTCCCTGGGAACATCTAGACTCCTCTCCCGCTAGAGGATCCAGTTCCGTTCAGTATTCACCAACAAAAGCAATACCATCCTGTTCAGTTAGCTTACATTCTACTGGGGAGAGAGGGAGGGAGGGAGGGAGGGAGGGAGGGAGGAGGAAGACAACAGAGAGGAAGGATCCAGTAGGTTCACAGATGAATCCCTACCAAGGAGCCACGGAGCAGTACAGAGCCATTCCCAGGCCCCGAGAGTGCTAACCCCAAGGCAGGTGGATCGTCTCCCAGAGGGCTTGGCACTTGAGCTGGCCTTCAAAGGAAGCCAAGGCAAAAGGGAGGCATTTTGTGCTTGCCTTACCTGCCTGGTCGGGCACTGTAGCCTTGTTAGCACTATGGGGTTGGCACACTGCAGAGTGTTAAAATAAAACAACAACGTCTTCTTCCTATAGAGAAAGACAACAACAGAAAGAGAGTTCAAGTCAGGGAATGTGGAAACACCTGCCATTTTGGCCCCGCGCATCCTTGCCCATAAGACCTGACCCATTCCTATTTACTTTCAGGGAGACAAGCCTTTATTGAGTGTGTATTCCATGCTAAAAGCCACTGACTCTGTGAGCATTTCTTTATCATTACTGCCTAGTGAGCCTGGGATGGAAGCCTGAACATCCAAGCATCTCATTCTACAGAGGAGAAAACTGAGGGCTGGGGGAGGTGCTTTGGAGTTTTTATACTAGTTCTTGGGCAACTGTCACCTCGAAATGATGTGCGTGATACTGACACAGGTGCCTGGAGACTACGCCCTTTTCCTAGTGAATGGACAGTTAATAACAATGAGTTTGCTTCTTGCGCTGTCTGTCCCAAAGCCTGTCAAATGGTCTTCCCACAACTCTGCAGTCTCTCAGCAGGCGACCAGAAGACGTGATCATGAATAATCAAGTTATGTGCATTCAGTTGGAAGGTTCCTTCAGGCCCCCAAGGCTCATGGGAACCAGCTTCTCCGACGCTGGGGAGATGGCTCAGCTCAGAGCTAAGCACTGTGTGGGAGGGGAAGGGAAGGATCCTGAGAGACTGGGAGGAAAACTGATCATTGTGGATTGTTCATCCAACTTAGAGAATGTCTGGGAAACAGGAATGAGAAAATCCGAATTAAGTTGACAGTTGAGTTCCTGGACTCGCTTGTGTACACTCGGTCAAGGTGATTCCTCTGTAAAGGAAAAACTGGCTTAATTTATTGTGAAGATGCCAAGCAATACCCCCAACTGCATCCAACAACCAAATGACAGCGTGTGTGTGTGTAAGCTTTCCCTTTTCCCTATGCCCAACACCCTGCATAGATAGGATACTTCCTCTGTGCCCACTTCTGCTAAGCATGCCAATGAAGGCACGAAGCCCAAAGTTCGCTTGAGCACAGCCTTCAGGAGCCGAAGTTCCTGCAGTGGCCAGAAGATGGCGCTGATATCAATCTAGTGCTTGCTGGTTGAGCAGTCATCCATCCTCCAGGAGCCCAGGTATCCCGGGAGAGGTCCCAGCCAAGATGCAGTCCCAGCCAAGGGCAGCCGCGGAGACATCTGCTGCTGCATCCGGCCGGACCTTCCCCAGCTCCCCAGGGTGTCAGGACCCCCAGCCCCGCACCTCGGGCCCTTGTTTCTCTGAATTTGGTGCCTCCTCACCTTCATCTGTGGATCCCTCCCCATCACCTGGCTCGGGCCTGGACCACACCTGAGATCCCACTGATGTGGGGCCTCCCAAGTAGAACCGTCCCTACCAAGGTCAGCACCCCTGCTCTGCGGCTTTGTCTAAGAGAGCTTTTAGGGCATCTGCTGGGAGGCTAGATGTGACTCTTCCTGGGTCACACCACCAGCATGGTTCAGAGGTGGGATTCCCTGGCTCTGAGACCAGCTCTCCCCCCCCCCAGGCCAGGCTCAGGATGGGGGGACACTGGTCCAAAGTAAGCTCCGCCCCGCCCTCACGAGACTGGGGCACGATGTGAAGCCCTGACTTTCATCGATTTCCCCACGTTCATCACAGGGAACCTGATGCAGAGCTGAGATGGGGTCCAGCCCCAGATCCAGAGCTTCCCCCCACCCCACTGTGCCTGACAAGTCTTTCCTCTGGCTCAGACACTCCCTAACTTAGCTGCTCTTCCCAAGACAGATGAACACAACAAGTGAAGGTTCCCTTTAAACACTGTGTTTTCTTTGGACAGAAAGGGACATTGACAAGGCTAATAAGCCCCAAGAGGATCCAGAAAGGGAAAAATCGGCCAGGGGAACTTGGCAGTATTTGGGTGCCTCATGTGGACACATGCGGACTTTATCTCCCCAGGGTCCTCACCGCCTCTGTCCACCGGTATGTTCATAGGCATTCACAAGCTGTCTCCCCTTTAGAACATCAGCTCTTTGAGGACAGGGACTACTTTGATTTTTGCCTGGCACCGCACATAGAGAGTGGTTCTCAGGCCCAGGAGAACCCAGCTAAAGGCCTGTGTTTGCCACATGCAGGCTATGGGACCCTGGCTACATCCCTTCCTCTTCCCTGCCCCAGGCAGCCCTCAGAACCTCTGAGCTAGAGAGTGGCTGCACTGGGCAAGAGTGTGTAGTCACAGTGTCCTGTCCAGCCCCCCCCCACTCCCATCCTCCTGGTCTCCCCTGCTCTTCACATACTGCCTGCCACATGGTGAGGATCTAAGAAATGCTTGTTGGTGGATGAATTTCATGGGGGTGGTATTTACTCCCTCCATGGATAAAAGTCACTAGCCTTCTGCACCTTGTCATCTTGCGCAATTCGTACTCATGTTCTTTTCCATGAATCAGGACACCCCCAGAGGCCTGTGGGTCGTACTCTGGTGCTTTGACTACCTCCACCAGAGCAGAGTAACCCTCCAGCTGCCCTGGCCCCGCCTGCAATCCTGCCCCAGGACCCGCCCATCTCCCCCCTTAGGGGCTCACTTTGTAATCACTCACCCCTCATAGCACTCTGCAGCCTGCTAACACTCCTCGTGCAGTTTTCCATGGCCTGAGAAATTGGAAGCAATGTCGAATTCCCATCTCTGAACCTCAGGCTCACGGAGACCATCTGCTCTAAAGTCCACCTGAACAGGAATCCCCTGGTAGGACCACCTTCCGAAACCTCTGCTCATTGTCCTAGTAGGGCCAAGCACCTGCATTCCAAGCGAAACATCACGAGTGCCTTCAACCAAACTCACAGGGCACCGTCTCCAAGTGCTTTGTTATTGCGGTCATTCTCCTGGATGTTCACACACCTGGTTTATTGGCATCCTTCGAAAACATCACACTCAGGATAAAGCTCACTATTCCAAGTGTTGTCTGGCCACTCCACAGCACGGAGCCAGGCTTCATTCACCATGGGATGGGGCAGGATGGGGCAGATTCTTATCATCCCCAGGAAGACCAACTGAAACAGGAAGCCTAGGCTTCAAAGACCAGACTGAGAGAACAGGCACCAGCCTAATAGGTCCCCTCCCGCCTCCAGCCACTGCAAGGAGGGAGAGGGTGTGTGTGTGTGTGTGTGTGTGTGTGTGTGTGTGTGTGTGTGGGTGTGGGTGTGGGTGTGTGTGTGTGGGTGTGTGTGTGTGTGTCTGTCTGTCTGTCTGTCTGTCTGTCTCTATCTCTGTGTGTCTCTCTGTATCTCTCTATTTCTCTGTGTCTCTGTGTCTCTCTCTGCCTCTCTTTCTGTCTCTTTGCCTCTCTGTCTCTCTGTCTCTCTCCCTTTCTCTGTCTCTCTGTCTCTCTCTGTCTCTCTGTCTCTCTCTGTCTCTCTCTAACCTTGTTACATACTTCTTGCCTCCTACACGCTGGTCTTCTCTCTGTTCCTCACACTCTATTTCCCACCTCCATGCTTTTGCACTGGTCATCCCCTCACCTTGAATATACTCCTTCCTCACCTCTGTCTTCCTTCAGGACACAGCCCTAGCACCACCCTCCACACAAAGTCTCTCCTGATCCCTCCACTTTCTAGTCTTTCCGTCCCAAATTGTACATAAGTACCTTATTATCCTTACCACTTATTTATTTTTGCATTTATCTTCCTAGCATTTCCCTACCTGTATATGCAGATATGTATGTACATGTGTATGTGCATGCATGTACACACCTGTATCCACATGCACTCACACACCTGCTTGTTGTCTTCTCCCATTAGAATGTAAACTATGCCAGCAGGGACCGTCTCACTCATTGCATGTGGATTCCCAGAAGCCAACCTGGTGCCCAGCACAGAGCAGATGCTCAGGACATGGTGGAACACCCAGCCCCTCTTTTCAAACACACTTCCCTTTTAAATGAGGTCAAAGACAGCAGCATGAGAGACTGAGCACTAGTCTGGCTTTAGGAAGGTCTGAGTTCAGATCCTGCCTTTGATGCTACCTAGACTGTATTCAAGACATTAAAGCTCTCTCACCCTCGGGCTCCTTATAGATCTAGAATCTAGACTATAAGAGCACTTCCCACACAGGGGTGTTGTGTCATATAAGGAATAAACGTAAAGTGATTTATAGACCATTAGGCGCTTAGAGAAATGTCAGCTGTCATTATTTACTGTAATTATTGCTCAGAGACACACACAGAGAACTCCCAAACTGTCGTATTCCTAAATCAGTGTGACTTTTCAAATGCAGGCTGCTGGCCTCATGACACTGAGCTCTGATCATCTCAGACCCTCCCAGCAGAGTCGAGATCTCAAGCCCAACGTGTTCTTATCCATCAACATCCTCCACGCTCGACCCAGGAGTGCGTGGGAAAGCCGAACTGCATTCTGTGTAGACCCAATCTATTTTCCCCCTTGAACCGAATGTCACCCAGTATCTGCGTTTGGGCACACAGCCATGAATGAAGACGCCCTTTCCGGCCCTCAAGGAGTGGGCTTTTCAGTACCAAAGATGTGCAGTGCACCACCCATGCTTCCTGGAACTGTCCCAATTCTCTGCTCTGGTATAGGCTGTGGGACCCGTGTCTGGTGGAAAGAAGTGGGGCAGCGGCTGGGGTCCAGATCCCTTTTTGTCAGAGAGAGTTTTAGTTTTCAGTGAAACCTTGAAAAGCAGCTCTAAAATAACTTTTAGGGCCAAGGGACGGGAACAAAGAGGATTTACAGCACCTCGAGCGCGCTGTGTCCCCCTCGTCCTCCGCCAGCCGGGCTCCGCCTTCTGAGTCACTGAGGTGACGAGCCAAGAGCTTCTGCACTAGGTCAAAACTCAGCCTGACCGAGTTCTGAAAGTCCCTCCCAGGGGCCTTTTACAGGAGCGAGGCTGCTCTCCATGACCTCCAGCTCGAAAGCATCCTGGGCTCCCTGCGTGATCTATTAAGAACCAAGCCTGGGAATGTGTCTAAACCTTCCTTGAACCTATTTTTATCTTCAGCCAGGACCGCCTCATGAGGGAGAGAATTCTGCTAAGAAAAGGAGGTCCTTATTTCCGTTAAAAGTTAGGGTTTTTTAGCCCCCCTCCTCCCCACACACCTTTCTCGACTCATTTCCACAGAAGGAGAATTGGGCATGAGGGCTCCAGAGATGTACGGGCCATCCCAGACGTGCATGGCAAGGGAGAGGTGCCCACTGGGGAGTGGGCGGCAACTTCCAAGATGGAGATTTGTTTTCCTCTCCTTTTTAGGCGAAAGGAAAGGAAAAGATGAATGTGTGGTCAACAATTGAAATTGTGGTTATCCTGAAGCAGAAAGAAGGAATTTCTGGAGAATATTAAGTGTTGTTTTAAGTTTTGTCATCGTAGTTATTCAGAGCTTTGGCAGAAGCAGCCAAGTTGACCGGTGAGCTCCCAAGTACCATATATCACGATGTCTCCAGGTTTTTTCCTGTACTTTGAAAGGTATCCCAGAAGAGGGATTGTCCTTGTTGTTTCCCTGCTTTAGGAACTGACCAATGATAAGGGACGACACTCACTCTGCCCATGAAGGCTGGCACTTTCTTTGTAACTGAGAGTCACACAGAGTTGTCTGGGACCCTGAAGGATGAATAACTTGTCCAGGGTCACAATCAGTCTGGATACTAATATGTGACTTGAACCCAGGTCTCTCAGGCTGATTTCCAGCTCTCCATCCATAAGGCTGTGCTGCAGAGGGGCCAGGGCCTCTATTCTTGCCTTCCAAGGGGACCTTCCATGAAGCATCTTAGGAGATGAATTCTGATGAACCAGTTGGTTCGATCCAACATTTATACTTTCAGTTTTATGAAGCTAGGTCTTCACACCATCCCAAAAAAATCTGTGAGAAGATGATAACCTCATGGAAAGTTGTCCAGACTATGTTCAGGAGTCAGAGGCGATGAGTTCAAATCCTACCTCTCACATTATCTGAATAACCTTTGGCATCACTTAACCTCCATGGGCCTCAGTTTCCTCCTCAGTAAAATGGGAAAGGTGATGGAGTTTCCAATTCTAGGTCTATGTGAGCCCTGTGTTTCTTCATTTGTACTGTGCCAAACCTTATGAGTGGTAAGAAGGTGCCACTAGGAATGGGGGGAGCAGGGAAGGAAAAGGAGAGAAGAGATAAAGGGGGGGTCCCATCCCCGTTGGGCCTGATTTTCCTCATCTGTAGAAGGAAGGGGTGGGAGCGCATGACCTCAGGTTCTAATGGGGGGGGGGGTAGGCAGGGAAGGGACTGAGGTCTCTGTGATGACAGGCACACCTGTCCCCCACACTCACTCATTTCGGGTGTTCTTCTGGCCACAAAACTGCCCGTAGCTGTCGGTAGCGTAGGCCACTTTCTTGGCATCTCCATGTGCCCAGGCTGCAAGAAGAATAAGAATGACATCAGGGACAGGCAGCCCAAACAGCCGATCTCTCCCCCCCCCCCCGCCCCCCTTGAAGCCCTTAACCCGCTTCCCTGGGCGGAGATGACCAACTTCCATCAGGTAGTCATTTCTTAATGAAAAGCGCCATGAAATATGGCCGAGTTCATCGGAAAAGATGCTTCTCTCCATCCCTCCGGATGCATATGGGCCGGGGCCAGAACATGAGGTAATGCACTCAGAGGGCGACATTTATGGAAATGAGCAGAAGCCATTGGCGGGACAAGAGCGTCCTTGGCCCAGCGCCACGGCCTGATGGCTCAGGCCCAGACGACTTCATGGCAGAGGAGACAAGTGCACGCTGAATAATATGATGTCACCGTTTGGTCTCCAAGGAAAGGGGCCCCACCTCGAGTCCTTGTTAGGAACAAGGGAGGGGCGGCACAGCCCCCAGTGGGATGAGCTTTCCCCTGAAGGGGCTGGCGGTGAGTCTCGAACAGACCCCACGTGGCTCCCACGGAGGGGGGGCTAATGACACCTCACCCTTGGGTAAGGTCAGAGTCCTAGAGGTAGGGGCCTGACCACCTCAGAGGTCATCAAGACCAACCTCCTGCCTGTATAGAGGAGGAGACTGAAGCCCAATGACTCACCCAAGGTCACACAGCCAGGCTCCAACCAACTTCAGAGACAATGTTCCTTTCCCGTTATTTACCCTCTTTACCCTCCTTGAGGTTCTGAGATTTCCACATCCTGGGTGCTCCCTCCAGGGATGCTGATGGCTGCCCTTCTACCCTTGGACAGTCTCTGTGAGAGGCTGTGGCCCCCAAACTCACCCCCACGGCCCAAAGGGAGCCTGGGGGTGTTCTCAATCAGTGACTTCCTGCTGCCTCTGCTGGTAATTATTAGGGCCTTTAAAATGCAGCTGCTGGAATCAATCAGTTCTAAAAGGTGCCTTTCAGCGTTATCTCCCTAGAATTCTATTCAATCCTTTTTTCCTGGAAAGGTGAAATAGTTACTTTGGTGGAGGCCACATGATTCCTGTTTTAATATTAATATCCTTCCCATGTGGAAACTGACCGTCTGGGCCCAGACACATCTGAGAAGTGCCAGAGCCAGAAATCGAGTCAGGGAATGGGAGCAGCCTGCTGGGGTGGGTAGGGGTGAGAAGACCTGAGTTCAAATCTGCCTCAGACACCTGCTAGGTGGCGGGAGGACCTTGAGAAAGTAATTTCCAGTTCCCTCTTCTGGGAAAAGAAGAGATTGGCCTGGCCGGCCTCTAAGGGTCCTTCTAGAATTGATGACCTAAGAGTTCAAGGTAAATGCATCACTGGATGCTCTCAGAGCCTTCCACAAGCATCCTTCTCCAACCCATCACTGGCCGAGAGTCCTAACAGTGAAGAGCATTTCCCCCCAGCTCTTAGTCCAGACTTTTCCTTTAAGGATCTGAGCACCTTGGGGAGCCTCCTCAGCCTCTCTGAAGTCGGAGGCCAGACGACTCGTCCTTCCTCGTCCCCCGGGTCGCCCTCCCCTCCAGACTTTTCCCGATGGGGTGCAGTCCTCTCTGTGCTTCAGATCATTTCCCATCCCCAGACAACACTGAGCTCCGGGCTCCTAGCGCTGAGGCCCCGACCAGGCCACATTGTAGATAAAATACAGGAACACACAGAGCTCTCGTTTTTATATGGTCTGATGACCAGAGATCCTGAGAGTCGAAATGGGGCCATCTTACAGATGAGAAGACTGAGCCCCAGAGATGGGAAGCGGCTTCTCCCAAGCCAAGGAGACTGTCAAGCACCGTCCTCACAACAGGTCCATGAAGCAGGGAAACAAGTGCAATCGTCCCCATTGTTTGACAGCCCGACTGAGGCTCTGCGATGTGACGACTTCAAGGGCATCTGTGCATCTACATGTGCGGAAGCTGAGGCCCACAGGCACTGAGTGGCCCAAGGTAACAGGTGGCATGGGGCAGACTCAGGATTTGAACCTGGGGCCTCTAACCGTAGATGCAGCCTCTTTCTGCTGTACCGTGCTCACTGGAACCCAAGCCCTCTGACTCCAGACCCAGAGTTTTGTTGGGCCAGGCGGTCTTCCCTGAGTCTTCTCTTTGTGTGGGGCGTACACGGTATCCCCAAAGTCTTAGCTCAGAACTGAACATGCCCTTTATGAGATGATGCATCCAGGAACGTGGGGCCCCACAGGGGAGGATCTTGGCCAGGTACCAGAATGCGATCCAGAAGGAGGAGGAGGGAGGGCAGTTTGGGGTGGGGTGCCAACCCAAGACAAGTCATTGGGCATCTGTCTGCCTCTGACCCAAGCCTACGCTCCTCTCCCTTAGACTGTGCTATGGACCTGGTGCTGCTCTGGCTCACACTTGCCCTCTTCACTTGCTCTGCTTGACAAATCTCCTCTCGTGACAGCTTGACCTCCACAGCTGGAGAGCAGCTGATTGGCTACAACTCCCAAGTGGTCTCTGCCTGCTTGGCTGTGAGACCTGGACCACAGACGCATAGGGCTGGAATGAGCTTGCCTGGGCAGGATGCTCCTGGGTGCAGCTCTCTGTTGCCCCCAGCTGGTTCCCAGCAGCTACAACCCTCTGACAACATCCTTTGGCTTCCCAAGCCCAGCCCAGGGCCCCCTCCACAGCAGAAGACCCTGAGGTCATCTCATATATCTCATAAACAAACAAAAGGCTTTCCGAGGAAAGTCTATCCCCGCAGAGGCACAGCTGGATCCAAAGTCCTGCTCTGGAGAGCATGGCCTCCTTACTGGGGAGGTCCTGACTGTGCGCAGCCCAGAGCAGGGTGGTCCCCCATCTGCCTGCCCCAGCTCTGGTTTTCAGGGTAAGAGCATGAGTTTACAGTCCTGCAGACCACAGGGAGCATGGCACACTTGTGGTCAGGGCTGTCTATTGTGTTTGTTTCAAGATCAAAACCAAGCCTTTCTAAATAACAGCCCCAGGGTGGAGGCTAGCTCGCAGCATTTCCCTGGACACCTGAAAGCAGTCATGTTAAACAAAGGGTCCGCTCCCATTCCAGGGCGGAGGCCCTAGTAGATTACTTAAAGGCAGCCCCTGAGGGAGTCACTTGCTCAGCACTCAGTCGCTTTGATGGCCTCCCATCCAGTTCCTGAAAACAGGACACAGTGGGCACCAGCCAACAAATGGGGCATGAGGAGGTCTCCCCACTCCTGCAAAACTCCAACCTAGAATCCACACGGCCAAGAGCAATAGGAAGCCCAGTTGCCACGTGACTCATAGGAACTCAGAAGGAGGACGAGTCATCACATGGTCTCCCACCCTCTCCTGGCATGGTGCCCCGCACTTTGCCTTTCAGCAGAATTCTCAACCTGTCTGGAGTCATGGATAGAGACTGGAGAAGCCATCTGGTCCAAGCCCAGGGAGTCTGTACTCCCACAAACCCTGCCCTTTGGGGACCATCCTCTAGAGGTACTGACAGATGGTCTGAAGTACTTGGTGATGTCCCATAGGCAACATAGCCCATACTCTCCTTCCCGTCCAATCCTAGAGCCTGTGGGTTGGCCCAGACACTTCTACTGAAGGGTCAGGTCCAGAGGTCATCTGTCCAACAGAAACATTTTAGTCCAGACAGAGGACAGTCTTCATGCTTTGAGCTGATAGTCAGGCCCAACCCTTTTGAGGGAGGATGCGTCTCATTTGGCAGCTCTGGGGTTTGGTGGGTAAAGCCTGAACTTGGGATCAGAAAGACCCGAGTTCAAATTTGACCATTACTCAAGGGAAGTCACCTACTTCCTGCATGCTTCAGTTTCACCAAATGTAAAGTGGTCCTAATAATCACACCTACCTCCTCCAGTTGTTCTAAGGGTCAAATGAGATAATACTTACAAGGGACTTTGGAAACTTTGGGCATTACACAAATGCCCGCTGCTATTTATTGATTTGTTTGCTCAGCACATAGAGCAGGAAATTCTAAGTATGAAACCTGACTCAGACTCTTACTAGCTGTGTAGCCCTGGACAAGTCACTTGGCCTCTCTTTGGTTCATCATCCCTTAATCTGGTTCTTGGGAGGAACAAATGAGGTCAAATCTATAAAGTACTTTATAAACCTTAGGGCACTAAAAAAATATGAGTTATCACTTCTATGGTTATTGTCGTAAGCTTTGGGATTTATTTGTGACTTGCATGTTATCTACAAACTGAAGCACATAGGAGACCCCTCCCTCTAGGAGTACCTCCTCTGCCATTGGACCCCTCAATGTCTCTGGCTTTCCCCTATGAGTGAGTCCCCTGGGCCTCCCTCCCCCCCTTCCCCAGGGTCTCTGCCCTGCTTGCCCCTCTCCCACCCTCCATGATAAAGTGCTGCTTGATCCAGACGAATTCCCTGATCTCGTGTATTAGAAAGGGCACAATCAGATGTTGTTCTGCTTTTTGTTTCTCCTTCCTTCTGGAAGAGGCCTGTGACATTGGCAGGTGATGGCAGGACTTGCATTGAATTGAAGTGAGGGAGGGCTGTGCAAAGTCACCAGCCTCATCCCCTCCTCCAGAGTCATCTGGGTCCAGCGGCAAGATATGCATCAGGACCACTGGGGATGACCCTGGATGTTTGAGAAAATCAAGGTTAAGCGACTTACTCAGGATCACACAGCTGGTAAGTGTCTGGGGCTGGATTTGAATTCAGGTCCTCCCAACTTCAGGGCCAGTGCTCGAGCTACTGCAGCAACTAGTTGCCTCCTATTAGATGTTATAATTATATAACAGATGGTAACTGCTTCCAGAGCATGAAATGTGCAATAAGTATCTGAATAATGCATCCACATCCTGGGAATTCATTGGTCATACCAATTGGGATGCAACCGACTCTTTGAAACTCTCCCTTTTGTGTAGGCTTTCTGACTTCTGCATGGTTTGTCATAGATGCTTCCGTAGCAGAGCCTCACTCCCTAGCCAGGCACCCAGTACAATACCTGCTAGAAACCACCACCACCACCATACCAGGCCCAATGCTCACGTCACTGTTTTCCAAGCTGGATGCGCTAGTCCAGGGAATGGAGTTCTTTCAAGGCTACATCTATTTTGTCATTCCTTCCCTCATTGCCCCCTATTAAAGGAGCAAGCAGGAAGGAGGAAGTGGAGAGTTGTCCTCTCTTACCATTTAGAAAGGCTGCTGAAGGCATCAGAGACAGAGACAAGTGGCTACCTCATCACCCAAATGAGGGAAGAGAGCTCTCGATGAAGACTAAGCAGCAATTAACTTAACGAAAGGTCTCACCTCGCTGCCTACAGAGCTGGTGGAGGCTTTGAAAGGCAGCAAAAGGCAGAGGCTGAGCCACTGGGCAGAGACCCTACCCAAGTATGACTTACAGAAGCGAATGATTAAAATGATGCACACATTGATGAGTCTCAGAGAGCCTGATTAGGAAAAAAAAGTATTTTTAAAAGAAAGTCTCGTGGTTTCTTGTTAACTATTTCAACACATATTCAGAATGTGCCCAAGGTTGAACAGTGGGTGGATTGGACTTGAACTTAGGAGGACCTGAGTTTGAATCCTGCCTAGCTCTGTGGCCCTGGGCAAATCCCTGAAACTCGGTCAACCTCTTCACCTATAAAATGTAGATAACAAAAACTCCTTCTTCACAGGCTTCTTACACGAATCAAGATAGGTAACATAAAAAGGGTATTGCCAGCACAAGGTGCTAAATAAACGCTAGAGTTCTCATGATACTATAGATTATGATATCATAGATGAGGCATTTTCTCTGACCCTCACCACCTGTCACAACTCTCCCGAACACAAATTGCAACCCCAAAATAAAGCAACTTCAACTGTCTCTATGGTCTAGGACATATGGAATTCAAACAATGGGGAAAAAATCAATCAAGCAATCATGAACTGACACCTACCCTGGGCTCAAGCAGCAACCACCCCTCCCCCTGCCCCCCAGCACACCACTGGCTGAGAGTCTTCACTTACTGATCCAAAGACCCAACCTTCGGGCTTCCAACAGAAACCGACCCCAGACCCCAGTGTCTCTTTCCTCTCTCTTTCCAGTGCCACAGCAGTATTCTGTACTGAAAAGGATTTCTTCAGGAGAACAGAGGAAAGGGGGAAGGACATATGTCTAGCTTGAAATAAGCTTAATCTCAATCCCCAACTCAAGCCCTTTCTTCTGAAGCCTCAGAGACCCAAGCTCCAAACAACAAAGATCATTCCCAGCTGTGGAGGTGCGACAGTGCTCAGAACTGCTGGACCAGAGATCTAAGGAACATAAGTACTGGGACAGTACATTGGAGGGGGGAAGGGGAGTGGACTTCAGGGTCCTACACCAAGCCTGAGGGAAAGAGCCCCAAGACCCAGCTGAGGTCACTTCCATTCCCCCAAAGTCACTTGGGGTAGAGACCTACAGTAGTAAACTGGGAATTGCCCAGCATGGGAGGAGGCTGAGATGCCCCCAGACCCCAAGGAAACCGCCATCAGAGGGAATGGAGTCAGAAAGTGAGCAATAAGTGGTAACGATGAGGAGAAAGGCAAACACTACCAAAGACCTCTCAAGGAAGAAAACTCAAACATTTCTAGCATACGCAAATAAATCAACAAGGAGAACATCAACAGCAGAAGGAAGTATGGCTTCCAGATGAAGTCCAGTCATCTGTGAATAAACATGTTAAAACAAAGGGACCAAGGAAAACAATCCAACATCTAGTGAGACAGAAGACCCCGTGGAATTTGAGGAGAACGTGGAACCACAACATCTTGTTCCAGAAAGGTTTAAAAGAGAAATGAGAATTATGAGGACAGAATTTATGTTCTACACAGAAAAAATAATTGGCAGAATAGAAAAACTGGTATTCGTGATGACAATCCACCAAAGACACAAGAGAACAACTGATTAGAAATGCAAATACACAGAAAGGAAGGGCAATCTAGAAAAAGAGATACAAAAATTGAAAGCATTCAAAGAAAATATGCTCACTGTGCAAGCAGCAGGCTGATCTTGAAAACAGGATGGGTAGAGACAACCTAAGGGTTGTAGGTCTCCCAGAAGAACATGATATGAGAAAGAGAGAGAGAGACAGAGAGAGACAGAGAGAGACAGAGAGACAGAGAGACAGAGACAGAGACAGAGAGACAGAGAAACAGAGATAGATGGAGATAGAAAGACAGAGACAAAGAGAGACAGAGAAAGAGGAATAATAGATAGATGGATGGATGGATATGTATATACACAATTTTTAAAAAAATTACCAGCTTTCTCCTCTGCTTCTCCTCTCCAACCCATCATCTACAGCTCCAAGTTAATATTCACAAATCCAAGTCGGCGCCAACCCTCTCCCTCCTCTACTCAGAAATATTTCATGGTTCTCTGGTGCCTCTAAGATAAAGTACAAGCTCCTCAGAGCCCAACATAAAGCCCTCTACAGTCTCGTTCCTAACTCCTTTTCAGACTGAGGTTACTCACCACCTTTCATACGTTCAATTTATTCCAGCTAAACCAGAGGACTAACTTCTTATATCAGATCTACCATCACCTATCTCCCTATCTCAGCACAGGTTCCTCCCCCTCCCTCCACATGTCCATATATACATGCAGCTTTTATCTCTTTTGATCTCTATCTCTGCCTCTTCAAATCCCTGGGGCAATTAGGTGGCCCAGTGGATAGAGCCTGGAGTCAAGATCTGGAGTCAGGAAGACCCAAGTTCAAATCCAACCTCAGACACTTGCCAGCTGTGTGACCCTGGGCAAGTCACTTATCCTTGATTCCTCTTCTGTAAAATGAGCTGGAGAAAGAAATGGCCAACTGCTCCAGTATCTCTGTCAAGAAAACCCCATGAGCTCTCAAAGAATCAGATACTTGAAGAGTTTTGAGGGAGGAGCCATCAATCACTTCCATCTGGGGAATAAGTGAAGACAAGGGCGGAGGTGGCATTGGGGTTGGGCTTTGAAGAAGGATCATATTTGGAGAATGAAATAGGTGAAGCAAGCAGAAGAAAGGCGTGAACAAAGCTATGGAGACAAATAACCCAGCTGTGCTGGAAAAGAAGTCAGGAAGGCAGGAGGATGTGATGAGACTGGCAAGGTAGTTCAGAGGATTAAAACGGAGTAGGAGAGACACTCTGTCTTTAGGGCTTTGTATGGATGCTAATACCTAATAGCAATAGCAGTATTCTACTCATTAGGACCATTATCATAACAATCAATAATATGTCTATGATGCTTTAAGTTTTGTTTTTGTTTTGGGGCATTGGGGGTTAAGTGACTTGCCCAGGGTCACACAGCTAGTAAGTGTCAAGTGTCTGAGGCCGAATTTGAACTCGGGTCCTCCTGAATCCAGGGCCAGTGCTTTATCCACTGCAACACCTAGCCGACCCCCATTTTTTTTTTGTTGAGGCAATTGGGGTTAAGTGACTTACCTAGGGTCATACAGCTAGTAAGTGTAAAGTGTCTGAGGCCGGATTTGAACTCAGGTCCTCCTGACTTCAGGGCCAGTGCTCTATCTACTGTGCCACATAGCTACCCCCGATTTAATTTTAAAATTTTTTTTTGTGGGACAATGAGGGTTAAGTGACTTGCCCAGGGTCACACAGCTAGTGTAAAGTGTCTGAGTTCGGATTTGAACTCAGGTCTTTCTAAATCCAGGGCCGGTGCTTTATCCACTGTGCCACCTAGCTGCCCTATTTTAAAATTTTTTTTTTGTGGGGCAATGGATGCTTTAAGTTTTGTAAAGTGCTTTTCCAATATCATCTCATCTGATCCTCACAACAACTATAGGAAGTATGACTTTGGGGGAAGCCAAGAAGGGCAGCATTAGGGGCACGTAACAACCATCTCTCAGAAGAAAAAAAATGCAGTCTGCCCTTTGAAGTTGCACCTGCCCAGTGAGCACCTTCCCTTGGCTTTCTTAAGTCTATTGATTAACAGACCAACACATCAGGCCCTGATTTCTGTCTGCTGACAATCACTGGATTATCTGGAGGGTGGTGAGGGTCGGCTCCGGCACACCCCTGAACTGAGGCCCTAGGATAAAAGCGTGGGGAGAGACACAATCCCAAGGCCGGGCTGAGTGTGCTGAGCTCAGAGTCACACGGGAGCAGGCAGGAAAGTCATTCCCTTATTTCACAATCTGATTCTCTCTACTGTGACCCACTGCCAGCCTTGCCCACTGTGTTTGGTCTGGTCACCCAAGTCAGGCCATCTTCTCCATTCCAGTCTAGCATCTTGCCCGGGACGCCCTGACTCTTGGATACCTTCAGAAAGGTGACGGAAGACTAGAGAATAATGGGCACGAAGCTGTCAGTGACCTTGGAGGGCCCCCAGTTCCACCCCCTCATTTTAGAAGTGAGGAAACAGAGCCCCAAAGAGTGAACGACCCCAATGCCCCAAAGTTCAGGCCCAGGAGCTATGTTTCCAAGCTGGGTCTGCTGACTGTGCGCCCAATGCTCCCTCAATGGTTTTGTCCCCCCCTCCTGGGGGGAGGGGCAAGCCAGCTCCCTGCCACCGACACGTCTCAGTTTGCTAATATAACGGCGCACATTTTATAGTACACCGTGCCTATAACCACGTTCCATGACCTTGGTTTCTTGGATAAAAAGAACAATCCTTGAGATGGGTGGGAGAACTACAATGGTCATTTTATTGATGAGGAAAGCACCTTGACCTGCCTGAAAATTTGGCTGCCCATTATCTTGCCTTGAAAACAAACCCAACCTGGGACCACTTAGCCTGGTCCAAACTCCCACTCTAGGCTCTTCTTCCTGTGAAGCTTTGTTTCACATGACCCTGGGGCCAACTTTTCTAGACAAGCCAACAAATGTTTAACATGCACCTAGGATGTGTGCCAGGCGCTGCGCCTTTGAGGTCTTGGTTTGGGCACATCCATGCCCTTGGACATTGCATTAATCTGGCCCTGCCTACCTTCTCACGGGGATTCCGGAGTAGTAGAGTTCTTCCCCAGGTCCAAAGAAATATAACCAGTCCATGACGAGAAACACATTTCCCCTGGACACACAGTCCTGCCCAGATAGAATTTTGACCTCTGGTAAATAAAGGTCATTTCTTCATGTGGGTACTCATGGGTTTCCCTACTCACCAGCACCTCAAGAACTTGTGCCTGAAGCTGTCTTTATAAAATTCAATCCAACAAGCATTTATTGAATGCCTGCTGTATGCCTGTCCTCGTGCTTTTCAGGATGGACTGGGCTGTAAAGAATACAAAGAGAACATGCAGAAGTCCCTGCTCTTAAGAATCTGCCATTCAAAGAGAAATAATCCTCGAGGAAGGCTCTGAGGGGAGGAGATGAGCTCCCTACAAAGGGTCCGAGGGGCCAGAGCTGGAAAGGGCTTTGCAGGTCATCTCAGCCAGCCCTGCTTTATGGATTAAGAGCCGCACCAAGGGCACATGACTTGAGATCCCATGGGTAGGTCTTGAACTCAAATCTCCAGACTCCAAACATCCAGTTGAGGTGGTTGTGCAGAGGAATTCTAAAGTTCCCCCAAAACAAGGACCCCAAGGCCTCCTTTGTGAACTTCTTAACAAAGTCCACCCCCACTGGTAGTTTTCCCTTATCCAAATGAAACACTCCGCCTGCTGTTTAAACCCATTTCTTCTTATTTAAGTTCAGGAGATAAGCAGCCTGCTTTATTTATCCTTCTTCCCTCTTCAAGGCACCGGTTGGCAATCTCTCTTTTCTCCAGATGAAATCAAAATCATTTCACCTCATCATTCTTCTTTGTTTGAAACTCATGACTGCAATTTTCTAGGCCTTTAAAAATGTTATTTCTCTTCATTGGATTCTCCCCGATTTCTACTATCCATCTTCCTATGTGGAGTTCCAAACTAGACCCAATACTTTATCACTCACCACCATGGTTCTCAAAATGACATCCAGCACAGACTCCCATTGACTTATCCCATGCTCAGGCTTCCTTCTCTTTGACTCATTGTACTCCTCTTGTCTCTCCTACTTAAGACTGTACTTATCACATTCAAATTATTTGAAATAATAGCTGACAAGAACATAAAATTTAGAACTGGAAGAAACCTTAATGATCTAATCAAACCCCCATTTTATAGATTAGGAGATGAATGCCAAAGAAAGGGATTTGCCCCCAGATGATGTGGGCCCACCCAGGCCCTCTGACCCCAAGCAGTCAACCAAGCGGCTCTGAGAAGGGGACCAAGGGCTTCACTAGCCCACCAATGCGCTAGCTGTAGAGTTATCTGAAGATGGGGTTTCTGAGTATCTTTGTTTACCTGCAATTTTAGTTTAAAAAAACCCTCATTTATTTGATATCCATTTATCAAAGCAGTTCATGTTTCTAAGTTACAGCTGATCTGTCATATCTTTTTTTGTTTTGTTTTGTTTTGTTTTTTAGTGAGGCAATTGGGGTTAAGTGACTTGCCCAGGGTCACACAGCTAGTAAGTGTTAAGTGTCTGAGACCCGATCTGAACTCAGGTCCTCCTGACTCCAGGGCTGGTGCTCTATCCACTGCACCACCTAGCTACCCATGTCATATCTTTTTTAATAAAAAGAAATATCTGATCACGTAAGCATAGTCATTAAGAGTTTATTTCTCTCTGTTTGGTGCATGATGAAGTAACACCACTAATGACTTCGCAGGCAGCTGCCCTGTTCCTTCTAAATCCCTACCTGAAAGTTTTAGAATCTGCAGATGAATCAGCTTCTTGCTATAATGCATTCTCTAATCATGGAGAAAATGCATAAGCCTCTCATGGGCCAACAGGAGGCAAAGCTGGGTGGCCAGGCAGGCTCTGAGGTGAGATGAGGTGAGACTGAGAACAGAGGGGAGAAGAGACAGAATCATGTAGAAGTGGATAGAAGCTTGATGTCTCTGCAGGACTTTCTCCAACTTAACAGCTGGTGTTGACTGCTAGTTATATTAGTGCTTTGGCTGAAATCTGTCCGCAAGCAGAGAAAAGGTAGGGATAGCCCTGCAAAAGATGGGAAGGTTCACGCTAGAAAAGCCTTAAGCAGAAGCCCCCCAGTGAAAGCATCCCATAAAAGAGTAGCAAGGTGGGGTGGCTAGGTGGCACAGTGGATAAAGCATCGGCCCTGGATTCAGGAGGACCTGAGTTCAAATCTGGCCTCAGACACTTGACACTTACTAGCTGTGTGACCCTGGGCAAGTCACTTAACCCCAATTTCCTCACTAAAAAAAGGAATGGAAAAAGTTCTTGGGCAGCATCAGTTCAGAGAATGCTGGAAGTCATCTCTATTCAGGCAAATCCCTCACAACAATAATCACGATGGGGGCAAAAAGAACAATAAATATAAGCAGTCTTTTGAAGTACTCAAATTTCTGTCCTTACAGTGATCCAAAAGAGACAGATTATGGAGAAACTTTCATTTCCGATAGCTCCCTCTCCTTCCGCTGGTTTCAAGCACCCAGGGGGAATTAATGATATAGGTGGCAGAAGCTGGCCCTCTCTGTAGCCATTCTCAAACATTTGCCAGATCTATTCTCCTAGTCCTCCGGGGTTGAACTGATGAGCAACAAACATTTAGACAGCCCTCTGTCAAGGAGAAAATGTGATTAGACCAACTGCTCGCACCGACACTTTAAAATTAAGTGCGAATCTGTTTGGGCCATGGAAGGCATTCCCCAAACACATGCTGGCTGGGAATGTTGGCTCTTGGATTGTTATTTCCTATCCCTTAAAGGTATATTTTCACAGTTTTAACATGTGCAAAACAGGCCTGCCAAATTGTGCTTATGGCTTTTTAACACAAGCAATTTACAAATGCAATGAAGCAGATAATAGGACACATGATACTGAATCTGGAGGACTCTGCTGGGAAGCAACCCCGCCTCCGATGTAGCCCCACCTCCAGGTATTTGCCTCACAGGTGGCCTCCTCCTCCACCCATTCAGGGTCCAGGGCTTTGGAGTTGGCCCCAGAGAACCATCCGGTCTGCTCCCAGCATCCCCCCATGCCTTTGTCTGAATGACATCAGGGCATCAGGTGATGATGCGTCACGTGCACCAGCATCCCTGGTTTGGTCCCTGAGAAGCCCTCCTTGAACTTTCTGCCCTTCCCTAGCCACCATGCTTCTTGCATTCGGTTTCCCCCACTAGAAGACAGAGGCTGTCTTTGCCTTTGCATCTTGCTGCTAGCACTGAGCTTGGCACCCAGGAAGCACTTAGCAAATGATTTTTCCCTCCTTGCTGCTTGTTAGCCTTGGTGTAGGCCAGGAGGAAGTCACAGGATATGAGCTTGCGTCCCCACCATGCCACATCTTGTTGTTTGTCCTTCGTTTTCAGAGCGGACCAAAGCCATCACAGGGTGTCTGGACTTTCGAGTGAATTAGACTTCAGTGATACAGATATGCCCAGTCATCAGCCCCACTCCCTCTTCCAGAGTCATCATAGTCCAGTGACCGGACAAAAGTCAGGATGACCAGTCATGGCTCAGGATATAGTGGATGGCCTTGGTCTCTCCTTGTCTCCCTCCCTCTACCTGGCTGCCATCAGTCCAGGAATTTCCCAAGCAGCAGGTGCCAAGAGAGGAGCTCACCTTGTTGCCAGGGGCCAGTGCCCCCTTCCTCTGGGTGGTAAGTGGGAGGATAACATTGGTTCTAGTCCAGGAGAATTGACCTCAAAGGCAGGGCGAAGGGAAGTAACAGTGACTGATCTGAGATCTGTTTTCTTCTTTCCCCAACCAGAGCCCCCTCAAAAGTGGGAAGGGTCTTCAGGGCATCTCAGACACTGTTTGAAGAGGCCCTGCAGGTTATCAAACCCAACCCTCTCATTTGAGGAAACTGAGACCCAGGTCATAGAGGACCCCGGGTCAGGCCTGGGCTGTGACTTTGCATCCAATGCTCTTTCCCTGCACAATGGAGCTTGGGAAGCAGGTAGTAAACATTAGAGTTGGGCATCGAGGCCAACCTAAGGTTACAGGTACTTTGGCTTTGTGGGAAGAGACCTGCATTTATGGGCCCCAGGCAACTCGACAGCCTGGACCACTGGCCCCCAGGCAGAATGTCCGGAGCTCTCTGGGCCCCTCACCACACTTGGGACACAAACACAGCCCAATTTGCCAAGCACGTAGTAGGCACTTGATAAAGATTTCTCATTCATTCATTTAGCCAATGTTAGAAGTCATTCACTCCTACCCACCATTTCAAAACCTTACACATGAAAAAACAGATGCCTTGTTTTTCAGTCCTGTCTGACTCTTCATGATCCTGTTTGGGCTTTTCTTGGCAAGAATACTGGAGTATTGCTGGGTCTGTCTCCCAAAGATATCCCCCCTGCCCCCGACAAGGAGAAAAAAGACCTATTTGTACAAAAATATTTCTAGCAGCTCTTTCTGTGGTGGCTAAGAATTGGAAATGAAAGGAATGTCCATCCACTGGGGAATGGCTAAACAAGCTGTGGTATAGGATGGTGATGGAATATTATTGTGCTATAAGAAATGACAAGCAGGATGATTTCAGAAAAGCCTGGAAAGACTTGTATGAAATGATGTATAGTGAAGAGAGCAGAACCAAGAGAACATTGTGCACAGAGACAACAATACTGTTTGATGAAGAACTGTGAATGACTTGACTATTCTCAGCAATTCAATGATCCAGGGCAATCCCAAAGGACTATTGATGAAGCATATGATCCACCTCCAAAGAAAAAATTGATATTGATTGAACCCAGACTGAAGTAGGCTAGTTTTCACTTTCTTTTTTATTTTATTTGTTTTCTTATAAAAATTACTCATATGGTAATGTTTTACATATGTACAACCTATATCTGATTGCATACCACCTATAGGAGGGGAGAAGGGAGGGAAGAAAGAAGGGATAAAATTTGGAACTCAAAACTTTTAATAAAAATGTTTATTATTTTTTTAAAAAAAGGAATATTGGAGTGGTTTGCCATTTCCTTCTCCAGTTCATTTTACAAATGAGCAAACTGAGGCCAAAAGGGTGAAGTGACATGCCATGGGTCACACAGCTATTAAGCGTTGGAGGCCAGATTTGAACTCAGGTCTTCTTAATTACAGTCCCTGTGCTCTATCCACTGCACCACCTAGCTGCTCCAGATAAGATAGATCTCTACACACATATGTACACACACACACACACACACACACACACACACACACACACACACACACACACACGGCTATATGTAGATATAGATTCATCCATATCTTTTTCTATGGTAAATTGGAGGGAAGTCACTTAGCATTGAAGGGGATGGGAAAAGGTCTCTTATAGAAAGTAGGGTTTCAGCCGAGTCTTGAAGACAGCCAGGGTGGCCAGGAGGCAGAGGGGAGGAGAGAGATGGTCCAGGCCTTGAGGAGAGCCAAGAGAGACCTGAGTCAGGCGATGAAGTGTCTTCTGAGAGGGGCTGTAAGGCCAGCGTCCTTGGATACTCCAATGTCAATTTGGGCAAGGTCACGGGCAAGCGCATGTCAGACGTGGATTGCCCACAGACATTTATCAAGCAACCTCTGCGTGCCAGGCCCAGCACCAAGGACTGCCGACTGCCACCAGAGCTATGGCTTCCAGGACAAGACCGTCTCCCCTCATGGCACGGAGAGAGAAGATTGATTTCCTGTGATCCCTTTTCATTCCTATTGACTTTACAAAATTGAGTATGAGAAGCTATTAGCATATCGTCAATGGAGAGAGAATGACGGCAAATCCCAATCCTCTTCAAAGATCTCGGATGGACTGGGCGCTGCGGAGTCCAAGAGCAGATGCGCCATGCGGGGGCTGGGCTGACTGTTCAGAAAGGTAGCCCGGTTCTACTCAGAGAGACCAACAGGGCCCCATGTCCATAGATCCTCTAACTCGGGCTGCATCCCCAGGCAATCTTGGGCCCCAAACAAGCAATGAGATGAAGCACCCTCCTCACCACCCTAACTCTTAGAGTTACTTGTCATCTTCACGCTTCTGTGCATGTTTAATTTTTACAGGGGGATGTGTCCGTTGGAGTCATATCACCCCTCGGGGCCATCATCCCTTTGTTGTTTGTTTTTAATTATCAGGGAGGGATCTGACTGTGATTAAGGAGTATAACAGCACCGGCAGAAGCAAAATGATGGAAACCAGTCATTTCCCTTCGGATTCATAATTTCTTTGAATCAAGCACTTTGGGCGGGCTATTGACTAGGATGTTAGATGTCTCTTGTTCGTTATGGCAGTGGGCCAGTGCGGATTGATGATGCCCATCTCCTCTGGGAAAAACAATGATCACTGATTAGGAGGCACTCAGAGGGAAGAGACTTAATGAAATGACCATTTCCATCTAGCTGTTACTCCTTCCCACCTGTATTGACTTACCCACAAGTCCTAAGATAACGTAGCTAAGGATGACCACGATGAAAATGAAACAACACACCACATCTGTACAGCTCCTAGGAACAAACAAAGGGAAGAGGGTGAAAGAAGGAAGACCCAGGAAGCGGCAGAAGGTCCACTGTCCACCTCCCATCTCAGAGCTTTTGGCCTGGCTAGGCCCCTCGCCTCCTCCTCCCGCAGTCCCCAGCTCCCTTCCAGATTCTGCTCAAGCAGCCCCTTCACTAGGGGTGTCTTATTGTACTGGGAGTTAATTTGGTTGTAACCTCCTAGAGGCCAGGCACTGTCTTTTGCCTCTTTTTTTATGCCTAGCACTTAGCACAGTGCGTGGCACAAAGTGGGCACTCAATAAGTGTTTGTTGAGTGAGTGAGTGAATGAGGCTCAGGACTCCATGGGGTAGCACAAAGAAAGTCAGAACACCCCCAAAGAGAATCCATCCCCAGCCTCAGCCCCTATAGAGAAGTGCCTGGAGCACAGTAAGAGACAGTAATGACACAGGGAATCCCTAAGTCTTGGTGTAGGTCTAAGCTTTAATAGCTTCAAATTATACTAAGACGTTGGAGGACCTGGTACTAGCTGGCATTTAAGTAGCTCTTTACAGACATTTAAGCCTCTTAACAACCCTCTGAAGTAGGCACTATCTTCATTATATGAACTAGGAAACTGAGGCACAGGGTCACAAAGCTTCTAAGCATCTGAATCTGGATTTGAACTCAGGTCTTCCTAAATCCAGGTTCAGCATCCCAGCTGCTGTGTACCACATTGCTTCAATAAAATAATACTGTGAATGCATATTCCTACATTAATGGGACATGGCCAATTGTTGGGTCAACAACTTACAGGACATAAACTCCGTGACGGCAGAGAAAACTCAGTCTGTGTGTTTGTGTCTCTGCTGCTAAAGATGGAGTGAACAGAGAGTTGACTGTTAGGGTCTGTCCGATGTCCATACTGGCCACATAACCCTGGGCCAGGCACTGAACATCTCAGCGCTCTTGGCAAGTCTCTTTGGTTGTAAATTGCAGAGGAAGAGCAGATGTACAGTGGTGGGAAGAGTCCTTCCTGCTGGACAGCTCCCTACAGCAATGAAGTCAATGGTTCAGGCAGTAATAAGCTCCAGAGCCTGGCTCATAGTAGGAGCTTAATTATAAGTGTTTGGTGAATTCACAATGAAAAATTTCAACTGAGTTATTCATATGTGCATGTAGAGGATCCCAAAAATCTTAGTGAAGTTTTAAGCTAAGATTTTGAGGATACCTTGTATTTGTCCCCTCACACTTGCTTGGTGTTTTAAGGTTTGAAAAGTGTTCATTTGATGTTCACAATCATTTTACAACCTAGGGCTGTGATTAGATGATGAAATTGAGGCTCAAAGAAAGTAACTAACTGATTTGCCCAGGGTCACACAGCTGACAAGTATTAGAGTCAGGGTCTCCCTGATTCCAGCTCAGAATCCTACCCACTGTACCACACTGCACCACACTGCTTCTCATACTTCTAAGTGATTGCAGCAATTCAACATGCTTTCATGGGCTCATAGAGGCTGAGATTTAGAACTCCTGGGGACCTGAGAGAGCATCTCGTTGGATCTTCTCATTTTACAGATAAGGAAACTGAGGCCTAGGTAAGTGAACTGACTTGCCCAAAGTCACCCAAGCAGTCAGCAGCATCTCTCATGTTCAGGGGAGCTTCCCCTGAGTCATGATTTATGTTGTCATTCATGATCATTTATGATAAAATTTCACATTTATAGAGTACTTGGGAAGGAGGAAAGATATTTGAAAAAACATTTTCTCCCCAACCACCATGAGGGGTAGGAAAGATGTTTTATTATCCCCATTTTTACAGATGATGAAACTGAGGCTCAAGAAGGGTAAGAAGTTTGAAGGTCATGCAGGTCACAAATGAGAGACCCAAGCTTGAGTCTTTCTAATCCTAATGGCGTGGCTCTTTCCCCTATAAAAGACATTGGCCCTTCCCAGACTCTCAGCTCCCTGAGAACAGATATAACCTTCTCTTTTTCTTCCAATAGCTTTCATCTCCTGCTACAGTGCATCAGGTGCTTAATATGTGAATTAAAGTAAAACAAGAAAAAGCCATGGCAGTGCAGCGGAAGGTGCACCAACTCTAGAAGAAGAGGACCCAGGTTCAAATCCCCCATGATGCTTACTTCTCTGTGTGACCTTGGGAAAGTCAGTCGACCTCCTTGGGCATCAGTCTCCATAGCTATGAAATGAGGGGCTGGATGAATTAGCTGATGAGATCCTTTTTCATTCTAGATCTGGGATCTTATGAAGCAACTTCAGGCTTATTTGAAATTGTGCTTCTCTCCTCCTAGTTTCCTCTCATAATTTTATTTCTGGTGTTCAGAGGCATTACAAGGGTGAAACAACAAGGACTTTGCCTTGGGTTGCTGAGCACCCTGGTGCTCTTCCTTTTACAACACAAACAAATGATCTTATCACCAAATTAGCAAGAATAATGAATTAAAATAGGAAGCCGGGCACAGAACACTTTCATATTGGTTATTGATCAATGTGTTGGCAAATTCTACTCAACTGTTTTTTTCTTCCTTTTAAAAACTATAAGGCATGGCTCTTCATGTTGAAAAGAGAGAGGATATATTTGAAAAGGAAAGTGATGTAAAAAAGATGTTAATGAAAACTAAAAATTAAAAAACAAATCAAATTCTAGGAAGCAGTTGATGGGCAGAAAGGTGGCGCATTGGGTAGGCTCAGAGCTAGTAAGACCTGAGGTCCAATCCTGCCTCAGACACTCCCAAGCTATATGACTCTGAGCAAGTCCCTTAAGAATCTTTTACCTCAGTTTCTTCATCTGTAAAGTGGGGATAAAAATATCATACCTCCAGAGTTGTTGTAAGGATAAAATGCAATAACATATATAAAGCATTTACCAACTTTAAAACCTTATCTATGGGGCAGCTAGGTAGCACAGTGGATAGAGCACCGGCCCTGGAGTCAGGAGTACCTGAGTTCAAATCTGGCCTCAGACACTTAACACTTACTAGCTGTGTGACCCTGGGCAAGTCACTTAACCCCAATTGCCTCACTAAAAAAAAAACAAAAAACTATCCATTACCAGTGACAATAATAGTGCTTAGAGAGCTCTTTCTACAAATAGCCAGGGAACGTGACGGCCCAGGCGAGGAGGGAGAACCTTCCCGGCATGGCAGACGGCAGACAGTGCCAAGGTGTGGAGATGGGAAAGGGATTGTCACGTCTGAAAATCAGCCCTGCTGGGTCAGAGTCAGGGCGAGGAGTGAGGCATAATACAGTAGCTCATCCTTTGTTCTCAAAGAAGACCCATAACATCAGGAGGTGCTGTTGACTTGCACTGAATTGGATTTCAGTGAGGCAGGGCTGTGCAAAGTCACCAGCCTCACTGTCCTCTGGAGCTATCTGGGGCCAGCGGCAAGATCTGCATCAGGAGGCCAGGAGATGGCCCCAGACGCAGTGGGAAGTCTTGGCCTTTTTAACCTTAGGTCTTTTCCAGGCCTCAGTTTGTCTGAGGCAACACCCAATCATTGATTAAGGCTCAGTAAGAAATGATGCAAACAAAAAGAATCAACATGGGAAGGGAAGATCCTCAGAGGTTCTGGCCAGAAATGAACCATTTGCTATTTACCCTCACTTTGAGCCATCAAAACCCAAACAAGGAGCAAGTGAAGCTTGGGCTAAAACCCATCCATGAGAGCTCCAGTGATTCCGATTTAAAGGCATAGCCAAGTAGCGCCATTTGCATCCCAATGGGCTTTATCAAAGCCTGGTTTTTCAGAGCTCTATTTCAAGAAATCATAAATGAAAACTACATGAGGGGGCAGCTAGGTGGTGCCGTGGATAGACAACCGGCCCTGGAGTCAGGAGGACCTGAGTTCAAATCCGGCTTCAGACACTTAACACTTACTAGCTGTGTGACCCTGGGCAAGTCACTTAACCCCAATCGCCTCACTTAAAAAAAAGAAAACTACAGGAGACAAAAGTTAATGGTCACAGTTTAAAAAAACAAAACAAAATACTGATGGAATAAGTAAGTAGGGAAGAAAATAATCTAGCCCCAAGATATCTTGTGAAGAATAATTGAACACAATGTATATTTCTTTGAACAGAGCACCCATGTGTAAGGGTATGGCTCTGGACATGGACAGGGGGAGAAAAGCAAGGTGTAAGAAGACTAAAAAGGTAAGAAGGGATGCTCAGGTGAAGGGATCCTCAAGGGTAATAAGGCTGCTGGGTCTCAGGGGAGAAAGAAGTGGATAGAGTAAGGAGAAGAGTCCAGAGAGGAATGTAAGGTATATCCCTAGCCCATAGCACAGTGACAGGTAGAAAGCACTTTAATTTCTCTCTCTGCCTGGCTGTCTCTGTCTCTGTGTCTGTCTCTCCCTCCATCCCTCCTCTCCTCTTTCTCTCTCTCTTCTCTTCCTCTCTCCTCTTCTCTTTGTCTTTCTCTCCTCTGTTCCTTTTCCTTCCCCATTACAAAAATCAATTAATACACAAGAATTCACTAATATTAAACATAAAAACTCAGTAGTTGGATAATGGCTAGTGGGAAAGCCACAAGAACTGTTTCTATCTGAATTCCATGCAACGTAAAGATGAAAAATAGGAACAACTAATCAGGGAAATGGAACAATCTCTGCCAGTCTCTGGGCTCAGCACCCACCAAGAGGCCAAGTTGACTCAGATGTAGGGAGCACAGCAGTTGTTTTACACTCATTCTGACACAAGTAAGGTTCAGTAAGTGAAGTTGTTATATGGGCACAGCATCTAATAAGGACTGAGATGCCTTCGGGTAAAGAGACTTAGCAAGAGAAAACTGGAGCTCTGCTCTTCTTCTTCTTCTTCTTCTTCTTCTTCTTCTTCTTCTTCTTCTTCTTCTTCTTCTTCTTCTTCTTCGCTGGGCAATGAGGGTTAAGTGACTTGCCCAGGGTCACACAGCTAGTAACTGTCAAGTGTCTGAGGCCATATTTGAACTCAGGTCCTCCTGAATCCAGGGCCTGTGCTTTATTCACTGCACCACCTAGCTGCCCCCAGCTCTGCACTTCTTGAATTATAAATCACTAAGTTGCCAAAGGCCTGTGTCTAATCAGAATTACCAGGAAGACAAAGAAAAGGAGGCAATTGGAGGTGCGATACCACCCTGCCAGCCCCTCCCACCAGGTATATTGATAATATCAGGTTGTGTGCATCGAGGCTGATGAATAAGATGGAGAGAGATAAAGGGGAGCCCCTCACTAGTTTCAAAGGACACATCCACCAGAGAGGGGACCGTTGTCAGAAATTAAACCCCACCTCTTTTGTTCTGGAACTGATGACAAAGCACCAGTTCAATTACAAAAACAAAAAACCAAAAACCAACAACAACAAAAACAAAAACCTCTAAGGGGGAGGTGACAATTCTGCCCTAGGATTTTTATTTCTCTCTGTGCCAAATTCTTGCCATGTGGAGATAACCACCAGACCACATGATCCCTTTCTTCAGGCTACAAGATGTCCTCTCTGTATAATTCAGAGGAGAGAAAGACAAAGAGAAGAGGAGAGAGGAAGAGAAGAGAGAGATTCGTCCTTTTATTTGTGGGTGGTTTGGGGCAAGGGTGTGAATTATGATGCTTAGGGCTGGGCTGTTCTCAAGTCTTCTTCTGTTCAGATACAAGGCTATGGAAAGAAGAGAACACATCCCAAGGGACAGGGACTACTTTTAATAGCCAAAGAGTAGTGATGGACACCCTGAAAAGGTGACTAGAGGACTGAAGAGTCTGAGCAAGTTGGCTGAGTTTCCTTCCCGATTTCTCCTTGTCGGGCTTTTGTTTGGGTTTGCTGGCTGAGGAAGGATCACAGATGGAGAACATCACTTAGCACAGTGTCTGCCACACAGGAGACACTTAAAAACATTTACTGACTGACTAAACTAGGAGAGGGCATCTACTTCTCCCCATGCTGTGACTCCTCTTCCAGAAAGGATCGACCCCCTCCTCACTTTACAGATGAGGAAACAGACTCAGGGAGATTAAGTGACTAGTCCAGAGCTATACAGGGAGGGTCAGAGGCAATATCTGAATATAGTTCCTTCCCATCCCCAAGTCAGGTTGACTCCTGCTGTCCCTTACCACCTCGCTATTCAATCCTTGTGGTATTTGCCAAGAAATAGCCTCTTTAAGGCTTTCTGTTTGCCAGGCAGTTCCTTTCTCTTTCTTCTAAAAATGTGTTGATTTTATTCCCTTTGGACAGATTCATCAGAAAAAGGCAAAGAAAAAAGGTGAGAAATCTAAGTGAGAAAGTTGTCATGAGGCTGAGGCCCTTTATACTCAGTCAAGCCTCATGAGGACCAAGGTACCTCCGTGCCAGGACATTTGTCCTGCCTGGTCAGCACTTCTGCTTCTCAATGTCCACATGGGCTTGTGGAACTTTGAAAATGGAAGAAATTTGGCCGAGGATGGTTCATGACACACATTTATTCTAAAGGGGTGTGTGCTATACTGTATGATTGAGAACCAATCACACCAGCCTTTGTTCTGGCCAGGCTTGGTTCGGGGTTCACTTGTGTTATGATTTGTGACTGTTGGGCAGAGGTATAGGGAGTCAATTACAATGACGAAATGGTCAAGTTAGATGCTGGGTCACAGAAATGATCTAGGCACTGACTGGATCTTAGATGCAAAGCTATAAAAACAAAGCAAGATCATTGAGTCCAATCCTGGTATATCATGGCTGAGGAAACAGAGTTACAAAAGAGGTTAAGTGTCTTACCTAAAGTCACAAAGGCAATAAGTGGAAAGATGGGGCAGGGAGGAAGGGAGTAGAGAGAGAGAGAGAAGGACATAGGCATAGAGGAGAGAGGAAGGAAGGAAGGAAGGAAGGAAGGAAGGAAGGAAGGAAGGAAGGAAGGAAGGAAGGAAGGAAGGAAGGAAGGAAGGAAGGAAGGAAGGAAGGAAGAGGGGCGGGAGGGAAGGAGGGAGAAAGGCATGCTAAACTGCTGTATTGTCTACAGATAGAATAATATAAGAAGAATACTTCTGGGGGTGTCAGAAGCTCTGTGGTCCAGTGTACACTGGGAGGTACTGAACTTGAAATGAAAGGTGAATTAATCCCCAGCCCTGCTGGGACCTCTGGGATCTCATGCTTCCCTTCGTCATCTGCAGAGAAGGGCCCTGGGCTGGGCAGCCTTCAGATTCCTTCCACTTCTTACCATCTTGTCCTGTGAGCCCATAATCTGTCTCTGCTTCTAAGCAGAGCCCCACCAAAGTGGGCTCCTTGGGAGTCAGTGGCTTCCCTGTCACAGAACCAGTGATTAAAGACAATGGTTACAAATACCTGGTTTCTTCCCAGTGACAAGCCATCAGCATAAAGCTATCAGGGGGAAGGTAGGAAGTTAAAGGACTTCCTAGTATTCTGAAAACAAAGCATGCTGGAAAAACACATTTAAGGTAATTAACATCTCCACACTAACCAACACCATAGACACTTCTAGAACTGGACAGCGGTCTGTAACTCATTTGGAAACCCAGCCCTGTATCATATTAATGAAACAAAGTGCTTATCAGCCTAATGCAGATTGTCGATCTTGGGTGAATCACTGAATTCCTCCTCACCCTTTAAACAAGAGTGTTGCATTGTATGATCTCCAAGTCTTCTAGGTCCTAAAGTCTGTGCTTTGACTGCATCACAGAGAGCTATGGGCAAAAATCTAAAGGGGGTACGTTGAAATCTTCCCATCTTTCTTGATTTTTTTCTAATGCAGCAAATGGATTTTCCAGACACAATTCATTGTCAGGCTGACCATTTCCCTTGAAAAGCTGCCGTTCCCAACAAGCTAAATCACAGACAGAATCAGAGACTCCTGCTCTGAAGCAACAAAGGAGTTTCCTTTGCTCCGAGCCCACTCCAGGCGGCTGTGTGGGGTCCATCTTTGTCCTCCTGATGCCTTCTCAGGTGGCAGCTTTCCCACATCATTTAGCCCTGGGCAAATGCCCCAATTCCTTTCTTTGTGAAATGAAGATCCAGTAAGAAATCCTACCCGCACCTCTAAGATTCTTCATCCCGAATACCCAGAATGGAAGCTTCCAATGCCATTGCTCTGACAGAACATAAGTTTGCACCCAACGAGCCTGTTTAGGGACCATCCATTGCCAGTGATTCTGTCTGGACTCTCAGCTCCCATCACAGTTCTCAGCCAGATGTGTCTGGCAGCAACTTTTACAGCCGGGTGCCTGGAACATCACTGCACTGTAATTTCACGGGCAGCTGAGGGAACTCATAAAGCCACCCATTACCTCTGGAATCCTCACCACCAAAATGTCTTCAGTGGGAAAATGCAGACTTCTTTGCTCTGTTGATTCATTTGACACTAGTGATTCTTTCCAGGAACCTTTAAAGATCCATTGTGGACCATTTGCTTTGAATGCAAAAGTAACCTCTCAGCTGGTTTTCATCGACTATCTGCCTTCCACCATTTCTGCTAGCCAGTGGGACGAGTTTAGAATGGAAGCTCCTTAAGGTCAGCATCCAGCACAGTCCCTGGCACAGAGTAGGTGCTTCAAAAGGATGACTGATTGGTTGACTGAGGCAAAGTTCTTTGAAGACACTTTGAAATGTCAGCCAAAAACTTTAATGTAATCTTCAGCTGCATCAGGAGAAGGAGGTTTCCAGGAGTAAGAAGATGAAATTCCTCCTGTTCTCCCTGGTCAGACTGTTCTTGAGTCTTATAATCATTTCTTGGCATCACAATTTATAAGAGAGAGAGATGACTGGAGAGTCTCCCAAGGAGGGTGAGTGGGATGATTACGTTCCACTTAGATTATGCGACCCAAAGATCAACTCAAGACATCGAGCCTGCTTGGGCTGGAGTAGAGAAGACTCGGGGGCACTGGAAGCTGTCTCCAGGCATCTGAAGGCCTGTCATTTGGAATATGGATCCAATTGGTTTAGTTTGACCTCGGAGAACAGAATTAGGAATAATAGGTGCAATTTAGACTGTCAGGAAAAACTTCCTAAAAATTAGAGCCATCGCAAAATGGGCTCCTTGGGAGTCAGTGGCTTTCCCATCACTGAACCAGTGATGAAAGACAATACTTACAAGCACTTGGTTTTCTTCCCAGTGACACGCAATCAGCATAAAGCTATCATGAGGAAAGGTAGGAAGTTAAAGGACTTCCTAATATCCTGAAAACAAAGCGTGATGGGAAAATACACTTAAAGTAATTAACATCTACACACTGCCAGTCTCCATATATACTTCTAGAACTGGAAAATGGTCTGTAACTCATTTGGAAAGCATTCTTACCAAAACAGAAAACAAAAAGGCCTGTTATCACATTAATGAAACAAAGTTCTTATCACCCTAACAGAGCTATGAAAAACTAATTTGTTGTTGTTCAGTCATGCCCGACTCTTTGTGCACCGTACTGTCCATGGGGTTTTCTTGACAAAGATACTGGAGTGGTCTGCCATTTGCCATTTCCTTCTTCAGCTCATTTCACAGGTGAGGAAACTGAGGCAAACAAGGCTAAATGATTTGCTGAGGGTAACACAGCCAGTGAGTGTCTGAGGTCAGATTTGAACTCAGATCTTCCTGACTCTAGGTCTGGTGCTCTATCTACTAGGCCACATAGCTGCCTCCCATGGAAAGATAAATACTTCTCATCAAAACTGAGGAGGAAGGTTGCCTCCGGACAACATAAAAAATAATAAGCAGGTTTAATAAATTAAAACATAATAAACAGATTTAAAACTTAGAGAAATGCTTCTGGAGAGAAGGCAGCTAAAGTCTGTCCAACCACAGTGATAATGGCTAATGATAGGCGCCTGTCACTGAATTTGTCAAATGCAATTTAACAGAATGTGTTTACCTCCAGATGGAGTCTATGATATGACTGAGGTCCAGGTGAAGAATCGAAAGACCCTATGTGGGTGTTTTGTGGCCAATGTCCTCATGAACTGAGCCCTCAACATAGATGAATAAAGAAGTGCCAGATACACAGTGACTGAGGCATCCAGATTCATATAGAGAAACGAAGGGGCGGGGGCACCAGAGAGTGCACATGGGCTATCCAAAAGGAAGCCAGATTTACTGATTGATGCAGATAAGGCAAGGAAAGAGAAGAAAACATACAACACATCACAGCCATCTTCAACCATTTAGTACCTCCAGAATACCTAGGAAGACACGACCTCGCGGCTAGAAACATACATTGGAAACTGCCTGTATTTCACAAATTACTCAATGACAAATTGCCACACTATGCCTACAGCCTTAGAATACCCTTGATAATTCAATAAATAAACCATATGGGATTTGATCCATTGTCACTTAGTAAAAATCGCTGCCTGCGACTGACCAGACAAAACATTGGCTGATAAATATTTAAGAACATTTTAACAAATGTCACCATAGTATTTACTTCCGATATCTAAAGTACATGGAATGAAGAGCTTCTGACCTATAGAGACCTAGAAAAAGAAAGCAGGATTGTGTGGGTGGGGAATGACCTATCTGCCACCAGAATTGTCCCAAGGATGCTCTCAGGGAAATACAGAGTATGAGTGATTTTATCTACCTGTGTAATAATGGCTGCATTCAGAGTGTGGAAAGGCTTCCAAAGCACTTGACTCAACATTTATCATCTCATGTGACCCTCACAACAACCCTGGGACATAGGGACCATTCATATCCCTATTGTCCAGGTGAGGAAACTGAGGCACAAGGTATTTAAGTGACTTTTCCAGGGTCACAGAGCCTGGAAATGGCTGGATCTAGATTTGAATTCAGGTCTTTCTGACAGCAAGTCTGACACTCTATCCACTGGGCCACCTAGCAGCATCTCTAGGTAGCATTCCCCAAAATATGAAAGATGAAAGATGAGAACGAGTCAAAAATAATAACTTACATTTACATGACACTTGAAGGTTTGCACAGCGCTTTACATGTTATTTGATCCTCGGGACCGCCATGGGAGGTAGATGCTATTATTATCCCCATTTTGCATATAAGGAAACTGAGTTTTAAAGAGGCTCTCCAATGCTTTGAGCTCCTGGTTATATTTGGATTTGGATTTCATAGCATCAGAGTATCCCAGATCACAGAAGCTCTTGTAGGTCATCCAGTCTAGCTCCTTCACTCGACAGGTGAGAAAACTGAAGCCCAGAGAGCTTACATTACTTACCCCAAATCACAAAACCAGATCCAAAGTAGGATTTGAATACAGGTCTTCCTGACTTCAGGCCCTACTACAACAGTGGTTCATGTAGGCAGAAGAGGGTATAGGCAGTGCTCCACAGAGCTCTACTCTCCCTATAAGACCAACAAATTCCTTGGATGCATCCATTGCTTTCCAACATCCATTATTTTTGTTACCTGTGCTTGGATGCCCCTTTACTCGATCTCCACCATCCAAATGTCCCTATGCCTCATGTCCCACTTTAAATAAGACCTCTTCCCTGAAGCCTTCTGGTCTCTCCCTAGTTAGAAATGTTCCTTCTTTCCTTGCCTTACTAGACTAAAAGAGCAAGAGCTGGCCCCGGTGGAGCTCCTAGGGGCTGCCCTGCATCGGTCTATTTTGAGAGTCTCTTCAGGCAGGAGATCCAAGAGGAAACCTTTGGGCTGTGGGTCTGCTTGGCCAGCTAGCTCTGTTCTGGCAGAACTGCTCCTCTGGAAGGAGGCCAAGCAAGATCTCCTAGGGACAAAGAATTGTTTTGTTGTTCAATCATTAGCCCTGTCTGGATCTTCATGAGCCCATAGACCACAGCTCCCCAGGCCCTTCTGTCCTCCCTTATCTCTCTAAGCCCATACAAGCTCATGCTCCTCACTTCCATGACACCATCTGTCCATATCGTCTGTCTCCATTCCTTTCTCTTTTTACCTTCAATCTTTCCTAACTCAGGGTCTTTGCCAAAGAGTCCCATCTTCTCATCATGTGGCCAAAGTGTTTCAGCTTCAATATTTTGCCTTCCAGTGAACATCCTAAATTAATTTACATATTGACTGATTTGACCTCCTTGCTGTTCAAGGACTCTAAGGTCTTCTCCAGCATCACCATGGAAAAGCATCGATTCTGTGACGCTTCTAGATCACTCTCGTGGCCATACATTGCTACTGGAAAGGCCATAGCTTCAGCTCTACGGACCTTTGTTGGCCAGGTGAGGTCTCTGTTTCTTAGGAAGCTGTCCAGACCTGTCAGAGCTTTCCTTCCAAGGAGCAAGCATCTTTGCCTTGTGTCTGTTGTTTGCAGGCGCCTTCCTCATGTATTTCTGGGGTTGTGTTGTTCCCTTCACTGCTTGTGTTTCTAGGGAAGTTTGATATGCCAGACTGGGCTGCAAGCTGCCTGAGGTTGTAAGCACAGACGTCTGAAAAGGTTTGAAAGGCGAGGAAAGTGTGACACCAGGTCAGCAAGAGCTTGGTCCTGGAAATACTTTTTAAGCACCTCCCTGTCCTCTTGGACGTGCATGGCTGATCAGAGGAGGACGACACTACCAAGCAGATGCCACAGGGACCAGCTATTGTAGAGCATTGGCTAGATCATATCCTCCATCAAGGCCAGGACAATATCTCAGTTATCCTTATATTTCCCCAGCATAATGCTTTGCATATGGCATGAGATTAATACATAGTTGATGGTGCAGATGAATGAAATGAAACTTTCCTCTCTCCTATGCTTGAGTCCTAGAAATACAACTTTTAAAATCTAAGGGCACAGTAAACGTATTATAACTATAAATGGAAGCAATACATAATACATTTGGTTTCTTCTTCATGCCACTAAATTGTAAAAAATATTTAAAATTAGATGTCACGCTATTAGGTATGTGCCACAGAAAAGAATAATTAAGTATATTTGATCTCATTCTTGTTTGACTGTCTTCAGTCTAAAAAATAACAATACAACTAACAACTTGTAAGCAGATCGATGTCACCAAAAACAAGGAAAATGCATCCTGGTCCATGGTTCTTGTTTGGAAACCCTCTGAGCAAGATTGATGGAAGATGGGAATCGTTAATGTTGATGGGGTTGTGAAAAGAGGTCACAAAGATAAGGCTTTGTTGGTGGAACAGTGAGCTGATTCAGCCATTCATTCTGGAGAGCAATTGGGAATTATGCAAATAATAAACCAAAATACCCATACCAGTGACTCAGAGATCCCACTTCTGGGCATACGCCCGAAGACATCAATGACAAAAAGCGAGGCCCCATAAACAACAAAATACTCAGAGGGAAAAAGAGGGAAAAACAAGGTAAATGCCCATCAGTGAGAGACTGGCTAGACAAGTCCCGGTAAACGAATGTGAGAAGATGCAGAGAAGCATGAGAACTCAACAGACCTAGAACACAGGACATGACTACAAGAACGTCCTTGTGGAGAAGAAAAGCAGGAAGACAACTGAAACCAAGCAATATGAAAGGACAGCAAGGAACCAGCCCCAAAGAGGAGATGGAAGAAGGCAAGCCCCCGCCCTCTCTACTGTTCCTTGGCAGATGTGGGATCTTGCCTATATCAGAATGTTTCTTAACCTATAGAGGTTAATTTGGGGAAACTTTTATTCCTTCTCCCTTGTTTTTAAATTATTCGTTATAAGTGAGGACTTTCTGGCAGAGATTTGGGAGAGACACAGCAGACAATATTAGTGACACAAACACGAAAGATCAAGACGATTTTATATTATTTTTTATTCGGCAAGTAAGAGCTGGGGGAGGGGGAGGGGAGTGCCAGCATCTGTAACTGCCTAATAGCGAGCTTTTAAAAAGATTCTTCCTTCCTAATCAGGGAGCTTGCAGTGTCTCTGACTTTCAGCGAGTCAGTGTGGTATGAGTATTAGACCAGGCAGTCAGGAAAACCGGGGTCCCAATGCTACCTCTGCCACTGACTAGCCAGGGACCAAGGACCGGCCTTTTAGCCTCTTCTTCCTCACCTGCAAAAATGCAAAGGATAGGGGGGCAGCTAGGTGGAGCAGTGGATAAAGCGCCGGCCCTGGATTCAGGAGGACCTAAGTTCAAATCCGGCCTCAGACATTTGACACTGACTAGCTGTGTGACCCTGGGCAAGTCACTTAACCCTCACTGCCCTGCCAAAAAAACAAATGCAAAGGATAGAAAGGACTTGTCTCGAAGATGAGGGATTGTGGGGTTCAGATAAGATAATGGATATAAAAGCACTTTGCAAGCCTTAAAATTCGAGATATGTGTGTGTGTGCGTGTCAATTATTATTGTTGTTATTATTAATTATTGTTATTATTATCTCAGAGTGACCAGGCCTCTGGCTTGATGAGAATATCTTTCTCTGAGCCTCCTACTTCTCTCTTGAGGAGCTCAAGCAGGGTTTATAGAGTAATAAAGGACATCTTTGATAAATTTTTAACGATCGGGCTATTGGGGAGAGGTATTTTTAAGTTTAATCACTTTCTAAGATCTAGAAAATCAATAAAACAATAAACTGGGCCCTGATTTTTAGTGATTGCCAATTTCTGAGGGTGTAAATGTTCACACTGAAAGTTTAACAAGCTGGTGAAAGCTGGTCCCAGCACAGCCTGGACAATGGAGCAAAGCACTCGACTGGCTTCAACTCTACAGAACTGGCATCTAAAGTGATGATTGTTTATACGGCAAAGGCTCATGATTCCTCCTTGAAGATTGCATGATAGCATGATGAACTTGCCTCTTAAGCCTTCACTCCTCAAACCTTTATGCTAATTTGAATTTGTGACTCTCCTTTTTACTACAGGCCATTTCCTTTTATGTCCCTGCCTATTAGTAAGAAAATCCTTTTTCTCTTAAAGATGAAACTATGTACTCAATGGGTCACACTGTGCTCTGGACACTTACTGCAGACCAGGATAGACCAACAAGAATCAAGCTCATCTCCACACCCTTTCCAACCATCCCAACAGAAATTTGAACTCTGCTCCTGAGGCCTCAGAGCTCAGAGAGGTGAGACTTTGGCCTTATCCTGCCTGGAAATGACCCTCCAAGTCTCTGATGCTTTCCAAGGTTCCCTGGCTATGCCTTGAAGAGGCTGCCTTTCCCACTCCCCTTTGTTCACCATCTCCACACACACACACACACACACACACACACACACACACACACCGTAGAATGTAAGCTCCTTGACTGCTATGGCTGAGCAATGGTATCTGCACTCCGAGATGAGGTTGCTATAAATTTAAATTAAATTATTCATGAACAAGGTTAATTGTCTTACTTTGTCACAGGAGACTTTTCACAGAGGGAGGATTCACTGAGATAGTAACTGGAAAGAGCTTAGCGCAGTGCCTGGCACGCGGTAAGTGCTTTATGAATGTGGCCCTGCTTATGATGTTTAGAAAGGCCTCTATCAATTCTCCAGTAGAGATGACGCCAGCTCTTTATTTGGTATAAATGCTGGTTACAATGCTTAAAAAAAAACATTTATTCCCACGTATTCTAGAATTTTTAAAATAAAAGGGTGTTGTTATATTTTGTGTAAATAAATAAATGAAAGGATGTAAGCTCCTTGAGAGCAGGGATCATCTGGCTTGTTTTTATTTGTATCCCCAGTGCTTAGTGCCATGCCCACTGCCTGTGTCTACTCAATGCTTGTTCTCTCTCTCTCCTCCCCCCTCCCTCCCTCCCTCTTTCTCTCCTCCCTCCCTCCCCGCCTCGTTAAAATTCCATGCTTGACACTAGCCCCCAAACAAAATCACTGTGCTCTTAATTCATTTGCATCGTCCTTTGACAGAGCAACTTACCGCAATCTGGGTTTTGAATTTAAAACAGTAGCAAGAAAAAAAAATCCACCAATATGCATTCATGAAGTTCCTACTGTGTGCCAGCCATTATGTCAGGCACTGAGATTGTAAAGACATAAATTAAAGTCTCTGAGCCCCGGGGAGGGGAAATACCAACCAGGCAATCAGTTAACATGCACTTTTATACGTCTATTATGTGCCAGTAACTATGTGAGTTGTGGGGACATAAATACAAAAATGAGACTGTTTCTGCCATCCGAGAGCCTCTTATCATCCTCCTAGCAGAGCCAACATGAAAGGGATAGGAATGGGACCTGTGATTGCACTGCAGGAGGGCCAGTGCAGGTCCACACCTTCCCTGCAACTCTGGAAGAGAGGTGCCTGGAGCATAGAAAAGTCAAGGGACTTGGCCAGGGTCACACAGCATGTGTGTATCAGACACAGGGATCAAAGTATCCTCCTGACACTAAGGCCAACTTCCTACCCACTGTGCCACACTATCTACAGGCAGCTAGCAGTTAGGGCACTGGGCCTAAGTCAGGAAGAATTCACATCCAGCCTCGGACACTTAGTAGCTGTGTGAACCTGGGCCAGTCACTTCATCTTTAACTGCTTCAGTTTACTCAACTGTAAAACGATGGTGATAATAGCACCTGCCTTTCAGAGTTGTGGTGATGATCAGTGGGAAGAAAGTGAGAGCTCTTTAACAGAATGAAATGACAGGTTCAGGAGAGAAATCTTTCAATCAGCCCTAGTCCAGGGGGCAACACTAAATCTTTGCTCCTTGTGGAGACTGGGAGAGCGACCGTGAATGAATGGACATTGCCAATCAATGGGCAGACTGTGGGACAGGTCAAGAGTCTGACCTCAGCTAACAAACACTTGGCTCATCTAAGCTAGCAGTTCTTTCTGTTCCCATTATTTCCAAGAACATTTCAGATCAACTCATCAGTTCTGTCTCCCTTCTACTGCACCAGATGCACATTCTCTCTCTGCCATTAAGCAGGTGGTGAGATTCTACTAGACTTGGGAAGAGAATTGTGGGATCTGTAAACCAATCCAATGAGAATGAGGGACATCCTTGCCCATGGAAAATCATCCCTTTGACATAAATATGTGCAAGATGGTTTTCTGAGAATGTGGAAATGTGGCTTCCCTGTCTCTACCTATATAAAACAAATGCACTCTTCAGCTATGGGAATTTATAATATTTGGGTAGTGTTCACATGAATGTATGGGTCACCTAGATTTGATAGAGCTACCTTATCATCCAAATGGATTTTATGAGACCCTGGATTAATAGGAGCAAAATGCCTTTTGCTTGAAGACTTCAAACTGAAGTCAGACAGTCCTTATTCACTTTCCCCAAGAGAATAAACAAACTTAAATTCCCCTTTGAAATTCCCATTCACTATCTTCTTTCCCCAGGAAAGGAAATAGATCTTATTGTTCTCCTGATCAACTATCTAGACGTCCTGGTCTTTGATAAAGCCCTTCCTGTTTCCACATAATCTAACCATAGCATCTGCTTTAAATTGAGCTATTAAGCTGATTTGTATTGTTTAACTGATTTACATTTATAGTATTTGCTTTGGGTTGATTTACATCATACTAACAAAGTTAACCTACAACCAGTGAGCAAAGAAACCTTAAATACCCTTAGGAAGATGGAGTCTTTGAGCCCTGTGGGAAGGGTCTTCAGCATGGCCATGTTATATTTCTTCTTGAGACAAAATAAATTGGTATTGTGTTTTTTCTGTCTGTCTCTGATCTGGTTTTTCCTGTAGAAGAGACATTATGTTCTCTGATCTGTTTTGTTCATAGGAGGATAGGTATGGAAACAAATTGTAGGAGACATTATAAAATTGATTTCTCCTATCTGTTTGTTATTATTTTTGTAGGAGAGGCAAATAAAACATTTAATTTTGACAGTAGATACATCTGTTCATGGTCTTTCCAACTCTAAGAGTCAGAAGACCAAGTTTACTTCCTAGCTGGTCCTTAGGTTCCACATTTGCTCTCCCACCTCCATACCTTCACATAATGGCCCCTTGCTCTCTGGAAGGCAGCCATGCCATGGAGTCTCCTGAGTTCCTCAAGGCTCAGCTCAGGTAACATCCAGTACATGAAACATTTCCTGACCCACCCTCCTCTTGACCTCTTCCATGTCCTGTCCCTTTTGAAATGAATGTATGTAGGGACAGGAGTTGTAGGGACGGAGGTCACTGAAGCGGTCCACTGCTTAAAATAGATGAAGCCTTCTAATGAGAGCACGTCTCACTGGAGCAATTAATAAGTATGAACCAGATGTGAATATCACCTGGGCATCAACCCCAATTCATCAAAAGGCATTTCCACTTGGTGCAACAGGAAGCCAGTTTGGATTGGCTAAGAGACTTGGCCATGGCCTGGCCAGACTTGCTTCAAACAGCAAACCAGTTCCGAACCCAGGGTTTCTGGCTGCTTGGGGTAGAAGCCTCACAACCAAGCACTGCAGAGAGAATCTTCTCGGGGAGAAGAGCCTTCATCTCTTCTTCAGTCTTGGCTGGAGGACTACCCCTGAGCTTCCATGGGAAAGGGGAAGTGGACTTTCTTATTGGTGTCCTCAGAACAGCAATAACTATTTCAATGACTGCATCAGGAGCGAAGAGACTGTGACAAGGAAAGAGATTCAGCAGTCTGTTAGAAAAAAGCCCAGCAGAGGGGGCAGCTAGGTGGCGCAGTGGATAAAACACCAGCCTTGGATTCAGGGGGACCTGAGTGGGAATCTGACCTCAGACACTTTACACTTACTAGCTGTGTGACCCTGGGCAAGTCACTTAACCTTCATTGCCCTGGGGGGGGGGGGGCAGCAGAAACGGTATACCAGACCTAAGGGGAACAATTTGAGGTCTCCAGGAAAGGGACTTCTGGAAGTTCTCTAAACTCAAGCCCATGTTCCCCTTTGACTACACTTGTACTGATTTTTAGGGAGATGTTTTGGGACCTTTAGGGAGATGCTTTGTACCAACTATATTGTCAGAGTAAATGTTCATTTCTAAAATCGAATTGCCCAGTTCACTAACTGACATCAACCAATAATCATGGCAAGAAGAACGGCGGGTGTGGGGGGGGGCAGTGTTTGCAAGTTGAAGCTCTAGAAATTCAAGTCCCCGATGACCCTCTTGGCTACCCCTAGGATCCTGAAGGTAGGAGTCATAGTCAAGCTCCAGTGGCCCAGTGACTCTGCCTGTCAGTGTGAGTTGGAAGAAGTCCAGTACATGGGCTACTTGAGTATTATTCAATTGTGTCCACCAGTGGTGTCAAAGGCAAATAGAAATGAGGGCCACTGACCCTATCCCTATGAGTCATATATTGACTTAGAAAGTCATTCCCATCACGCATGTCCTTTGTGGTTTTATTTATTTTGTTAACTATTTCCCAATTACATTTTAATCTGGTTCAGCCCAGAGGAGTGCTGTGGGCTCTATGAGGGGAGGGATTATTGGGGGTTTGTCTTTGTATCCCCAGCAACTAAAATCTGTGCCTTGAATATAGTAGGTACTTAATGTGTGCTTCTGGACCAGGCCCTGCTGCCAGACTCCCAGTCACTTTGCTTCTGGGCCTGAGTTTGCACATGTATATCTTGGTGTAAGCCATCTTAATGGCCCCTTCGAGTCCCACCACTCCATGATTCTCTCATTTTTCTCCATGAAGGTTTGCCAATATACCTCGCTTATGATCTACAATCCTGGTTACTCTAGAAGTGGAATTCTTTTCCAAATCGATAATTCTAGGACCGCACCAAAATGTGTGGGGTCTTTATGATAAAGTTAAAGGTTTACCAGAAATCTACTCATTGGGGAGTATGAAGCACCCAATTAAACTATGAAGATAAGCTCCAAGACAGAAAATGCAAGCAAAGCATCTTACATGATGCATCATCTGTTTGGGAGCTGAAATGTCCCCCTGTGCTATTGACTTCCAAAGGTGAGGTGGCCATGGATTGAAGGCAATCATTGTGATTGCTGTCATTGTCCTGCATCTTAGATTCAATTCCAAACTAATCACACCAGCCAGATAAAATGAATTAAGCCAAAGGAATCCTGTTTTTCTCTGTGACTCTGTGATTAAATATTAACATTTTAGATGATTCACATGGAAAGCTAAATATTGTGGAAACCTTTACATCATCCGAGGAGCTAAACTGAGACTCATTCCAGGGTAAAGCCTGCTCCAGAGCTGATATCAATCCCGACAAAATAGTGAGTTAGAGATCTTAGCTTCAGGTAATTACATACTTCACATTCAGATGTTGAAATAATGCTTGACATTCCTGCTCAATGGAAAGGCGTTTGCAATTTAAATCCAGAGACATTAACCCCCCTGCTGTCGCCCTTGTCCTAAGCCATGCGTTGATACACAAAATTTCCTGGTATAAAACTGTATCATGCTTTCAGCATTTGACATAAAATTTATCACAAAATATAGCGGCAAGTCTCTTTCATTACAACATAAGATACCCAGAAAAGCAACTGAATAGTAAATCTGGGAGTCATTCAACTGTTTTCCAGTTTATCCTTCCCAAGAAATGGCCCCATTTGTCTTACAAGGGAAGGGAGAAAGGGGGGAGGTAAGGGAACAAAATGAACCCCTAGCCATGGAAATGTGACCTCCCTCCTCAATCAGACAGAGGACTTCTTCCTCCAGCCAGCACTGGTCCGACATTGTGTGAGCTTTGTTCATTCAGCCCCCATCCCCATTTTCTAAAGTTTCCCCCCTTTCTACCTTATCCCCATGATGTCAGAATGACATTCCAACAGCATAGTATAGGCAGAGAAAAGCTACACATTTACTTAGAGAACCTGGGTTCAGATTCTACCTCTGATACGTATTACCTGTGTGAGCATAAGCAAATCAAAGCACTTCCTTGTGCCTCAGTTTCCTTATCTGTAAAACAAGGAAGTTAAACTATGGGTCCCTTCCAGACCCTCTGAGCCTTCCTGAAACTCATTTTTCTCAACTATAAAGTGGGATGTTGGACCAGAGGACCGCTAAGGTTGTTTATTCAATAAATATTTATGCAGCATTTACTATGAGTCAGCACTGTGCTAAGCACTGGGGTACAAACAAGAAAAGGAAAGGCAGTCCCTGCCGTGAGAAGTTTGCAATCTAACAGGGGAAGAGAACACAAAGGGGTGAGCAAGAGGCGCTCACAGGTGGAGGATGATGGTGGTGGAGCTGAGTCCCAGGAGTCACCTGCTGAGCCCTCTTTAAGTGGAGGGGGGAGACGGAGTTTATTCATTTCCTCCCTTCAGTCAGGGAGGAAGAGGCTGAGCGTGTAGATGAGGTGTGAGTAACAAAGCTGATGCCATCTGAGATGAGGTCAATGTAACGCTTCAATGGGCTGTGATCACAACTATCCGGATACTTCCTCCTTCAGCAATGCAGAGTGTAACCTCCTATCATACTTGTCGGTCCCAGTCAGCTCCTTCCTGTGGTCTCAGAGATCAGGGAGGCTTTCCATGGGGAGAAAAGACCTTTTTTCTATATCTCTTCACCACTGTATGGATCCTACAGTCCTTGCTACCAAGGGAACTTATATTCTATTGAGAGAGACAATAAGTACACATATAAGTGTGTATGTGAATGTGAGTGTAAGTCGGTCACTGAGTAATCAATTTGATTCCAATGCAGTTAAAGAAATCACAGAAATGGGTAGGTTAGGAGGTGTTAATATATTAAACTAGGGAAGAAAGGAGGAAATGGGGGAAAGGAAGAAAAGAAGGAAAGAAAGAAGGGAGAGAGGGAGGGAGGGAGGAAAGAAGGGAGAGAGGCAGTTTGTGATGATAAATAAGTTTTATATCATCAGCAAACATACACTCCCCACTAGGGTGCCTTCCCCAGAGATCTGTCTGTGGTTCAATATTTTGATCAACAACTTCAATGAAGGCATAGATGGCACACTTATGAAATGTGCAGATGACTCAAAGCTTAGGATGCTACCTAACACAGGAAATTACAAGTTTAGAATCTAAAATTCCACACTGGGTAAACCAATGGACAAGCCCTAATAAGACAAGGAAAAAAATAGGAATAAATGTAAAGTCCTATACACAGGTTCAAAAAATCAACTACATATCTGTGTACTTGCTCATTTAGAAAAGATCTAGGCGTTTTAGTAGACTGCTGACATGTGATATGTGAATCAAGAAATTACCATGAGTCTAGGCTCTATAAAGATGCCAATCCTGCCATGCTCTGCCCTGGTCAGACCATCTATTACATAATGACATCAGTTCTTTTTAGAAAGAACATTAACAAACTCAAGCAATTGCATAAGGGGATGGACTGAAGAGTGAGGGGAGCACAGATTTTCTCCTAGGAAAATCAATTTCTTGAAGGGATTGGGAGCATTTAATCTGGAGAAGAAAAGATGGAGGAAGTGATTATAAGGCACTTGAAGGACTGCCAAGAGAAAGAAGAATGAGACCTTTCTGTAGAACCCCAGAGGGAAGAACCAGGAGGACTTGGGTTGGGGTGAGAGGGGAAGTAGCAGAGAAGCAGACTTAGGCATGAGGAAAGGAAAAACTTTATCTCAATGAAAGCAGCTCCAAAAGGAAAAGAAGATGCCTTGGGAGGCAATAAGTTCCCCCTCATTGGCAGTCTTCATCCAAAGGCTGGATGACCACTGGTTTGAGAATATTGTAAAAGGGACTCTTGTTTGCATTGCAAAGGTCTCTGAAAGTCTTTGCAATTCTGAAATTCTGTCTGTGATTTGGTGACACTTATGGAGCACTTGGGCAAAGACGGTGCTGTCTGAACTCAAATAGATAAAGTTTTCTTTCAGTGGTTCTCAAAACACTGAAAAAGCAAAGCCAACATCCCAGTTGGGTGCCCACATTCACAGCTGCCATTACTTTATGCTTTCAGATACAGTTTGCCCTCAATTCTTAGAACCTTCTATTTGGTAAACAACATTATGTTTAGGGGGTTAGAGTTAGGAGTCCTTAGGTCCCCAAATTTCCATCTTGTCATTTACAGGAGGAGTGGGTCCACATTCCTGAGCCCCACAAAAAATAAAATTGGCTCAGGAAACCTCTCTGAATGCTGTCTGTTCATCACTGAACACACATGTGACACGTTACTTCGATTTTGTGTAGTCTGGCTTCTGACAGCTGCATTCTGGGAACAAAGAAAGGGTAAGGCAGGAGGAGGAGAAAGTGACAGCTGAAGGGAAGATAGGACTAAAGGATGAAGACTCAAAACACAAAATACTGTGACTCAAAAGAAGTTTGTGGGGCGGGTTTAAAAGGAGGTCAAGCTGAGCAAGACAGCCAGAAAGTTTTTACCTTTATCCTCCATAACCTCAGGCCCCAGAAAAAGGAGAAAATAGGCCTAAGCAGACCTCCCCACATGTACCAGGGCACGTGCTATATACAACCCAGGACAGTGACCACCTCTGTGTGTGCAGCAGATCCTGCCGAGGCAGCCATGAGACATGAAAGGAGAGGTGAAGTCTAAGGGGGGAAGGATGCTTCAAGATGGAAGGAGGCATATTCAACTGTAACTGGATTCAGGGATCAGGAAAACCCATGCGGGGACAGAGGAGAGCCTGGGGAATCAGCACCGGACAGAGCCAGACGCACCAGATAGAGGACATGTGAATGTGAGCCAGAGAGAGCCCATTCAGTTACTAGGGTTTGATGCTATCACCAAGTCATACTTAAATAGACAGTTCAAGAACCTCGATTTCCTGGGGACGTGGTCCTCCATCCACTAGCACAGACCCCAGGGCCTCCAGCAAAGTTCTGAGGGTTTGGAGCGGGAGGGGAGCAAACACGATTTCATCAGCAATGGAAGCTGCCCGTGTGGACACTCTGCACTGAGGTGAGTCATGACTTGCCTATAGCTTCTCTTCTAAAAAAGCACTCTGGGGCACTGAGAGGTTAAGCGATTTGTCCATGGACACACAGCCAGGAAGAGTCAGAGGTGGGATTTCAGCTTCAGAATTGCGAGCCTGCCCTGTGAGTCAATAACCTTCAGTGGCTTCCTCTTTCCTCTAGGATCAAATGCAAATTCATCTGGCCCTCAAAGTTTTGTCCATTTGGCCCCAGCCTCACCTTCTGCCCTTGTTGGGTGTGTTGGACCCTCTTCACACACTAGACGATTCCACCAGGCTGGCCATCTTGCTAATCTTCTCACATCATGCTGTCTCCTCTCTCTGTGCCTCTGAATGGGCCATCCGCCATACTTGGACTGCGATCCATCCTCATCTCTGATGCTTGCTTACTCCCTGTCTGTCCTTGGGAAGTCCCTTGGCAGCACGGACCCCAGCTTCCTCATCTAGAAAAGGAGGAGGTTGGACTCAGGGACCTGTCCAGCTCCAGACTGATGAGTCTGCCCTTCATTCCCTTCATCACCACCTTCTATACTGGGGGGCTTTACCTTTTCTGGGACATGGGCCCCTTGGCCAACATGAGAACACCCGGGCTCCTTCTTAGAAGAATGTTTTCATATGCAGAAAATTCAATATGTAAGATTACAAGGGGAACCCACGACATTGAAAAAGTTACCAATTAAAAAAAAAACCCACACAATTTCATGGACCTCAGATTTAGAAGCCATGTGCATGGATTTCATTCCCCCCAGGGAAGGAATGCACTCCATGATCTTGTTTTTATTTTGCATCAATCTTTTATGCACCTATATATATGTACGTGCCACTTTCTCTGACAGAGTGGAACCTCACTGAGGGCAGAACTATGTCATTTTTGTCCTCCTGCCCTTGGTATTTGCTACAATAACTGACCCATAGTAGGTGCTGGATAAAGGCTTCTTGGTTGAATAACCTTTTCACCTTACACATGGTAGACATTTAAAAAGCTTTACTAATATGTTTTGTTTTTAGATTACATACATTTACAAGTTACTCCCATTTCATGAGATACCCTGTGTAACAAAGTAAAACATTTCAGTGAAACTAATAATACTGTGACCTTGTCTAAAATTCATACAACATTCTACAGCAGTTATGCACCTGCTTTATTTTTTAAAATATAATATAAATCTATGTTCTCTAGCATTTGATAAAAAAGAAAAAAGTTATTGCAATAATATGCATAATTGACAAAAACATTTCACTCAATGGTTGTATACATATATATGCACACACATATTGGGGTGTGTATATATACACATTTGTATACAGTCAATCCTCAACTTTTGTGGGGGTAATATTTGTAGAAGATGGCAAAAAGTAAAAAATGTGAATGATGATATGTTGAAATAGGAGGTTAAGTTCCTGCAACCACCAAAAATGGTCATTTTGTACTAGAGATTGCTGAAAATACTTTGCTGCATATAATTCTTTGTCACAAAACATTAATTCTGATAATATATCCTTTTTCTAACACAGTAACCACAAAATAACCCATAAAAAGCAATAAACAAAATCAAATCAATAACATGGTTCTCTGAGGACAGGGAAGTTTCTCTTTTGTCCTTGTGTCCCCAGAACCAAGCCTAATGTTTGCTGGATGCTGGATCAATGAAGGAAGGAATAAGCATATGTCAAATATACAAATGAGTGAGACACTGCCTGCCCCCAAGGGGCTTACGTTCTAATTGGGCAGACAACACACATAGGGGAAAGCTGGTACAGGAGGGATGTTTTTGACGGGGAAGTCAAAGGGAAAGGAGAAGGAAGTCATCAGGCTGACGTGTCCTTTCTGGGAATGGTGGCGCTCATTTGTGGTTGCTCTTTTCAGAGCTAGACTTGGCCTATCCGTGTGTTTTGTATATCAGCATATGTGTGGATGACTGCATTGTATATAAGGGTGTGTACATGTGTATATATGTATATATACCCATTTTATAGGAACATGACATATGAAGTGTTGTATTGTATGCATACAATAGACAGAGTTTCAATGCTGTAAGAAAATTTCAGTTACAAAACTCCCTCAGCAGATACAAATAGCAGCTGCTTTGCAATGTAGTCTTGAAGAATATTACTGCTTGAGGCAATGAGAGATTAAGCATCTTGCCCATGGTCCAGTGTGTGTCAGAGATGGGACTGGAACTCAGGTCTTGGTTACTCCCCTGCTGGTTCTGTCATGATTTGACGATGCTGCCTCTTAATAGATGCACATAATGATCATATATGTCCATGTGTGTGCACATATGTGTGCACATAACCCACACAAGTGTGTATATCAATCAGCCAACAAGCACTTATTAATCACCTGTTGGTTGCTGGACATGGGGAATACAAAGGCAAATATGCAACATTGTTTCCCCTCAAACAACTTACATTCTATTAGAAACAATGACACGCGCACTTATAAACACATAAACATCCCATACAAAGCAAAGAAAAGGAGCTTTCCCTAGGAGAGGGTACTTGCACAACTGAGGGCAAGAGTGAGAGCATTCCAGGCATAGAATGTAGACGTGCACACATGCACATATCGACGTGTATGTCCATGCACACGCATGCATCTGTGTTTATACATGCATTGCTGTGTGCGTATATAGCTCAGATTTAAGATATAATCAAGCAAGAGAAGCAGCTGGGGCTGGAGCTGGGACTGGGGAAGAGAACAAGTCCTTTGAGGAAAGTCTATTCCTCTTATCCCCATAACACAAACAACTTCCATGGATAAAATGTTTAAAGACCTTAAGAGGAATTCTTAGCCTTTCCTGAGTATACTGAAACCCATGGGCCCCTTCATGGGAATAACATTTTTAAATGCATGAAATAAAATCTATGGGATTACAAGGAAGACAAATTATCATGAAGATTTGTCAAAATACATATGAAGAAATCAGCTCCTGATCCTCAGGCTAAGACCCTACTGCCTCACAGCCTGAAGACATTTTTCTTAAGGCACAAAATCCACCTGAAAGCCCCAGGCTCCTAATCGAGGCTTCTGTTGTCCATCGGTCCTCTCATCCGGGAGCAGAGCACCAGCAGGGTTGGGGGCACAGGCTAAGTCTCACCCTGCAACAGTCATTTTCTGGAAAAGCCTCATCAAAGCTGAGGAAGGGTGAGAGTGAGGACGTCTTCTTCCATCCCTATTCCATGCACTGCTTCCTTTCTGCTTTGCCCTTGATGAGCTCATGAGTGGAATGCCTTTAGGACCTTGGGGATGGAGGGCTGCATGAACAAACAGCCGCCTTCCAGACCAGAGGTGGGGACCATCTGTCCTGAGCTTCATCCTGAGACATCCTCACAGTCACAGCCATAGGATAATGAGCATGGTGAGGTCTTCGTAATGGTGTGGGGGTCCAGTGAGGCGCTGCGGGATGAAGAGCTCTGCACATGGAGTGGGAGCCCCAGGATCATACTCGGTCTAGAGCTGGAAGGGGCTTCAATGGCCATTGTGTCCGACAGATAAGGTGGATCCCTCCCCAGACACTTACTGGGCGACCTTGGGTAAGTTAATGAGCGTCTGTGTCTCAGCTTCCCCTACAAAATAGCATCAATCTATCTCTCCTACCTATGACAAGGAGCTAACAATGTTCCCATTGGCAAAGGCTTACAAGACATTCTCTTTCCTCATAACAACCCTGTGAGGCAGGTCCTGTCTTGTTATTCCATTTCACAGAAGAGTAAAATGGCTTACTCTGACCAGTCCCCCAAGTAGGATGTGGCAAAAGCTGGATTCAAACCCAGCCTCCAAATACAAGGTTTAAGGTGTGGACTGAATGTGATCACAACGTATACGAAAACATCTCATAAAGGAATTTTGTGAAGCTCTTTTCACCATGGGTGCTGTTCTGCATGAACTGATGTCCAAAGCCTTCACCTTCTCTTCATCTCCAAGTGCAGCATTGCTCCAGCTGGCCCATTCACATCTGCTGGGGTCATCTTCTGACCACATGATCAGTCACCATTCCTGGTCTACAGTTCTAAGCCAGCATGCTTCTCTTGGGCAAAGGCATAAGTCTGGCAGTCACTCTACTGCTCAGGAAGCTTCCATTTCTCCCTATTGCTTCTAGGACCAATACAATCTCCTCCAGATGGGGTTATTCTATATGACTTCCGATTCATGCAGTCCACAGCCCAGCCAGAAGGATCTCAAAAACAACATCCAATCTCTTGTCTCCATCCATAGGTTGTCCCTTGAGTTTGTAAGGCAGTCCCTCCTGACCCCCACACATTAGAATTCCAAGTGGCTCCAGGGATAGAGTCCTGGTCCAGGAGTCAAAAAGACTTGCATTCAAATCAGACACTTGTTAGTTACGTGACCCTGGACAAATCACTTTGCCTCTATCTGCCTCAGTTTCCTTATCTGTAAGGCGGGGATCATAATAGCACCCACTATTTGTAAAGTACTTTGCAAACCTTAAAGTGCTCCATAAATGCTAGCTATAACTAGAGTTATAATGATTATCCTAATTATAAGCATTATTATTCATGGTTCACTTTATGTCACTTTCAATATCAGGTCTATGCTGATCCACAGGTCACTGGGGCACTCTTCCCCGGTATTACTCAGTGTTTAATTACTATAGAAATTGTAGGCAGCTGTGTGAGATAGTAGATGGAGCCTGGATCACAGAGTGAGGAAGACTGTCGCTGCCTTGGACACTTCCTTATGGTGTGACTCAGAGAAAGTCACTTGACTTCTCAGTCTGAAAGAGTGTCTACCTCACAGGGTTGTTGCACAAATCAAATGAGGTATTATATGTAAAGTGTTTTATAATGGTTAGGGTATTATTTTATTTACTTATCTGAGTGGAGGATGCCTCCTAGGAGAGAAGCGTCATCATTCAGAGGAGTATGACTTGACCATACACACAGGAAAGACCAAATGGATGAAGAATGCCTGTTGTCCTGGGGGCAGCTAGGTGGCACAGTGGATAAAGCCCCAGCCCTGGATTCAGGAGGACCTGAGTTCAAATGCGGCCTCAGACACTTAACACTTACTAGTTGTGTGACCCTGGGCAAGTCACTTAAACCTCATTGACCCCCCAAAAGAATACCTGTTGTCCAGATTATAATATGCATTTGGATGAATTAATTTTCTGGGACCTACAGTTTAAACAGACAATGAGGTAGGTGCAAAATGAAACAGGAGGAGGAAAGAAGGTTGGATTGCCTTTGGGAAAGAGCAGAGCTCCTTTAAAGTCCCAGACTTCCTAAGAAAACAAAGGAACTGTGCTAATCACTTTATAAATATGATCTAGAATGAAAGGTAGGTACTGCTATTACTTCCATTTACAGTTGAAGAAACTGAGGCAGGGGTTAAGAGACTTGCCAATGCCACACAGCTAGTAAGTATCTGAGACTGGATTTGAACTCAGAACATCTTTCTGTCTCTAAGCCTAGTGTCCTATCCCAAAAGGCCCACCTTTTTAATACCAACAATCTCCTGTTGGGTGTGCTAGCAAGACATGGAATGTGAGAGGCTCCAAAAAACTAACATGGATACCACTGGCCAGCGATAGAGCCATGGGCGATGGGTGTGGGTAATGAGGAGCTCGAAAGGAAAGCGGAGGTAAATGGTGTCCTCAAGGACACATTGGATGAAAAGAGATTGTGGAGGGGCAAGTGCCCCACTGGCACCTTCACAAGGTCAGGAGAAACTGAGGCAGGCATCCAGCACACACGGGACAAACATATGGGGGGACGTGGACATGGGCTGCCTTGCTGGGCTGGGATTGGCATCTCAGGAGGAAATTTCCAAAGCCACTTGAGCACAGATCTGCAGGGTCTTGGAGTCTCTCTGTATGTCTGCATGTGCTGCCCAACCCCCTCACCCAGACTCTAAACTCCCTGAGGGCAGGAAGTCTTTCTTTTTTTGTATCCCTGGCCTCAAGGGCATCTCCTATCCCTTAATCTTACAGGCTGCCAGCAGAGGAGGGCAGAGCCCTCAGATAGACTGAAGCTGGCAGCCTCAGAAAAGTCAATGCCCCACAGGCTCTCTGGGGCTTTCTGGATCCCCAGGCCTGCAGGCCACCTCTGCTCCTTGTCTCCTGTCATTTGGGCTTTGCTGACAACAGCATAGTCAGGACGATCAAAGCAGCAGACCCCTGGAAATGTTTGGTCAGGCTGACCTTGCAATGAGAAGCCGGTCAATAACTCTCCATGTGGAATTTCGCTGGGCAGCGTCAGGCTTTGGGAAAGCAGGTCTGGGTGGCTTCCTTTTTGCTAAGATTGATGGCTCCATTTCTTTTTAAAGGTTTCTTCTTGTTGGAGCGACCCAAGAGTTTTGGATTTGGGAGCTCAGCTTCCCTCTCCCTAAAGGGCTTTGAGCAGAGTGCCAGCGGAGAGATGTGTGTGTGTGTGCGTGTGCGTGCGTGTGCGTGTGCGTGTGCGTGTGCGTGTGTGTGTGTGTGTGTGTGTGTGTGCGCGCGCGCGTGTGTACCCATTCCTATTCAACAGAGGTTTGGAGGTCTCTGGGGTCTCGTCCAGCTCTGTGATCGTTTGTTGTGCATGGCCTGGATAACAACCTGGTATCTTCATGGAGAGCCCAAAGGGGGAAGGCGTTTCTCAGCTGGGTTCAAGCCTTGTCTTTGGAGCCTTACTTGGCATGTGTTCTGTTGTCTTACACAACAGTCCAGATGTGAGGCACAACCTTCATCTTCCGCAGCTTTATTCCAAAGACTGAGGAGTCTATCTTCAGATGCAGCCCAGCAGGACAGTCAGTGCCCTCTGGGCAGGGGCCTCTGAAGCCAGGGAGGTGGCACGCCCAGGCTTCGTGACTGTGGGTAGGAGACAAACTTAGTGTTCCAAGTCACGGGGAAGGGGCTGCCCTGTGTGGGTGCAGGGAGGAGCTCCCCTTGTCACTGAAATCCTCAGCCCAGTCCTAGAGCTAGGTACCTGTTGTGTTCCCTGTAATTCCTGGTCTGTATCTGTTTAATCTATTTTTGCGGGGTGGGGGAGGGGGCCTCAGAGTGAAAAAAATCCCACTTAGTTGTGAAGAAAGCCAATTTCCACCTGCATCAAAGCTGGGAAATTAATTTAAGAGACCCAGGGCCTAGAAGCCAATATGCTGATTCAGGGAATTCTCAGGGCGCGCTACTTCAGATCTCATTACAGAAGCCAGTCCCTGCCATCCCATGTGTCTGGGCATGCACATGCCTGTGAGATGGGCCTCTGTCCCTTCATTAAGCAAGGTCATCTGTGGGGAGGCCCCGATTTTCATTATAAGAAATAACCGTATATTGACGAGTGAGGTCACTGCTCGCTGAATGGTCAGTGTCCTTCCCTGCTTTGAAGAAGTCTCTGTCTCTGGAACTGTGAGCTTGCATGGAGAGAGTCACCGCCCTCCCCCAAAAAAGATTCTCTCTCCTATCTACTTAGCAGTCAACATAGAAAGGTGAAGTATTCTGTCAAGCACAGCCCCACCTGACCCCCTTCCCCTTTATAAGGCAGCAGGTGGCACCCTGAACAGTGCCTTGGGCTGGGATTCCCAAAGGCCTGCACTAAAATCCTGTCTCAGACACTGTAGTTGTATGGCCCTGGGCAAGTCATCTAACTTCTCTGGGACTCAGCTACTTCAGGTAGAATGACGGGGCCTCCAGGGTTCCTTCCAGCCTTTGCCTCCCCCTCACCCATCTCTTTCAAGAAACTCTTTGGCTGAGGTGCAGGGGATGTAGCCTGGTCTCCGAGAACTTGTAAAAACTTTGCTGCTTTTCTTTGTAATCCTGTGCATCTTTTTCTGCGTGTTTAGAAATACTGTTCTGAGAAAGCATCAGCTGACTGAAGAGCCTCTGGCTGACGAACACCAGGCTCCAGGGCAAAAACAAACACACCCAGAAAAACTCTGCCCACCAGAAGAAGCAGAGACATCACAGCCGTCTCGTCTTGGTTGCAGAAATGCACAATGACGTAAGAGTTTTCTGTCTGGGTTAGGAAACAGACAGGAGACACATGAGACACACAGCTGGGCTTGGAGACAGGACATCCTGATTCTGAATCCTGGCTCCATTCCTTGTGACCTGTGGGACCCTCATAAGTCACTTAGGCCCTCTCAGCCTCAGTTTCTTCATCTGTAAAATGGGGATAATCATAGAATCCCCCTACCAAGGTTTATATGAGGATCGGATGCTAGTTACTGTTATTTATTATTTTCAGAAGCTAATGTGTAAGAATGTGCAGATGGCTGTATTCCTAAGCATACATATACACACACGTGTCTGTATCTGTTCACATACGGGTCCTCTAAGGACCCCCTCACTCAATGGGCTGCAGCATCTAAAGTTGTACTCAGGGTTTTTCTCCCCCCCCTTCCCCCCCTCCCCCCCCACTCACTCCCTTGGGTTCAAACACTTCTTTTCATGTGCAGAAAGCCCCTTCTTTCTCCCTGATTTGCAGGGGCTACAACAGAAGTTGTACAAGGAACAATCTCTGTATTTCTTTTATGTGGAATTATTTATGTAGAATTAGGTGCACCTTCTGCTGGATGACTCGAATACTTGTTGCCAGTGAAGTGCTCCGCTAATACCTTTTTTCTCCCTGCCTTGAATTCCAAAGTCAGAGTTCGGTCTGAGCAAAACTCAGCTATTTTTGGATATGGCAGCCTTGATCCAAGTCGGGAAACCCGGGCAAGTCGGGCTCCACTGCCATTCGGATGAGCTGACCCCACACAGAAGAGAGTCCTTGGGCGCAGGGCCTGTGCATGCTTTGCACAACAGAGTGGCTGCCACATAGTAGGCCCTTAACAAAGGCACGCTGATCGGCTTCACTGGATCCAAGGCACATGGTGGTTAATCACACTGTGACCTCACAAGGTGAAGCACCATGTCTGATACAAACTCAGGATAAGGAACAATTCGCTGTAACAAAACACGGGTTTGATGATTCATCTGCTCTAACAGCATCAAGAATTCCCTCTGACCTCAAGGATGCAAAGCAGACTCCTCTGCTTGACCTTTAGCCTCTTCCCAGGCTGGCTCCAGCCTCCCCTTCCAGTCCCCTTCATGCCTTCTAATTCTTACTATGTCAGTGCATGGGATTTAATCTCCCACCTCCCTGTCTTTGCCCAGAATGGACCTCATGCTTCGAATGCCTTCCCTTTACTTCTGCTTCTCCAAATTACTAGTTTCCTTCAAGATTCAGTCCAAATGCCTCCTCTCAGTGCCTACACTGACCTCCCCAAACACGCACACATACACATACTCTCCAGTCGTTAGTGTCTCCTCCTGTAATCTCATTGGACTTACTTTCTACTAATTCCTTCAACAGCCTTTTCTCTAAAAAGCACCTACTATGTGCCAGGCAGAGAGCTGGAACCCAAGAAAACAAAGACAGAAAGGAAACAGACCTTGCTCTCAATGGGCTCGTATCAAGGCATCGGGGTGATGCCATCAGGAGCCATAGATATTTCTTGAGCAGGGGAATGATGTAGTCAGACATTTTTTAGGAATATCAGTCCAGCAGATGATAACACAGAATGAACTGGAGAAGGAAGAGATTTCTGGGTATTGTTCCCTCCCCCACTCCCATCCCAGTGGAGTATTTGATTTTTGTTCTCATATCTGTGTCTAGTATAATACCTGGCACATGTTGTTCAGTCATTTTTCAGTCCTATCTGACTCTTGGTGACCCCATTTGGGGTTTTCTTGGCAGAGACACTGGGGTGGTCTGCCATTTCCTTCTCCAGACCATTTTACTCATGAAGAAACTGAGACAGACAGGGTGAGGTGACTTTCCCAGGGTCATACAGCTAAGTAAATGTCTGAGGCCAGATACCTGGCTGCCTCAGTGTCCAGTGCACAGCATACAGTTAAGAAGTGTGTGATGAAGGAAGGAAGGAAGGAATGATGAGTGATTGAGTTCAATGTTCTTTCAGCAAGTTGCTTCCTCTCCCAGGGCCTCTGTTTCCCTAAATGTAAAATGAAGGCACTGGACTCACACTAAGGCCCCTTCTAGCCCTGAAATTCTGGTTCTATGACTTTCAACAGTGAACACAAAACCAAAGACTCTGTTCCAGGAAAGCACAGGAACATGGATCTAAGAGGAGAGCGATTCACAGAACCCACTTTGGGGTTGGTGCGCTCCGTCTCAAGCAGCTCTCCTGCTGCTTCTCAGAGTAAACAGCTGAGGTAGAAATCCCATTCAGGGCTGCCCTCAGCTTGACTCCATTCCTTCAGGACCCTTCAAGTCTATAACCCAGAGATCATTATTTAGGCGCCAAAGAAAATGGGTTCATGAATGGCAAACCCATCACCAAGGCAAATGTTCTGGAAAGCCAAGGGTTGGGGCACCCAATCTTCCAGGTTTAGATTGAAGTTCCAGGGAATATGACAGAGCCAGAGCTGACCAAGAAGCGTAAAGTCGCAGGGAAAATCAAAGACCTTCATGAAAGGCAAAAACCGACAAAAGGCGAGGGAATTCTTCTGGCGCAACCTCAAAAGGGAAAGATATTTCAAAAGTATGATTCTATAATTAATTTGCCCCGGGGCGATATCCAAATTATGTGATAGGCCATTAGAGATGGGTTACAACATATGGAACATCCAAATGAAAGAGAATCCAAGTTGTGTGCTCAGAAATACTTAGCAGGACTGGCAGAGAAGAGAGGGATAAAGACCGCTTGTCTGGAGGGGAGGCAGGCGGGAGGAAATCCAAGCTGGCACTTAAGGAAATAGCCCCAGGGGTGAGCTATTCCCCAGAGTCCCCTCCCTACCAGAAGCAGCTTTTATTTGGGGATGGCAAAAGATATGGGTCACAAAATGCTGCAAGTCATTTAATTACATCATCTTCTTAATTGCTTAATGTCCGATTTGTATATGACCTAAGCAATGTCTTGGATTAGATGACCTTGCACCTGAGGGCCTCTTTCGGCCCAATTACCAGACAAGCGTTCTATCCAGGCTGGCCGATTTGACTCACAAATGCCCTAAGAGCCTTCTGGTAAAAGGCTGGAGCAGCACAAATAAGCTGGTGATTCAATGCCTTGCCACTTAACATCATGACCCTCTTCTAAGTGAGGATGGTGATTTTTCACAATTGCATTTCAGCCGAGGGGAAGAAGCGCAATCTGCATTGGTCAAGGGGGTACCCCAGGGAGGAAACTGCAGGACTCAACTGTTCTAATTGATCAGGCTCGCAAATCAATGGTTCCCTCCACTAATTTAGGTTGGATGACATTCACTTCTGCTTTTCCTGTGGGACTCAAGCCCCTTTGATGGGATCACAGATTTAGAGGTTTCTATCTTAGAGGGCACTGAGTCCAACCATTTCCATGTACACATAGGGAAACTGAGGCAGAAAAAGAGGTGAAAAATGTATCTGGAGTCACACCACTAGTAAGTGTCTAGGGCAAGATTCAAACCCAGATCCTCCTGGCCCCACATCCAATATTCTATCCACTGAGCCACACTGCTTTGTGTAACGATTGGAATGACGCCACCTGCTGGATACTTACTGTAGAAGAGTTCTTGGCGGGAGGAAGTGACGCAGACTAGTGGGAGGAGGAAGGAAGAGACTGGCGCTGACTCTGGGGCTCTTTCCTCTGGACTCTGGCGGAGAAGGGAGCTAGAAATGTGCTCTCCCTTTAATAGATAGGAATCTAGGCCTTTCTCTCTCTCTTTACCAAATTCTTATTCTCCTTAATAAATGCTTAAAAGTCTAACTCTTGCTAAAGCTTATAATTTATTGGCGACCACTCATTAGATATTTTAGACAGACTAGCTAGAATTTTAGCCCTTAACAGATGGCTGACCACGAAGAGGAAAGCTGAACCTCACTTCTGATCTTTCGGTTGGGTAAGAAATTTCCCCTACCCTAACCCTTTAAATCTTGAGTACTGCTGAATTGCCTGGTGTTTTCCCTTTAAATTTTTTCAAATGGACCTTTCAAACTCCCTAATTACCCTATTTTTGATTTTAGTCTGTTTAACCAGACAAATGGGGGATAAGATCATGTTAATGCTTTGTTTTTGTGGATTTTCTATTTTTCTTTTTATTTTTGTTAAAAGAGCCAGCAACTTACTCACACAAGGAAATATCTCTCCCTCTCCCAACCATGCTTTTTCAGAGAAACCTGAAGAGATTCCTGCAGCTTTTCCCAGTTCTAACACTAATTGTTGCTCTAATTTTGCATGCCTGGAGGCAATGACCCACCCTCTAGAAGCTTTTAATCCCGTAGTGCCTGGAGGCAAAGTGGGGGAAGAGGAATCCAGGCCTGAGTTCAAAATCAAGTCTGATTCTAATTGCTCTGGTCCCTCCCCTCCTCTCCAAACCCCACCCTCTACTCCTCCCATGGCCAAGCCCATTGCTTCCCCTGCCTGGGAAGTCCAGAGATCTGATGCGCATGCTCAACTTTCTCTAACTACATTTGCAGCTTCAGGCTCAGCCCTTCCCCAGCCTGGCTGTGCTTCTGAGACAACCTTAGAAAACCCTTTAAATTCCAGATATGCTCGTTTTGTTCATAATTTTGCTAACCTGCTTTTGTCTTTAATTAGTAATATTATAAAGCATTTGTATGGTGAAAAGGCTGACAGACAATATAGAGGGGTTAAAGAAGAAAAACTTAAGCCGAATAAGAATGACAATCATCAACATAGTTCAAGACACTGCTTCTTTTGCCATGGAAGGGTATATATTTTACAGAAATGTGGAAGTAAGCAGCAAGGTATTGATATGAGTATTGGGGATTTTAGATATCGGAATCAAAAGTGTTCTAACTTTACTCAGAGTATTAAGGTCAGTTCAGAGGTTACATAGGATTTCTATGCCATTACATATACATTTTGAAATTAATGGTATGGGTTTATTTTCATAGAGATTTTCATGCTTTTGAGATTGGGTCTTATACTTAGTTTCTAAAACAAGGAGAATATCTGTAAAAGTTTTTTATAGTCATGTGATCAAGTTTATATTTTATAATACTCTTATTAATATTAAGTTCATATTCATTTAGATTTCCCTAGTTTGAATTTCATTGTCTTTTATTGTTCCATGTGTATTTTTTTTCTATTTATTCATCTCTAATTTTGAAACATTGCAAGATGGTTTTGATTTCATAATACAGTGTTAATTCTAGGAGTATTGTGCTCCCATATTCTGAGTTATTTGTTTTTGTTATTTTTCTCAACTGATTATTTGATCAAACTCTTTAAAGCATTTCCCTAGCAAATTGTTTGCCATGGCAAGTGTAAATTGATTCTAGAAGTATTATTTTTGATAAGCATATTCCAAAAAAAAAAAAAAAAAGAGGGGAACATTTGTAAAAGTTTTCTTTTTTCAAAAAAAAAAAGTTCTTTGAGATTCTGTTATGCTTTAACTTGTATTTAAATATATTCAGATTTTTCACAAAAGTAATTGTATACTAAGTTTTTAAAAAAGGGGTATTATTTGAAATTGTTGCATAATTATATATTGTGTTCTGAGTCAAGATGTATTCACATTTTTTGCAATCATTTATTATCCTCAATTTTTAAATACATATGAGACTTGGATTATGGGAACTTATCATTTAAGACATTAATTGCCTTTATTCTGAGTTATCAGATGCCAGTTGGCCAAGATGCCATCCAATCACAAGAGGAATACACATGAGGGGAGACATGCATGAAGTCAAGGTATGGCCAAGGGAACGGCTTTTGACAAATGTTGAGGTTGGATTCTCTTGGTTTAATATTTTATTTTATTTTTCCCCACAATATTGTATGGATGGCTGGAAGTATTGATCCCACCCATCTCACTTCTACACCTGGCTTCTATGCTCCCTCCTATATGCCTGATGCCATGGACATCTCAATCCCATGCATCTGATTAAGTCTGACTCAGTTTCTTCCAATATGTTCGGTGGCATGGACATATATTCCATCCACCTCTTTTAAGCCTGGCATACTGTATGGGCAGTACATACTGCTCAAGTGTGGGAATGCTCATATCCCATCATTTCTCTGTTCTTTTATGGTAACCCCCATAATTATCTCAGGTGTCATGATAAATACAGTGTTGAATTTGGCCTTGACATCTGTTACCAATTATATTAGATTTTTTAATTTCTCATAATGGCATGAGGATAATTAGGCAGATGATGCAAAAAGTGATGAAACAGATACAAATTATTTTTAATAATTAATATTGCAGCAATTGTCTTCTCAATTACCCTCCATAAGGGGGGGGACTATAGTAATATTATAATTTTAAAGAATGTTTCAATTTTTGTTTTATTATATGTTTCATGTGTAACAACTAAGATTCTGAATTCCCTTAGACATGTTTTTGAGAACTTTCATTGTTTGATTTGATTATTGACAAAGCTATTTTAAAGTTGTGTTAAGCTCAATTTTGTAGGAAATTTCCTGGCTGATTACCAGCATCCACACATCAACCCCTGAAAAGACTTCCATTCCACGACTACACCTAGAGGACATCTGAGAAAAGACTTTCAGAGACTTTAAATGAACAGTTTTGATTTGTTGTTTTTGTTGTTTTTTTTTTCTCTTTCTGTTATAATATACACCATCTGTGACATGTATTCTCTGCAGAGGCCCTCCCTTTGCAAGACTAATGTCAAAGCGTCGGTTCATGAGGACAAAAAAAAAAATCGCCCCTCTGGACAAAACTTTCCTCTCTTCCTTTTCTATATTGTTGTTCACATATTATTAGTTAGCAATAGTTATTATATTGTTTTTACTGTTCCGTCAAGGAAACATTTTGTTTCTTGAGGAACAACAGGGGGGACTGTAACGATTGGAATGACGCCACCTGCTGGATACTTACTGTAGAAGAGTTCTTGGCGGGAGGAAGTGACGCAGACTAGTGGGAGGAGGAAGGAAGAGACTGGCGCTGACTCTGGGGCTCTTTCCTCTGGACTCTGGCGGAGAAGGGAGCTAGAAATGTGCTCTCCCTTTAATAGATAGGAATCTAGGCCTTTTTCTCTCTCTTTACCAAATTCTTATTCTCCTTAATAAATGCTTAAAAGTCTAACTCTTGCTAAAGCTTATAATTTATTGGCGACCACTCATTAGATATTTTAGACAGTTTAGCTAGAATTTTAGCCCTTAACATTTGGAAGTTTCTTCTCATAAGTCCACTAGATGGGGTCTACCCAGTATACTGGGGACCTTCTTCACTTTTTCTTGAGTCCAGATAGGCCAGCAGACCACACAAGCATCCTTTAAGTTATCTCTTATTCCTGTTACATGATGAACCCACCTTCTTCCTTGATATTTCTTTTTTCACATGAATTTTTTTCAATTAATAAACATTTTTCCTCCCAGTACTCTCCCCTTGAAAAAAAAAAAAAGAAAACTCTTGCAAAAACTGTGAATGATCAAGCAAAACAAATTCTCCTACTGGCCACATCCAAAAAGAAGTCTCATTCTGCATAGTTAGCCCATCCCCTCTCTGTCAGGAGGGGGACAGCATCTTCCTCATTGGTCTTCTGAGTCATGGCTGATCACCCTCTGAAATGCACCAAGGTGCTTAAGCCTTCCAGAGTCGTTTGTACAAAGCTATTTCTTCTACAGCTTCTGCTGCCTTCCCTCAGCATCTGTTCATACAAGTCTTCTCAGGTTCCTCTGAAACTGTCCCTTTCATCATTTTTATAGCACATTCGGATTCAATTACATGCATCTGCCATGACTCATTTTCTGTTCTTTGTCATCACAAAAAAGAGCTAATATACACACACTTGTACATGTGGGTCCTTTTCCTCTTTCTTGGATCTCCTTAGGTTATAGGCCTAAGCCTGGTATCTCTTGGTCAAAGGGTATTTCCAAGATGATACCTTTGCTCTCGTTCTAATTTAATGTTATATATTATGACCTGAATACACACACACACACACACACACACACACACACACACACACACACACGCCATCAGTATCTCCATTTGCCTCTGGGTTGCACACATTTCTCATTCCTGACAGATATGCAAGGACTACGTTCCGTACTTCAAGGAGTCTATGACTGTTTCAATGGTGTGAGCGCTGCCTCCATTAATACAAGTAGTAACTCCTGAGCAGCTGGGAATAGTCCTGGAGAGAGCATTCCTGATAAAGCAGGGCCCCCTCCCTGCCCCCCCTAGACTCAGAGTGCAGAAGGACCCATGTGGGAACACACACACATGAGCATGTTTGTCCTTCAAACGTGGCTCACGCGGGGATTTGTTTTATTTGACTCCGCATGTTTGTAAGGGGATTTTCTTTTTCTTCTCAGGTGGGTGGGAGGAGAAAGAGGGAAACAAGGATTCTCACCGAATTTTATTCACACGTGTGTATGTGTGTATGTAAGTGTGCCTGTTCACATACACACATGTGTATATACACTTTTATACATATATCTGTATCTGTCAATCTATCTATCTATCTATCTATCTATGAAAAGAGTTGCTGGGGTTGCCCTCCTGGGCTGGTGCTCAGACAGTCCCAAACAGCCTGTTGCAGACCCATGTGCAGGGCGTTTCCCACCTGGTCAGGTTTGCCATCGTTCATGACGTACTGACAAGGCCTCTAAGACTTCAAGGCCATCTATGGACAACAAGGGAGCAGCAGAAAAGGCCCTCGGTGGAGAAGGCATCTTGCTGCATATGAACACAGACGCCTACCAAAGAAGAAATGGCTGGAGGTTACAAATGATCCCGGGCCCTGCGCTAGCCTCTGCGCGCCTCACTGAGCTCACAGGGGCTGCCCTGCCCCGAGTTGACTACAGTGGATTTCCTTTTTCTCTTTAAATCTCAAAGTGCTCTATAAATGCTGCTGTTGCTGTTATTAATTGCATTCCACTTCATAGATCTCAGGCAGAAATTGGCTCAGCTTCAGATTATTGGATTGAGAACCCTGGCCATTTTCCCTCTCTGGGCCTCAATTCCTTATCTGCAAAATGAGGAGGTTGGATTCAATCCATAAGCATTTGTCAGTGCTAAATGCTGGGGGCACAAAGGCAAAAATCAGAGCCTATTTTCAGGGACTTTTTATGCGCGGTCTCTCCCACATCCAAGTCTCGTGACTTTATCAGTCTCTGCTATGCACCAGTTCTATTGCATCGTGTTTGTTTCTTCTCCAAAAAGATGACTAGAATATCTTGCATTGGAAAGCCTAGGAATTGGAGTCCAAAGGCCTTATTTCAGTTCTGGCTCTGGCATACATTAGCTCCATGACCTTGGCCAATTCCCTTAGTCACTTCAGGCCTCCCTTCCTTCTTTTGAAAGTGGAGCATGCTGGCTATCTTCAGATATGTGGGGTACTGCCACTGAATGATAGATTAGACATGCTCTGCATGGTCCCCAAGGGCAAAGCCCAGAACGCAGGAGAGAAGGTACAAATGTAAGCTTGATGTCAGAAGAAGGCCACGGTGAAAATGGAGCTATCCAAGAACGAGAGGGGCTGCCTCCAAAAATGGTGGGTTTTCCTTTCATTTAAGCAAAGAAGGGACAGCCACTTGTTGGACATGTTAGAAAGGAGTCTTGGGGGCAGCTAGGGGGCCCAGTGGATAAAGCACTGGCCCTGGATTCAGGAGGACCTGAGTTCAAAGTCAGCCTCAGACACTTGACACTTAACTAGCTGTGTGACCCTGGGCAAGTCACTTAGCCCTCATTGCCCTGCAAAAAAAAAAAAAAAAAGAAAGGAGTCTTGAGGGGCAGCTAGGTGTCACAGTGGATAAAGTACCGACCCTGGATTCAGGAGGACCTGAGTTCAAATCCGGCCTCAGACACTTAATACTTACTAGCTATGTGACCCTGGGCAAGTCACTTAACCCTCATTGCCCTTCAGAAAAACAACAACAACAACAACAACAACAACAAAGAAGGGAGTCTTGAGCAAATATGGGTAGGACGAGCTGAGCTCTTCCCTCCTTCCAAATCTGAGATTCTGTGATTCCACAGAAGAGGAAAACAAATGAAGGTCTCTGCAAATGCCAGCCAATGATCACTAACCTCATTGTTTTTTTTGTTTTTGTTTTGTTTTGTGTGGGGGTTTTGTGGGGGTTTTTTGTTTGTTTGTTTTTGCAGGCAATGGGGATTAAGTGACTTGCCCAGGGTCACACAGCTACTAACCTCATTGTTAAGAGATAGAAGAAGCCTGGACTTCTTGGGAGCATTCTCTCTGCAGGAAAGGCTCTGAGAAAAGTCTTATGGGTCAGCCCTGGTCTTCCAGGTCTAAGTCAGTTTGGAAGGCTCCCCCCAGGGCTTCCCAGTTTATGTTGGTCCAAAGTCTTCCCAGGGAGCAGCATGCAAAGGACCAGCCAGCATCATTCCGGGACATCATCCTGGCTGGCCTTGGTCCCCATGATACAAATGCATTCAGTTCCATCAGGGAAGGGTCGTCTGAAAGCACTAGTGGCCTTCTAGAGCTGGGCATTTCAGTGGGATTCGATTAAATCCAAGCCAAAAAAAAAACATTCATTAACTGCCCACTCCATGCCAGGCATTGAGCTGGGTGCTAGGCATACAGAAACAAAAGAAACCGTTCCTTCTCTGAAAGGGCTTCTACTCTACCAGAAGAAGTCAACATGGAAACAACGTGTGGCCATTTTAAGGGAAACGAGAGCACTGATTATTAGGGGAATCAGAAAACCCTTGATTTGGGAGGCAAGGAATCTATGTGCAGACAGTGGCATAATGGAAAGAGCACTCGATTTCAAGCCAGGAAGACCTGAATTCAAAATCTAGCCTCAGACATTATCTTGGAGGGCGGGTTTTCTGGTATGGCTGCTCATGAGGCTCCAACAGCATGCTCCCCAATGTCAATTAACCAGTGTCTCTGCTGACACTTCCTCCCTGGGTGACTTTGGCTAAGTCTATTCAGCTAGCTAGTTTTCTCACCTATAAAATGAGGGGGTGGGTTACATGGCTTCTGAGGTCTCTTCCAGCTCAAAAACTGAGGATTTTTTTCTGTTCCTTAATTTAATTATTTTTTTAAGTTGGCCTTAGCTCACCTCTCTCTTTTCAGCCAAAGAAACAATACAGGATTTTGAACACTCTTCTCTAGAAGAGAAGCTTTAGCTAATGAATACCTAGCTATGCTTGTAGTATTCTGCTTCCTCCTCCCCTGTATTTCTGCAGCTTAGCTCTTGACATGTTAATGTGCTGGGTGAACTACAAAAACTTTGATTTTTCTCAAATATTCATTATGTGAATCTTGGATACAAAAATGATATCAAATTCATTCAGCATCCTAGTATTTAAAAATAACTAGCTGCCGACTGCCAATTCTCTTTCCCTGTTTTCTTTCATTTTAAGCTAAGAAGTGGAAAATTTACTGAAATTTACCGATGTTTTCCTTGCCTGTGCTTTCCTACTGTGCAAAATGAATGGCTTAACAGAGCACGAGGGGAGCAATTTCATGTTTTACTCTCGCCTCCAGCTCTTCCCACCCCTGCAACACAGAAGGAGGCATCCTCAAAGACAATACTTATTTATATAGTCAATAGGAAATTCTCTTGTCTGGGAAAAGAAATCTCCCTCATCTCAAGGACTTTAAATAGCAAACAGCTGTTTGGGCTTGTTTTTTTCCTAGCACATCAAACCCTTTGAAAGTCCTGATTAGTTGTTATCCAAGAACTGTATTTTGAAAGACATAATGAATCAGTTTGGAGATGAGACTGTAAATGATCTTCCAAGAGCAGAGAAGAAAACATCCTCACGCTTCGGGCTGAAGCCCATTGGCCAGCTCCCTCTGCAGATGCATGCAGACCTCCTTTCAACCTTTTCTATTTCTCTTGGAAGATTTTAGGAAGAAGCTTAAGCTGTAAAATGAGGGACTTGGGTAAATGACTTCTAAGACCCCTCCTTCTAATCCCAGAGCCACGATCCTACACCCAAGAAGACAAAGGAAGCGAGGACAAGTGAAAATACCATGCTGCCACTTTTTTGAGCACCCAGCAGCCAAGGCAAGGATGCAAATGCAGATCGCATTGGGAATATTTTAAACCATTGATGCAAAACATGCCCATGAACCTTATGTAACTGGGCCCAGTAGCCCTGCAGGCTCATGCAGTGGATCCAAGTCAAGGTTTGGGGTGAAGCTCTTCTCCACTATCTGCAGAGTGAACGTGAAATGATGAGTTGTTTGTACAACATGCGAAGTTTGTCTCCTTAGAGGCCACCACAGCAAGAATGTTACAAGAAAGGTATAAGGAGTAGTAGCTTACATTACTATAGCTTCTGCCTTGCAGTTACAAGCACTTGCCAAACTTTAATCTCATCTTTGTGGCAGGCACTGAAATAATCTTGATCCCATTTACAGATGAGAAGACTTAATGAAGAAGGATAAGCGACTGGCAAGTGTAGGCCTGAGTGGTGAAGTCTTCCCTGAACACTGATGTAGGTGCTAAGTCCCAGGATACCCTGCTGCCTCACTTCAAAAGAGAAGAGGTATGAGGATGATGGACAGTGAGAGAAATGTCAAGCAGAACAGCCCCAAAAAGCATCAGTGCCACTGTCAGAGGAGTTGTGTTCAAATCCAGACCCTGATGCTAACTGCCTTGTGCCTTTGGCCAAGTCCCTTAATCCCTCCGGGACTTTGACTCCTCGGTCATAAAATGAGGGGTTTGGACAAGATCCTTCTGAAGTCTATTCTAGCTCTAACCCTATGATCCCCTGATTAAAAAGCAAAACAAAACTCTCATCCATAGGGCAGTCCTGCCCCCAACTCCAACCTTAGGATCACAGATTTGGAAATGGAAAGGACCCCAGAGCAATCTTATGCAAACCCCTCATTTTATAGGAGGGGAAACTGAAGCCTTGAGTCAACAAAGACAAAAATTAAAACAGACCTTGCCCTCAAGGGGCTTACACTCTATTGTCACTCCACTGCTTATGGCCCCGTTAGCCAGCTTCCATTCGAGTCTCTCCATGTCTCTACTGCCACAGAAGCAACACAGTGAGGGAAGTGGTGAGGGGAGGAGCTGGGGGCAAGGCCATATTCTACAGTTTAAGATCACTTTAGCCAGCCCCAACCTCATAACAGTGGCCATTTCCCCGGATATGCAAGCCTGTAATAAGCCTTTGCTGTAAGCCTCCTGACACAGTCAACAGGCTCTTCTCTCTTCTCCTTCCCACTCCCTGAAGGTGGCCTCACCCCCCCCCACCCAAAACAAATAAAAAGGTCTGAAAAACAAATATATTGAGCATGCTTCTTCCTCTTTTATCATTAAGAAGAAAGATCACAAAGACCTTTCCTTGAACAAGTGAGGCTGTGTCCATTATAGACCCCAAGAGATGGCTACAGACAGTGTCAATTGTCTTCATCCCTACTAGAGGTGTCAGTGCATGCTCAAGACCCATGAGTGCCATGCCCTAGAATACCTATCAGCACACCGTCTGTGCCATCTGGGGGTTCAGAAACATCCAGAATATTTTCTACTCCCTCAGCTCCCCTTCGGGGAAGGCCATATGGTCCAGGGAAGGAGCACTAGATTTGGAGTGAGGCGATCTATATTCAAATCCTGATTCTTTCATGGATGAGCCATATGACCTTGGTGCACCATTTATATTCTCTGGGTATCACTTTCCTCATCTGAGAAATGGCCTATTCAGACAAACTGATCTCTTAACTCCCTGCCATTTTGAAATCCTAAGATCCTACCCACAAAAACTGAGCCCCATTGATTCACCAAAGGGTTTATGAAATGGATTCACCACAGGTTCACAAGGATGTAGTCTGGCACTCTTCCTCTGGACCTTGAGTGACATGGACCCCTCTGGTAGTCTTGGGGAAGCCTATGGACCCCTTCTCAGAATGATGGTTTTCTACACATAAGAGAAAATACAGAAGATCACCAAGGAATGCAGTCATACTGCAAGTCATCAAATACACACACACATAGATACATAAAAACCCAGAAGCCACTAATAGGGAAATCGTTATCCAAAATTGTTTTAAGGCTCACCAAGCTCAGGTTAAGAACCCGTCCCCCCTTAGAGAGATGTGAATGGAAAAACCAATCAATCCTTCCTACTGGAGCTCTAATTGTCTCTCACTGTTGATTTGATGGTCTAATGTTGCAGTGTCTGGCTTTTCTCTCTTACTATTTCTGCAATTTAACATGAACTCCCACATGTCAGTCAGATATAACATGAATTATTTAACAGACTCATTCCTCTTCCCAAACCTTTCATTAACAATACTCGAAAGGGAAAGAGGGGACTGAGAAAGATGAGCTTTGCTGACGGAGGACAAGGTTAAGTGAAGCAAGCATAGAACCTCCCTATGACTGATGCCCACTTTGATATTCTTGGATCCATGAGCCAATGATCTAGACAGGTCATGTTGACGTAAAACATGCATGAAAACATTTAAGTCGATTTAATGAAATCCTACAAACGTTAATTAAGTTCTTGCTGCATATGAGGGCTGGGCACAGGAAATACAAAGACAAAAATAAAGTGATACCTGTACATTCCTACTAACAACTCAACATAGGAAATCCATTGTCAAGGTCAGTATCTGCATGAAGTCTAAAAATCAGTACTTGTGTTTTGGACGGTAAAGGACTTGACGGTGAGATTTTACATGCCATTTTCTGAGATGGTGGAAGTAACAAAAATCACCAACTCCCAATTGCTCTAAGGATATTGTGTTGAAGAGTTAAGATTTCCTCCCTTGCTTTGGGTTGAATAGGATGAAAATAAAATATCGATTTGTCCTTTCACGAAGAAGGCTTGCGTGGCTATCATTTTGTTTTCTTCACTGCTGAAAGAATAAAAGATGTTTCCAAATCATAGAATCTCATGGTTGGAAGGAGCCTGTGGGGTCATCCAGTCCAATCAACCCATGCCTGAATAATAATCCTTTCTACAATATCTCTGTGGGAATTTATGTTGATTTGGGGACCCTGCCTTTGGGCTGAGATTAAAAAGCCTTAGGCCCTCAGGGTTTTTTTCTGTGTAAGAGGGGCTGGTGCCCCTTCCCCTCTGCTTTAGCGAGCCAAAAAGCCCCATGGGCTTTATGGGATGCCAGGTCAGATGGCTGGGGGAAAAAGCCCCAGCTCCCTCTGCCCTGAGGGGATCTATCCCAGAGATCCTGAGCTCATAGCAGCAGGGGTCACGGCCCCTGGAGCCCTGGGTATGGTACACATGGGACACGCGAGCTCCTGTCCAGCCGCAGCTAGCATGGCTGGCGGATTAATTTGGCGAGTGCAGGAGCACAGGGAGCCTGAGGTTTGAGGGGAGAGAAGGAGGATATATCCCGGGAGTGGGGGGATCGGCACAGGGAGGTTGGAGAAGACAGACAGGGAGGCTGCTACAAGGATGCTAAGGAGACTGAGGCTATGTAAAGAGAGGGGAGAGATGATACAGGAGGATGGAGAAAGCGAGAAAGGGCTACAATACAGAGAAGGTAGAGACGCTGAGGGGGGGGCGGACAGACAGAGGAAGGAGCCTTACAGAGTAAAGGGTTTTTCAGGGTTCAGCAGCAGCAGCAGAGAGACGCATTGGAAAGCACTCAGGTTGTACATTTTATTTTCCTATATTCTTAATTTTAAATTGTATCACATAAATAAACCCTGTGCTGTTAAATTGGAAGAGGGTTCTTAATCTTTTGCTTATCAATTTGGGAGAGGAGCCGTGTGGAGAAATTTTTAAATGGCCCATATTAAGTTAATAGCAGGCAGATAGCCAGCCAGTCAAAAGCCCCCAGATTAGCCCCCCCCCCCAGTCAGAGTAGTACTCAAATTAGTCCTCCAGTTAGATTAGTGCCCCCCAAGTTAGTTTGAAATATTTTTACATTTGAATGGTGGCCCAGATGGGACTTACGGCCCAATTATGATTTTTCTAAAGTTATAATTTTCATATAGATAGAATTTTTAATATAAGTCCAATTATATAATTTTTCAGATTAGTAGATATAGTTAATTTTTTAACACATCTCCCAACAGTGTCATCCAGCTTCCTTTTAGGAAGAATTCATTGCCTTTTGAGGTGACCCATTCCACTCTTTAGAAACCTTAAATTGTTTGATACAATTCAATCCTATGCAGTTATTAAGCATCTACTCTATCTAAGGCACTGAGTTAGGGGCTGGAAATTAAAAAAAAAAATAAGCAAAACAAGTTTCTGCTCCCAAGGAGCTTCAATTCTACTGAACAGTTTGAAGTAAATAACTTTTATTTTCATATATAAAGCCAAAAGCTGTGCTTTGCCAACCCCATCAGTGTTTCCAATCCTGCCCTTTGGGGCTGATCAGAACAAATCAGATTCTTCTTCTACACAGCAGCTTTTCAAATCCTGGAAGACTTTTATCACGTCTGCAACACCTCCCAAGGCTTCTCGTTGGCTGGACCAAATTGTCCCAGTTCCTCCAAAGTACCCGCCTATACTCTGCCCTCATCAGAGGTTTTTACCTGAAGGTGGGATGACCACGTATGTGCCACGTATTCTTGTTCGGGCATGGGTTAGACCACAGAGTCTATCCTAGTCCTGAAATCCTGTGAGCACTCTGTGATGACATAGTCTCTGCACCAAACTACCTGGGGAAAGTATCGTGTGCCTTCTTTCCACCATTTGACGGAAATAGTGTTTCCTTTCCTTGTGGCATTTGTGCCCTTTACACAGTTGGGCAATTGGCAGTTTAATGAAGAGTGGAATAATCACTCAACCGATGAGTCTGTAATGAACATCTGCTAGGTGCCCAGCAGAGAGGCAGTATGGCATAGGGGAAAGAGAGCTGGCATCAGAGTCAGGAAGGCCTGGGTTCAAGTCCCCTCTGTGCCACATACAGATCATGGGACCCCAGATGATGCTCTGAGGTTCAAGGTGTGGAGCAGGTGCTGCCTGGCATTGGTAGGAGCCTCCTCCTTGAAAGCTCTCTACACCACTGAAATCACTAGTCTGGTAATGGAAAAAAACAAATGGCCATCATTGCCCCCCAGGGCATACAAATCCAAAAGTTATATGGTCCTGAGTTAGACTTGTGGACCTCAGGACATCTGGTGGGAGAAGGAAACATGCTCAGAGGAGGAAATGCAGGTATATATGGAGGTACAAAGTGATAGGCAGGGAAGATGTGAAATGCAAGAATAAGGCGGCGTGGAAGCAGAGCCTCACAGAGCACTCGGGCTTCCAAGAGGTGGGCATGAAAGGAGAGAGCACTGGGCATGAGGTCCAGTCTGGGCAAAGACATGGAGGTGGGAAAGAGCAAGGCAGCAAGTTTATCTGAAGGCTAGAGTGAAGGAGGGAAAATCATCCTCATGATCCATTGCAGGCTAGAGCCACGTGGTGAAGGGCTTTTACTGCCAAGCAGAGCCATTGTGTCATCCTAAGGGTGATGGGCAACCACAAAGACTCGCGAGCAGGAGATGATGTGGTCACACGGGTGCATTAAGAACATAATTGTGTGGAGGATGGATGAGCAAGGGGAGAGACTGGAGGCTGATAGAGGACAACGATGGCTACAGGAAGCTCTCGACATTTACATATCATTTGTTTTACAGGGGATTTTAGCTTCCCTCTGCCACATCCACCAGACACACTCACACGCATGCACATGCACGTGCACACATGCACGTGCACACACATGCTTCCTTGGGGGATTTGTGTTTTTCACAGCAGAGAACATTTGGTGAAGAAGCCCCCACAAACCAATGGCAAGAAAGGATAAGTAATAGTGGGAGGAGATAGTCCTCACTTAACTGTGAATTCTGGCAGGATGAATGCTTGGATTCTAGCTGACAGACACATCAGGGGGACCCTCCTCCATTGGAACCAGCTGTTCTGCAGCGGTTCAATGCGCTCAGGACCTGGAAGCTGGGGTCTGTGGACCATGAAGTATCATGATACCCTAGAGACCTTTTTCAACATGAACTTGGTCGGGAGGAGCTGAGAGCACCAAAAGAGGGACCCTCGGGGTGGCCCTCAAACGACACAGCCCTGGAGAGGTGAACATCCACCGCCCCACACCCCTCTCTTTTCCAGAAGGAGTTAAGTGGCTCTGTGTTATGGGGCACACGGCAGCATAAGAAGCCTCAAAGTTCAGGCACCTTGAATGCAGGGCCACAGTCCCTCTGCAGGACGTCCCAGAGCTCCCCATTCATCTCCCTTTGGAGGGTCTCCCCAACGTCCTCCACGTTTCTAATCAACATCTTTCATCTCATGCTGGTCCCAGTTTGTGCTCTATGTTCCAACCAAGCAAAACTGCTCGGAGCCACTCTACTACAGACATATTCAGACACACACATACACAGATGCCACACATGTACTACACACATAACCACACACGCACACACACACACACACACATACACTTCACTCTCTGGGCCACCACATAAGCCAAACAATGAGACTTCAGGAAGGGTTGGATGACCCTTCAAAGTTCTGGCGCTTACTATCTATGGGACCTGGACAGGTTTTTTCAATCTTCTACAATCTAAGTTGCTGGGGTTTTTCCAATTGTCCATAGTGTGGTTGGTAGAGAGCTAGCCTTGGGGTCTAAAAGACCTGGGTCCAAATTCTGCCTCTCACCTGTACCTGCGCCACTGGGCTGTAGGTCCCTTAACAAGGGGGGCCTCTGGAGACTCTAAGCTTGTGAGTTCTTGGCTGGTCGGTGATCTGTGGTGGTAGATGGGAATGTCCGCACTGCGTGTTCTCCACACAGATGAAATCCCACGGCTGTCGGATCTTCATAAGGTTAGAATAAGGCCCCAGGGATGCCGTGTGTCTCTATGCTGTGCCCTGCAGAGACATCCGCTATGGTCACTGGCATCACCTCGACTCATTCTTTGCCTCTGACCCAGCAGCGTCCATCTTCCCAACAGCCATTTGGCCCGTCCTGCACACACCCCTGCAATGGCTTCATTGGGGATACGAGCCCTTGGAGCAGGGCTGTTCCCGGGGCCAATGGCTCCTCTGGTGAAACCTGTGGCTCCTTTCTCAGAATCATATTTTTAAGTCACTAAATAAAATGCAAAGGTTACAAATGAAACCAATTCTATTAAGATGCTGTTATAATAATCTATTTTAAAAGTTTACTTACTCTAGGCAAAGAACTCCTAATTTACACATTCCTATTGTTTACCATTTTCTGCCACTTCTCTAATTAGACTATAAACACAGTGAAGAGAAAGACCAGTCCTCTGCCTTCCTTTGTAACCTCCCACAATGCCTGGACATAACATTCTGTACAGAGCTCTGACCAACATGGGGCAAGTGGGGCCCAGCCCCAGGGGACCAATTCCCTAGGGAGGTCACCCTTCCCCATAATGACCTCTAGCCAGGGATCTCATCTAGCCATATTCCTATGGCAGGACCCCCTATGCAGCAGATCTACCCACCCACCCCCATGGACCTGCTACCATAATGCCACTCTCTTGGCCCCTTCATAACTGAAAGCCAGCCCAGAAAGGAAGTGGAGGCATGGGCAAGGCATTACCTGGTGAACACCCACTCAAAAGAGGCTGAAGATGGAAGAGTGTTGTGTGCCTCATGCAGGCTGTCCCCAAAGCCCATCAGGAGTACTCCATTATAAAATATGGAGACCCCAAAGTTCTCACCTAAAACCTCTGCTAAAATGCTGCCTCACTAGTTATCGACTGTCACAGGTGCAGGGTGTTAAGATTAAATGCTGACCTGAATGGCTGCGCTAATGGAACACGAGTATCTGTGTTGTTCAGAGCTGTTTGCAGGGGTTCTTGCTCTGATCTGGTTCAGTCTATTTTTCAACTCAATTAACATTTATAGAGTGCCCAGTAAGTGGGGCCCATGCAAGGTGTGAATCAGCGAGTGCTTCCAAAGCTAGTCACAGCTTTACAGCTCTCTGGGCACAGGTTTGGCCACCCAACTCTGATGCTGTGAGCCCTTGGCAATTACCACATTATCATCATTAGCTTGACCTGTGGTCTGTACCCAAAAAATAAATTTCAACTTGCTAGGCCTCTGACAAAGGTGATAACGTCCAAACCCAGCCTACACCTGATGTTGCCAGAAATCCAAGGTTAAAGGAAGAGATGAAGGGCACTTGGGAGTGTGAAGGGAGCCTGTAGGGAGGGATTTAAAAAGCATTAGGAAGTTAGAGGCCAGCTTAGATGCACAGTGGATAGAGTGCCAGGCCTGGGGTCAAGAATACTCATCTTCCTTAGTTCAAATCCAGTCTCCAAATCTTCCTAGCTGTGTGACCCTGGGAAAGTCACTTAACCCTTTTTGCCTCAGTTTCCTCAACTGTAAAATGAGCTGGAGAAGGAAGTGGCAAACCACTTGAGTATCTTTGCCAAGAAAACCCCAAATGGGGTCACAAAGACATGAAGGAAAAGCGACTGAACAACAAAAGGAGGAAGAATTGAAAGGATTCATTGACACTGAGGGAATGAGCATTTATGCTGCACAGACTGTGTCAGGCACTGTGCAGCATGTGGAATGGACTAAAGTGGTGGGTAAGGAGGTAGGAGCTGGGTGAGTGGAGAGAAGATGTCAGATACAAGAGACCCTGGGGAGGTTTGGCAAATGATTGCTGAGGAGGGCCAAGAGAAAGTAGCCAGGAAAACGCCTGGAACATGAACCTGGCATGCTGGACGGATGGCAGTGTCTTCTAAAGAATTAGGGGAGTTTGAAAGGTGGGCTAGGGGAAGAGATGGTTTAGTGTTGGATGTGTTAAATTTGAGAAACCAATGGAACATCCAGCTTGAAATGTCTAACAGACAACTGGAAATATGGGAAGGGTCCAACAATCATCTGTCTGTGTGTGCGCACACATGTAAACAAATGACGCACGTGTGCAAGCATATTTACACATATGTCAATATGTGTGTGTCATCTACATAGAGAAGCAAGTTAGACTCATGGGAGATAACAAAGTTATCAAGAGTATAAAAAGAGAAGAGTGTACCTCTGATAGACTCCTAGCTATTTAGGGTGAATGATGATAAAATGAGCTAACAAAGGCAACAGAAGAGTTGTTGGACAGGTTGCAGAAGAACCTGGAGAGAGTGGTATCCCTCCAGTATTTTAACAGAATCAGCAAACAAATATTGGAAAGCAATGTGTACTGGTGATCAAAGCAGTGGTTGTGATTTAAACAAACTCCTCAAGCTCTCTGTACCTCAGCAAACACAACTCGTTGATTGAGTGGCTGAGTAGGCAGGGTCTCAGTTTCCTTATCTGTAAAATGTGGGCTTGAACTATATGAGGCACTCTTGGGGAGTGGCAAGTGACTTGGCATCAGGAAAGGTCTGGATCCAGACCCCAAGCCAGACTCACTGGCTATCTGAGCAGGAGTCAGTCCCTTCCTCTCTCTGAAGCTTCACCAAGAAGCCTCTCACCCTACCCCTCTCCCCTTCCACCACCATTGTTGTGGGATGCTCAAGGAGAAGGGGCACACAGCAGCATAAGAAGCCTCAAAGTTCTCAAGGAGAAGATTCCCATAACCAAGAAGCCTTTCCTGCAGAGAGG